>NC_080541.1:203056218-203720146 GCF_028640845.1 Ahaetulla prasina | reverse complement strand
ACAAGTTATCTCTTCCAGGACGTTCGCTACAGAATTGTAATGAGAACTAGTCAGGTCTTCACTGACCTTTAAGGTGGGGTGGCATTGCATTGCCTAACAACACCACTCTCTTTAATAAATAAAGAAGACTTGTGCGTCAGGCAAACAGGAATAGTTTAAAGTGCACTTTAATGTCCACTTTCTGCCCCATTTACTGAAATTCATAAAGACATGAGAAGTGGTCATGTTCTGTAGGCAATCATTGTTTGGTCCAAGTTTACTTTCAAATACTAGTTACATAGAAAATATAGTGGGTTTTTGGGAAGAGTTAATGGGAATAAAAATTGTAAATATTTTCTAATGCTTTTTATCATGCATATAGAAGAGTTTTTTTTTAAATAAATATATATGTAATAAGAATTGATTTAATTCCAGATCTGTAGTTTATGTTCTCTCCCTCATTCTTGCCCTAAGCAAGGGGTTATGATTGATGGCCTATATATACCTAAATCTCTATTCATATGAGCTGCTTAACCAGATCATGGGATGTGGAAGAATTAGTATGTCATGCAAACTTTAAACCATAGTCCAGCTATTTAGCCTAAAAGGAAGTTTAGCTCAACAGAACTGGCTTTGTTTGGCATTGAATTAACCATCTCCCATGCACTAAATTCCTGCATTGTGAGAAGAACTTATCAAAAAACGAAAGGTTCCTTCTAATGTTTGGGATCAACATGGAAGAGATGTCTGGAAGAGATTTGAGTGATTATTTCACATTTCACGCCCTTTGTCCCATCCTGCCCTCCAAATGTTGGAAACCCCCCCCCATCTCTCTGTCTCCCTCCCTCCTTCTTTCTCTCCCTCCCTCCCTTATCTCTCCCATTGAATTTCCATTTCTGAAAAGGTACAAGTAGTCCTCGACTTACAACCATTTGTTTAGTGACTGTTCAAAGTTACAACGGTACTGAAAGACCATTTTTCACACTTACAACTGTTGCAGCATCACCGTGGCCATGTGATCAAAATTTGGACGCTTGGCAACTGGTTCATAGTTATGACTGTTGCAATGTCCTGGGGTCATGTGAACAGCCTATGTGACCTTCTGATAAGCAAAGTCAATGGGGAAGGCAGATTCACTTAACAACTAGGTTACTAACTTAACAACTGCTATGATTCACTTAACAATCGTCGCTAGAAAGGTTGTAAAATGTGGCAAAAGTTACTTAAGTGTTTCAGTTAGCAACAGAAATGTTGATGTTCTGTCCCCCCTTTGCCTCCGTCCGAGTGTTGGCTTAATTAGCTGGCACTATCAGCTCTGGCAGCAGAATAGCAAATGTCTGCCAAGTGTCTCTGTTATCTCCCTCGACGCTAATGAGTCTCCCAGGAACAAATTTCAGCTCTTAGTTAATCAGTTGATTTGCCTGCTACAAAGAGACACAGCAGCTCTGGCTGCCTTTATATCCTGTGGGGTGTGGCTCCATGACTCAGCACTTCCTAGGCCTGCCCCACCCCTGCTTTTGTTGTTCCCTCCTCTCCTGCCTACGAAACCTAGGGTCCAACCAAGCCTGATTGCCATCAGCTGGGTCTGAAGGCGTGGCGGGGGGGGGGAAGAGTCAGGGGACGGAGGCCTCGTTATCTCTTCCACCTGGCCTGCCTCTGACTCCTGGAGCTGAGCCAGGGAAGCCGGTGCTCCCAAGGTAAGTCCTGACGGCCCTTCCCCCTCATTATCCAAGTCACTTTCTGGCAGGAGGCCTGGCTGGGGGGGGGGGGACAGGCACAACAGTTGGGCTCAATTGTGCTCATAAGTCGAGGGCTACCTGTACTTGAACCCATTTCTCCCAAGTGCTAACCCAATTAACCACTACACCACATTGGCTCATATGGCTCTTCCAGTTGTTGTTGATGATGCAGACTCAGATTGTGCTGATTTGCTTTGTTTTCCTACCAGACAGGAGGAAAATGGAAATGAGAGGTTCCCAGTTTCCTTTGCAGAGACTGGAAGAATCAAAAACATAAATTCTACTGAATGGATTTACTGCAGGAGCCAGTCAGGATGGAGTTCTCAAGATGGGCTCCAGCACGAGTCTGAAAACTCAGCAGACTAAACCTCTGGTCCCGGTGACCGTCCCAGACTGTATCCAGCAACATTATTCTGAGACACGTACATTTTACCTTCATTCATAAAACATCTTACTGCTGGCATGAAGTGTTGAATGGCCGATGAGTGGTTGGACTGTTTGTGTAGTATGAGCAGAGTTTGTGGTTGAAATTTGCCAAAATTGTTGCCAGGGTGCAAAACACATTACAAAAAAGTGATTGGAAAGCCAGATCTGATCTGCAATTTTGACTTTTTCAATCAAAGAATAGAAGAGCAGATATCTAACTGCCCACATTTTGACACCTAATGGAAGAAACATTTGGTAGAAAGAACATTATTTTGTAGAAGTTATGCAAATAGCCATAACTTAGGTTTCCAGTTTGGTTGTGGAAAGCCATACAGAACAAATCTACAGTGCATACCAATCTTTGACTTCACACATTAGTGTGGGCCTTTTCTAAATTATTAAATTTGAACATAATTCAGCATGTAAATTGAGTGAATAAATAAGTACATATTCCTTCTCTGCATGTCTTAAGAATGCATAATAGGGAGCATTTAGTATCCGAGAAATAATTAGGACTTCAGTATGCTAATTAGAATTAAAGCATCTTAATTTCCCAATAGTTATTTTGTTTTTTAAGAAATAAATTCGTGCAAAGTGCAAATTTAAAGGAGCAGATCAAACTTAAGCATAGACATTGGTGCTGTTTGAAATCAAATTTTGATGCATTAAAAAAAATAGAAAACCATAAAGCATTCCATTTTTTGCTCAATATTTTTATATGCACTTTATTTTGTAAGTATTAAACACTGTATAAGGCATTAATTCTGTTCACTTACAGGTAATTCTTGACTTATGACCGGTCACTTAGCAGTCATTCGAAGTCTTGATAGACCTGTCACTCCCAAATGTACTTATGACTAGACTTAGAATAACTTTATTGTCACTTTGAATGTACAATAATTGGCATACATTAAAATGAAATTTCATTTTCGAGCTGGATTGAAAGTTACAATGGCTGGGCCCACTGCTGTGTTCACTTAACAACTGGTCCAAAAAGTGTAAAATTGGGTTTGTTACATGGGTGCCTCAACATATTACTGCAGGAAAAAAAATACATTTGGTTCAGTTCCAATCTGGGAGGAAGGCACTGGAAATAAAATGGAGGCTGATTGGAAAGAAGGATCCCATTTATTGATGAACAGAACTAGCATGTGGTTCTGGGACAGCTAACAAATTAGCTTGATGAGTGTAAGGATTTTTATACCGTTTCTGAAATGCTGCAGGGGTTGTGCAATGTAGCCTGGGGTTTTTTGCTATTCTAATAGTGGTGGGTTAATCCTATTATGCCCTAAAGGTCATGTCCTGTTTTTGGAATTTAGGTGGAGGGGGATGTAAATTTTAATCCCATCACTGGAGGTGAAGGTGGTTTGTTTGTGAATAGGCTAGCCCAGTCTTTCTTAATGGGCACAAAATATCCACCTCTAAAGACTTCAGGCATCTGCTGGAGGCTATTAAGAAAGACTGGGGCTGCTTTCTTCCTTTAAGAACATGTTTTTCTATTTCTCCTTTTGAGAAATATAATATTGTGCCTCTTTTAATATTCCCTAAAATATTTCATTCTCTAGGATGGAGGTGGGGAGGGTTTGCGTGATTACTTCGTAAAATATCGTCATGACATGATGGACATCCCAGGCTTCCATAAGGTCATAATTCAAAGACTACCTGTACTCCTTCATTTTTAATTAAAATTTTCTTTTCTTACAGACTAGCCGATGCTCCATGTAGTAAATATATTAATTATCTGCTTCACAGTTTGGCAGCTTTCTTAGAATAAGGATTGAAAATTAATGGTTAAAAAAATGTACTACTCAAAATTAACAAATTTAGTTCCATCAATCACCTTTACCAGCAGCTGAACAAATAATGAAACAAGCCATGCAACTAAATTAGCATAATCTATTTGGCAAATTAGCAGAGATAATGCTTAACCCCTACTGTCCTCTGTTAAAAGAGTTAGTCACTTTTTCTGACTTGGCATCTAGAAATATTGACCTATAATCACTGCTATTTCCCCCCCACCCCACATCAGGCACCTGAAGTCATCTTGGCCAGGAATTATGAAAATTGCAACGCAGATGTAACCCCTTTAGAGCATGCAAAGTAAGGAAATACTAGGCAAAATATACACGGGGGATATGTATGCTACTGTCACTGTCCAGGCCAGTCATGGGATGGCAGGCTCCATCCAGCCATTCATAGAAAGACAGGTACTTAAAGAACTCTCAGCTGCTTTATATGACATAAGTAAGTTTCAAGAATTCACACATTCTACACCAAGGGTGTCAAACTTGCCACATCACGTTGCAGTCACATGATGTATCATGAAGTTTTTCCCCTTCACGGAACTTGGGTAGGCATGACCAGCCCAGGGGCCACCAGTTTGACACCTCTGTTCTACACCTAAAGAGGATTGATGACTTCTGCCATTAATGGTTTCTGGCCCTCCAGCTCCTAGTATCATTTGTTGTTCAGTGACAGAATATATATTGCACTGAAGCACAGTCTTCAAAACACTATGCAAATCTCTGTTAAATATATACAGTTAAGGTATGACTTTTATAAAACTGACATCCATTCTAATACCAATCCAATATAGTTTCCTTAGCATTGCATTAAATACATTTGCACCCAACTGTTTCTGCTTGATAGTAAGCTGGAAAAGAGCAATCTTTTGTTTGTTTTTGGTTATTTTTATTTATTTAGCAATTTAGTTTAAACATTAAATGAGCTTCTTCCACCTTCCCAGCAACCGTTTTTTAAAAAATAGTTGCTCCCTGCTCTGAAGCTTTCCTCTTGCACATTTTCTTAACTGCCAAATATCTCTTTATTGTAACAGGAACCCAAGAAAAAAAGATAAAGATCTTGGCTAGTCTTAACGAGGTACCTATTACAATATAGATTTTTGGTTTTTTACTAAGGATTTTAGGGAAGGATATGCTCCTATTCCCTCCAGCTGCCACTTCCTTGTAGAAAAGCATGCTAAAACAAAGCCAGTAGAAAATCAAAGTTATTTAAGAGTAGAGAGGAAACAGGAAATGGGCTGATCAGCATACAAGGATGATCCTGCAGTTAACTTTCGACTTATGTCTGCAAAATAGAAAAATGAGAATGATAACACCTAGACTATTTCTGGCTCCAAGTCTTATCTATAAAGATCTTCCAGGCCTTCCTTCAACAGCATAGGTTAAAACGATTCCAGCAATTTTTATCTTTAGGCCAAAGTGTTAGAGATATAGGAACACAATTTTGATAGTGCAGAACGTGATACACTTGAAACCAGGATCAGTTCTAGATAGCTTATTTAATAGGCTATTTTGAAGTTTCCAAATAATCTTCTCTTAGGGAATTTTACTGAATTGTAACTTATTATAATACCATAAAATATTTTTACGGTACGTGATTTACAGTACTGTAGTATGTTCTGTATCTTTTATACTTCTTTTTAAATAGTGAAACACATGTTTATTACGTACAAGAAAACTCCTAAAATGTTTATGGTTGGGTGTCCAACCTTGGCAGCTTTAAAACTTGTGGACTTCAATTCCCAGAATTCCCCAGTCAGCCATTCTGGGCACTGAAGTCCATAAGTCTTAAAGTTGTCAAGTTTGAACACCGGTGATTTAGAACATTGAGGTTTTTGGAGATCATTCTTTGCCTCATGCATACATGATGGCATGACCTGAGGACTGTGAGAAGTGTGAGTCAGTTGCCAAGCATCTGGACTTTGATCACGTGATCATGGGGATGCCGCAACACGGCAAGGAGCATTGAAAGAATTCTAGAAGCTCTGCGTGCTAACTCTGTCTTGTTTAAAGAGTTTAAAGAGGAAACATCAGTCATACATGGGAGAGATCATTGTGCCTGTATGTTGTTATGGATCCAGACCAGTGGTGAGATTCAGCAGGTTCTCCGGATCGCGCAAACTGGTAGTGGCAATTGTGGGAGGCTCCGCCCACCCGCCCAGATGTAATGTGTGACTACTGTGCATGCACACGCTCACATTTGCAAACCAGTAGGGAAGGTAAATGAATCCCGCCTCTGATCCAGACCGCGTAGGTTCTTTGCAATTGATTCTTATTCTAGGAGGAAAGATATTTCTCCCAAACCAAACAGCAGCTGTAAGGGAGATAATTCTCATTTCAATTCTGATGGGGAGGAAAACTTTCAGTTCTGTGTATAGTTTTTTAATCATGTAACCAATGCTACTTTCGCTTCTATTTCAAGCTTGTAATAAGTCAGTACATGGAGACATCCATGCAGCTTTCTTGGCAGTTATATGGATGTGGTTTGCTATTGTCTTCTTCCAGGATGTTTATCGACTTTCCTGTCTAGTCTACATCTTTAGTATTCCCTAGGGTTTCCCATCAAAATGTTTACCAGGCGTGACCCTTCTTAGCTTCCAAGCTCAGAAAAAGCTGGGCAGGCCAAATACTTGGGTGGGTGGGGGAAGTGCTAGTTAGTCAATCAGCAATATTTTGAATTTAATATTCAATATTATGAATTTATTATTATTGATGAATATACACCACTGGCACAGACTCAGAACATGGTAGGTGGCTTGAATTCAAAGTTGTCCATTAAGAATCTGTTCCAGTTAGTAGCTCAAAGCTGACGTTCAAGGATTTCCAAGAAGGGTAGTGGATGTACACAAATTCTTGGCAATTTCAGAGTGTTGCTTTCATTCCATTCAGGAATATTTTCCCTCTTTCCATTTCAAATAAAAGCCCTGTTTTATGTGAACTCTCTGGCACTCAGTTGAGCTTGCAGCTGTGATGAAGGTGCTCGCAAAGGCTAAATACAATCCAGCATGCAAATTAGGAACTGAAGTGTTAAATCAGATATTTGCCTTGGCCTCTGAGTTCTGATGGGAACTCTGGGGTTGGTAGGAGGTTCTGGAGTTTATCTGAGGTTGAGCGGTAGAAATGGAATGTCCTTTGAGTAACATCTAAAGAAAGTAGTGAACTCCCACATTGAACAATAATTATATTGCTTGGGTCATCAATGTCAAAGGATAACCCTTGTGCCTTACCTGGGATATACAGTTTAGTTTTCAAAAATTAATGAGAAAGTGGAAAGGGAAAGCGGAAACTCAGACTAAATGGGTCGAGTAAAGAACTCAGTGCATTAACATCTGGGCCTCTGTGTAGCTACAATGCATTTTGTATTCTTTCTGACGAGTTTGGATAATCATATTTTCTTTCTAAAATTCATCAGGCAAAAGGTTCAGTTTACAGAGACTTAAAGGTGATGTTCATATAGCTCAGAAACAAAAAGGTCCGTATAATCCAGTATAATCCTCAACTCAGTTGCCTGGGGAAGGCATTTCATATGAAATCCCATGCACCGCCTGCCCCACCACATACATCGGACAAACCAACAGAAGAATAAGTGCACGCATTGAAGAACACAAGAACTCAGTCAAAAAAGAGGAACCAACTTCTTCCCTGGTCCAACACCTTAAAGCCACAGGACACGATATTGACTTTAAAAAGACCAGAACTATCGCCAAAACTGAACACTTTAACAACAGAATAATCAGAGAAGCCATCGAGATAGAAAAACGCCCACACAGCATGAACAAACAAGATGATACCTCCCGCCTAGCAGCCATTTGGAAACCCGCCCTTATTGATAAACGAGTCCTTAACACGAGGAATGACACCAGACCCACACTCACGAGGTCCACACAGGATGTCACCACCACACATCCACCCAGAAAGCAGATCCAAACCCACACTGATCAGGAAGCACGACCAAGGACCAGAAGCCAGACCGCAGCTGCAATATTAGCCATTTCAAACCTCTCCAATCCATACATGCAGCAGACTGACACCCACTACGAAGATGTAGCACGAAGCCGAACAGCAGCAGTGCAGCTCACCAGCTCAAATCCCCCTGCAACTCAGACTAATCTGAGCACAACCAAACCCCCACCCAAACAGGACACACCCCCAGCCAATCAGAGCACAAAAACCCCATCCAATCAGAGCACAGCCAAGCTCCCACCCAATCAGTTCAAACCCCACTAGCAGTTAAAAGGAAGAAACAGCTGCAATCACACATTGCTCCCAGAAGCACGAGCTGAAGCCTGAAGATAACGAATGAGACTTCGAAACGTCGCCAAGACACTTCCAATTTTACGGGAGAAAACCGAATAACCAAACACCTACATATATATATATATATATATATATATATATATATATATATATATATATATATATATATATATATATTTGTGGTATGATATTCTCTTAAGTAGATGTCACATATATATTTCTCTGCAGCCCAACACCTCCCTAAGAAATACTAACCTCAGGTTTGACAGTTCAGCTCTGTGATCTTAATTAGCTGATTAGTACTTTTCAACCAGCTTAAGCTGCTACCTGAAATTGACAAGATCTTAATCAGTAACATACTGAAGGTACTTAAGCAACTTTTGTCCATTCCAGCCATTGCAAAACAGTCTTTCTGATGCTGGAACAAATACATGTAGAACTGAGTACTTTTCTGTTTTTGCAATTTTTCACTCTAAATTGTCTGGGAGGTCTGACTATTGGTACACTCTGTAATCAGTTTCCTAATTATAGCTAAATGTGGCAACATTGTAATTTTTATAAAAAAAAATAGATTTTAGTCATTTTTTAATGTGGTAAATGAAAAATCTAATTTTAGAATGCATTGTTTCAGAAGAAACGTAAGGTGCATATTGCTGAATATTAACCAATCTAAAGGAAATGCTTTAGATTACAGATTACAGATTAACAGAGTTGGAAGGGACATTGTAGGTCATCTAGTCCAATCTCCTGCCCAAGCAGGAGACCCTACACCATTTCTAACAAATGCCAGTCCAATCTCTTCTTGAAAGTCTCAAGCTCCCACAACTTCCAAAGGCAAACTGTTCCATTGGTTGATTGATCACACTGTCAGAAAAGTTCTCCTTATTTCCAGGTTGAATCTTTCCTTGTTCAGTTTCCATCCATTATTCCTTGTCTGGCCTTCAAATGCTTTGGAAAATAGCTTGACCCCTTCCTTTCTGTAGCAGCCCCTCAAATATTGGAACACTGCTATCATGTCTCCCCTGTCCTTCTCTTCACTAGACTATCCATGCCTAGTTCCTGCAACCTTTCACTGTATGTTTTAACCTCCAGTCCCCTAATAATCTTGGTTGCTCTTCTTTGCACTCTTTCTAGAGTCTCAACATCTCTTTTATAGTGTGGTGACCAAAACTGAATGCAGTATTCTAGGCGTGGTCTTACTAGGGCTTTATAGGCATTAGTAACTCACTTGATCTTGATTGTATCCCTCTGTTAATGCAATTTAGGATTGCATTGGCTTTTTTAGCTGCTGCTGTACACTTTACATGCTGAAAAGCTATGTGTAAGGGAGATGGCTATGCATCTTTTTTCTCCTAGATTTTTCCCCCCTGTGTGGAACAGAACAGTGGCTTCTGTGTTATTCATAACCCAGCATCATATGAGTTGCAGCTACATCTACTGTACTTGTATGTAAACTGGCTGTTGCGATTCAAGTATCACAAAAATAATGTCACCCAAATCCTTATTTCTGTGCACAGTGAGTAAACCTTGCACAAGACCAATTCCAAGCTGGCACCAGCGAATCGCAAAAGATGTGAAATCACAAAGAGACCTTGAGGTCAAGACCTCAGAGCTGGTGACCAAGAGGGGTTCCTAGAATGAGGCCAAATCTGGGGTGGGTGGGTGGAGAATGCTGGAGCGGGTAGATTCTTGATTAGCATTTGATTGTAATGTACACTAGCAGCTTTCTTTCCTCTTCAACTTCCCCTTTATGTTTTAAAAAAGAATGGCGTGATTCTTTTCTTTGACCCAAAGGAAGCTGGCATTTGAGGCTGCATGTGATAGGATTGTATTTTTGTAAGAACAGCCATTCTAAGAAGGCTGGGATAGGACTTTCCTTTCACAAAGGCAATGCAGGGTATAAAGAGGATGTCTGAGCGTTGGCAGCATGACTACTATTAGGAGACAACCCAGGAGCAAAACACAACACACAGTGGTTTATATACAAGACATATATAGAAATATATGTGGTTGGCAAATACCTTACAAGCAATCAAACGTCTTCTTAACTCTACATGGAGTGAGCTCAGCAATGAATACTGGACATAAGGAGAGAGAACATGCCCTCTCCTGGCTGAAATTTATAAACACCTCTTAAAGTGGTAAAAGACTTCTGTGGGCCGCGTCAGAGTCTTAAAGAGGCTACATCAATGCTGATTCATTCTCATTGCATCAGCCTTACATTTCATTAGCTGTACAGTTGCATTAGCCTTACATTGGCTGGTCAGCTTTGAATCATCATTTCCCTGACAGAAGATGTCATATGAAAGAAGGATCGCAATTCTACAGTTAACCACCACCAATTTTTCTTGGACAATTGGCAACTACCTGCATTTTATCCTAAAATAATATGAAATTTGTTGCAGCAATGCTCTTGATTTGCAAACACGAAGTGGGTAAACATGATTGTGAGTAGCAAACATTCTCATGCATGTTCAGGACAGGAACTGTTTCCATGTATAGAAGCCTAGATTTTTTTATTGCTTTTCCACTTAAAATAACGACTCGTTTTTTTTAAGCATTCAGATCCTTAATAAATAAAGTGTTTGCCAATGACTGCAAATTGAAGTAGAAGAATTCACAGCAGAAAGATCACTTGCATGCATTTGGATTTCAACTGAGTGAAGTATATTAATTGCACATTATCCTGTGACGGGAAAGATTTCTCTCAGCTTGAGCCTCTGCAGAGGCACTATCAGCAAAAACAGACAATGCTGGTCTAAATGAAAGGGTGATCTAGCCCAGTAGAAAGCAATTCTGTGTTACTGTAATACATGCATATTGGAACATCATCGTTTCATTCCATGGTTTGCAAGTTAGTGTTAGACTGAAGAGAGGCTGCAGATGGATTTGCATGCTGTGTGGACTGACCTTTATGGAATAACCCAGATGCCCTTAAGTTTCTCATTAGATTAATTTTAGGATGTCAGTAATAGCTGGTAAATTTTAACATGCTTTTCATGTGTGCAAAATGTATACATGCCTTGATATTAGCTATATTGCATTATCCTATATATGGCATGTCTCCAAATCCCAACAAAACAATACTGTAGTGGGAGAAGGTTCTCTCTTTCTTTCCTGATTGTGATGTTCTAGAGGCAATTTTTGACTTCTTTAAGAAGTAAATCACAGAAAGAGATTGCCCCAGGTCTGATCCAACAGGATAGTTTTTTATACTCTTGGTTCTTATCATTGTTTGGTTTTATTTGAAAGGAAAAATCACTAATAGTAGCAATAGCAATAGCACTTAGACTTATATACTGCTTCATAGTGCTTTATAGCACTCTAAGCGGTTTACAGAGTCAGCATATTTCCCCCAACAATTTGGGTCCTCATTTTAGCCATCTTGGAAGGATGGAAGGGTGAGTCAACCTTGAGCCTGGTGAGATTTGAACTGCCAAATTGCAGGCAACCAGCAGTCAGTAGAAGTAGCCTGCAGTACTGCACTCTAACCACTGCACCATCATGGCTCAGTAGGGGGTGACATTTGGCATTTTTTCAGTATATTTTAAATTCTGCATGCGGCAGAACCTAGCCAAATTTTAACTAAATTTGAAAAACTAAGTGGGGTCAGCCTTGTTACAATTTAGGTGAGGGATCATCAAAAACAACAACCTAAAGAGGCGTGGCCAGCGTCGCAGGCGAGACGGTTGCAAACTCCAATGTCTCCGCGGTTTGCGCCCATATCCCCCTGCCCAGGGGTCCATCCGAACTTTGGATCTGATCATAGCTGCCTCGAAGGGGCAGCGAAGAGTGGGGGAGCCGCCGGGGTGAATGGGGAGATGGCAAACTCCCCATAGCTCCGGAACTTTTTCCCTGACCCAGCGGGGTGGAATGCAGCGCCATAGTCCATCATGGCAGCTGCACCAAAGCCGCAGCAGCCACAAAAGCGGGCAGGAGGAAGAAGCGTCAAGAAACAAATTGTTGAAGTCGGGTGAGTGATGATCTCACAAAGAAAAAACAAGAATTTAAAATAGGTACTTGTAGATTGGTGGCTAATTGAATAACAAGTGAAAGTGAAAGTCAATTTGGAGAATACACATTTGGGAAGTGAAAGAGAGACGATAGGGCTTGGAATGGAAGCAGAGCCCCATTTAAATAAAGAAAAGGAAAATAATTTTTTTTCCAACTAAACAATGGTTTGGAGATTCCTGGAAGTCTTAACAGATTATATTGGAAATTAAAGAAATAGGAGAAAAAAGTAAAAGAAGCTATTGAACTGTTTTTTATGTGAATATCACAAATCCCTCTGTTTTAAATTTATGGAATATGGAATCAATAGGACATAAGAACCTGGAAGATAAATAAATACAATAAAGGGGAAATCCTGGAAAATTGACCTCCACGTACCAAATCATTTGAGACCAAAGGAACTTTGTCACCAAAATGGCTACTTATTACTTGTGAGCTGTAACTGTTTCAAAAGGAGACATCTAGAGGCAGAAAAAGATAGCTAGAGGATTGGTGTTGCTGGGACTACACAACAGCTTTAGAAGAGAGTTTCAGATGGTGTGTCTTTGAACTATAGAAATTGAATTCCCTATTTAAACAAGAATCCAGAGTCAAAGAAAGTATGCAAGAATGGAATAGCAGACTATTCCCCATGGAGAAATTTCTGTGGGTGTGGGCACACAACATTCTTTTGGAAGGAACTTATGGCTGCCTTTACAATTAGAGACAGGTTTAGGTTTAGGTTTAGGTTTTTTTTATTTTTATACCGCCCTTCTCCCAAAGGACTCAGGGCGGTTTAAGAGACAGAGGAAAATAGCAAGAGTCGAATAGCTTTTTTGTGACTATTCCTATGAGGATTGATGTCGCTGGGACCACGCAACAGTTTTAGAAGAGATTTCTAGATGGTATGTCTTTGGATTATTGATTTAAGCAGAGAATTCCTTACTTAAGAAGAACTCAGAGGCAAAGAAAGAAAGAATGGAATAGTGGACTATTCCCACGGAGAAGGCGCTGCTGATGTAGACACACGACATTTTTTTTTGAAAGGAACTAATGGCTGCTTTTAGAGTTATAATAAGAAATGTATTTCAGAAAATGTTAATACCTACATTAAAATATGAGTGACAATTATGATAAAAATAATTGAGTTTTAGGAAATGGAGGGAAAAATACTAGAATAAATTGGGATAAGAGGGAAATGAGTGTTATTATACTGAGGAAAAAAATCTCTTTTTTTTGTTCTTACAAATAAGTAAGGTAATGAAAGGATTTGATAAAACTTCTAAGGAAATAGTTAATATTTTGGGGAAATAACTGGGGGAAATAATTAGTGACTACCCTTGTAAATGTTAAATTTTTTGTTTGATAGCAAAATGGATTAGATGGAAAATTTTAAATATGTGATATTGATATAGAGGTAGAGGAAGATGAAGGGAAGAATGAAATTGTCTATGTGATCTCTGGGCAGTTTTAAGAAAGAGATTTTAGAAAGGATGACCTCTGACTAGTAATGTAGATGTAAAGTTGATTGGTGAAACTTCAAAAAACATAAATAGAAGATTTATTAAGGAACTTAGGGGGAATTAACCATGGGGGACTAGACTTCACTCAAATACTCTTCTGAATGCGTTGAATTTGACCTTTTTTTCTATCAGATTTTGTGTAAATGAATAATTGAATTTAGGAAGAAGAAGGAAGATTTATTGTATTAGATTATAATATGTGAAATTTAATATGTTTAAAAATGTACCTGACCAATAATTTGTTCAAAAGGATTTTTTTATTATGTTTATAAAAAATAAAAATAATTTGGTAAAAACAACAACTACCTAGAGAAATGAGGTAGATTGGCAAGTTGAAAAAAACACCTGGAAAATGGCAGTGGCAAAATTATTATTGCCAAGAAAATGACCTAGACATACCTACATAGTGAATGGGAGTCAGCTTCAACTTGAGGTAGCCCCCCCCTTTTTAATTCCTATTGTGTCATGCTTTTGAGATAGTTTTTTCACAATTTCAAAGAGCCTTTCTTTCTTCCAAAAGCAAGAAAGAGCTTGCTTTTAGAGCAATATCATAAACAGGAAACAAGGAAAAGAAAACATTTGTATTCCATTTCCTCTCATAAAATTCCTTAGGTTATTTAGGTGGGAGGGAGGATTGGGTTATTTCCCCCACCTCAGATTAATTCATAATTTATGATTAATTTATATATCATTTAAGAGAGTTTATTTCCAAATCCAGCATTCTGAGGATTAGAGATAAATCTTTCTAATCTATCTCTAGTGCAGCTAGGATGATTCAAAACCACACTGTACAAACTGAAGAGAACAAATAACAGTATGAAGATAAAAGAAACTGTCGAAATAGACTGAAGTCCTGGGAAGACTAGCGGTATCCTGTTTCCTTCAGTGAACAATTGGATGCTCTGGGAAGCCCAGGAGCAGGACAGGAGGTCAGGACTATTCCCCTTCTTGTATTTCCCATGAACGGTTACTGAGCAGCACATAGCATCCAATTGTGAGTGTTCAACTGTTATGATAAGTAGTAAGTTGAATATCTAGATATAATACACACATAAGATGCTATTTTTGGAAGCTATAGTGCTCCCTGAAAAAAAGACAAAATTGCTGGGAAATGATTAGACCTTGTCTGCAATTGCAAGAGAAAAACACAACCGCTGCAAAGCTTCTGCCACTTGGTACTATTCTTCCTTTCTTAAGAGTTTGGCAGAGACTTCCCTCCTTCCCCAAATTATGCCAGGCCAAACTGGACATGGCAGAAAACATAGAACTGTGATGGCAAACCTATGGCCAGAGGTGGCACGCAGAGCCCTCTGTGCTGGCACACGCACCATTGCCCCAGGTCAGATCTCTATGGCGTTTCTTTCACGAGCTTCTCTTTCTCTGCAAACAACGAAACAGAAGCTCATGAAAGAAAAAGATCTTGCCTCTTGCCGCACTGCCGGTGTTGGGATGCCCTGCCTCCCGCCGGCCGACTGGTCATTGGGTTTCAGCTTTGCATGCGTGTGTTCACACACACGTGCGCACCTTTCAGTTTGGGCATGCGCGCACACGCAGTTTGGGCACTCGGTTTTTAAAGGGTTCAACATCACTGGCATAGAACATTAGTTATAGGTATACAGAGATTGTTATTGTAACTGTTGAACTCAGAGAGGTGAGGTTTATTTTTGTTTTATTCCTCAGGCCTGAATAAAATAGAAATTGTCCTCTTCATCTAAGTGTTTGACAAACAAGATCCTGCAATCAGCACTTATTTTCTGCGAGTTTCAGAATAACAGAGGCAAATTTTCCTTTGAGTTCTGGCTGAGGACTGTAGTGATGTAATTGTGTAAATACTGTAATGTGAAACTGTAAACATGCAACACTCTTCTTTAGAGGCAATATTATCATCATCATCATTATGGTTCATAAATATAATATTTTGCCATTACAGTTAGACATGGAAAGATGTTGAGGGTGTTCCTTGAGCCCCTCCCACTGCAGCCAGAAATATTTCTTCACCAAAGTGTTATGATCAGTGGCTCTGTCAGGAATAAAATTTGAAATTTAATTTAATGTAATTTAATATGTAGGCCACCCATCTTTCAATGATTATGGGCAAAGTCCATCTTCCGATTTTATTCATTGTGCAGTGTTTGTCCTGGGAAGAGCTTGTGCAAGCCATTCTGTGCCAGTTGTTCTGATAGAAGTAGCCACAAGGAGGTTTCAGAGAAGTGGTGATTAGCTTTTGAGTAGTGGCTTTGCGATTTTGTTGAATGATCTGCGTGGGCCTCTTAGAGAACCAGACTAACAATTGTGTTCAGGCTTAGCTAGGTTTATAGCAACAGCAGGGGTGAAATTCAGCAGGTTCTGACAGGTTCTGGAGAACCGGTAGTGGAAATTTTGAGTAGTTCAGAGAACCAGCAAATACCAACTCTGGCTGGCCCCAGAGTGGGGTGGGAATGGAGATTTTGCAATAGCCTTCCCCTGCCAGGCCCACCAAGCCACGCCCACTAAGCCGTACCATGCCCACCAAGCCACACCCACAGAATTGATAGTAAAAATTTTTTGAATTCCACCACTGAGCAATAGCAATAGCGTTTAGATACTTATATACCACTTCACAGTGCTTTACAGCCCTCTCTAAGCAGGTTATACTGCAGCCTACCTCTTGGACATTGTGCCTAAAACACATTACCCAAACAATATTGTGACTTAACGTGATGGATTTTGTCATTATTGGAAGTAGATGGGAACTCAAGGGTGGCTGGGAATGGACAGGAGGCATGCCTGACTAGAATACTGAACAGAGCAATCCACACTAATCTACATGTTTTCTTGCACATCCTTCTTGAATCACCTATTTAAGCATCTTTGAGGATTATTACACCCAGTTTTAATGAATGGATTTGTGGGGGTTGGGGGGGGTTGGGTATCCTGAGGGTGTCTGTCAGGCCTATTCCTCAACAGGAAAGTCTAATGCAGTTTGGATCCACTGAAACTCCTCCCGGTTGCTTGACTGTAACGTGTAATTTCACTGTCATGAGGGATTTACTGATGTTATGAAGAGGAAAGATTGGTCCAGTTCCTGGCAAGGGTGGGAGAACATGGGCTCTTGGAAACAGCAGGAGCCATCTGCACTTGTCAGTCTTCCTGGCTTTAAATCTGCGCTTGTTAAGAACCCATTGTTTGATCTCAGCAACTTCTTTCAATTCCTTCTGTAGAGGTAAAAGCCATTACTGGTTTGAGTAGAGATCTGCCATCAGTTAAGTGTCAGCAAATCTTACTGGCTTCAGTGCCACTTTTGAACAGGGGCTTCTGGTTAGCGGATTTGAGCATTTCATAAGAGCAAAGTGGAAAAAAATGCCTTTGTAGTTCCTGTGAACTGGCAGTGTGCCAGAGGGAAGTTCCAAAACATAGCAGGGTTCTTTTTTTGGTAGTATGTAAACACTGGATTTAAGAAGTGAGTAGATTATCAACATAACTGCACTGAAGTATTCCCATTACAAGTATTACTGACAGTTTACAGGTAATCCTCAACTCACACCAGTGTGTTTAGTGACTGCTCAAAGTTACAATGGCACAGAAAAAAATGACTTATGACCCTTTTTCATATTTACGACCGTTGCAGCACCCCCAAGGTCATGTGATCAAATTCAGATGCTTGGCAACCGAGTCATATTTATGATGGTTGCAGTGTCCTGGGGGTCACCTGTCTTTTTTTAAATAAAGTTTTTTATTTATAAACAAACAAACATTTAGTACATCAGTCAGTTCTTCCGTGTGACATCTTGGTGTTTTCTTCCTGGCTTTTCAATTTAATCTGTTACAGTTTTTTCCACTAATTCAATATTCTAGTTATACAATTTTCTTACATATTTATCAATTTACTTATTTGTATCTTTTTTCTAACCAAGAGTAAAATTTATCCCATATCTTAAAATATTCTGAATCCTTTCTTTTTGTGACCACCTGACAAGCAAAGCCAATGGGGAACCAGATTCGTTTAACAACTGTGTTACTAACTTAACAACTACAGTGATTCACTTAACAACTGTGGCAAGAAAGGTTGTAAAATGGTGTAAAACTCACTTAACAAATGTCTCACTTAGAAACCGAAATTTTGGACTCCATTGTGGTTGTAAGTCGATGACTACCTGTGCACCTTATTTGAGTGTGCAATTATGTGCAGATTTAACATTGTATCAAAGCTGAGTACCTAAAACAAACAGTAACATTCTGCATCATTGAAACAAACTTATCTGACTGATTGTGATAGCTAATTTGACATGAGGTGTGGCATATAAATCTATAGAATTTCTCACTTTTTAAAAATATTAAATTAATCTTATTCCATTTCTACAGTTATGTAGTGTATGGATTTTTTAAAAAAAAATCATAACATTTCACATAAAATTTAAGGAAATGCCCATTAGGAAAGTTCACATAAGAATGCATGCACCATCTCTGGCATGGAAAATTGTTTGCCAAATGTTTTGAATTCCTTCCAATTTCTCAATGTATTTTTACACACGGACAAATGCTCTTTGCAACTTACAGACAAGCCTGTGGAGTTATTTTATATTTTCTGTTAATAACTCAAACAGACAAAGATGTCTTCTATAGTTAATTATCAGGAGTGACAAGAAGATAGTTGTACAACAATTCATACCAGTTTTAAATAGAAAAGCAGTTTGCCTGTTGTGCTAATAGACTATAGAAAACACTATTCAGAATGTTACCTGCTGCCTGCTTATCTTGTAGCAATCTAGCATTGAAGCTCAAGAAAATAACCACATCATGGGAGATAACTGGTTCATATTTCAACTCAGCCTTCAGTATCTTTCATTCCTCGTCATCCATTTCTTCTGCAAACTGGGGATAAACTGTCTTACCTTAAACATAAAGTTTACAGAGATACTCTGAGAGATTTGGGTATCTAACTAAAGCAGCAAGCTCAAGTTTTGGAAAGCTTTAAAAAAAAAATTCTTTCTAGTGACTTAAGAATGTTCCATGTGAGATTGTTCAGTTGTAGCCATGGTTCATTCATAGAAATGTATGAAGGTCAAGAAATGTCATTTCTATTTGGAACCTGCTTCTATTTCTCTAATTCTGCTTTTGACAGAAACTCAGTGAAGAAAGAAACTATCATCTGTGAAATCTCTTTGTTTGACAGGTCAGGTTTGTCTACCTAACTAGTTCCCTGTTTGATTTATATGCTGCCTTTTTTGATCAAAGTGAACACCCAAAGCACTTTAAAACCACATATAAATATGAAGTAGGAAAAATAAACAATAAATACTTTGTCCTTGGGATTTTTTTTTTAAAGTTAAAGATTAAATTTTAGTTGAATGATTTGAATTAAAAATAATTTTGTCTTATTTTCATGCTTATTTTGCTGAAATAGGGTACAACAACAATTATCGTTATTATTTGTTGCTATAGCTGAACTTCACTTTTCCTTTTTTTAAAAATATCCTTTAAAAAAATAGATGATTTCTGTGCTTCTTGGCCTTGATAATCAGGTGTCATGCAAGGGGCGTACATAAGTGCACCTGCATGCCTACCGTCCCTGTCCTAATATTCCTTTTTACTTACTCTTTTCATGCATCCAAATTATGTTTATACTTTTACCTGTTATCTTATATATGATTGACAAAATAAATAAATAAATAAGTTTCCCTTGATTCAGATTTTTAAAAGTTGTACAACAGAGAAGTGTGTTTCTCTTCTTAAAGATTTGTCTGAATGACCTAAAACATTTTTATACCTTATCAAGATGTGTGATAAAGCTATCTTATGTCACATTGGAAAGGTGGCAGTCATTCAAACAAGTTGGAAAGAATAAGTAAGTATTACATGTGAGTTACAGCAGCCAGTAGAGTTTGAAAGAAAATAAGCATTCCATTGACTACTATAAATCTTGTGTGTAAAACTTACACAATTTTGTTGAACTTGTAACTGGACTGTGGATGCTCAAGAAGATAAAAAGACTTAATTGAGTCAGACATGCGCTTTCATCAAGAACATCAGAGAAAAAAATAAATATGTGTCTTGATTGTCAACAGATGAGAGCTGACCGCTAATTTCAACATTTAAGTTCAATAAAAATAGTTTGGTATCATGATTTCACCGAAGGGCCAAGGATGAAGAATTTAAATCAGATCTAGTATGCTGAATGTCTTTCTGCACTGAATGTGTACAGGGAAGAGGCATTAAGCAAGTTGAGGTGGAGCAGATAGTGGTCAAAATCCTTATCATTTGTTTTTTGGCAGAAAGTTAATATAAGGCACTTTGCATTAAAAATAAATAAATTAAGCACAATTGAATGATAGCTGGTTCTGCTCCTTCAGAAACCTGACATTATTTTTGAGTAGGGTAGCTCTACTTCACCCTAAATTCTCATTAAGTCTGTGGTTGTTCTCATTTTACTTGCATCCCATTGTACTTGTCCAAAAGCTTGCTAGTGAATGACTTGCTGATTCAATTGTTCTCCAAGAACTTCAGCTTAACTTAACTCTTGCCTATAACCCTGGTATTTCCTGGTTGCCCTCCATCCAAGTATTAACCTGGTCCAGAGATCAGCTAGGTTTGGCTAGGTCCTACTTGGGTAGTATTACAGTTTGAACATTACAGTAGTAGATCTGTATTATAGGCAAAGTAGTATTCACGCTCTCCTTAAAGAAGTTTGTGCATTACAGGCAAGGAAATAGTTTTTGTTGTATTATAATACTTTAATAAATTATACATCCTATAAATCACAGCAGAGAAACTATAGCTGTTGGGAGATTATTGAACTGTAAATCTTAATCGATAGGGCTGTGGGCTGATGATATATAATACACTAGCAGTAATTAATGCATATGAGAACAAGATGCAACACACAATCTTTATTGCAGAATATCACAGGGCAATCCACATAGTTGTGACAAATTCTGGTACTCTGTTAGCAATTATGACTGTGAGTAATAAGTGTTCAGTTAGCTGGAATTATCCACATATTGAAAAGACCTCTGGTTAGTTTTCTAAATATAGTAGCAGCTAGTCTTTTTTCTAAATAACAGCTGTTTTACCCATTCTATATTACTGAGAGTCTTGAAAATTGAATCCCATTTACCATTAGTGAAAAAGGATTGATGAAACTAAAAGAGATTTTTGGCATCTGTTGATACTTTCCCTATGTCTCTTCCTCATTCCCTTGAATCTCTAACTCCAACTATATTCTATATGAACATTATTGGTAGGCCAATTCACATTCTCTCTCTCCCTCTCCCTCCCTCCCATTCAAAATTACAGTGGCACTGGAAAAAATGATTTATGACTGTTTTACATAGTTACAACTATTGCAGCATCCCCATAGTTACAAACCTAACACCTGCACTTAACAACTGTGGCAAGAAAGTTTGTAAAATGGAGCAAAACTCACTTAGGAACCGAAATTTGGGGCTCAATTGTGGTTGTAAGTCAAGAACTACCTTTATATTAGCTAGAGCAGACATTGTGTTATACAGGTAGTCCTTGACTTATGACCACAATTGAGCCCAAAATTTCTGTTAAGTGAGACATTTGTCTTCACATGGAAGACACATGGAGTGAGATATGGTATACAGTACCTCAGGCTTTGGAAGAAGTTTGATGAAGGCAATACGAGGCTTTTGATTTTATTTCAATGTTTGGTGATTAACAACAAGATAAGAAAACATGAGGGAAATGATGCAGGACTAGGATGGATCTTGAGCTAATTCAGCAATTCCTTCTAATATATTTAGAATACTTTGTATTCTGCACTGACCAGACCACCTCAAATGAGACACTATGTTTTAGGAAAACATGACTAGATAAACTGGAACAGGTACAATGAAAGTTAGTGGTGATGGTCATAAATACAAGAGGAATTTTTTATTCCTCTTGCTTTTATATAGGATAATATAAGGAACTGGAATCTTGATGAGTGGAGTATATACACCTGGGTATTCTTAGGATAGTATTGTTCAGAATGTTACATTCTATTCTCCCAAGAGAACAGAACAGTAATAATAATTTTAAGTTTCATAAAAACAGATTCCAGTTAAAATACCTCTTAATGATTGTACAGTGGAGGTCAATTACTACTGAAAGAAATGATAAACTTTTCCTTGGATCAGGGGTGAAATGCTCCCAGTTCGGACTGGCTCACCCGATCCGGTAGCAATGGCAGCTGGTGGTTCGGAGAACCGGTAGCAAAAATCCCTGGCCCCACCCCCTGCCTCTGATGAGCTTCGGCGTCATCAGAGGTTTGATTTTTTTTTACTTTTAAAAGCAGTTTTTCTTCAGCAGAAAACATGCCTTTAAAAGTAAAAAAAAAAGCGTTTGATGATCCCGCGGCTCAGCTGAGATCGTCAGAACCCTTTAAAAGGTTTTTTTTTTTAACAACCTCTTTGGCCGAAGAGGTTGTAAAAAAATAGGCTTTAAAAGGCTCCTCTGGCGATCCCAGCTGAGTTCCTCATCACCAGAACCTTAAAAAACATGTTTTCTACATGTTAAAACAATTATTTTAAGAGGTTCTGGGCTGCTATGAGGGAACTTCAGCTGAGATCGTCAGAGGAGCTTTTAAAATCTTTTTTCCTCTGGCGATCCCAGATGAGTTGCCTGACCATCACAGGCTTTTAAAATCACTTTTTAATAGCCCCCACTTACAAGAGCCCCCACCCATGCCCACCCAATGCCCCCTCCTCACTTACCTATAATTACTGCTCCTTTCTGGCTGGCAAAGCCATGCTTTACTTCAGCTAGTGTAATCAGTTGCATCAACTAGCAACTGACTCTGCCTGCTCTGCTGGCTGAGGAACTCTGGGAGTTGAAGTCCACAAACCTTAAAGTTACTAAGGTTAGAGACCCCTGATCTAAAAAAATAAATTAATAAAATAATAAAATAAAATATTTGTGCAGCTTTCTGAGATTTGGTGTGTTTCTGTAGTGTTTCACTCTAACTACACAAACACACAAAATCTCACAAAGCTGTATGTGGCATTTTGTGTGTGTGTGTGTGTGAGAGAGAGAGAGTCAGTTGTGTTGTGTGTGTGTAAAGTGCTCCTTTCCTGCTTGTTGCAGGGGCCATTTTGGGTGAAGTGCAGCTGCTTTTACATTGTGTGTGAGTCAGTTGTGTTGTGTTGTGTTGTGTTGTGTGTGTAAAGTGTGAAAGTTGGTTTTTGGTACCTCTTATTGTTTTGTATACTTTATTATTTTTATTATTTATTGTTATTGGCCATGCCCACCCAGTCACCTGACCACCAAGCCATGCCCACCAATTAAGCCACGCCCACAGAACCGGCAGGGAAAATTTTTTAGATTTCACCCCTGCCTTGGATGTGTTCAAGTAGAGGCCAGCAGCCAAGGATGATATAATTTGGATTCCTAAAAAGGATTGGAATAAAAGACCCTGTCAGCTTTTCCAGGTTAGTTAGGAAACATGACTAGATGAGTTAATTCTACTTTATAGTATGGCTGTATCAACTGATGCTTGCAAGTCTCCCTCAATTTCCTTGACAGCATGAGAACTTGGCATGTGGAGGGTATCCCTTCTTAGTTTCTTTCTCCGCCTATTATGCAGCTGCGGGCTATGCTCTCTCTTATCTGATCATTACCTAAGCAGCATTTCTTTGACCCGTCTCTCAAGGTCTTTCTCATGTACCATTACAAGCCTTTTCCAATTCTGTAGTTCTGTGTTGATGTGTGGTTGAAACAAAAATGCAATGGGGGGTTTATTTTATTTCTTGGTTATTGGTCTTTGATAAATATTTGAGATAATTGATACTATTTTAAATGTTTTTTATTTGGAATGGGTTTTTGAAATAAATAAGTGATGGGAGACCTTTTAATTAAGGTGAAAGTTAAGACATGAGAGATTTTTACTTTGTTCGTATCATTTTGTTTTTTCTTGGAATGGGATTTTGCAACAAATAACTGATGGGCGACTTTTTAATTAAGGTGAGATTTAAGATAGGAGAGATTTTGACCTTGCTTTTATTTTATTTCTTGGTTATTGGTCTTTGATAAATATTTGAGATAGTTAAAGTTGTACTTTTTTCTTTTTAAGAAGGTTGGAGCAAGAAAGGGGATTAAAAAATGTGGGAACTAGATTTGATTAAATACTTTTCAGGATAAAGGGATGGAATAAAACTTTTGAAAGAAATGGGCTATTATAAAATTTAAAGAGGGGAAAGCATTGGATAAATGATACAATGAGGGGGTGAAATTTGAAATATGTTTAATTATGTACCCGACTGATACCTTGTTCAACAAAGATTTGTATGTGGTTTGTTCTTTTTTTTTCTTTTTAAAAAAACTTGTTTTAAAAAAAATGCAATGGGGGGTGTAGAGAGACTACATTATAAGAGCGTAACGGCAAACCTAGAGCACACGTGCCACAGCTAGCATGTAGAGCCCTCTCTGTGGGCACGCGAACCATCGCCCAGCTCATGTGCAATGTGCATACGTGCCTCCTGCTGGCCAGTTGATTTTCAGTGTGCACAGAGGGTAGGGCGCATGCAGGAGATGCATGTTCATGTAGGTGGGTCGCTCACGCATGCGTGGGATACCGTGGTGGCGAGCGGCACACAGATTCCGGAAGTGCAGAAAGGAGCCCCTTTCCAGGCTCCGGAGGGCTTCTGGAACCCAGGGGAGGCTTTTTTTGCCCTCCCGGAGGCTCAGGAAACGCTTCCGGAGCCTGGAAAGGGCAAAAAACAGACATCCCAGAAGTTCCAGAAACAGGCCAATTTCCAGAGGGCCTCCGGAGCCCAGGGGAGGTCGTTTTTGCTCTCCAGGAGGCTCGAGGAAAGCCTCCAGACCCTGGGGAGGATGAAAATGCCCCCCCGCCCCACAATGGTGGAGGTTGCTAAAATTTTTGAATCCCACCTTATGCACGCATGTACGGGGTGGCGGGGGTCATGTGGGGGGGTCGTGCACGCATGCGCAGGGCGCACATTGCATTATGGGTGCTGGCACATTCATGCGCTATCACGCGCTATCACACGCTATCACGCGCTGCATGTGCGCTTTAGGCACCCAAAGAGAAAAAGGTGATAACATCACTGTTATAAGACTTCATAAACAGATATGCTATATGTTGCTTTCAAAGTGTCCTTATTTTCCCCAATCTATTTGGTGCAGTTCTACCCTCACCTACCTCCCCCTAACTTGACGCAGATATTTTTTGCCTGATGAAATCCAGACATCGCACCTCCCTAATCAATGCAGAACAGTCACCTTTTTATAAGACTAAAGGGAGCTTCAGAAGGGTTAAGCAAACAGCAGTTTCCTTTGGTGTGCCAATTGTCTAAGCAAAATTAAGTACCACAAATGCTTCTGAAGGAAGCTGCTTGTTGTCAGACAAGCTGCAAGCAACTTGAAAGAGATGCTTTTATTGAGATTCGTGGAGCAACCTGCACCAAAATGTTACAACTGATGATTATAAGTATGTAAAATGATCTCCTCTTTATCCTAGATTTGTATCTCATGGCTCATGCTGTGAAATCCAGAAGAAAGAATAAAAGTGAAATTAAAGAAGGATCAGCTTGAAAATAATTATCTTTTCTATTTCCCTGCAGGCCTTTCTGCATCGAATTAGACAAAATGCGGTGGATAAAGCTGAGAAATATATAACAGAGGAAAATGTCAAGGTAATGCTTCCAAAACATTTTTGGGTTAAGAGTGATATAATGTGAAGCTCAACATTAATTCTGTTAATGGCAATGTTTAGATTGCCACTTTACCTTAAATGAACAAAAACTATATACTCCTACAAGATATGGTAGGCGGAAAACAGCAGGGACTATCTTTTCTTTTTCATCTGTTTAATTGAAAAGTCCAATAATATTGTGTCCTACAAAGAATGAAGAAATGGATGTTGTGGCCACAGGCAGATAATGAGATAATAATCAGGTACAACTTCAGTCCCTAAATATTGTTTCTTTTAAAACCAACAAAAGGTCTAATGGATAAATCTATGATTTCTACTTACAATCTTCATTCCTTTAAATTCCTTGTTCAATTCAAAGGCAAAATACTGTATCTCTGACTTGGATAATTACCAGTAGATGCTTCTATTTTCCCTCCTTGCTAAATTCCTTCATTTCTTGTAGAAAGCAATCATGCATGTCATTGACTTTTCTTTCAAGGCCAGTTAGTCCTCAAGGTACTCTGTTGTCCTCAGCAAACAAACAAATACAAAAATTGGTAGCAAAGTTTTTGTGGCTTTTAAATGCTGCAGATAAAAAGTTAGCGATGTTACTGTTGTTTTTACTACAATTAATTTATTGCCTGTCAACGTTCTAAATATATTGGTCTTAACAATCAAATACTGCATACTGAAGGATTTTGGGGCTTTTCTCCAGATGCACAAACATCTGGAAATTCTGTTTTATTTCTCTTTTCCGAATTTCCTAGGGAGATTTTAAAAGACAGTTTAAAAATAAAGATCTACATACAGATAGTCCTTGCTTACTATTCATTCAGGGTCTGTTTGAAGTTATTAAAGTGCTGAAAAAATGGCACTTATAACCGGCTTTTAAAGTTACCGCTGTTGCAGCGCCCCCATGGTCATGTAGTCAAAATTCAGGTGCTTGGCAAACTCATCCACACTTACACCCAGATGGGCTTAAATGTCTCCAACGGGCCTATCTCCAATCCATCTCTGCTCTTTTTTTTTTATTAAAAAGTTTTTTATTTATAATACAAATTAAAAACAGTGGACACAGCGTGACATCTCTGGTTTAAACATTTTCATCAAATTTTGTCATATAATTGATACACTTCTTTATCTCTATACATATTTACACTAATTATCACATTTCAAATAAATATATTCTTTCATCCATATAAGTTATTTCGATATCTAAGCCAATCGTATCTATCATAACAAATTAGCATAAAAACTTCCAAGCATTATACTCGACAATGGTCCTATATCCCAGCATTTCTTCTCCTTTCCAGCCAATAATAAAATTTTTGTTCCGGATTTCATAATACTCTGATTCATTCTTATCTTTAAGTTCCAAGGCCAGTCTGTCCATTTCTGTGCAAATTAATATTTTAGCTAACACTTCTTCTACCACCTCTGCTCTTTTTGTTGACCTGTGGCCGTTGCCCTAAGCTCAACCCTACACTCTTGCCACCTGCACTTTGCCATCCCTCCTGCTCTGCCTCTCTGCCCTTCACCCCCATTGCCCTGCACTCTACTGCCCTTACCAGTAGAGTAATCCTGCCACTTTGCTCCCTGCTGTGTACTCCACTTCCCTTGCCACCCTGTGCTCTGGTCTGCACCCCGTCACACTGCACTTTCGCATCACTGCTGCTCTGCCGTTCTTGCTCTGCCGTTCTTGCTCTGCCACCTTCACTGGCCTCATCATCATCTCTTCTGCCCTCCATGCTCACCTCTATTTGAACTCACCCCACTGATCTGTCTCCTTATTATCTCTGCCCTTTGGGCTGCTCTGTGCCCAGTAAGCTTCACTGATGTCAGTGGGATGTATTTCTAGTCAATAAATAAAACTACAGGGTTAAGGCCTTCTGCAATGGAGTTGCAGCCCTTTAGCATATAGGTAGCTGGCTTTTCTTCAGTTTTGAAATGGTTCAAGCAATCTATTTTATTTGGTTTACTCTAATTAGAACTATAGCAATGCCTTATCAGATTATATGAGCCACTTTATTTTCGGTCTGTTTAAACACTTATGGCTACTATTCTTTTTTACTGATGAATAGTATGTCTTGCTATTTTATAACTGATATTTCTTATTTTGCTCAGTTTTATGACTGCAAAATAATTTTCCTTATAATCTCAACTAGTTTATTTATTTTTATTCTTTGAGTGTATAATTGAAGTTTGAACTATTTGTACCAAATGAAATTAGTGGTGGTAGTGTTAGTTTGATGACTTTTAAAGGAAACATACACTCTTTTCTATTTTGTAATTATATTTTTATCCAACCTATGTGCCAAGTAGAAGAGAGAGGATTACAAATAACCATTACCCCTTTAGCAGGATACAGATTAACAGAGTTGGAAGGGACCTTGTAGGTCATCCAGTCCAACCCACCACCCAAGCAGGAGACCCTACACCATTTCTGACAAATGGCAGTCCAATCTCTTCTTGAAAGTCTCAAGTGACAAAGCTCCCACAACTTCTGAAGGCAAGCTGTTCCATTGGTTAATTGTTTTCATTTTCAGAAAGTTTCTCCTTATTTCTAGATTGAATCTCTTCTTGACCAGTTTCCATCCATCCATTATTCCTTGACTGGCCTTCAGGTGCTTTGGAAAATAGCTTGACCCCTTCCTCTCTGTGGCAGCCCCTCAAATATTGGAACACTGCTATCATGTCTCCCGTGTCCTTCTCTTCACTAGACTAGCTACACCCTTTAAAGGCTTCACAAATCTTTATATTGAAGGCATTCAACCTTAGAGAAATTTAATTGCCTAAAATCTTCTAATCTAGTTTTAGATACTTGAAACTGTATCTCTATTCATAGTCCAACCATTAAGCTAAATGTTTTTAGATTTATGGAAGACAGTTCTGTAAATTACTAATTATGATAGATAAATGAAACTTTAGTGTATCAAACCTTTGAATACTTGCCATAGAAAGGATACATGTCTTTACAAAATGTTTTATAAATTGACCAATTTCGTTGTACATATGATGTACAATGACAATGAAGGCTATACTAATTACAAACTTTAGCTACTAGCAGTTAGATGGACAAAGATCATGGGCATCTATGAGTGGGAAGGACAATGGAAGGAAATAACAATCAGTGCATGACAACACTTGATGCGATGTCAAGGTGTAAATACAATAATGCTGGGGTTTGCATGTTGATGTTATTGTTATATATTGCCATTTTGGTGCCATGGCATGTCAGGCCAAATGGTGATTCTTCCAAGCTCCAATAAAGAACCTCCAAGCAAGTTCTTTATTGTTTCCCAACTATAGACAAAATCTTTCCAGAATGAGCACTCCCCTATTTGCATCCATAATATACTCTGGGAACCATTAGGGAGAAACTGCCTTTACCCTCTTTCTTTCACACATGATATCTGAGCTGAATTGCCTCTTACTCCTTTGGAATGAAAGCCTTTCCTCCTGGAAATCTACCTTCTATCTTCTGTACATTCCCTCACATGGTGATCTGCTGCTGCTGCTGCTTATCTGTGTCTTTTTTCTTTTTTCTGAATTCACAAACCCACTTTCAACAAAGCAAAAATTGTACCTCTCTCCTTGTCTTTATTTTATTTCAAAATGCTTAATCAAGGCAGTTGCAATCCTAATAGCTGGATTTGGACAGCATTCTGAAAGTAAAACACTGGTTAATTCTTTTATGACTTAGTGAGTTATTGAACACAGAACATTTGTTGTTTTTATGATTCCATGTATTGTATAGTATCAGCACAGATTGACATAGCGTTCTTCCCCACTATCTTCCTTGTGTTGACGTTGATGCTTTCAGGTTTCCTATTTGTGACTTTGGCTTAAACACTTTATGTGCCTTTCCAGAAGCAGATAACTGTTTATCTTTTGACTCGGGATGTTAATCTAGATCAGGGGTATCAAACTCATGTCGCCACGTGATGTGTCGGGACTTCCCACCCCCCTTTGCTAAACCAGGCATGGGTATGGCCAGCACACAACGCTTCTGGCCCCTGGGCCTGGAGTGGGACAGCCCTGATTTAGATGAACCCTCAGTTTGATACAGATAGGCTCTGCTATGGTAACTAGATTTCAGTACTGTAAATGGTGTAGAAGTCTATGGCGTATTCCTTGCCAGAAATTTTAAATTCATATAACTACTGTGCTACCAGTTTTCTGTCTTTTAATTTATAACTGAAAAGGAAACAGCAACAAGAAAGGTTAAGTCTTTGGAACTTTCTGTATAACCTATTCAATATTACTTAGTTTTCTCCAGAAAGGTTTTATCATCTCATTAAAATCATCTTAGTAATACTTAGCCATTCCTGTCTTTGACTGCTGACTAATGGGGCGCTGTCAGTATGAAACAAGCATCTAAGGAAAAGAGAAAACAAAAGGCAGCACATACAATTGGATAACTGAAGTCAGATTCCATCAATATAGTTGCCTCTGCTCTGTGGCATACTTCATGCTGAGAAGAGTATTGCAAGCTTTAAATGGTGAAAGAGATGATAACAATACCAGTTGGACAAGATGCCATAAGGAATTCATGATGATATCAGCTTCCAGTTTAGTATAATATCTGAATTGTGCAACAGTGATTTGCATTCTTCTCCCAAATCAGAATTGAAACAGAGATGAAGTTAAGTTGATTTGCAACCAGTAATTATGGTAGATATGCTTGTTTAGGATAGCTGGTCTGATAAAGTATACTTATAATTACCATTCCATCTTAAAAACTTATATTGAAAATGAGCAATAAATATTGTGTTGCATTGTAGAAAATAGAGAAAAATTGCATTTTGGAATGTTTTCAGTCTAATTTTTAAAACCATCTGTATGTTCTGTCATAAGGTATACTTAAGATCTGTGGAATTTACAAGTGTGTGTGTGTTAAATGCAGCAAGATGGTGGATATGTCACCATGCGCATATGCAAAGCATATGGGGATAGTATTGTGTCCCACTCTAACTTGTCTATTACACACACATACACACACAGGTCACCATTGGTTATTTTCTTTCTTTTTACTATGTTATTAAATCAAAGGGCTGAACTTTTTCATTTCAAAAGTCTGACAGGTATCATTGCAGAGTTTGAAAATATTAAGTTATCAAGGACTTTACACTTTGCAATAGGATAATCTTTGTTCAGACATATGCCAACCATAGTTAATTAAGTTTCCTAGTTCTTGCATAGTCTTTACTTCATGTTGTTTTCTAATTTTTCAATTAAATTCTAAATTGTTTTATTATGAAATATTAAACAATGTAAAACAAACATAATAAGGATTATTTCAAATGGATGGAGGGATAAGAATCTACAAAGCTTTCACAGGCAATTATTACTGTTTTTTTTATGTTACAGATTTTATTTTCCAATATGGAAGATATACTTGATGTTCATAATGACTTCCTGACTGCTTTAGAATATTGTTTACATCCGGAACCTCATTCTCAGCATCAACTGGGAGATGTTTTCTTAAAATTTGTGAGTATGTTACATTAATATACATCTGCTGGGTTGGGACTAGACTTGGAAATTGTGTATGTTGATGCAAATTAAATATATTGGATTTGGCAATCAAGTGGTTTCATGAGACATCTGAATTGATGTAAGAGCAATTTAAATCGGGGCGTCAAACTGGATTTCTTTGAGAGCGGGATCAGCATTGAAGTTCTCCTCCGTGGGCTGGGGGGGAGAGCAGGGGGAGAAGACAGGACGGACACCTCCTGCAGCAACCTGCCGGCCAAAACGGGGCACAGAGGGGTTGTATGCAGCTCCCTCTGCCCTGTTTTCGGCCTGAAAGGCTACCTGCAGCGTTCTGCCAGCCAAAAACAAGCTGTGTGGATGCTTCCCAAGACCCCCACACAGCCCATTTACAGCCAGCAGAGTGCTGCTGGAGGCCGGGGAGTCCAAAAATGGGCCGCAGGGTCCCCACCCGCAGCCCGTTTTAGCTGGCAGAGGCACTGTGGGCTGGTCCTTTGATATTCCCAGGCCGGCCCCGCGGGCCAGATTTAAACATCCGCCTTGAGTTTGACACCCCTGCTTTAAGTAAGAGTAAGCCTCATTTCTTTAACCTCTTGTTTGGAGAAACACAGAGACTCACAACTCTGCTTCACATCTTATTCTAAGCCCAAATAAATAAATCACACCAGATTAGTATGCCTGTAAAAAGGGGTACACTTTGTCTCAATTATCTGGGGAAAGGACTGCCTCATATATGGGGTTTTAAACAAACTTTTTTCCTGAAAACTGGAAACTAAAATGCCTGTAACATTGCCAGGATAAAGGGAGAGTTTCAGACTTGAACTGAATTGTGAAAGACCTTTTACATCTTCTTCATGTCCATAGCCCTCCCTATCCTAATGCATGTCTATAACCTTTTTTTAGGAGAAAAAATCTAATTCTGTAGAGTTTTTTTTTTTTTTGATAATGTCAAAATAACTTGATATGGTGTCCATTCCTTCATTTATTGAGAAATCCAGGGGTTGCCCTTAAGGCACATCCATATGTTCCCCTAACTTTGGCTCACGCAGGTCTCACCAATTGTTCTTTATGAAAATGTTTGCATAGCTTTCTTCTTCTCCTTCCCAGCCCCATAGCCAAGGCTAGTTCTGAATACTATACAGACTAATAATATCTTGGCTCACTAGATATATTTGTAGTTGAAAATAAGAAAGTATGGATTCTTCTTCATCCCTTTCCTCCCTCTCCTCCTCCTCTCCTCCTCCCCCACCCCTCCCCCCTCCTCTGTTTTCCTAGAGTTATTCCCACAGGTAAGTTATTCCTGACCAAACACAGCATCCAAGTTATGTCTGCATTTTGACATATATGGCCGGAGAGGCATTTCTTGCACAAAAAACTGACCGACTGACTGGTCATCTGGGCCTGACATTGGTTTGGCCTGTGTTCAGCTCAGCAGTATCCTGGTGGACAGACAGTCTAGCAGTTCTACTAAGAGGAGTAGACCTCACCACCAAAAATATGACTTATTGATGGGGCAATATCAAAGGATAGTTGAATAGAAGACAAAGAATTGAAGAAGATCACAAAGTATCAAGATCTGGAAATCAAAATTGAAAGTTTATGGTATAAACCAGCTATGGTGGTCTCAGTGGTTATCAGCACACCGAATGCCATATCAAAAAATTTTGGATGATGCTTAGAAGATCTGTATCTTGGCAAAATTTTCATCTCTCAATTGCAAAATGCCACATTGCTTGGATCTGCACATATACTGCACTGATAGAATATGACATCCTAGGTTCTTAGGAAGAGCTCAATGTTATGAAGGCACCAGTTAAAGACTTTACATTATTGTGAACAGATAATAATAGTAATAACAGTAATCAAAAAATAATAATCAATAATAGTGCTGAATATACAGTACATGGGGACGTGGTGGTTCAGTGGCTAAGACACTGAGCTTGTCGATCGAAAGGTCGGCAGTTCAGCAATTTGAACCCCTAGTAACAGGGTGAGCTCCTGTTACTTGTCCCAGCTTCTGCCAATCTAACAGTTTGAAAGCACGTAAAAAGTCCAAGTAGAAAAATAGGGACCACCTTGGTGGGAAGGTAACAGCGTTCCGTGCACCTTTGGTGTTGAGTCATGCCGGCCACATGACCACGGAGATGTCTTCAGACAACACTGACTCTTTGGCTTTGAAACAGAGATGAGCACCGCCCCCTAGAGTCGGGAACGACTAGCACATACATGTGAGGGGAACCTTTACCTTTTATACAGTACATGCAGTGTATCTGTATCAGGAAATAGGCTAGCTGCATATTCCTGTTGCCTACAGATGCCTACAGAATTGCAATTACACATGACTGTCACATGTATAATGCAGGAATTCATCCAGTGTCTTTAGTAATGTGGTAATATGTGTAGTGGTCTTAAGTTACAGGGTAGCATACTGAAAGAATTTGCTGACAAAGAAAAGGTCTATTTTTAAAGAGTTCTAATCAGTGATCATAATATGCTTGATTATGCAGGTTCAGTTTTCTGAGGGTAGTGTCTCTAATTATGTAACAGATAGTTTCCTCATCCTTTGAAGAAACCTCAGTGTCACCCAGAGAGAAAATTAAATACTTAAAGCACTAAGTAATTTTAAAGCATGGCTTTCATTCTTGTGGTCTTGTGCATGAAGGACAGCTGGTAAGACATGATGAAAGCCCTCTGGCATCTTTATAATTATTGAATATATTGAACTGTGGTTTGCCAGGAGATGTCATGATCTAAATATAATCTCTAAAAATACGGCCAGTGTCACAGAGCTGCAATCAAAATCAACAAAACAACATTGGGTGCTATTTCCCAAGCATAAGGTCAGCTGCAAAGAACTGAGTGATATTAATGGCTACAATACTAAAGAACTAAGTCTTATATAATGTTTTCCTTGTATAAATTCCCATGTGTGCTCCATCAGGCACTGGAGCTTTATTTATCCGTTATTGGGATATATGTTGAAGCAGTCTTCAACCTGGTGCCCTTCAGACATATTGGGATGCAATTTCTATTTTCCCATACAGCACAGGTATTGAGATTATGAAGGATTATGGTACAAATGTAGCTAGCTGATCTTTTGTGAAATATACTTTTTTTGTAACCTCTGTTTGTAATTTCTTCCTTTGATTCAGGTCCTTAGTTCTAATTCAAATTACGAACAAGGATGGGAAAAGGTGTTCCAGGTTTATGGAAATGCCTAGTTCTAGTCTTATAGTATAAATTGGGTTGCATTATGATTTAGATCAGTAGCATCCTAGCACAATGTGGATCGATCTACACAGACTTGTGGTCTCTGTCTTACTGATTTTGTTAGCACAGTTAGACACTCTGTGGTCTCTTCTCATAATCCTAAAAGCTTTAACCAAAAACTTTCTACTATTGACCTCACCCCATTCCTAAGAGGACCATAAGGGGCGTGCATAAGCGCACAAACATGCCTACCGTTCCTGTCCTATTGTTTTTCTTTTCTTTTTCCTATATATATATGCTTATACCTTTATATACTATATAACCTTTCTGTATGATAGTTACATATATTGTTGTGACAAAATAAATAAATAAATAAATAAATAAATAAATAAATAAATAAGTTTATTTTATTGGAATGTTGGCAGGTTATTGCGATGGTTGAATTCTTAAACTCAGACAGCTGTGGAGTTATGAAGGGCAGTTCATTCCAGGGGTGAAATGCTCCCGGTTTGGACTGGATCGCCTGATTCGGTAGCAATGGCGGGTGGTTCAGAGAACCAGTAGCAAAAATCTCTGCCTCCCCTCCCATGCCCAGCTGAGCCGCATGATCATCAGAGGTTTTGTTTTGTTTTTTACTTTTAAAAGCATCTTTTCTTTGGCCGTAAAAAAGTAAAAAAAAAAAAAAAAGGCTCTGATGATCACACAGCTCAGCTGGAATCATCAGAGGCTTTAAAAGGCATTTTTTCTACAAATTCTTCAGCCAAAGAGGTTGTAGAAAAAATGCTTTTAAAAGGCTCCTCTGATGATACCAGCTGAGTTGCCTGATTGTCAGAGGCTTTTCTTTTTTTTTAAAGGCAAAAAAAATGCTTTTAAAAGAAAAGAAAAGCCTCTGACGATCAGGCAACTCAGCTGGGATCATCAGAGGATTTTAAAAGTATTTTTTCTACAACCTCTTCGGCCGAAGAGGTTGTAGAAAAAATACTTTTAAAAGTTTTTTCTTTAAAAAAAAAGTTGGCCATGCCCACCCAGTCACATTACCCTCCCCACCAAGCCACACCCACAGAACCGATAGTAACAAATTTTACATTTCACTGGTTCATTCCATACCCACTGCTGCCCAAATGGACTACTACAGTATGCTTTATATGGGCTTAGTCTTGAAGAGTATCTGGAAGCTGCAGCTGGTGCAGAATGCAGTGCGTGCAAGAGCCCTGGGCACCCCTAGGATTGGGCATGTAACACCAGTTTGCTTCGGATCTAATTCAGTAAGATACCGATAATAATAGCAAGCTTTAATTAACATACATTTCTTTTCTCATTCTCACAGAAGGAAAAGTTCATTGTATATGAGGAGTATTGCAGCAACCATGAAAAAGCACTCCGGCTTTTGATGGAACTGAACAAGATCCCTCCTGTGAGAGCATTCCTATTGGTAAGGATCAATGGTACCATAAATTTCTTTGTTATAGCCAACTCCAATACTTAAAACAAAGGGAGATTCATAATAGCAATAACACTTAGACTTATATACTTCTTTACAGTGCTTTTAGCCCTCTCTAAGCAGTTTACAGAGTCAGCATATTGCCACCAACAATCTGGGTCCTCATTTTTACCCACTTTGGAAGGAGTCAACCTTGAGCCGGTGAGATTTGAACTGCTAAACTGCAGCTAGCAGTCAGCTGAAGTAGCCTGCAGTACTGCACTCTAACCACAGCGCCACCTTGGCTCTTAAGTGCTCATAAATGCTCCAGACTGTGGTAAAACACAGTGGAAAAGATTTGCATTAAAAAACTGTAAATAATACTATTCCCTTGGCATCCAGTCCCAGCAGCACTAGCAATTAAAAGTGCTAAATACCAATTCTGTTTTAATTATTTTCTTGAAAACCATCAGGGATTGCCACATCCAGATCTCTGGGGGTAAACTGTTCCATGGGGATGGATTAAGAATGAAGAAATGTTGTTTCCTGGTCCCGTCTTGTACTGTCACATGTGGGGAGGGAGGAAGTTTCAGCATCTCTAATCAGGAGGTATAGACTGAACAGATTGCATTATTAAGTTTATTATTATGCTTCTATGCTGCTTCAGTCAGTTGAAGCTAAATCATTTATTAAGGCATACTGAACATAAAATATTACTAAAGCTTATATATTAAAATGCATACCAAAAAACCAAATACAAATATATATATAATGAGACCATAATAAAAAAATAAGAACAATTTATTGCCAGAATCCATCATTTATCTAAGGTATATTCATTAATTCAGCATTATCAGGGTCTCATGCAAGGTCCCTCTTACTGTTTCCCCATAAAAACATTTATGACTCTTAGTCCAGACCTATCCCAAAGGTGCTTTTCCAAAAGGCAATTGGACTTTCTTAGTTTTTGCTTGAAAAAATTTCGCTTCTCATCCAAGAAGCTTCTTCAATTCAGAAGCTTCTTCACTTCTTGGATGGGAAGGAAAACCAAGAAAGTCCAGTTGCCTTTTGGAAAAAGCAATGACTTGGATGATTGAGAATCTCCATAGACATTTAATGCAGATCTGTTTTTTTTGTCTTGTACATGCGTTACGTCTATGTTACATTGTTGCCGGTGGGCACAAGCTTGCTTACTTTAATACAATTAAAGCTTTCACTCCTTTTGTCCCTAGTGTATTAATTTACATCTTTGACTTGAATTATTGAGAGGAAATCTAAGTACAGCTGTTATTCCAGCACATTTCCTGAACTTATTAATTGGATTGCCAGGAAAAAAAATCTATACCCTTATTCATCATTTCACAGGCTTCTTCAGTGCCTAGGTCAAACTTTAAACTACCAAAATGAAGCCACCTTCCTGGCTTTGTTGTTGGCCAAAATTTCATAGGCTGAGAAGATTTTGGGGTTGTGTTAGATTGTTTTTCTTGAAAAACATTTTAAATAGTTATCTGTGGTATCTATATGGAAGTCTGTTCTTGTGGTTTGGTAGTTCCATATATAGCAGTAGCAGTAGCAATAACACTTAGACTTATATACCACTTTATAGTGCTTTGAGAGTCCTGTCTAAGAGGTTTACAGAGTCAACATATTGCCCCCAACAATCTGGGTCCTCATTTGACCGACCTCGGAAAGATGGATGGTTTGAATCAACTTTGAGCCAGTGAGGAGCGAACCACTTGTGGTCAACAGAATTAGCCTGCAATACTGCATTCTAACCACTGTGCCACCACGGCTTTTCTGCTCTTCTTAATTTCCCTCTTCCTATCTCACCAAACTAGTTATGCCCAGCATGATCATATCACAATAAAATGAGAATAAATAAAAAAATTAAGAGACATTTGGCATGCTTTTGATTCTACCAGAGGTGGGCTTCACATAATTTAACAAGCGGTTCACCTAGTGCAGAACCGAAAATGTGCACCTTCTGTGCGGCTTCAAACACGTGGTGATTTCATGCGCGCAGCTTCCAGCCACCTTCTCGGGCAGCCTCAGTGAGTAGGGCGGGTGAGGCACGAAAATCAGCTGGGCTGCGTGAGCGGGGCGAGCGAGCAGAGAGTGAGATATATAGGACAGGATAGCACCAGGGCGGGTGGGCAGGCCCAGCCACTGGTCGGAACTACCAGTATAGGTGAACCAGTCTGAACCAGCAGCAGCCACCTCTAGATTCTACCTAAGAATGATCTTTGATCCATTTTTAATGGCTGAATTTTTGTAAAATTGTCAAATGTTTTAAAATGTTGGCATTCTTAGCGCTAAGTTCTCACACGTTTTCTCTGTCTTACAAGTTTCATGTCAGAATGGCAAAAACATGTAAGATTTTTTAAATTCTAAAATATTGTTTTTAGTTTGGTGGTGGGTCTACAACAGGAGTGTCAAACTCAAGTTGCTTTGATCTGTCCTGCGGGGCTGCCCTAGAAACAGCAAAGAACCGACCCTCAGTGCCTCTGCCAGTGAAAAGAGAGCTCAGGAGGACCATATGCGGCCTTCCCAGGCTCCATTTTGGCCACAGCGGCCTCCTGCAGCCCTCTGCTAGTGAAAACAAAACCCGGGGCGGTTTCCCTGAGCTCTGTTTTTACTGGCAGAGGATTGCAGGAGGCTATTGCGGCCGAAAACAGAGCTCAGGAGCCCATTTTCTCTAGCAGAGCGCTCGGCTACCACAGGCGCCCTCAACACAAGTGACATCAAGCTGTCCATGCCCATCCCATTCATGCCCCCCCCCTCTGCCGAGGTCAAGCACAACCCTGATGCGGCCCTCAGTGAAATTGAGTTTGACACCCCTGGTCTAAAATATTACTTAGGGATTAATGAATGCATTGGTTCCCATGCATTTTCACCCTAATTTAAAGAAAACTTAGCCCAGAGGCGTGCAGTCTGAAGCAGAGGTGCTCTATGTCAGCGGTCACCAACCATTGGTGGTCCGCGAGAAAATTTTGGTGGTCCATGGAGAAATCTTCGTATTTTGCCCGTGCAGCCTGGTGGAGGAGCTGCAGTGCAAGCAGGCCGAAGCAGCTATTGTGATGGCTGAAAGCTGTGGGAAGCACAACTTGCACTTGCAAGCGGTGCATGCGGTGTGCTGGATTCATATTAGTGGTCCATGCAATTTAAAATTATGAACTTGGTGGTCCCTGAGGTTAAAAAGATTGGGGACCCCTGCTCTATATGGTCCCAAAAAACTTTAGGTGGAAAGCGAACATAATAAAGAAAGGTGTAGAAGTTTCTTGGAACAAAATTAAAATAATTATATTGTAAAACGCCACAGCAGCAACGCCTGCTACAAATTACAGTGATGCTAAAATAATGACACGTGTGGAAAATGTCATCGCTTAAATGTTCCTGTTTTGCATCCTAATATCTGACATAAATATGTAACCTGCAGCATTTGGGCGATGATCCAAGTACTATCATTCCCTCCTCATTCTCCTGCTGCATTTTATATATATAAAATGTTTAGTAAATATCTTAGCATTTACAAGGACACATGTTCTGGGTTGCTTAATGCTATAGTGATGGTAGTGATATGTTTTTCTCGCCATGTATATGTATAGATCCGAACTAGACTGTGTTGTTTCTCTGTGTCATATAATATATATGGGCATATGCTTATTTATTTATTTATTTAGTCATTTTTATGTAGGGTATATTGGAGGTAGTGACCCTTTGAGAGCTGTAAACAATGAAATTTCATTTTAATGTTTGATGATTAGTGATCAAACTTTGATCAAACTTTGATCAAAGTGTCAGTATAATTATTCTAAGTCTTCTAAGTCTATGTTGATTGGAAATGCAAATATATGGATATATTTATATGCAGATGCCATCATGTTGGCTAAGAACCCAAATGTTAGAATATTTCATTCCTAAAAATATGCATTCCAGCTTAGCTGTATATTTTATCTGTGAATGGGATGGCTATTTGGATAAAATACACATGGCTATCCAGATGTTTTTGTGTTGTACTATGTTGTCTTTAGAATTTATAGTGAAAACTGTGTTGAATTGCAATACCAAGGCTTATGAAGCCACAGCCTTTGGCAGTGCTTGGTCGGGAGATTTTTTGGGAACGCTGTGTCAGCCCTGGGGGCCATCTTTCTCTTTGGATCTTCAGGACTGCTACATTTAGTGCACAGGCCTGCTGTGGGAAAATGAGGGGGGGGTTTGCATGGAGTGGGTAGAGATATATAGCCACAACATTCTTTCCTCTGGGAGTTCAGCCTGCACCTGGAGAGGCATGACTGGGAAATATTTCCAGTTGGGACGGTGGATTGATTGGACCATGTGATGGACATGTGGGTGCAGGGGAAGGGACTTTGACTTTCCTATGGGTGGGGAAAACCTGGGGGCTTTCAGATTCGGGTTTTCCCAGATGTGCCAATATGACATCCCTAATAAAATGGAACTTTGAGGGAATGCCTGTCTCAGAGTCTTATTCGGTTGGGGGTGTTACTTGGAACCTTGACACCCTATATGTAAATCAGGGGTCCCCAACCTTTGGTCTGCAACCCGGTACTGGTCCCTGCCCATTGGGAACTGGTCTGCACAATTGGCATGCGAGCATGCGATGCTCCATTTATGCAATGGGTAGGTGGGTGCATCCCTTCTTCTCCCCCTCCCCACAAACCACTGCCAATCCGCAGGTTGGGGAGTGCTGCTATATATGTAAACTTGAAGAAACACAGATTATAAATTTTTAATAAATAAAATATTCCTTTTCTCTATGTATTAAAAGTATTTTGATACATTTTCTTAGTCCATCATCGTATAAGGCTCTAAAGTTAACCAGCTCTACAAAATGTTATTCATTACTATGGTATCTTGAGACATTTTGAGTGAAATGCAATATTCTTATTCTTTTCTGGTTGCAGAGTTGCATGCTTTTGGGAGGTAGAAAGACTACAGACATTCCACTTGAAGGTTATCTCCTAACTCCAATTCAGAGGATTTGCAAATACCCACTTCTCCTCAAGGTAACACCAAATGAAGACTTTGTCCTGATAGTTATTTCCTTGGATTCTTGTCCTGCAATTTTTCAGTTTTCTTCATTGCATGAAAAGTTCCACTTACCTGCTTACAGGTTGTTCATAAAACTTGAATACAATAAGAATGATTTTTATGGCTTACTACAAATTGATTCACCCAGGTAACATATCATTTAGCTGTTTCATTCCTGATTATTTTACAATGAATGATTTGAGGCATTGTAGAGTTGTTGTTTTGAACTAAATTTGAATCATGCTTATACTCCAATACTCCACAATGTAAAAATATATCGTAGTAAGTTTAAATGGCAATGTTATATGTTTAATTAGAAAGTACCACTCCAAATAAGAGAAACAGTTTCATTTTAAAAAGCAGTATTATCAGAGTAGATTCTTAGGAATAAAAATTTAAAGGATTGGTTTTAGTTTATGCATTCTGTCCTTTCCCCATTCATTCATTCATTTGAAATTATATCATGAATTTGGGGAGGCAAGATTGTGTACTGCCTTTTTCTTTCATTTATCTATTTATCTACTGTATATTTCATCTACTCTTCTGATACTACCTAGCTTATAACAGATGAGACAAAACAGTAATAAAATTATAAAATAAATCCATAAAATCAATATATAAATTATTAAAAATGATAAACCCATAGTTATTTTCAAACAACATGAAATATTGTCTTACAGATAAAGAACATGTAAATAAATGCACATATGCCAACAGAGTAAAGGAAGAAAGCATTACGATATACGAGGAGAAAGATTTAGCTGATACAAAACTTAATTCTGAAAGCTTGGGCTGTCATAGAGAGCTACAAATGTGTAATCCAGCAATATTGTGTGAATTTGAATTGGTGGACAAGATCAGAATGGGGATAAGTATACAAGAGAGATGTGCAAACATGCCTTTGCAAATAGAAAACAGGACTGACCTTTTCATGAAAATATATGTCTTAGTGCTAATAACTTGAGATACTTGAGATAGGGCAATGCTTCAAAAGTCCAGAAATCTTAATCCCTTTTTACATACCTAAGTCTATGAATCAGACTCTTAAAAATTAGTTTGTTTTAAACTGCTGCTTGAATTTTTGCAAGAGGCCCAAAATAATCATTGGGTCAAGGCTAAGCAGGAAGGGAGGGGATGTTTATTCCATGGATTTGCTCTGGGATTATGGGTGACACTTGGGAGCCTTCTCAAAGCCTCTAGAATAAGATAAACAGGCCAAGGAAGTTGGGATTTGATAAAAGTGCCCAGAATTCATTCCAGACTACATGTTTTACTTCCTTAAGCATCCACATTGATGTGGATTACTTGGTTGGCTTTCAGTTGTATGTATGAGACGGTGTAGAATTGACGAAAAGCAGAAGAGCAGAATTGGTACTCCCTAGAGCTGCTTTCACACAACCTGTTTAGCCTTGCTAAGTTTTCCTGTTACCTGGATTCATATAGTAAGCATAACAATAACCAAACACATCAGGTTCATGTATTATGGTAAGTCAAAAAATATATAATTAAAATTACAGCTGACCAAGCTTCTTATGCTGTGCAAAATAAATCATGAACTGATCTGCTTAAGCAAATTGTGTGAATGCAATTAGTTGCTGCCAAACTGTAATTTTTACTATGGTGGAAGAAGAAATTAATTATATTGATTAATTTAATTATTACTTACTCTTAATTCAAGTCTTGCCCACATTTATACTCTTACTGCAGTTATTAATCTATGCCCCTGCCACTTGAATCTGCTCACACTGCTCTTCCACCTTTCTAAAGGACAAGTCAGGGCCTTAACTCCAAATATCAAATAATGGAAGCTGAACAATTTAGGCTGCCGATAGTGGATACTATCTCAAGTGCATCAAGAAGAGAGATTCTAGAATAGACTGAGGAAGCAACTTGGATAAGCTGTGAAACCTTTTGAACCAACAAGTCCAGTTTCTATGGCTCAACTTCTAGAAGACTTCTAGAATAGATGTTGTTGTTTCTTTTTCTCAGCAAATTAATTATGTTAGGTAGCAAATAAGGCATCTTTCTACTGTATGATTACTGCTCCATCCAGTTACATGTAGACTAAGAGTCACCATGGATGTTATGTTAACAAATTTTACATTCTTTTCATCTTACAATGGTGATAAATGTCCCCATAAATACAGAGGTCTTTCTTCTCCTCCCAAAGTCATACAGTTAGACAGTCATACATCAAGCAGAATTTGCTTAATGTGGATTCAGCTTTAGATTTCATTCTCTCAGTCGGGGAAAACGGCCGTCAGGAATGGGTAATCTCTTCTCGTTGCTGATTGGACCGAGTCTTTTAAATTGTAGTTTGTGGTCCCCGCCTCCTCCTATTTCCCTCCAGCTTTTTCGACTCGGTTTTTGCTAGGACCGGAGCGTTTCTTATTACCTCAGACTGGGCTTCTAGTTTGAGGGATTGAGTTTGTGGTAAATTCAGTGTTTAATTAGGTTTTTCTCTTAGCGAGTACAAAATTTTTTTTTTTTCTATTTTATTTTTAATTTTAATTTTAATTTTTATTTTTTGGTCTTTTTGACCACTTGATTTGACTGGTGGAGAGCGGTGAGCAGGGATCTGTTCCCGAGCCCACAGGACCGCCCAGGCGATTTCGCCAGCTAGCCATCACAGCGCTCACGGGTTTCGTCCCCGTGGCGCGAAGAGTCGTCGGACGATCGGGAGGCGCAGGAGCGGCTCACGGGAGTCGTACCAGAAGCGCTCCGCTTAACCGGCACTCTTCAGCCTCTCTCTCTCTCAGCTCCCCCGTCGCGATCCCGGCCGCGGCAGCGATTCCAAGGCCAGGAGCCGCGGGCCGAAGAAAACACCCAGCCTTGCCCCAGCAAAAATTTTTTTTTTTTTGACCTTTTTGGATTCCGCAAGGGCTGCAGGTAGACGGGGGAGGCCAGTGGATGGCCTTTTAGGCTGTCGGGCTAGCAAAGGGGCGGCGACCGCTGGAGTCCGCGGTCAGGAAGAGGAGAGAGAGAGAGAGAGAGAGAGAAAGAGAGAGGAGAACGTCGAAGTTGCCGCTGGACGCCCACAGCAGAAGCGGCAGGCCAAAAGGAACGTGAGTAGGCCCAAGCGGCCGTAAATTGGCGGGAAACGTTCCTTTACAAAATGGCGGACGCCTGTAATTCCCAGACCGCCTTGCCAGCTCCTATTCAGAGGGAAGCGACTCTGGATGACCCAGGGGAGGGTCCCTCTACAGCCCCTCAAGCATCTCCTGTCAGGGGCGAAAATTGCCAGGGCCAAAGCTAAGAAAGGGGCTCAAGCTGAGGAGAGACGCCATAGGGCTCTGGAAAGGTATTCTCCAAGGCCTCAAAGAGGGCTCACCGTCTCCTTCCCAAAGCAAGGGGAAATCAAAACGCTGGGGCCATTCCTGACCCACAAGGCCCAGTATTTCTCTCCCAGCCTATCCAAGCGCCTGGATCCTGGTCCCCGGATAGATTTTCCCCCTTACCTTCAGCTCAAACTGCAACCACCCCATTGTTCCGCACCCTTTCAGAGATGGAACTCAGGATTTCCCCAGATTCCCTGCAATCTCAACCAGTTAGGGTATCACAAGGAATGGGGGTGGCACAAGGAGCGGGGGTGCCCCTAGTACATCCTGATACCAGATTGCCCCAGATGCCAGTTTTTCAACTGCCAGACTCCTTCAATCTGATGATACAACAGGCCATTCGTCAGGAGGTAGCTCAAGCCCTTCATCAGCAATCTATGCCCTCTTCTTCTTCCAAAGCCAATAGGGTAGATAAAAAGAGACAGTCTTCTAATTCAGGCCCGCCATGTTCAATTCTCAAAGAGAAGAATCACCTGGGAGGTCAGCCAGGCCTCGGTCAAGAAGAAGAGGATACTGGGGAGGCCTTATCGGAGGATGAGGGTCTGGGGCCGGACCAGCCTTCATTTGTGGGCCTCTTTAAACCCCACTTGTTTCGATCACTCCTGTTCAAAGCCCTAGCTACTACAGGGTTAGGTGGGGTTGCGGGCTCCCCAGCTAATCCCCCAACCCTACCTAGCACCTCATCTAACCTGTTTGTGGAACCCACGGTGGCCGCCGAGACTATTCCCGCACCTAAGATGTTCGTCGATGTGGTCCAGCGTCAGTGGGCGAGTCCGGGTTCGGGTCCTAACCCCAACGCCACAGACAAAAAGTTTTACAACTGCGCAGCAGACCTCGAAAATATCCTGCAAGTCCCCTCCGTGGACGCACCAGTAGTGGCCCTAACAGCAACCTCTCACGTTACGGGTCCAGAGAACGAGGCTCTCCGTCCGAGGACAAAAGGGCTGACCAGTCTTTGGTCAAATCCCATCAGGCTTCAGCCTGGTCAGTCAGGTCCTCCATGGCATCTTCTTTTTCAATAGAGCCTCTATCATGTGGCTAAAGCAACTTCAGGGCCGCTACCATCATCGGACGAAGAGCTCATCAGGACCTTAACAAGGTCATTGCAGCTCTGGAGTTCTCAGCTGATTCGACGCTGAACGCGCCCGCCGCCAAAGCTATCGGGTCTACAGTCACATCCGCAGACTTTTATGGCTCCGTCACTGGCGAGCGGACACCAGAAATAAATGGCGCCTAGCCTCCTCTCCTATGCGGGCACACACTTATTCGGGCGCCGCTAGACCCGATCCTAATAGAGACCAAGGACAAGAAGAAGGTCTTACCCTCCCTATCTCGACGGGGAATTTCGCATCAGCCTTATTTTCGCTCCTCGACCTCACCAGCTTCATCTGCCGCCTTTCGTGGCCAGGATTCCGGAGGGTCGGGGTTTGGCGAAGATTTTCGTCGTACAGAGGAAACAACCAGAGGGCCGACCAGGTCAGAACAGGGCAAAGTTTTCGCCCGTAAGCCGTTCCGAGGGGGCGGGCAAACAGTACAATCGATTCAAGTAGTCCCAGCAGTCCTCCCATTGGGGCGGTTAGCTCTATTTGCTGACCAATGGGAAGTTTCCACTTCAGACCGTTGGGTTAGAGATACCATTAAACACGGCCTGGCCTAGAATTCCTCTCCACCCTCCGACAGTTTTTGTTTCTTGCCCGACTTCCTCCCGCAGCTCTAGTGCGTCTCTGGTGGAGTCGGCGGTCCATCACCTTTTGGCTATTCGAGCTATTCAATTGGTTCCTGAAGATCAACTCAAACAGGGCTTCTATTCCAGACTCTTTGTCGTAAGCAAGCCGTCGGGGGGCTGGAGGGCTATTCTGGACCTAAAGGCTCTTAACAAGTACATTGTGTACCACCGTTTTAAAATGCACTCATTACGTTCCATATTGGAGTGTATTAGACAGGGAGATTACATGGCCTCTATTGATTTAACAGAAGCCTACTTACATATCCCCATCAGACGTGATCACCGTAAATACTTGCGTTTCTGCTTCAAGGGTCTCACTATCAATACCGGGCCTTACCCTTTGGGTTGTCTTCGGCCCCTAGGGTCTTTACTAAAGTCATGGCTGCTCTTATGGCCCACATCCGAAGGTTTCGGTTAGGCTCCAGGCCTACCTAGATGACATTCTCATCATGTCAACTGCCCTAATGCGCCCATAGAGATATTTCTTTGACCATTGAAGCGCTACAATCACACGGGTTCTCTATTAACTGGGAGAAGAGCCATCTTAATCCCTCCACCTCTATAGTACACTTGGGGGCACAGATTGATTCACTGAGTTCAATGGTTTTTCTGTCACTCGAACGTCAGGTCAGTTTGGCCGAGTTAGCTAGCATCTCTAGAGTGTCACGGTCGGTTCCTTTGGAACAACTCTCCCCACTCCTGGGGAAAATGGTGTCGTCATACGATATTATCCCATGGTCTCGCCTCCACAGTCGGCCACTTCAGTGGTTCCTCTTGCCACATCAGAGGAAACGGTGCAGTTCTTCCAAACGACGGGTGAGTCTTCCACGGGAGGTGGCCGACTCTTTGGCTTGGTGGAATCCGGAGGTGCTGGCCAGGGGTTCAGTCTTCAGGGAACCAGTGGGGGACGTGATCACCACAGATGCCAGTCTCGGGCTGGGGGCACATTGAATCAACACCTGGCCCAAGGCAAGTGGTCTCCCTCAGAAGCCCATCACGGCATCAACTTCCTAGACCTGCGTGCCATCCGTCTGGCTCTTCTAGCCTTCGAGGATCTCATCCGGGACAGGAATGTCCTTATCCTCACGGACAACGTGACGGCGAAGGCGCACATAAACAGGTGGGGGGGCACGCATTCCCACTCGTTGATGACGGAAACCCTTTCCCTCGGTCATTGGGCCGAATCCCACCTGCGCTCTTTGAAAGCAGAACATATTGCGGGGACGGACAACTGTACAGCAGACTCCCTCAGCCGCCAAACCATCGACCAGTCGGAATGGACCTTGTCTCCAACGAATTTCCACGAGCTGTGTTCCCGCTTCGGACTTCCTCAGGTGGACTTATTCTCCTCAGAGACCAACAATCAGGTGCCTCGGTTTTTCTCGAGATTCCCATCTCGGGGAGCGGAGGCAGTGGACGCCCTCCGCAGCAGTTGGCCTCCGGGACTTCTCTACGCTTTCCCACCAATTCCTCTGATTCCCAGAGTAATTCGCAAGCTTCTCTTGGAAAAGTCGGAATTGATTCTGGTCGCCCCATTCTGGCCCAGGAGACCTTGGTTTGCGGACCTATTGACTCTGTCAGTTCGGGAACCGTGGAGGATCCCGGACAGCCAAGTGTCTCTTTTCCAGGGACCGATTCGACACCCCGAACCGCAATGGCTACGCCTAGCCGTGTGGAGATTGAGCGGAGCGTCTTGATTAGGGCAAAAGTTCCAGGCCAGGTCATCCCCACCATGCTGGCCTCCCGCAGGGACTCTACCAAACGGATTTACGAGGCCACGTGGCGCACATTTGAAGGGTGGTGTTCACCTCAAGGTATAGTGGCTTCCTCAGCTTCTGTATTAGACATTCTAGCTTTCCTGCAACGAGGTCTCGATTCAGGATTAGCGACCAATACACTCAAGAGACAAGTAGCGGCAATTTCTTCAGTCTTGAGATGTGGTTCACTTATATCCCTGTCCAAAGAGCCTCTCATTCAACAATTCTTCCGGGGGGCTAACAACGTCAACCCGCCAGTCGTTCACCGCTTTCCATCGTGGCGATTAAATGCTGTTCTCAATGCTCTTACTAAGGCGCCGTTTGAACCTCTTAGAGACTCATCTCTACGTATTCTGTCACTGAAGATAGCCTTTCTGATAGCCATCACCTCTGCCCGCAGAATTTCGGAATTATCAGCTCTATCAATTAGGCAGGATCTCTGCACCTTCTTCAACGACAGAGTGGTGCTACGTCTAGACCCTACCTTCCTCCCGAAGGTTAACAGCCAATTCCATAGGACGCAGGAGGTCGTTCTGCCTAATTTCTGTCCATCTCCCAAACATCACTTAGAGAGACTGTGGCATACTCTGGACGTGCGAAGAGCATTGAAGATATACATTGAGCGGACATCATCCTTCCGTAAAACAGAGGCCCTTTTTGTGTCGTTCCAACCTCTGTCTCTGGGCCAAAAGGTGACCAAGTCGGTTCTGGCCAGGTGGATTAGGGCCGCAATTGCCACAGCATATGAGAGCCAATCCCTACCGGTTCCGCGAAAGATTACAGCACACTCTACCAGAAGTGCAGCATCTTCGGCCGCTTGGGGAGCCCAAGCCTCCATCGAGGAGATTTGCAGAGCGGCGACGTGGTCCAACCCTTCTTCGTTTATTCGACACTACCGGGTGGACTCCTACGCGTCAGCCGACGCTGCCTTTGGCAGACGGGTTCTGCAGTCGGTGTTTTCCCAACAATGACAAGCCGCCATCGACCCTCCCGGTAAGACATGGGGAGCTTTGGTATATCCCATTCCTGACGGCCGTTTTCCCCGACTGAGAGAAGGGAACGTTGGCTTACCTGAACGTCCCTTCTTGGAGAGGGGAAAACGGCCGTCAGTCCCACCCAAGGCGTCTGTCTATTAGGGGCCCTGGGGCGGGAGGGCACTAATTCTCTATCATTGCAGAAAGACAGGCCGGCCTACACTTGAATCCTCGCCGAAAAAGCTGGAGGGAAATAGGAGGAGGCGGGGACCACAAACTACAATTTAAAAGACTCGGTCCAATCAGCAACGAGAAGAGATTACCCATTCCTGACGGCCGTTTTCCCCTCTCCAAGAAGGGACGTTCAGGTAAGCCAACGTTCCCTTCTCGTTACTTCAGGATAAGGCAGAGGTGAAATGCTCCCGGATTGGACCAGATCGCGCAATCTGGTAGCGATTGTGGCTGGTAGTTTGGCAATCTGGTAGTGATGGCAGAGCAAAGCTCCGCCTACCTGCCTAGGTGTCATTACTTCCTGGTTTTAACAAGGAAGTAATGTGTTTTTTACACCAAGTAATGTGGTTTTGCACAGGTGGTGCATGCACTTCCGAACTGGTAAGGAAGGTAAGTAAATTTCATTCCTGGGATAAGGGGGCACCATGGCCTAGCAGTTAAGACACTGAGCTTGTTGACTGGAAGGTTGGCTGTTTGAGGCCCAAGCACTGTGCAATGGTGTGAGCGTCTGTTCTTTCCCCAACTCCTGCCCACCTAGCAGTTTGAAAGCATACAAATGCAAGCAGATAAATAGATACCAATTCAGTATGAAGGTGACAGCGTTCCACATGTGTTGACGTACAGTCATGCTGGCCACATGACCACCGAAAAGTCTTTAGACAACTCCCTCATTGGCTCCCTCAGCTTGGAAAAAGAGATGGACATCTCCCTCTAGAATTGGACATGACTGGACAGGGAAACCTTTACCTTTATCTTTATTGTAGGACAACATAATTGGTAGCAGAATTATTCCTAGCCTCCAGCTTTCAATACTCTGTTTCAGATCTTGAAAACTATTATTATGCTGAAAAAGAGCATTCCTGAACACGTCAGCGCACATAGATTGCAGGATGGCATTGTGGCATTCTTTGTAAAGGACCGTCCTCTTATCTATTTTTTAAATTATTTTTTATTTTTTAATATAAACATTCCATCTTCCCTTAAACGGTGTGTCATCTGGGTACAAATATGTCTGTGCAATAACCACCAAGGTTTACAACAGCATTCATTACTTTGATATTAGTTCTCTGATCTTACAATTTTAATATTGAACATAGTAAACCTATTAAATTTTCTCCTCTTAACATATCTTCTAATAAAAATATAATAATAATATTAAGCATAATAATCCTAATAGACATAATAACAATGAACATCTCTATACATCTCTATCTTAACATATTTTCTACTCTTCTTTAATTTCTTTCTTTTATTTCCAACTTGCATTTTTATTCTCTAACTAGGACCATTCTCTATCTCGAAGCTTGTTAAAAGATAATTTTTTGAAAAGATAGGATTTAGCTTGTTAAAAGTAGTATTTTGGCTCCAGTTTAAGAATCAAGAACCAAAGAGAGAGAGAGAGAGAAAGAGAGAGAGAGAGAGAGAGGGAGGGAGGGAGGGAGGGAGAGAGACGGACCGCTGCAGGGTTTTTGAAATGTACTTTAAGAGGACTTGAGCAGCACTTGAAAGAGCCATACAGGAGAACTGATTATGGACTTTGTCACGGAGATAAAATACCTCAATTTTTTAGTTGAGTTGTAGTATTTATATCCACCTTTGCTTTTTTACTTAAACATGAGCATATGCAGCTTTGAAGCAAATCTGTTTTGGCATCTTTCATCTCAATGATTCCCCCCCCCCTTTTTTTTTAATTATGAATGTGACTGTCTCATTGAGGAGGAACATTATATTATCACATTAGGGAAAAGAGCTTCAGGACAGGTGGCATAAATGTCAAAGAGGAAAGGTCAAATGGAATGTGAGTTCAGGGAAATAATAGAAAAAAAGAAGAGACGGAAATCAGAGAAGAGAAAGAAATAGATTTAGGGAGTGGATATATTTGTAATACGATTATATAAAATTGTATATATGATTATATATATGAAGTTATGAAGATTGAGGGGAAACAACATTTAAATTTATTTTGAAGTTCTTTTTTTAATTTATTTTCTTCAAACTTGTATTCCCTAAAGAAATAATCAAAATCATTGTCTTCTAAACAACTGCAAAAAACGGGCACAGCTGAATGTTAAGTTTGTGGCTGAAATCCTTACAAGGAATCATCATTTTAATGAAACACCCTGCACCAAAACTGATGATGATGATGATGTTGTATCAACTGTGTCATCTGGGGGTGAACAAGATCATTACATGATGGCATAGTCACATGTGAATGTCACCAATGTGAGTTTTGGCTGGTATAATTCATTCTGTGCCTTTGATTACAGTATTAGAGGACGGGAAGAAGAAGAAACTTAATTTGTGCTAGGTATAATGCCTGAGTCAATTCTTAGACATTAAGCATATTTTGAGTTGCAATAAATGTTAAAAAAAAGTTTGGTATTAGTAAAGTTTGATGATTGGGGAATTTATAGTAACATTATACACCCCAAGTATTTAGGCTATTTACTCAATGCTTTTCTAGCATATGGTTTCATTTATACTTAGTGCTGTAAGACAACAGTACTTTTAACTATGCAGTTCAGCAGTGAGGCAGTTGCTACATGGTTCAACCTCTGGGCACTGAATTAATATATTCCACTCGGAGAGGACAAATTCTGTGAATAAAATGAGGGATTAGAGTGAATTGGAAGCAGTGAGGTTACACATAAATCTCATCCTCAGGGTGAAGATTAGTAGCATTTCTTCTCTGCTTTCTTGTCCCCTAACTTAATGGGATATGTAGGTCATAGTAACACAACACATCCTTGGAATCAACAGACTGATGGTTGTTTGGCAAAAGGATTATGGATAGTTGCTGTCATTTATTTGCATTTTAGCTTTTCAGGTATCTGGCTGCAGCTCAAGGCTGTGTTATTTTGGTTTCCATGCCTGCCAGCTGTATGAACCACATGAAAGGGCATTTATTTGATAATTACAGGCTGTAGCCTTGGCAGAGAGTTTCCTCTATTCCTAAGAAAGGATCACCTAGAGGCAAAAACCTGAGTTACCAGACTCTAGATTTACTTGATAGAAAATGCAAAACAGCATAATACTTGCCACCCTTCATGATGGTAGGTGTCAGAAATCAGTAGAGATAAGCATTGTGATGGAAATCTGGCCAAGTGCCTTTTATCTTTTCCTGGGATTGTATAAAAAAGACAAGATGGTGCTAATTAGCTAGATGTTAAGGTGCTAAAATATCAGCCTCCCCAAGCTTAAAGCTCTGTAGGAAAATTGACAGCTATGTGCTTTCACTTCTGCAAAAGAATAATTATTTCACCGTAGTAAACTAACGTTAGCTTATTCGTTATATAATTTGTGAGAAGTAGCATGATCCAATGGAAAAGCAGTTTTGTATTGTGCAGTACCCCAATGTACTGGCACAAAGGCAAGGAGCAGGGAGGAAGAGAATAATTTTATATGGATATTAGTAGATTTGTTTGCAGAAAAAACATGCTTTGCTCTCAAAGTGAGTAAATAAAGATTATTGGCATGCTGTAGAAAAAGTCAGTGGGTGGCAACAAGATAATCATATAAAAACAATGCAAGTTTCAACAGAACAACATCCTTTCTTCTAGGAAGGGCTGTGTTTGATCCTTCCTTTTGCATGCTTGCCTTGTTTTTTTCATAATATTGTAGGTTATATTGTATTTTGCTATTTGCTTTTTTTTTTTAAGGATGCTGCTGGCATTAGTAGCAGATTAGATGAAATGGGATAATTCATGGGCTTCAAAAGTGGCAGTTCCTTTGTTTGGTAAATATAAGCTTAATATTCTAAAGCTGAGATATATAGGAAGTCTTCAGCTTACAACCATAATCGGGACCATTCCTAAGTAAGGCAGTTGTTGAATGAGTTGTGCCCAGCCTTCGTAACCTTTCTGGCCATGGTTCTTAAGTGAATCACTGCAATTGTTATGTGAATCCAATCCTCATCAATAAATCCGGCTTCCCTTATCAATAAATCTTTGCTTGTTGGAGGTCACAAATGGTAATCACATGATCCTGGGACACTGCAACTGTCCTAGATCAGAGGTCGGCAACCTGCGGCTCTGGAGTCTCTCATCCCCTCTGCTGTGGCTCCCTGTTGCTGTTCGGCTCCACAATTGGTGGGGCTTTCAGTTAGGACAGATAGAAAAAAAAGGATGCCGCAATAGGAAGAGACTCTATGGTGGGGGAACCAGACTTCCAGTCGGCTCCAGAATTAAATGGGGGCTTCCGGTTAGGACCTTTGTGGCTCTTTCAGTGTTTAAAGAGGCCGACCCCTGTCCTAGATACATGCCAGTTGCCAAGCACCTGAATTTTGATCATGTGACTGTGGGGATGCTGCATGAGTCATAAGTGTGAGAACCGGTGTGAAAAAAGTACTTTCAGTGCCTCTATAATTTCTAAAGGATGCTAAATGAATGGTACCTACAAACTTGCAGCTTCTGTTATACTGCATTGGTCATTCACGTACAAGTAGTTCTCGACTTACAACAGTTCATTTAGTGACTGTTCAAAGTTACATCACTAAAACAGTGAGTTATGATCATTTTTCACACTTACGACTGTTGTAGCATCCCCATGGTCACATGATCAAAATTCAGATGCTTGGCAGCTGGCTTATATTTATGACAGTTCCCGTGTCCCAAGGTCATGTGATCCCCTTGTGACCTTCTGACAAGCAAAGTCAATGGGAAAGCCAGATTCTCTTAACAACCATGTTACTAATTTAACAACTGCAGTGATTCAATTAAGAACTGTGGCAAAAAAAGGTTTTACAATGGAGAAAAATTTACTTAACAAATGTTTCACTTAGCAACAAAAATGTTGGGCTCAGTTGTGGCCATAAGTCAAGGACTACCTGTATAAAACAAGTATGAATAGAATGATAAAAAGAACCACAATCTTTCTTGTCCCAAAGGTGCTTTTTCAGGAGGCAACTGGACTTTCTTGTTTGTTTGTTTTTTTTCTTTTGAAAAAGTTTCTTTTGAAGAAGCTGCTTCAGCTCTGACAGGATAGTGGGGAATGGAAGGATTCCCACTGTCCTGTCAAAGCTGAAGAAGCTTCTTGGATGAGAAGCGAAACATCTTCAAAAGAAAAAAACCCAAGAAAGTCCAATTGCCTCCTGAAAAAGCATCTTTGGGACAACCATGACCTAGATGACTGAGAATCTCTACAGAATTTCCACAATATTTCTTGCTTTTTGGCCAACAGGCTGAAAATACAAAGACTGTTAGAAGAACCGTTGCATAGAATAGAATAGAATAGAATAGAATAGAATAGAATAGAATAGAATAGAATAGAATAGAATAGAATAGAATAGAATTTTATTGGCCAAGTGTGATTGGACACACAAGGAATTTGCCTTGGTGCATATGCTCTCAGTGTACATAAAAGAAAAGATTCTATGCATGTTAGACTGTGTGAGTGAATTATTTCCCATGGGTTTATTCATTTACGTGAGAAATTAAAATACATTAAAAAGGTCTCTTCTATGGTATTCGTTCAATAGTGAATGCTAATATTTCAATTGTGTTAGTTCCCTCTGTATTTAAAACACTTCTAACTGTCAGGCTTCTGCGGATAGGTGGCACAATTACGGTAGTTCAGTGTTCAACCTGGTAACGGGATTAGAGTTTAGAAACAAATCATTTTCCTTTATTGCTTGTTTTAATATCAGGTTCAGCATGTCTTTATCACAATTCCCCCCCCCCCCGAATTTCTCTTAATCCTTAAGCAGCCTGTTTTTGGATCTCTTGCCCCAGTAACTACAATATGAAGCTGAACATTCCCCAGGAATAACTACTCAGACTAAAGTGCTTCGTGTATTTTGTTCCCAATTCCTTTCTCATGCTGCCTTTCATGTCCTTATTTCTCTGCATTTGCCTTCTTCGCTGCACAGTACTTGTTTCTTGTGCTAACAACCCTTTCTCTTGAACCAAGTCAAAAGTCACTTGCACCAGAGGGGCTTCATTTCTTGTATAGGAGCTGATTGGAATGACAGTTGACTCTTTCTCTGGCACAAGATGGGGTCTTACAGCACAACTGAGGGTTGATTTAAGGATACAGCAAGAATAGAATGGATGACAATCTCAATTCTGTTCCCTAATTTGTCCTTAAACCAAATTTGTATTCAAGCTGGAACTCTGTGCTTAGAAACAGACTTAGAAATGATATCACACAATACCTAATTTTGAAGTGCGGGATTTATTTTGTGGATGAAAAGGCAGCGTCTGTCTGTCAAGATGGGGTGGCGGGAGGGAAGATAACTTCAGGCTTTCAGTGTTCCTATTATAAGCTTAAGAGGAAGAATTTAATTAAAGGCTCAAGAGGGGGTAGCTTTTGCTAGAATGCTGTTTAACAGATTCTGGTACTTCTGGAGTCTTGAAAAATAGCAAGAATATCAGTTTCATCAATATTAAATGAAGGAACTAAGGGCAGCTTGGATGCTTGCTCAAACCAAACCAAACATGTAAAATACACTGTAAAGACAGAAGGATAGTCACATGCAAAGCAGTGTACATCTGTTGTGTTGATGGCTTGTGATATTTCTTCTATGATTTGGCAGGCTTAGCTCAAGTTCAACCTGCACAACCTCTCAGTGTGTTGCTGATTGTATTTAAAGCGTAAGTAGAATTTGGCTCTGGGTGTAGAAAAAGTGGAGTTGAACATTTTTGTTACCTTTTTAGGTATGAAAAAAGTAAGTCGACTTGGCATGTCTGTAATTAGCCATTGTTTTTTTGCAATTTACAAAAGATTAATGATCACTTGAGAAATATTCAAGGAGAGTTCACTCAGTCATTTAAGGTGAGAAAGAAAAGAAGAAAGGAAAGTTACTTAGTTCACCATTTGCTCAGAAGGGCAAGAGTAATCCCTATAAATGAATCATGATAGTTGCATTTTCCATTTTAAAGGGGAGAGCACCTGAGATAATAATCAGAAAAGGATCCTTTTGAAAAACTGACATGCCTCTACAGCAGAGGTGAAATGCTCCCAGTTCGGATTGGATCACCTGATCTGGTAGCGATGGTATCAGGTGGTTCAGAGAACCGGTAGCAAAAATCCCTGCCCCTCTCCCATGCCCAGCTGAGCCGCATGATCATCAAAGTTGTTTTTTTTAACTTTTAAAACCATTTTTTCTTTGCCCGAAAAAATGCTTTTAAAAGTTAAAAAAAAAAGGCTTTTAAAAGGCTCTGGTGATCCCAGCTGAGTTGCCTGATCATCAGAGGCTTTTTTTTTCTTTTAAAGGCAAAAAAAAAATGCTTTTAAAAGAAAAGAAAAGCCCCTGATGATCAGGCAACTCAGCTGGGATTGCCAGAGCTTTTTTAAAAGCATTTTTTACAACCTCTTCGGTTGAAGAGGTTGTAGAAAAAATGCCTTTAAAAGTAAAAAAAAAAAGTTGGCCACACCCACCCAGTCACATTACCCTCCACCAAGTCACGCCCACAGAACCGGTAGTAACAAATTTTACATTTCACCACTGCTCTACAGGTAGTCCTCACTGAGCACAATAGAAATGAATATAGGCATAGAGGCATAGTTGTTAAGCATGACATGATGTACAGACCCCTCACATCCTGGACATAAATTGTTTCAACTTCTACCCTCAAAACGATGCTATAGGGCACTGCACACAAGGACAGTTTTTCCCAAAATGCCATCACTCTGGTAAACAATTGATTCCCACAACACTGTCAAACTACTTGCTAAGACTGTATTACTATTACTCTTCTCGTCCTTCTATTACCTATCTCCTCCCACTAATGACTATACCTTGCTGCTTGTATCTTTACGATTTATATTGTTTTATTTCGTTTCCTAGTATGATTTGATTGCTTATTTAGTATCCTGTGACTATCACTAAGTGTTGTATCTTATTATTCTTGATGAATATGAATATATTATTCTTGATGAACTTGAATGCATTTGGGTCAATATTAAAGGAAGGGAAAATGATATTGCCATAGGCATATACTATAGGCCACCCAACCAAACAGAAGAAGTAGATGAACTTTTTGCTAGTCAGCTAACTAAGGTATGTAGGAAGCACATTACAGTAGTAATGGGGGATTTTAACTACCCTGACATCAATTGGGAGACAAACTCTGCACCAAGTGGAAAATCCAACAGGTTCTTAACAAACCTAGCAGACAACTTTGTTTCCCAAAAAGTAGAGAAGGGAACAAGGGGATCAGCCATATTGGACTTAATTCTCACTAACAGAGATGAAATGATAGAAGGTGTTGAAGCTATAGGAATCTTGGGGGCGAGTGATCATGCAATATTAGAATTCAACATTATGCAAACACAAGTAGTAGAACAAAGTCAAAGTAGAGTCTTGGACTTCAAGAGAGCTAATTTCAATAAACCCAGAGAGAGCTTGAGAAGGATTCCGTGGATGAGAATCTTCAAGGGGAAAACAACTCAAGAAGCTTGGGAAATTTTGAAAAGTGAGATTATAAAAGCGCAGTCTAGCACAATACCAATGAGGAAGAAAAATAATAGATTTCAAAAGAAACCAGCATGGATGCATAAAGAACTATCTGTCAAATTGAAAGACAAAAAGGACACATATAAAAAGTGGAAAGAGGGGCAAATAACTAAGGCAGAATATCAGCAAATAGTCCGAGCCTGTAAAGATGAAGTGAGGAAAGCTAAGGCTCACAATGAACAAAGGCTAGCGACAAAAGTAAAAAATAACAAAAAAAGCTTCTTCCAACATGTTAAAAACAAGAAAAAAGTCAAGGAAACAATTGGTCCATTGCTGGGAGAAAGTGGCAAGAAGGTGACAAGCAACAGGGAGAAAGCAGATCTACTTAACTCATATTTTGCATCTGTCTTTACACAAAAGGAAAAAACAATCCAACCTATCAAAAACAGCACTACAAAAAACAGATTAGGAACACAAGTTAAAATAGGGGAAAAAATGGTAAGTGAACATCTGTCTACCCTAGACAAGTTCAAATCACCAGGACCGGATGGATTACACCCCAGGGTTCTGAAGGAACTGGCAGACGAAATCTCAGAACCACTGAACTATATCTTTCAAAGATCCTGGAGCACAGGGGAACTGCCAGAGGACTGGAAAAGAGCTGATGTAGTTCCCATCTTCAAAAAAGGAAAAAAATAGATCCAGGAAACTACAGACCTATTAGCCTAACCTCAATACCAGGGAAGATTCTGGAAAAGATAATCAAGCAACGAATCACCGAACACCTAGAAGCAAACAAAGTAATAACCAAAAGCCAACATGGGTTTGTCAAAAACAGATCATGCCAGACTAATCTTATTGCATTCTTTGACAAAGTGACAAAATTAGTGGACCAGAGGAATGCTGTCGATATAATTTACTTGGACTTCAGTAAAGCATTTGATAAAGTAGATCATAACCTACTACTAGATAAAGTAGAAAAATGTGGGTTAGACAGCACCACCATCAGATGGATTCGTAACTGGCTGACCAACCGCACTCTATGTGAAGTCCTCAATGGAATTACATCCACATGGAGGGAAGTATGCAGTGAAGTACCTCAAGGCTCTGTTTTAGGCCTAGTACTCTTCAACATCTTCATCAGTGACTTGGACGAGGGGATAGATGGGGAACTCATCAAATTTGCAGATGACACCAAGCTGACAGGAATAGCCAACACTCCAGAAGATAGGCTCAAGATGCAGAAAGATCTTGACAGACTTGAACATTGGGCACTATCTAACAAAATGAAATTCAACAGTGAAAAAAGTAAGGTTCTACATTTAGGCCAAAAAATCAAAATGCACAGGTACCGGATATGTGGTACTTTGCCCAATAGTAGTAACTGTCAGAGGGATCTTGGAGTCCTAGTGGACAACCATTTAGATATGAGCCAGCAGTATGCAGCAGCTGCCAAAAAAGCCAACACAGTTCTGGCCTGCATAAAAAGAGGGATAGAATCAAGATCACGTGAAGTGTTAATACCACTTTATAATGCCTTGGTAAGGCCACACTTGGAATATTGCATCCAGTTTTGGTCGCCACGATCTAAAAAGGATGTTGAGACTCTAGAAAGAGTGCAGAGAAGAGCAACAAAGAGGATTAGGGGACTGGAGGCTAAAACATATGAAGAACGGTTGCAGGAACTTGGTATGCCTAGTTTGTTGAAAAGAAGGACTAGGGGAGACATGATAGCAGTGTTCCAATATCTCAGGGGTTGCCACAAAGAAGAGGGAGTCAAACTATTCTCCAAAGCACCTGAGGGTAGAAAGAGAAGCAATGGGTGGAAACTAATCAAGGAGAGAAGCAACCTAGAACTAAGGAGAAATTTCCTGACAGTTAGAACAATTAATCAGTGGAACAACTTGCCTGCAGAAGTTGTAAATGCTCCAACACTGGAAATGTTTAAGAAAAAGTTGGATAACCATCTGTCTGAAATGGTGTAGGGTTTTCTGCCTGGGCAGGGGGTTGGACTAGAAGACCTCCAAGGTCCCTTCCAACTCTGATATTATTATTATTAACATATTTTTTTATGTACACTGAGAGCAAATGCACCAAAGACAAATTCCTTGTGTTTCTAATCATATTTGGCCAATAAAAAATTCTATTCTATTCTATTCTATTCTATTCTATTCTATTCTATTCTATTCTATTCTATTCTATTCTTTAACCATGCTGACTTACGACATCAGTTCCAGCTATGATCACTAAGTGACTCACTGTGGGTCATTAAGTGCCACATCACATATCATGTCTTGAGATTTCCTGCTGGGTTTTCCATTAATTTTGCTTGTTGGAAGCCGGATGTGAAGAACACAAATGGCAATTGCATGACCATGGGACACTGCAACCATCATAAATGCACATCAGTTGCCAAGTGTATGAATCATGATCATATGATGATAGGAATGCTGCAACTTTGAGGGCTGCACATAATAGAATAGAATAGAATAGAATTTTTATTGGCCAAGTGTGATTGGACACACAAGGAATTTGTCTTGGTGCATATGCTCTCAGTGTACATAAAAGAAAAGATACGTTCATCAAGGTACAACATTTACAACACAATTGATGGTCAATATATCAATATAAATCATAAGGATTGCCAGCAACAAGTTATAGTCATACAGTCATAAGTGGAAAGAGATTGGTGATGAGAACTATGAGAAGATTAATAGTAGTGCAGATTCAGTAAATAGTCTGACAGTGTTGATGGAATTATTTGTTTAGCAGAGTGATGGCCTTTGGGAAAAAACTGTTCTTGTGTCTAGTTGTTCTGGTGTGCAGTGCTCTATAGCGTCGTTTTGAGGGTAGGAGTTGAAACAGTTTATGTCCAGGATGCGAGGGATCTGCAAATATTTTCACGGCCCTCTTCTTGATTCGTGCAGTATACAGGTCCTCAATGGAAGGCAGGTTGGTAGCAATTATTTTTTCTGCAGTTCTAATTACCCTCTGAAGTCTGTGTTTTTCTTGTTGGGTTGCAGAACCGAACCAGACAGTTATAGAGGTGCAAATGACAGACTCAATAATTCCTCTGTATCCTTCAGCACGATTGTAACTTCAAACAGTTACTGAATGAGTGGTCAGTAAGTGAGAACTACTTGTGTGTGTGTACACAATATAAATACATACATACATATACACACTTACATACACATAAATACATACATACACATAGACCTGTTTTAAGTCTATCTCACCATTACTGCCTAATCTATTTGACAATAACATTTCAGAATCCCAGGAAGTTCCAGGCCTAGTTGAGATGCAATCTATTCATTAAGGCTTTTCCAGTTTTCTACTCTTAATTCACAGATAATCAGTAATTGAAAAATGTGAAACATGCTCTAATAATAAACGTCAATGAGACTAGACAGTAGCTACAGCAACCTGCTTTAGAATTTACTTTAGAAGATATTGAAGTGATAGATAGCTTTTGTTTTACAACCATCTCTTTAACAGTAAAGGAACTTGAAGTTAAGAAGTATGCCACAGGCTAGCACTTGGGAGAAGAGTAATGGAAGCCATGGGAAAGATGTTCAGATGCCTATGATGTAAAACAAAGATCAGAATAATGCAGCAAATGTTTTGTGACGCTTTACAACAGCAGAAATTGGAGTATGATGTACAAGGGTAGAAAAAGTATTGATGCTTTTGAACTTGGTTGGTAAAAACTTCTGAGAATACTACAGGTAGTCCTTGATTTATAATCACAATTGAGCCCAAATTTTTTGTTGCTAAGTGAGATGTTTGTTAAGTGACTTTTGACCCATTTTATGACCTTTGTTGCCCCAGTTGTTAAGTGAATTACTGCAGTTGTTAAGTTATTAACATGGTTGGTAAGTGAATCTGGCTTCCCGATCACCTTGGCTTGTCAGAAGGTTGCAAAAGGTAATCACATAATCCCAGGACACTGCAACCGTCATAAATATGAGTCAGTTGCCAAGCATCTGAATTTTAATCATGTGACCATGGGGATGGCACAACGGTCGTAAGTGTGAAAAATGGTTATAAGTCACTGTTTTTAGGGTTGTTGTAACTTTGAACTTTAAATGACCTATTGTAAGCTGAGGACTATCTGTATAAATGAGCCGTGGTGGCGCAGTGGTTAGAATGCGGTATTGCAGGCTACTTCTGCTGACTGCTGGCAGTTCAGCAGTTCAAATCTCACCGGCTCAAGGTTGACTCAGTCTTCCATTCTTCTGAGATCGGTAAAATGAGGACCCAGATTGTTGGGGGCAATATGATGACTCTGTAAACTGTTTAGCGAGGGCTGTAAAGCACTGTGAAGCAGTATATAAGTCTGAAGTGCTATTGCTATATATGTAACCAAGAATTTACATACACTGTAAGCCGCCCTGAGTCTTCGGAGAAGGGCGGGATATAAATGTAAACAAAAAAAGAAAGAAAGAAAGAAAACAAACAGGAAAAATGGAAAGGTTTACACACAGGGTTCAGATAACTAAGCTTAAGTTATCAATTAATACAATTCTTGAACTCGATATCTTTCAGTTAGAAATATCTACTTGCTGTTGTGTTTTTCAGTAATTGCATTCTGTCTTAATCATAATCAAAAAATTGGTTTATCTTATAACTTATTTCTATTTTCCCTTTTTTTTTTTACAACTTTCTTCCAGGAACTAGCCAAGAGGACACCCACTAAACACCCAGATTATCAAGCGGTATTGAATGCATTACAGGCAATGAAAACAGTGTGCACCAATATCAATGAGACCAAAAGGCAAATGGAGAAGCTAGAAGCTCTTGAGCAATTGCAGTCTCACATTGAAGGATGGGAGGTATGGTGGAAAGTGGGTAATAGCTTCATTCTAAGCTTTTGGTCATCAAGTAGAATTATCTATAAGTAAAGGAACAAATTTAACTTGCTAGCCATTCGTTACTTACCTTATTATTTTGTTTCTCTGTCTTATTTTCTTTAACAGTTAGGTTAGTTCATGAATTAATGTATGAAATGAAAAAGAAATAAATTAAAGCAAGTTAATACGTTGTACAGTACTTACAAGCTACAGGAGCTTGCCCATTATGGTTGTAAGTCATGACACTGACCCGGCTCATTTTTCAATTTTTTCTAAAAGTCATTAAGCAAACTCAGTGATCATTAAGTGAACCCGTTGTTTGCTATGGGGTGATTTCTTCTGAAAACCAGAAGAAAATGCTGGTTTCCAGCAAAAACGTCATACTCTGAGGTTGAAAGTACATTTTGGTGGATCCATTGTAACTTTGAACAACTGCTAAGTAATTGATTGTAAATCGAGGATGATAGATAGATAGATAGATAGATAGATAGATAGATAGATAGATAGATAGATAGATAGATAGATAGATAGATAGATAGATAACTAGGAAGGAAGGAAGGAGAGAAGGAAGGAAGGACTGGGATACATAATACAATATTAGATTTTTGCAAATTATATTTAAAACCATACATTGATGTACAGATTTTTGTTCTGTTTTATGATGCAATAATGTATGCAAATTTATAAGCAAAAGGACTGGAATGCACTTGGAATTTTAACAGATATTTTTAAAAATTATTTATACATCTATAAATGCATTATTTTTGAAAGCAAGGGATTCTATCCAAGTTATTTAACATACAAAATAAATCTTACTACAATAAAACATTTCCATAAGATGCTTGTAAGCATTAAATGGAACAAGAAAAAAAAACCCTTCCAAATTCTATTTTGATTCTATTCATGTTGTCTTCTTTGAGCAGCCACGCCAATTTTCCTCTGTGGCAAAACTTCAGTTTCATAATTATTGGGGCTTACGGAGGCATGAATGCAGAGCTCTATAGCTGATTTCATGGACAGTCTTACCCTTAAGTGCAGTCTTAATCCATCTTGCCCATTGAACAATATGTACCATACTTTTGCCTTATGATGCCTTATAACCTTTGGCACACCAACTCGCCTTTCGTTCCCGGCCATGGACGTAAAGTCATACAGTGCAACATGACTGAAAACATTACCTGGCTGCAGTACTGTAGTTTCATGTCATTATTACAGCTTTCAATGGAAATATACAGGAAGAATTACATTTTAGTAATTAGATAGCTTTTACCTCATACCAGCATGATTTTTTGGAAAATGATGAGAAAATGTGCACACAAAACATTATACCTGTGTCTGCTTTCTGCAATGAGTGGATGTGAAGCTCACATGAAATAATATGTTATATATAGTCTTAATAAAAAATCCTGCAACTGTAGTTTACTATGTGACTGGTAGATTGGTAGATTGATTGGTTGATTAGTGTCAACTCTTAGTGATCACACAGATACATAGATTTTTTTTTCTATGACAGTCTACCCCAGGGGTCAGCAACCTTAAACACTCACAGAGTCACAAAGGTCCTAGCTGGAAGCCCCCGTTCAATTCTGGAGCCAACTGGAAGTCCGGTTCCCCCACCGTAGAGTCTCCTCCTAGTACGGCGTCCTTTTTCCTCTGCTGACCAGAAGTCCAGTTTCCCCACCATAGAGTCTCCTCCTTGTACAGCATCCTTTTTCCTCTCTCTGTCCTAACCGAAAACCCTATTAATTGTGGAGCCAACCAGCAACATGGAGCCACAGCAGAGGGATGAAAGAGCTACATGCGGCTCCAGAGCCACAGGTTGCTGACGCCTGGTCTATCCCTAATCTGGTCTTTTAGATCTTCCAGAGGTGCACCTATTGTCATTGTAACTAAATCCACCCACCTTCCTGCTGGTTGCCCCCTTCTCTTTTCTTTCACTGTTCCCAGCATTATAAAGTTCTCAAAGAGCAGGGTCTTCACCTAATGTGCCCAAAATATTATCATTTATGCCTCGAGTGAGAACTTTGCATCGAAACAAATTCAACATATGATACTGCTGTTGGCAAGTAGTTAAGGAAAGATCTATCCATTGTATTATTTAGGTAATACTTGATGTAGAATAAGATGGTGGAGGTGCTGGTTGATGTGGACTTCGAACATTACATATCTAAATGATAAGGCAAGGAGGCAGACAGGCAGGATTTGCTTAGCTATTAGGAAGCCTTGATGGGGTATAACTCTAAATCAGGGGTAGGTAATTGGTCTGTAATTGAGCTGGTTAAAGTTCATTTGATGAATTGAGTATGATTTTTTTAATTGGACAAAATTATTCCAGTAAGCTTCCTAACAAACAGGAAGCAGCAGGTGAAGCTAAGCAGGATCACATCAGATACCTGTACAATTAGCACAGGGGCCCCCCAAGGCTGTGTGCTCTCTCCACTTCTCTTCTCTCTGTATACCAATGACTGCATCTCCAACGATCCATCTGTTAAACTACTGAAGTTTGCAGATGACACAACAGTGATCGGTCTCATTTGAGACAATGATGAATCCGCATACAGACAGGAGGTCGAACGACTAGCCTCATAGTGCGACCGAAACAATCTGGAACTGAACACACTCAAAACCGTTGAAATAGTGATAGACTTTAGGAAAAAAACCTTCCATACTTCCACCTCTTACAATACTAGACAACACAGTATCAACAGTAGAAATGTTCAAATTTCTAGGTTCTACCATATCGCAAGATCTAAAATGGACAGGTAACATCAAAAACATCATCAAAAAAGGACAGCAAAGAATGTTCTTTCTGCGCCAACTCAGAAAGCTCAAACTGCCCAAGGAACTGCTGATCCAGTTCTATAGAGGCATTATTGAGTCTGTCATTTGCACCTCTATAACTGTCTGGTTTGGTTCTGCAACCCAACAAGACAGACACAGACTTCAGAGGATCATTAGAACTGCAGAAAAAATAATTGCTACCAACCTGCCTTCCATTGAGGACCTGTATACTGCATGAATCAAGAAGAGGGCCGTGAAAATATTTACAGATCCCTCACATCCTGGATATAAACTGTTTCAACTCCTACCCTCAAAACGATGCTATAGAGCACTGCACACCAGAACAACTAGACACAAGAACAGTTTTTTCCCGAAGGCCATCTCTCTGCTAAACAAATAATTCCCTCAACTCTGTCAAACTATTTACTAAATCTGCACTATTAATCTTCTCATCGTTCCCATCACCCATCTCCTTCCACTTATGACTGTATGACTGTAACTTTGTTGCTGGTAATCCTTATGATTTATATTGATATTGATTGTTTCCTGATTGCTTATTTGTAGCCTATGACTATCATTAAGTGTTGTATCATTAAGTGTTAAATTTGTACCCTATGACCATAATTAAGTGTTGTAAGTGTTGTACCTTGATGAAGGTATCTTTTCTTTTATGTACACTGTGAGCATATGCACCAAGACAAATTCCTTGTGTGTCCAATCACACTTGGCCAATAAAAATTCTATTCTATTCTATTCTATTCTATTCTATTCTATTCTATTCTATTCTATTCTATTCTATTCTATTCTATTCTAATAATTTCTGGAAGTGTCTGATAGGCATAAGAATTTGACAGAGGCCACTGATTAAACAGGGGGAGAGTTTTCCAGTGAGCAAATGTGTTTTTTATTCTACTGTCTAGAATATAATTTGCTAAATAACTTCCTGGACTTATTAGTGTCTGGAGCATCCTGTGTTTGAGAGGCTGATGGTAACCAGCTGAAATTTTTTTGTTGGACACATCTGTTAGAAGTCATATAAACTTCCTCATGTTTAAAGTGTTTTTTGAGATTGTTTTGTTTTGACTTGTTCATTTTCTCCTTCAGACTTCTCTTTTGGCATCCAACTGGAGCCATGTGGATGATGTAGATAGCCAGCTATGTAATTTTTATTTTTATTTTTTTGGATAGCAAATTGGTCAACAGAGCTCAGATAGAATGTTCAGTGTCTGAGCACAAATATTCTGAATTGAGGGTCAGCTTTGAAGCCTTGGTAACTACTTTGCCAAACTAAATCCATTTTTTAAACATTGTAAGCTGTCCAGGGGCACCTTGCGGTGAAATGGAAAGCAAACAAATTTAATAAATAAAATAATAAATCAATCCAGGATAGCAAGGGACTAACAACAGTAATAATAAGGAAACAACTAGGATTGGCTAAGCGTTGCTGTAAGGATTTAAATGGAGCATAACAAAGATTCTGAGAATTAAAAGAATTTCTTATACGTTTAACAGGGTTTTTAGAGAAACAAAGATTCTTGTTGATTTATTCCATTGCATAGAGAATTCAAAAAGTAACATCATATACTTCTAAAAGCTTGTCTAGATTAGAAGCTGATCTTAATGGAATATACTTTTTGTGGCCAGAAAGGAATATACCCAGAAGGGATGTTTCTTCTATATTCCTCAGAAGAAATATAGAAGGAAAATCCCTAAAAATATTGTACTTTTAAAAAAGAAAATTAAATATCAAGAGCGAGCTGCATCAATATGTGGATATCAGAATTATTCTTACATGTGATCTTCATAGTCCTTTTTTAATATTTACTTTACTCTCTCCTCTAATGGAATACTTTCTATTTTCCATCATTAAGATTATACCTGATGAGCTGAATGTTTAATTAGAGTTTTTGAATTTTTCTGTGTATTGGGTTACATCAGTGCTGTATATTTAGCCCATGTTTTGGTGGGGTTTAATGTTAGGATGAGAGTACAAGTTTTTCATATGCAAATAATTTCCATTTCTATTGGTAAAACCAATTAAAACTAGAAAACAGGCTGAAATTTTACCAACAATATTTCCCTATTGTATTGCCATGTTTCAGTGGTGTTTCCTTGGGGAGCAGAGGGGCAGAAATAAACAGCTTCCATGTACTGTAAAAGTTGCTATGTTCCAAATTTATCGGGACCCTTAATCTATTTATACTTTCTAAGATTTCATATTTAGCTTTTTGCTTTACTTCAAATACAAGTTTACAATTGAACTTTTCTTTCATTTAGGACTGAAGGCAAACTCACCTGGTGTTTCCAAACTTGTTGTTCTGAAAACCTCTAATAGCTTAGAAATTGTTCATAAACAATCAAAAGTATTTAGAAAATCAGTTTAATGAACTTAGTGTCTTAAAAAGTGCTGGCAATGCAGGGCAAAATGGCTATTCCTGTTGTCTCCCAGGAAATATGCAGGAGACTATTGTCCTGTGATCTCTTCTGGGGAACAACTGTCAGGAGCATATGTTAGCAATCTTGTGTCCTCTCCTTATCCAGAAAGATTTCAAGGAAACAGGCCTATTTACCGGTTCCTTGATCTTTGCTGCAGTCATCGGCTCCACTTTTGCAGAGATATCTTCAATCCACTATTCCTCCCTCCCACCCCAAATTAAACAGTAGTCAAATAAAAGGCAGCTGAATCCACAGAAAAAATGACAGAATGGCAAATGTCTCAAAAGGGATTCCCTCTAAATTTCTTGGATAGTAAAGGGGAGGAAGGGAAGATGTACTTTCGCTGTGTTTCCTGTCTGGTCTATCTCATAATAGTCTGATAAGTATCTGTCTACCTGCATCTTATGGAAATTGTTGAAGACCTTTGCCAAATATACTGTAGCAAGTTGGTGCCTAAAAGAAGGCTTTAAATAAAGGAGGATATTTGTAGCTCAGGGTTGAAATGGGAGGTCCTTGGTGCTTTCTGAATTTGATTGTTTTCTTGCAGACATTTCATTACCCAGACTAGGTAACACATCAGTGCTCATCAATGAGCATCAATGTTCTTTTCATCAATGAAAATAAGTCCCCTCCCCCACACACACCTTCTCGCCCGCCCCTCCCCCGTAGCATTTGTCTCCTTTACCCAGTTTATCTGTGGTTTCTGGGAGGTGATAAGTAAAGCCCTTTCTACTCTTAGGCTTTTAAACAACTATTTTAATGTTTTTATATCTTTTCTCTGTTTTATTTTACAACTGGTTATACTTTGCCTTTATGCGTTATTGCTCTCTTGGCTTTTTATATGTTTTTTTAAAAAAAATATCTATGTATGTATCGCCCTATGCACGGTCACTCACGCTCTTGTGACGTCTCGCCTGGATTACTGCAACGCTCTCTACATGGGGCTTCCCTTGAAGGGCATCCGGAGGCTGCAGTTAGTCCAGAATGCGGCTGCGCGGGTGATAGAGGGAGCCCCTCGTGGCTCCGCATAACACCATCCTGCGCAGGCTGCACTGGCTACCTGTGGCCTTCGGGTGCGCTTCAAGGTTTTGGTGACCACCTTTAAAGCGCTCCATGGCATAGGGCCGGGTTATCTCTGGGCCCCCCTCCTCCCACCAGATACCCCTCACCGACCCGTGCGCTCTCACAGAGAGGGACTCCTCAGGGTGCCGTCAGCTAGGCAGTGTCGTTTGGCGACGCCCAGGGGAAGGGCCTTCTCTGTGGGGGCTCCCACCCTCTGGAATGAACTCCCCCCAGGACTCCGTCAACTTCCTGACCTTCGAACCTTCCGTCGCGAGCTCAAGACACATTTATTCATCTGTGCAGGACTGGCTTAGATTTTAAATTTAGAGGGGTTTTAAATTGATTTTAATATTTATATTTTATATTTATATTTCTATTTTTAATAATTCGGGCGTTAGAATAAGTTTTTTAAGGATTATTTTAATTTGTATATTGATGTTTTATATGCCTGTGAACCGCCCTGAGTCCTTTGGGAGATAGGGCGGTATATAAATTCGAATAATAAATAAATAAATAAATAAGTATGTAAATTAGCGAATTCTGGTTACTGAATAGTTGAAATGTGTATCAAATAAAACAAATCTTAGCAAATATCTTGAAACAGAGGGAATTAGGATAGAGAAAGTTAAGTTACTTTTTATAATTTTTTTTTGAGAGATGATATTAAACAAGGAACATGAACAACAGATTTAGTCAAATAATTTCTAAGCAGCAGTTACTGTGAAAGGTGGCTTTGATTAACATTGAGACTCCAGAATTCTGATAATATATTTTTGTAATGAGATAGAATCCTGAAATAGTTCTTTTGTATTCTAGGGCTCCAACCTGACAGACATCTCAACTCAGCTTCTGCTTCAAGGAAACTTACTAAAAATCTCAGCCGGAAACATCCAGGAGAGAACATTTTTTCTTTTTGATAACTTGCTCATTTATTGCAAGCGGAAATCCAGGTGAGTGCGCTGTTTTATGTCCGTTGCTCAGTTTCCTTAATAATAAATACACGGAAATAAGTGTTTTATATTGTTTCTGGATTAAGGAAAAGGGACCATCATTTTTTTTCTCTAATTCTTATGAAGACTCACCTTACATTTTGAGCTTTAAGGCTCTAGAGGTGTGACTTTAGCAAAGACGTGGGCAATCTTACCTTGGACTGGGACTCTAATTTTTGGGGAGAGGGGGCAAAAGCCACCAGGATGAAGCTGAGACCAAGTTTCTATAGGCAAAGTGAAAGAGTGTAGGAGTCATTTGTTTTGTGGTTGTTTTAAAATAAGCTGTTCTGTTTCCCTTCCCCCCATTGAAACAGTTAGCTCGCGCCAATTCATTAGCTCGCGCCAACTCATTACTTTGTCCAAGACAAAAAACCAGGAAGTCCCGCCTCCTATTTATAGTCTCTGCAGATGTCACTGCATGACAATTATGACTTGGCTTTGTCCCAACTCTTCCGCTGCTGCGCATGCGATCGTCTTCGTAACCTTGCATCGCTCCAAAACTGTTCTTGGGGCGTTGCCAAATCAGAAGGAGGCTCCATGGAATCAGGCTGTGCCGGCCCCTCTTCCTCCCTTTGAGTGGGTGCCAGGGAGGGAAAGGGCTCAAGAGAAGCAGGGCTGGCCAGGTCTTCTCCCTCACTTTCTGAATCATCCGAGTCCAGGAGTCCGGGTCCAGGAACCTGGGTCACAACACTATCCCTCACCGCAGGGCCCTTCCCCCGGGGCTGACGATCGGGATGCGGTCGGGCTGGGTTCTGCTCATGGAAGGCCTGCACCAGGTCAGGGGCATGAACGTCGGAGGCATCTACCCAGGAGAAATCAGTCCCGTATCCCTTCCACGCGATCAAATATTGGAAACGACCCTTCAGCCAGCGGGAGTCTCGTCGCTGTGGACTTCAGATTCCTCCGATCCGTCCTCGGCGACAGTGACGGGTGCTGTTGGGCACCGAAGGGACTCGGTGTGGCCTCAGGAACCAGAAGGGACCGGTGAAAACGGGTGGATCCGCATGGATCGTGGCAGGGTCAGTCGGTAGGCTACCGGGTTGATGACTGCCTCGACAGGAACGGGCGATGAATCGGTGGTCCAACTTCTTTACCGGGCGGTCGGACGGGAGGTGTTTGGTGGAGAGCCACACCGGTCTCCAACTGCCAGCGGGGCGTTGCCCGTCGGGAGCGGTCGGCGGACCGTTTGTAGTCCTCCTTTGCCCGATTCAGCTGCTGGCGTACCAACTGTTGGACCGCATGCAATTCCGTCAGGAAGGTCTGCGTTCGGGAACAGGAGAGTCCGGTGGTGCCAGAGGAAGAGCCGCGGATGGTACCCACATTGGCAAAGAACGGGTCATCTGAGTAGAGGTGTGCTGAGAGTTGTTAAAAGCAAACTCCGCCAGGGACAGGTAGTCGGCCCAGTTGTCCTGTTGCTGGTTGATGAAGCAACGGAGATACTGTTCCAGTATACCGATGACCTTCTCTGTACCCCGTCGGTCTCCGGATGGTGCGATGACGACAGACACACCTGCACCTCCAACGCGGCCATCAGGCTCTTCCAGAAGCGGGCTGTGAACTGAACTCCAGCGGTCCGAAACCACCCTGTCCGGTAGACCATGGGCGGAAGATGTGCTGCAGAAAGAGGCGGGCGTTTTGCGGCTGTGGGCAGTCCAGCGGCATGGGATGAAGTGTGCCATCTTGGTGAGCATGTCCACCACCACCAGCACCGTGGTGAACCCAGAGGACGGCGGCAGGTCTGTCAGGAAGTCCATAGAGATCGCCCCAGGGTCTGTCGGGTGTCGGCAAGGGCTGGAGGAGCCGGGAGGGCCCCGTGGCGGTCTTGGCTTGCCGGCACGGTACGCAGGATGTCACGTAGGCATGTATATCATGCCGCACTGGGCCACCAAAGGTCCGTGTCACCAGGTGGAGGTCTTGAAGAACCCAAAATGTCCTGCTGCAGGGTTGTCGTGGCACTGGGTCATGACGAGGGCTCGGAGTGGTCCTGTGGGCACATATAATCGCCCGAAACTTGAGTAAGTCCTCCTCCAAGGTCCAAGGAGGCGTGGGGCCCACCTCCGCTCTCCTTTGCTGCGACCAGGCGTCCTGGCGCTGCGCCTCGCACCTGGGCCCGCAAGTCCACTGGCTCCCGTGCTGCGGCCAAGGCTTCTGCCGGCAGCACTGTCCGTGGAGGAAGGGGTCCTTGGCGCAGAGGTACTCTGGCTTGGACAGGGCATCCGCCCTCCGGTTGTGACCGCTGGGAATGTAGGTCACGCGGAAGTTGAACCGGGCAAAAACAATGACCACGGATCTGCCGCTGGTTCAACTTCCGAGCTGTGGTGAGGTGCTCGAGATTCCGATGGTCCGTTCGGACCTCCACCTGATGTCGGGCCCCCTCCAGATGGTGTCGCCAAGCCTCGAATGCAGCCTTGATAGCCAGCAACTCTTTTTCCCAGATAGTGTAGTTGCGCTCGGAAGGTTGAGTTTCCGGGAGTAGTAAGCGCAGGAAAAAGTGTGCCACCATTCGTCGGAGCCTGTAGCAGCACCGCTCCCAGAGCCACATTGGACGCGTCTGTTTCCACCACAAAAGGCCGGAGCGGGTCGGGATGCCTCAGGGCGGGTTCCGTGTGAAGGCTTTCTTGAGGGCTGTGAATGCTTCTTGCTGCGGGGACCCCACCGAACGCAACCTTCTTCCTGAGGAGCTGGGTAAGTGGAGCTGTCAGTGTGGCGAAGCCGGGATGAAGGTCCGGTAGTAGTTGGCGAAGCCAGCAGGCGCTGAACATCCTTCACCCGGCGAGGGCTTCCCAGCTACACAAAGCTTCTACTTTACATGGGTCCATGGCTATGCCCTCGGGCGAGATGATATGCCGAGGAATTCTATGGAAGTCCGGAAGAAGACGCATTTCTCAGCCGCATTGAGTTGTTGCTCCATAGCGTTGCAGAACCAGACTGGCGTGTCGAAGGTGGCTTTCCTGGACCGGGAGTAAATCAGGATGTCGCCAGGTAGATAACCACGAACCGATCCAACATGTCTCGGAACACGTCGTTCATGAAGTGCTGGAAAAGCGGCGGGAGCATTGGTCAACCCAAATGGCATGACAGTGTATTCGTAGTGTCCGTATCGGTGCGAATGCCGTCTTCCATTCGTCTCCTTCTCGCATCCGCACCAGGTTGTAGGCCCCGGAGATCGAGCTTGGTGAAGATCGTGGCCTCCCGCAACCTTTCCAGTAGCTCCGGGATGAGCGGCAGGGGTAGCGATTCCGCACCGTAATGGCGTTTGGCGGTAATCACAGCATAGGCGCAAGTCCCTGTCTTCTTCTTCACAAGAGGACCGGGGCCGAGAGAGGGACTTTGAAGGCGGATGAACCCTCGGGCCAGGTTTTTGTCCAGGAAGTCCCTGAGGCGGCCAACTCGGGCTCCGACATGGAATACAGGCGTCCCACAGGCAGTGGTGCGTTGGGCAGAAGGTCCACGGGCAATCGTAGGGCCGATGCGGGGTAGTCGGTCCGCCTCCTTCTCGCTGAACACGTCGGCGAAGTCCGTCAGCTCAGGAGGCAAGGTGATGGCAGCGGTGGGGCGTTCTGGCGGCACAGGTGTGGCGGATGTGATCGGCACTGCAGACTCGGGAAAGAGATGGCGTTCGCGACCAGGCCACCTGAGGATCGTGGGTCCGAAGCCAGGCCAACCCAAGGACCAAGGAAAATGAAGGTCCGCCGTGACATAAAACTGGATCGCCTCCTCATGGTCCCCAATAGCCAGGCGCAAAGGCTGGGTGGCGAATTTAATGGGGCCGGACACCAGTTCTCGTCCATCAATTGTCTCTACCGCATCGGAGGGTCCACGGAACCACGGGACCGCAAACTGGGTCACAAAGGCCTGGTCCATAAAGTTTGTTGTGGCCCTGAGTCCACCAGCGCATGCGCCTGGAGCCCGTCCGACTGGTTCCCCAACCATATCCGTGTGTCCAGAATCAGATGCCGAGGGGCCCAGAGTCTACTTCCATAGCGTCCAGTGGGGGCTTAGTCGTGCCCGACCTAGGGTTTCCCGAGGTCGGGCCTGCTCCATTCGATTGGTCACGCTGTGATTCGGGGACGGCGTGCCGCCGCTTTCTGGGGCAAGAAGCGGCAAAGTGGCCGGGCTCCCCACAGTACAGGCACAATCCCCCTTGGCGCCTCCGGTTCCGCTCCTGGGCTCTCAGGCGAGGTCTGGCCGCTCCCAACTCCATGGGCTCTTCCGCAGCGGTTACAAAACGTGGGGCGACCCGGGGTGCTGGTGGTGCAGGAAGTGGGGGTGCAGATGTCGACGGCGGGTCCCGGAGGGTGCGACGGGATGGTCGCCGTTGCAGACGGGCATCGAGGCGGAGACAAAGGGGCACCAAGTTGTCGAGGGTCCGCGGCGCCTCCACGCGGGCCAGCTCGTCTTGCAATTCCTCTGAGAGTCCCTCCTGGGCAACGTCCACCAGCGCTGCATCATTCCAGTCAGAGTCCTGGCACAAAAGGCGAAATTCAGCGATGTACTCCTGCAGGCGTTTCCCTTGACGGAGTTCCTTAAGGCGCCTGGTTGCCGTCAGCATTGACGGGTCCTCATACATGGTGCGCAGGTGCTGCCAAAAACGCTGTTGGTCCGCCAGCAAGGGGCTGTCCTGGAGCAAGAGGGGCGTGGCCCATCGAGCAGCCGAGCCGGAAAGAAGGTTAATCACGAAGGCCACCTTAGCCCGGTCGTCTGGGAAATCCTCTGGCCTCATAGCCATGTAGAGCTGGCACTGTCCCAAGAAGGTCGGGAACATCTCAGGCTGCCCAGAAAACTTATCCGCACGGTTATCGGGCACTTGCGGCGAGGAGGAGGTGGGAGGATGGGGGGCTGCAGGCACATTCCTGGCAGCAAGTTGGCCTGCCAAGTGAGCCACTTGCTGCTGGAGCTGTTGATTAGCCACTTGTAGCTGCTCTAACTGCTGCTGTACCTGCTGCTGATCCATCTTTGGTGGAAGATGTTTTAGTCAGGTCTTGGACAAAATGTTCTGTTTCCCTTCCCCCAATACTCCCAGCAAAGAGTCCGTCAGAGGCCTTCCTTTTTTCCTTTTATTTACATAGATACATGTCCTGGCCACGTCTACCCACGGGCCTGCCAAGTTTCTGGAGATAACGAGGAAATTATAGATAAGGCCAGAATTACTCACGAATATATTCTTCCCTCCATTGAAACAGTTAGCTCGCGCCAATTCATTAGCTCGCGCCAACTCATTACTTTGTCCAAGACAAAAAACCAGGAAGTCCCGCCTCCTATTTATAGTCTCTGCAGATGTCACTGCATGACAATTATGACTTGGCTTTGTCCCAACTCTTCCGCTGCTGCGCACGGCGATCCTGTCTACGTAACCTTGCATTGCTCCAAAACTGTTCTTGGGGCGTTGCCAAATCAGAAGGAGGCTCCATGGAATCAGGCTGTGCCGGCCCCTCCTCCTCCCTTTGAGTGGGTGCCAGGGAGGGAAAGGGCTCAAGAGAAGCAGGGCTGGCCAGGTCTTCTCCCTCACTTTCTGAATCATCCGAGTCCAGGAGTCCGGGTCCAGGAACCTGGGTCACAACATAAGCTTTTATTTACAAAGAAGGATTCCGGGGGTCCTTGGTGCTCTCTGAGCTTGATGGTTTTCTTGGAGAGATTTCATTATCACTAGATATAGCATCATCAGTATTAAAAGAAGTGGGATTGTTTTGTTTTATATACTATTGGCTTGCCCTGTCAGTGTTGGTGGGAGTGTTCTTGGTGTTTCTTTGATTAGGTTGTTGCTTACTATTAGTTTGTTTCTCTGTGTTGGTAGTTCCTTGATTGGGATATTGTTTACTTAAGAAGGAGTCCTGTTTCTTTTTATACTATGCTAAGCATATTCCAATAATACCTCTCTTAAAACATCAAGAAATATTATTTTTTATTTTATTTTTTGGGCAATCGTGATCAAGAAGGATTCGGGGATAACAGTTCAGAATGTAGGCTGGAGTTTACAATGGTCATATTCTTTTGTTGGAATTGTCTATGGAGATTCTCAGTCATCCAGATCATGGTTGTCTCAAAGCAGGAGTGAAATCCAGCAGGTTCTGACAGGTTCTGAAGAACTGGTAGCGGAAATTTTGAGTAGTTCGGAGAACCGGCAAATGCCACCTCTGGCTGGCCCTAGAGTGGGGTGGGAATGGAGATTTTGCAATATCCTTCCCCCAGGAGTTGGGGTGGGAATGGGGATTTTGCAGTATCCTTCCTCTTGCCATGCCCACCAAGCCACACCAAGCCCACCAAGCCATGCCCACAGAACCCACAGAAATTTGAATTTCACCACTGTCTCAAAGGTGCTTTTTGCAAGAGGCAACTAGACTTCCTGGGTTTTCTTTGAAGATGTTTCGCTTCTCATCCAAGAAGCTTCTTCGGCTCTGAAGACATTTCGCTTCTTGGATGAGGCGAAGAAAGTCCAGTTGCCTCTTGAAAAAAGCACCTTTGTGTTGGAATTTATTTTTATTTAGAAAATGTATACAGCTATCCATCTTAAATACATAATGTGGTGGTGAGCAGCCCACACAAAAACAATACAAAAATTCATAACCAATTAAAATAGTCAATACAAGAAACAAATAACCAAGACACAAATGCCCTGGCTCTAATACTTGGGGGGGAAACCAGGTTATAACAGCCCTATGGAAGGCTAAGAGAGACAAAGCCTTGTGAACCCACAACTGAAAGCTGGAAACTGATGTGCGTGGCAGGAGTTCTCTGTACTGAAACTGGGTCACATAATTGGAAAAGACCTGAAAACAGGTGTGTAGAAGCAGTGAAATCAGACATGCGGGCAAAATGTTTGGGAAACTTTTTGAAGTTTGAGGTGAGACAACACAAGTGAATTGAAACATTTTAGGCATTAAAAAATTTTATGCAAAAAAAGTGAGGCAGCAATAATGTCACTAGAATCTCATAATAATTTCTAAATGTAATTATTCCTTTCTCTCTCTTTTTTTTCTCTCTCAACAAGCCCTGCTATAAATATAGGCTGTAGGGAAGAAGATTGATAATGACTTATGCAGCATTACCATATTTTGATGCATCCTCTGGCCCTTTTCTATGTATGATGCAAGAACTAAGGGGAAAATAATGAAAGGGAAAGTAAACAATGAAGAGTCAGAAGGGGAATCCAAACAGCAACTCAGCCCAGATGTAGGGAAAAATTCCAGAAACTCAGCCTTAACTAACTGACTGTCAGTGAGGATTGGATATTCCTCTTGCAGTTTCCAAGATCCTGCATTTAATTCCAAAATTTGCATACTTCATTGAAATATAATTCTTGATTGATCTTGCATAGCTGTGTGGGCCTTAAAACATGCTCACCTCAAAGGGCTGGTAGTTACAGTTCCCTGAATGTTGCTTCCATCATTCTCATGAAAGCCATGACAACTTGCAGATGCTGCTGAAGATCAATGTAATAGATTACTCAGTTTTCATACCCATTTCCCTTTTGCTTGGAGAAGTAGGCTTGACTGAGGACTGAAATTAGGTATATATCTGATCTGGTGGGCCATCCGAAAGAAATGTCTCCCCCCCACTTGGGGAAGGCATGCATCATATCAGTGGTGAAATCCACTTATCTTTGCTACCGGTTCAGGAAAGGGAGTGTACGGGAATGCGGACGCCTCTTCTGCACATGCACAGAAGGTAAAAAAACGGGACCTAATGATGTCCCAGTGGGTGAACAAAGCCTCCCGCTGCCGGCGCTACCGGTTCGGTGAGCCAGATAGAACCGGGAGGATTTCACTGCTACATCAGACTAATTGGGAAGAATCACCCCATGCCATCTTAGATTGGGGATGTGCAAGTAGCTCTAGGTCATCCCACTAGCTTCATTCATACTATCTCCTTTCCTTTCAAGTGATACTCAAGTGGGAGGGCATGGATTGGGGTAAAGCTAATTATATTGGTGATCTGTGGGATGAGTTTCTGCTGGCTTTATTCATATTCTGAAAGGAATTTAAGAGCATCCTCCTGTAAAGAGGAAGGACAACACATAGGTGAAATAGAACAGTAGTAGTAAAAAGGGGAAATACCTACTCAATAGGTCTGTAGGTCAGTTAGGAACAAAATAGGCTAATAGGCTAGAGATTCTTTATTCTACAGCAGCAGTCACCAACTGGTGGTCTATGGACCACTGGTGGTCTGTGAGAAAATTTTGGTGGTCCGCAGAAAAATTATTTGCATTTTTTTATATTGCACTAATATCCTCAAACTATGGCCTCTGGGTTGGATACGTGCAATGAACGTTTGTGTTGCTGCAGAGAGTCTCCCCCTTTAGGGTCTTTTTGTGTGGGTTGGCAGGGGACAGAAATTCCAACTTGGGATTTGCTTCAGCCTCCTGGTGCGGGACTTTGGGTAAAGGCTGGAGAGAAGTGTTGCTGGTGGCAAGGAGCTGGAGGGCCTTGTTCCAGTGGGACTGCATCATGGCCTGGAGCTGCCTGACAATCTCAGCCCGCTGAACCTCCAGGCGCCGGTACCTGGCCTTGCACTCCTGCAGGTCTTCCCTATGCTTGGAAAGCCTATGCTCGTAATCCTCATAGTCCTCTTGATCAGATCCAATTTGAACTGAGTCAGTTGTTTTGCCAACTCTTTCTTGTGGTGGCTGCTTAGCTCCAACAACTACTTCCTCTTGGGGCCCTAAGGAGCCCAGGCAGGGAGGCAAGGAGTGGCTGGCAGGGGAGGGGTGAGTAGAGGCCGGTGAAGCGCCCCCCCGAATATGAATGACATCAAGATGGCCATTGAGTTGGCCATGACCACCCAGTCACATGACCACCTAGCCACACCCACCCAGCTGATCATTAGGCAGATCATATTAGTGGTCTGTGGGATTTAAAATTATGAATTTAGTGGTCCCTGAGGTCCGAAAAGTTGGTGACCCCTGTTCTACAGTAACCTTCCCTAACCAACCTAGTGTGTTAAATGTATTAAACTCTCTCATTCCATGGACAGAAATGCCATTGATTCCATGTGCTAAGCAAAAGTATTCTCTATTCTTTACTAGTAAATCTTGACTTCCTCCTCATTCATTGGAGTCTTCCTGAGTCTTTCTTTGTCAGGCCGTTTCCACCACCACCCCGATTCAGTTTAGCACTTTGGATTAATACAGCCCCTCCCTTTCAGCAGGCAGTTTTCCCAGAACACTGAGTTTTGGGAAACAAAATGTTCTATTGCCTTTTGAGAGAGTGCTCTTGTTTGTACAGAACAGGCATCAGTGAGCAAGTTTTCTGCAGTTTGGCTTGGAGATCAATATGGCAGCTCCAACACTTTCAGTTCCCCAAAGAATTTGTGTTTATGTTTTCTGTAATTCCAAAGCAAGCTCCGTCCCATTCTCCAGAATCTGATTTTCATTAAAAGTGGAGGAGTTTACTGCATGCGACCTACTATTTAAGAGATATATTTAGATGTGGCAAGGCTGCTATAATTTGCGATGGTTTATCTCTCTCTGTCTGCTGTTTAAATTCAGTGCAGAATGAAGCTGAATGTCTATCCACTTGCTGGAGTTAGTTAGCATCAGGCTTCAACAAGTGACATACTAATCAGCTATAATGTTCAAATATAGAACTTTATAAGAAGTTTATATAATGAAAAATGTTTGATGTCTACTATACCTCAAGGTGGCTCAGTGGCTAAGACGTTGAGCTTGTCGATCGAAAGGTCGGCAGTTCAGCAGTTCGAATCCCTAATGCCGCATAACAGGGATGAGCTCCCATTATTTGTCCCAGCTTCTGCCAACCTAGCAGTTCGAAAGCACCTAAAAATGCAAGTAGAAAAATAGGTACCACCTTTGGTGGGAAGGTAACAGCGTGCGCCTTTGGCGTTTAGTCATGCTGGTCACATGACCATGGAGATGTCTTTGGACGACGCTGGCTCTTTGGCTTTGAAACGGAAATGAGCACCACCCCCTAGAGTCGGGAACGACTAGCACATATGTTTGAGGGGAACCTTTACCTTTACTTTATACCTCAAACAGTGCTCTATGTATATCTAGGCTGATATTAGAGCCACTTTTCCATGGTGCAGCCCCAAAGATCTAGATAGATTGCAGCTAAATTTATAGGATTTCATTTCATTTCTTAAATTTCTATACCGCCCTTCTCCCGAAGGATTCAGAGCGGTTCACAGCCAACGTAAAACAGAATACATACAATATATATCGATAAATTAAAAACACTATAAAAATCTGATTAAATTTTGGCTAACAATTAATTTTTTTTTTTAATTTGAATTTATATCCCGCCCTTCTCCGAAGACTCAGGGTGGCTTACAATGTGTTAAGCAATAGTCTTCATCCATTTGTATATTATATACAGAGTCAACTTTTATTGCCCCCAACAATCTGGGTCCTCATTTTACCTACCTTATAAAGGATGGAAGGCTGAGTCAACCTTGGGCCTGGTGGGACTTGAACTTGCAGTAATTGCAAGCAGCTGTGTTAATAACAGACAGACTTAGTCTGCTGAGCCACCAGAGGCCCCTGCAAAATTAAGTTATTAAAATCAAATAATAAAAGGATTGGTTCACGAGTCTTTCGATTCATTATCCAGTGACCCCAAAAGAAAGTAGCAGTATTTGAGGGAGAAAATCACAATGTTTTCTTTGTCTAGTCAGTGCAGGTGATCACATATTACCGAAACAATGTTCTTTTGCATCATAGATAGAAATGTTCACATCCATGCAGGTATGTGTATAGGACTGTTGGGGGGTAGTGAAATCCGCCTTTCTAGTTAGAATTTATTGCTGTAACACAAATTTACTTACTTGTATATTCTGTTTTGCAGTTCATAGTTATGTGGGTGTAAAATCACTGATTACTGCCACCTGCTCATTCTTTATAAACTAGACTATGCTTTTGTGTTGCTTGCTGTTTCAAAAACAAAACAAAACCCAGACTGCTTGGAATGAAATTTAGTCTTGGAATGTAATTTGGATACAAATGATTTAATATTGTAACATAAAAATAAAATCAAGAGAGGATCATCTTTAATTGATACATGATGATTATTAATCAGGTGGTACGGTAAAAACATAAGCACACAATCTATAATATTCAAAAACTTTTTTTTTTACACTTAGTAGATCGCTATGAAGATTTCTGTTCTGCCATAGCTCAGCTTTTGGATCCTCAAGAATATCTATCCAAAGTAGTAGAAAGAAGGGCATGTGTATATTTAATGTCACATTTTATCTATTCATGCTTAAAAAGACAAAGGTAAAAAGGCTTGTCAGAACCTTGGACAGATCTCTGTGAAGTTTGCCAAATACTGTAAACCGTTCCAAAACAATAAAAACAAACAAACAAACAAAAACTCTGTTATTTCAGCAAAGTCCTTGACCTCAAAAGTCTATGGAGATTCTCAGTCATTCAGGTCATGCAAAGCATCCAAAGTTGCTTTTTCAAGAGGCAACTGGATTTTTTTTGTTTTTCTTGATGACATTTTGCTTCTCTGAAAAAGCTTCTTGATTGAGAGGTGAAACATCTTCAGGGAAAAGGAAGAAAGTCCAGTTACCTCTTGAAAAAGCACCATTGGGAGAACCCCAAATGTTCTCCATCATTAACATGTAGTCCCCAACTTTCTATTTTCAAGGAAGATTGTGGAGAATGTAGCTAATCTGCAGTTGATGATAACCCTGGAAAAGTGGATTATTTAGATTTTTTTCAGTCAAGGTTTGGGCCATTGTATTTTGGCAGCCTTGGTCATACCGTAGATACCTTTGGTAGAGCTGAGATGGGGTGGTGCATCTATCCTGGTACTCCTTGATTTCTCAGTGGCCTTCAATTCCATTAATAGTGGTATCTTTCTAAGCCACCTCCATGTATTGGGGATAGGGACCACTGTTTTACAGAGGTTGTCTTCCTTTCTCTAGGGTTGGTTTCAATTGGTGTTGGCTGGGTGAAAGAGATTGCTCCCTAGGTATCTCCTTTGTGGGGTGCCAGAAGGTTCTGCCCTCTCTTCCTTTCTTTTTAACATCTACATGAAACAACTGGGTGAGGTCATCTGCTGGTTTAGGGTTTGGTATGATCAGTAGGCTGATAACACCCAGTTATACCTTTTGACATCAGGCCAGCTGAATGAGACTCTTGAGCATCAGTTTCGAGGCTATGCAGGGTGTAAATGGGGAAGAACTGTCTCTGACTTTTTTCTATTAAGGCTAAGAGATTGTGTTTGGGGCATCCAGATGTGGGAAAATTTTGGAGGGGGTAGCACTTCCTCAGTCAAGAGTAATGTGCAATCTGAGGGATCTTCCAGGACTCAGAACTTTTGCTCAATGAACAGCTGCATCCAGGAAGGCCTTTACATGGCTTTGTTTGGCGTGACAGTTGTGTTCTCTCCTAGATCAGGAAACCCTTCAGACATGCCTTGGCCACCTCACAGTTTGACAAATGCAATGCACTATATATGGTGCTGCCCTTAAAGACCATCTGAAGCCTGAAAACTTTATTTATTAAACTTATTTATAAGATTTACATGATGACCATCTTTAAAAAAAAACTCTGGGCAGTTCACAATTACAACCAGATGAGAATAACAATAGCACTTAGACTTTTATACCGCTTCATAGTGCTTTACAGCCCTCTCTAAGCGCTTTACAGAGTCAGCATATTGCCCCCCAACAAACTTAGTCCTTATTTTACCAACCTCGGAAGGATGGAAGGCTGCATCAACCTTGAGCCTGGTGAGATTCGAACTGTCAAATTGCAGTCAGTCAGCAGAAGTAGCCTGCAGTATTGCACTCTAACTACTGCACCACTGTGGCTCATGTAGGTAGCATGTAGAATGTATGTATCATGTATGGAGAATATATTAGTGCAGGCAGTGATGGTTATGCCTCAGGATGCCCATGTAACATATCTGCTCCACAAGATGAAAGAGTGCCAGTTTGTTTTCAGGTGCATTTCAAGGTGTGGTTTGTTACCTAGAAAGCCTTATACAGTTAAGGCTTGAGGGACCACCCATGGTATCTACTAGGTGATCAAAAAAGGTTGCCATAGTCCTGGTTCTTTCAATTAAACAGTACTGTCTACCTTGGAAATGCACTATTTTGCCATAATATCTGTCCTCTGAAATGAGGTTCCTCCCAAGATCCGGATGGACCCCTCCCCCATCCTGCAGGCACTTCAGAAGGTTTTGAAGCCCTGGCTCTTTGACCTGAAGTCCCCCTTCTGCAGGTTTACTTCTTGCTGTTGCCTGTGATTTGTCAACTTCTTTGTTTTTATCATTGTCATCTACAGTATTGTGCTGCCATGGTATTAAATGGTGATTAAGAAAACTGTGGACAAGTTTTTGTTTTACTTGTGTGCTTGTCAGAGGCATCTTGGTCAGCCATGAGGGAGAAGATGATGCTGGTCTACATTGAGTTTGATCCAGCAGGACTCTTATTATTCATTTCTTATGTGTTATCTACTTTTAGCAGCACCAGTATCTAGAGTCTCTTCTTAAACTGAATCTTAGCATCCTTTTTTGGTTGACCCTTGAGAATGTTTATCTTAAATCAAATTAAATAACCACTAGACAAAAGCAATTGAGGGATGGGCAAATACATAAATCAATACAATACAAACATACATATTTGCACACATACATAATTAACTAACCACCCTAATATTACTATGGTTTCAGATCCTGTCATAAAGATGGATTGTATTTTTAGTTGCCAACTGTTCCTCTGCCATCTGTCATTACATGCCTATATCGTTGCCTTTATAAGATACACCTCCACAACAGGTTTATGATACAGTATTTATGGTTATGTGGTTACCAGTACAGGGGGTGGCATATATACTCCTATCCCCATCCTAATTTCAGGTGGCAGGATGTTTGTAAGGGGCAAGTGGTTGCATTGAAACGGTCCAAAAATTAAACATCTTTGTTCACTATATATTCATTAACAACAGAGTTGCTGGGAAGAAAACATCTAAGCGTACCAAGTCTATCAATGGATCCCTCTATATTTTCAGAGGGCGAATAAACACAGAAGTAATGGAGGTTGAGAATGTGGAAGATGGGACAGGTAAGGACCAATTGATTTTTGTCTCGAAAGGACAAGGCAGTGATGGTCTTTTTTTTGATTCTTAATGGAATAGTACACACCTTTTCAGAGGTGATTTTGGGATCTTGCTGGATTCAAAGCTTTGGCTCAATTTCTGAGGTGATGGCTGTGGAATGGATGCAGCATCCCATGGTTATGTGATCATCATTTGGGACCTCCTGCTTGCTTTTTCATTAACTCCATTAACTTGTTGGAAAACAGCAGTGAAGATTGCAAATGGCAATCAGATGACTGTGACATACTGCAGGGTCACGATTGTGAGCCAGTTGTCAAATGTATGAATTGTGATCATGTGACAACAGGTGTGCTATGATGGCTACATATGAGGACCTATGGTAAGTCTTCCACATTTAGCACCATCATAACTTTGAATGTTCACTAAATGAGTGGTCGTTCAATGTGGACATATTAATTTTGGTTATATTGCATGTACATTTATTCCACTGGAGTTAGTGGCCAATAAGTTTAAATGAATAAGCAAATGTATTATTTTGGAGGGCGTTGTCTTTAGTTTATGAAATGATTTTGAATGTTAGCTGCTTCCGAGTCTTCAGGAATGGGTGCATAGAAATTAAATAACTAAGTAAGCAAAGAGATGAACAATCCTATTTGATTTGTCAGAGAAAAATCCAGTTGTTTTCTTGGCAGGCGTCGCTTTAGTTTGGATTGAATACCTGCATTTCTGAAGTGGTATTTAAATTCCAAGTCTCTGTTAATACATTCAACTAGGTCTGGTAAAGATCTAGAAAATCTATCCCCAGAATATACAAAGCTTGGCAACTCTTAACTTTGCTAAATTATAGTTAGTCGGTAGTTCATTTTAGCACGAACCCCTAAAATTCAATCACCAGATTAAGCCAAGGACCTGAAAATTAATGTAGTCCAATGTGTACCAGTTCCCTTAAAAACTGGGCCACTAAGGTATAATTGATTTTTAGTCAACCTGAACTCCCTTAAGATGAAAAGCAATTCAGATCAACTGTTCTATTTCTGGTACATGTAACCATCAGATGAAGCTGAAAGTTGACTCTATCACTTGATATAATCATTCTCTTATCTGATTTTTGGAGTACTCTCAGTATTATTTTCACAATTCCCTACAGTACGTATTTCAGTGGCATGCAAGAGAAGATACAGGTGTTATAACCCACCTGCAGGCCCAAGTAGGTAGCAGGAAACTCGGTCAGTCTAAAAACAAAAATACCTTATTCGAACAGCTGAGAATTACTTCATTCTCAGCGTAGTTCAACTAAATTAAAGCAAATTCCTCCCAACACAATTCCTCAGTCCTATCACCCATCTTGGCCCAATTAAGCAAACTGCCAAGGGCCTTTCTTGGCAAAAGTTCAGAAGATACTGATACAAAATAAATGCAACAAGACAACACTATCAATGTTGTTTTCCGGCAAAGAGCCCAAACACTGTTGCTGGTCCTTTAAGCCTTATGGGAGGGGCCAATCATCTCTTGGCCCTACATCCGAGTCGTCCTCTTTGCTTGTGCTGCTCTTGCCTTCTGGGAGCTCTTCTCATGCGTGCATTAGGAACAGGCTCCTCCTGTTCCTCTGCCTCACTACTGTCAGTCTCTGGAGGCTCTGGAGTCCGCACCTCACCCCCTGATGGCCCTGGCCCCACCTCAGCCTCCGACGCAGAGACCACATCCGGGCCTTCCCCAGCCTCCAGGACTGGTCCACACTCTTCCTCAGCCTCATTGCTGTCCGCTCCATTGCCAGCTCCGCAGGCTGCTGGCGGACCACAACCACCAGGTTTCATTGGATCTGTGGTCCAATGCAATATCTAAAAATTGTGATGAAACTTTTGGAACACCTATCTAGCTGTCTCTATTACTACCATAGAAGAAGGACAACGGTGAATGCCCAGACTGAATTTTTTTTTTTTTAGGCTCCAGATTTACACTCACTCTCTTCTACATTTGTGCTTTTGCAGCAGATTATCACAGTAATGGTTACACAGTAACAAATGGATGGAAGATACACAACACGGCAAAAAACAAATGGTTTGTTTGTATGGCCAAGACAGCAGAGGACAAACAGAAATGGCTGGATGCCATAATCAAGGAAAGGGAACAAAGAGAAAGTAAGTTTGTGGCTGGTACTTTTTATATTTTAGGGACAAAAATCTGTATACATTTGCAGAATTTTCCCATCTAAAAAAGGAGTTTCATTGTCATGGTAAAAAAATGTATATATGGTGATAGCGGTGCAGAGAAAGTTTCTCCCTTAAAACAGATTCAGAGATGTGGAGCTCAAGTACTCTTGACATATATAAAGTCATATTTGAGTTTGTTTTGCACAACTAGTAAAAGTTTTATGGCTCTTGTTTTATAAGCAAGTAAGTAACTTTATTATTTTTTTATTTGTGAAATTTATATAGCCACCCAACTCACAAATGTGACTCTGGCTGGCCCTCATTAAAAACGGAACGCTAAAACATATCTTAAATAACCTTTAAAAACAATAAAACATACATATAATAAGACCACAGGAGAGTGTTAAAAAATTAATATGTAATAAAGCCTTGTTGCAGGCTCTTTTGTTTCCAAGGGATTTCCAAGCCTGCTGTAAGATGTTCTAGAAAGGAATGTATATTAGTATTCCTTATGCTAACTATGGAAAAATTATAATAGTTTGTACAGCACACATTTCGTTAAGGTTCTGCCATTTATCATTGTATCATTAAACTCTTTTAAAATCTTCCATATGCTATGAAAAATGGACCATGGGTGCAATTCAGAGTGACACAGTTACTCCATTGAAATTATGACAGCATTTTGGCACTTCCCAACTTAATCACATTTGCAACCACTTGCAGTATCTTGCAGTCTTGTGAACCTGATTTGTGATGCTTTTTGCTCCAATCTATACAAGGGAATGGATTTGGACTTATGATTATATGATTCATGTAACAACCATGCGATTCAATTAACAATCCTGTGATTATTATTTTTTTAACAAATGGAGGAAAAAATGGTTTTAAAATAGTCTGGTCATCTGGTGCTTTGATGTAGAAATGAAAAATTCCAATCCCAATTGTGGTAGTAAATTGAGAACTACTTGTAACCGTATTCCCTTGTTTTTCACCTAAAGTCAGAAAAGCAAGTGAGGTAGTAGTTCCTGTTACCTTCTTGTCTACAGAGATTATTTTTAAAAAAAAACACCACCACACACAAACCATAGCCAGTTTTATTGTATAATGACAGGAAATTCAAGCAAAACATTGGACTTGCTGGATGTTTTTTCCCAGTTCCCTGCTTATAAGCACAAAGCAAAATGATGTGTTGCTATCTGCTGGTGAGCTGCCTGTTTGTATTTATGGCTACAAAGAGAAGTGTTGCTGATTTACTCTGATATGAATAATAGCATTACCACTGCAACAGTGGTAACAGTACCACTGCAACAGATGGGCCGTGATAGCTCGGGCTGTTAAGAAGCCTGTTATTAGAACACAGAGCCTGCAATTACTGCCGGTTCAAGCCCGGCCCAAGGTTGACTCAGCCTTCCATCCTTTATAAGGTAGGTAAAATGAGGACCCAGATTGTTGGGGGGGCAATAAGTTGACTTTGTAAAAAATATACAAATAGAATGAGACTATTGCCTTATACACTGTAAGCCGCCCTGAGTCTTCGGAGAAGGGCGGGATATAAATGTAAACAAAAAAAACCAACCAAACAAAAAAACAGCAAAACCTAAATTCAAATGCAGTTTGAAGGTAACTGCAACTATATATAAATATAAGAGGATACACAAAGTGCAAATTTATACACTAAATATCAGCAGTCAAATCCAAACCAGCTGTTGATTCCCAAAATTGTTGCACTGTGATGCACCATGTCACCTAATTAAAGGTTACAAACAAACAGGAGAGTTTTAGTACTATATAAATTCTTTATTGATCTTGTTTTTCAAACTCTGTTAATCTTCTACACGTGAAGGCTTTACTGTCTTCCAAAACACTGATGTAATGGAATGTGTGAATGACCCTGGGGAATGAGGGGAAGAGATGTTTTCTATGTAACAATCAGATAAGAGAGGCAGGAGACCCCAATGGCTTAACGCAGGGGTCCTGTCAGGAATACTTCCTTTCAATATTCAAGAAAGAAAAAGCCCAACTCCATTGTTGTTAGAGAAAGATACTTTTATTGAGTATGAACTGAAAGCAAACAAAATGAAAGCAAGCTCTGAGGTATTTGGCGTGGAATACACGTATAAGAAATGTGCCTCAAGCCCTCCTCCCTGTAGTCCAGTCAGTCTTGTCCAATCCACGTCCCCCCTAGGTGGCACGTGGGATGCATCTTCAGATGGTTTAATCCCTCTGGCATGTTTGGGTCGTTAACCTTGACTGTTATCAGCCCGCCTTCCAACTGCTGAAGACATTCAACGAAGCCTCTTCATTTTAAAGTTTCATTTCTCTTCCCGCACTGCTTTCCTCCCCCCCCCCACCGTTACCTTTATTGCCGTAGCAAGCTAGGCAATAAAAGCCTAAATCAGCAGACAGTATAAAGCAATAAACTTGTAGCAATAAACTTGTAGCCAGTGGAGACTGACAGGTCTTCAAACTACGGCCCTCGGGCCAGATACGGCCCACCAAAGCCATTAATCTGGCCCACGCAGGACCACAAGGCTGCCCCACCCACATCACCCTGCCTACCCGCTGTCTCCCACCCACCTTCTAGAGGTCAGGGAGGTCAAAAACGGGACAGGCAGAGGTCTCTGGAGGCCAAAAACGGGCCAGTTTTTTGCCTGCCCAGCCTCCAGAGAGAGAGAGGGAGGGAGACACAGACACACACAGACACACACACACACACACAGACACACAGAAGTACCTCATACACACCCCAAGGCAGCCACATCCCTTCATTAACCTGCTTTCCACCCTCAAGAGCAACATAAATTAATGTTTAATTTGTGTGTATTGTTTGGACTGCTAAATTGGCCACGCCTGCCCAGTCACATGACCACCTAGCCATGCCCACCCAGCTGGTCTGCTCCCCCCACAACAGTCTGAGGAACCATGAATTGGCCCCCTGTTTAAAAAGTTTGAGGACCCCTGGCTTAACGGATGGAGTAACAAATTTAGGAAGGATCCATCCTAAAGGATCAAAACGTTAAAAGTGGCAGCGGGAGGTGTATACTTTCAACTTTGCAAGATTGTTCTAATGTATCCTTACATTATAAAGAAGAAATAGTTCATCTGCTTATGTTCCCTGTCTGGTTTACCTGGGAGAGCTGACAAGTAGAGATTCATTTGTTTGTCTAGAGGCAATTTCTATTTGTCATAGATAAGAAGGAAATCAAGGAGGTTTTAGGCATGAATTCAAGATTTTATTGAAAAGCAATCCCATCTGGCTGAGATACTTCAACAGCCAAGCCATTATCAGCACGAAGACAAAAATGTTTTATGTTCCAACCAGATGAGCAAGGGATGCATAGCAATCTTCTCCTTACCTCAGAGCTTAGGGAATTGGATGATGTAGTTGCAAATTGAGAATGTGTTGAATTACACAGACTGCTTTCTATCCCAATCTGACTTTGCAAATTACCTTTGGCAGAATTTGTCTGCAAGTGTTTTGGAGTAATATGGCGGAAGATGGCAATCAGCCAGACAGTCCCTCCCCCTGCAAATCATTTCAGTAGAAATCTGATCATGAAAACAGTTCTGAATTGCACTGGACATAATACTTACACTTTCTTAATTAGTTCAGAAACTTGATGCAGTGCATTCAGTATATTTATGATTGACTTGGATGTGTTATCGATATACACAGCCTTAGTTGTGATGGAAGTGAATGAAGTGGTTCCATTGAAAAAAAGGATAGAAAAGAAGCTTCAGAGTTACCCTTACTCTATTTAGGGGAGCAGAAGTGTCTATTCACAACTGAGAGGCTTGTTTTTGTCTCTCTGTTTACAAAATTATTTCCACCAAGGAAAGGAAAATGTTTGTGATCTAGTTGGTATTAGGCCAGCTTGGTTTTTTTTTTTTTTTTTTGGGTGACCAAGTTTATCTGAGAAGTGTTTATATGGAAGATTCTGCTTTTGTTTTCCAGGTCTGAAGCTAGGCATGGAGAGAGATGCTTATGCTATGATTGCTGAGAAAGGAGAAAAACTGTATCACATGATGACGAACAAGAAAGTGAATCTTATCAAAGACAGGAGGAGAAAATTAAGCACTGTTCCCAAGTGCTTTCTTGGCAAGTAAGCGATTTTGGTTTGAATGGGGCCTTTCATTCCAATTAACTGAAAGGACTGTGAGTTTTCTGTGGATGGTTTGTGTAGCCAAATCAGATGTGCTTTGATGGAACTTAATTGGAAAGGTCTTTAACCTCTATTACAGTTAATTTATTAAAATTAATCATTCATTCCTACATAATGCTCTTGGATTATGTAATGGCAGCAGATTCTTTTCGATATGGAAGACAAGATCACTAGAAAAGGAAGGAATCAAATGCACAACAAACACTTACAATCTGAAAATAGTTTTGACAACCTACCTTGCAATTGTTTTGCCTTTTAAGGTCAAATTTAAAATGCAGAAATATAAGTAGGATGATGCCTCTTTTTATCAGTGGAGTTAGGAAAAAAACCCACTATTTGTTGCCAGGTCAATATTAGGATGTGATTTTTTAAAAGTGTGAATGTTAGACATAGATTGAACATAGATTGTTTGTAAACCCTTCACAGTCATGCAGGTGATATAGGTAGGGTAGAAATTTGTTAGATAAATGAATGAATAAAAACTGATACATGCTAAAGATATTAACAAGAGGAGATTAGATAGGAGATCATCTGAGAAGGTTTTTCTAGTAATGAAATTCTGAATATCTGGTGTTTCCTTCTCATTTTCATCCAGCATAACAATCAATTTTCAGATATTGGGCAACGAAGTGATTGCTGTTTTCTACATGCAGGGTAAACTTGAAGAAAAGATTGGTGTTTCTGGCAGATGCAGATGTAAAAAACTTTTTAGCTGTGATGGTGAGAGTAGTTGGACTTTGAGAGATCAAACACCCAACTTTCCCTATATAAGCCCTGTTTTCCTCATCTATTACCACAGCACAACACTGCAGTTATTTGCTGTCATTGCCAATCATTCTTCACATGACATCTGCATTTTATGCACCGACAGAATTTCATAGGACTCATCTTAGGGTCAAAGGTAAATCCCGTTCCGTGGTCTATGAATATGTGAGGTTATACTGGCATCAAGCCCAAGAACCAAGAATGACATGTGGAATTACTTAAGAGTAGTTTCCTTTACTGTTTTTCACCTGTAAACAGAATCTTGCCAAAGTAAAGGTGCTATTTGCATAACTACAGATACACTCAAGGAATAGCCAGGGAGGAACTGTTTTAACTCTCTTCCTGCTAACCAAACTTTCCCAGTCGTAATCCCCCCAGTGTAATGCTGTCCTATTTAGCCACATTGTTGAGGCCAAGCGCATGCGCAGAAGGCGCATGCGTGAGCAAATCACATGTGCGGAAGGCCGGGTGCATGTGTGGAAGGCGCGCAAAGCGAGTATGTGCGCGCAGGGCGAACTGGTGGTAAGAATATGTGAAACCCACTGCTGGTCTAGATACTGTCAGCTTTAAGGTTCTGAGCTTGATCCACAGCATATTTTGAATGAATGGAAGCTATAATCATGTATCCTTGTAGGCACTAGATCAAGGCTGTCAAACTCCCAGCCCGCAGGCTGGATGTGTCATTGTGCTGTCCACGTCCAGTTTAGCGATGGGGGAAAAAGTCCCGATATGTCATGTGACTCTGCCATGATGACCTGAGTTTGACACCCCTGCACTAGACCACGAGGGATCTCCTGTTTGTTTTGCTATGGAAGTTGTCTTTTCCAAATGTTCCAATGCCTGTAGAAGTTGTTAGTTCCATTTTGTGATCATTTTTCTTGAGGTGCATGAAGTATTTCCCACTGTAGGTTGCTTTTTGTTTAGTTCCAGCTTTTGTCTAGTTCTAGCTTTAAAAATATCTCTCTATAGGGACTCTGATGCTTTCCCATCTTTTTTTTTTAAACAAAAGACCCCCAGTTTTGACCTGAAGCTTATTCCTTTATGCATTTCCATATTCACATATCTAACTATTGCTGTTGTTAGTGGCGAAGTTGTGTCCGACCCATTGCCACCCCATGGACAATGCTCCCCCAGGCCTTCCTGTCCTCTACCATCCCCCGGAGATCATTTAAGCTTACGCCAACTGTTTCAGTGACTCTATCCAGCCGCCTCATTCTCTGTCGTCCCTTTCTTCTTTTCCCCTCAATTGTTCCCAGCATTAGGCTCTTCTCCAGTGAGTCCTTCCTTCTCATTAGGTGATCAAAGTATTTGAGTTTCATCTTCAGGATCTGGCCTTCTAAAGAGCAGTCAGGGTTGATCTCCTCTAGGACTGACTTGTTTGTTCGCCTTGCAGTCCAAGGGACTCGCAGGAGTCTTCTCCAGCACCATAGTTCAAAGGCCTCAATTCTTTGGCGCTCAGCCTTTCTTATGGTCCAACTTTCACAGCCATTCATTGCAACTGGGAATTTCATTGGCAGGATGATGCCTCTGCTTTTTAGTATTATCTAACTATAAACAGGGTTTAATCCTTCCATGTAGCAATCTTTCTATTTTGCCCACAATTGCTAAACCTGTGAAAAAGAAGAATAAAATTGTGAGCTTCTAACTTAACTTTAGCAGTCAACTTGCTTTTCATAGCAGATCAGTTAATTCACATCTGTTCATCTTACAACCGCCCCCCCCTCCAGCTTTCAAAATATGGCCTGCACATTTTCTTGCTATTCTAATCTCAAACCACTAACATTGCTTCTTGTCACGCACATCAAGTGGGACTTTTATTGTTTGTTTGACAGATCTCTGAGTATACAAAGTTGTTGGTAGAGAACTTAATATTGGTTCCAAATATAGCTGCTCTTTATCTAAAGGCCTTACTTGTCCATGACCTTCCTAATCTTTCCTCTTGCATCAATGCAAATTTGCTTTCTTATGATTTGCATCCTTCTAACAATACCAGACAGAACTCAAGGTGCAGGTCCCAATCCTTCAAAATCTTTTTCACTGGTCTTGTTTCTTTGGTAATATCTTCTGCCGGGATCACAAGAGATAATAGGAGTTTTTAACTTACAGAGTTAGTCTTCAACTTGTGACCATATTTGGAACCAGAATTTTCATTGCTAAGCAAGGCAGTTGTTAAATAAATTGTGCCCAGTTTATAGCCTTTTCTGCCATAGCTGTTCAGCAAATCACTGGAGTTGTTAAATGAAACACAATGTCATTAAGCAAATCTGACTTCCCCCATTGGCTTTGCTTGTTAGAAACTGGCAATCTCATGTCCCCAGGACATTGCAACTTTCATAAATATCTGCCAGTTTCCCAGGGCCAAAATTTTGATTGTGTGACATGGGAATGCTGTGATGGTCATAAGTGCGAGGAGTGGCTCTAAAGTATTTTTTTTAATCATGTCGAACCCTGCTTAGTTTTTCAAAACCAACACACTTCTTACATCTAGTTAGAGCTATTATTAGGTTCAACTTTCTCCCAGTAATCATAGACATGGCTCAAAGAAAATCATAAACACGAGCATAGGAGTTAAGTTACACATTGCAGGGAGAAGATGGAAACGCTGTATGAGATATCGCTGGGGGCAGTAGCCCTGGTTTCTTAGAAGGTATTCTTTCTTCTCTGAATGAATGACTGCAATGCTATGTCGTAACGCATAAGCCACTACTCTGATCCAGACAGACTGCAGCTGTTTTGCAGCCATGGATGAACAAGAAAGAGATTGGGGGTGGGGCGGAAAAAGTTGATGAATGGGGCATTACCCTTATTCCTGAGGGAATCTGGTAGTTTGCCAAGTTAAAAATCAGTTATTTCAAAGCTCTGCAAAAGCCAGACAAAGCATGAAAGTGCACCCCTGCGGAGGAAATAGATGTACAATAAAATAGCTGTAATTCTTGCCATTTGTGTATGTCACTTGCTTATCCAAACCATGCCTCCAGTTACAGTGAATTTGACTCTACAATTTCAACATGTTTTAGGAACGGCTGACTCATCTAAGCCACAGGTAGTCTGTTTCAGGGGAAAAACCCCCAAAAAGAAATAAATAACATTTTAAAATTCATTTAGGGGAATAAAAAAAGAAAGGCTATAAAAACTCATTGCAGGATTTCTCAGTAGTTAGTGCAGCTGAATATAATTCCTGCATGTTGAAATTACTGTCTAAACAGGATGAGATTCAATAGTTGTAGAAAGACAACTGGAATATCTGAAAGGCACTGGAATGGAAAAAATTGATCAGAGTTTACAAATAGGTAAGATATAGTTTTCTGATGGTTATGGATGACCAGTAAAGAATACCAGTCTCTACCAGATGTCTATGGAGATTCTCAGTCATTCGGGTCATGGTTGTCCCAAAGGTGCTTTTTCAAAAAGCAACTGGACTTTCTTTGTTTTGCTTGAAGTTTAAAACAGTCCTCTTTAATAATTCAAACAATGCAGTTAAAAAAGGAACAGTGATAGATGCAAGCATTTGGTATTGACTCGTCAGTACCAAACATACAATAACATGGTTAAAAATGACATAGAACGTAGAGTCCAGTGAGAGTGTTAATTAAACGTGATGTATGCGGAAACCAGCCCATGACAAACCTTATGCCCTTACAATTGTTTCTGTACAAATGCTTTGCTTGAAGTGTTTGCTTCTCATCCAAGAAGCTTCTTCAGTTCTTCTTATCCATAGTGAAATTCTGGAACAAAGGAAATAAATAAAAGATAAGTTAGGTTGCTGACCTGACAATACTCTTTATTGTAATTTGACAATATTTTTATTATTTAACTTTATTTATTGAATAAATGACATGAATTTCTGCATTCCAATAGAAGAGAATATATGTAGTTCAGGATTGAACTATGGAGTCTTGGGCCATCTGAATTTAGTTGTTCATTTGCAGACCTTACATTATCCAATTAGATAACATCATCAGTGTGAGTAATTATGGAGTTTGCCCCCTGTTTATATACACCAGCTTACCGTGGCGTTTTGATGGGATTTTGTCCTAATCAAGGAACAAATAGTAATATTTTGCAGTCCAGGTTTAGGAATTCAGTCCAAATTATAATTTTAAAGAAAGCAGAACATGCAAATGAGATTTTAATAATACAAACTGGTACATTTTTTTTCCTATCTTGCATCCATATGTTCGTAGACTGCAGCCTCTGGCATGCTATTCAGAAGCCAAGTGTTAATCAAGGATTAATTGCAGAAATAGTCTTGATGATCTGTAAGGTGATTGTAGAAGTGTCAGTACTTTATTACACAGACAACTTTAGAGTCAAAGTTATAAGTGACTGAGAGATATGCCTTTCTTTATGCACGTATTGTGTAAATCTGTAACCATAATATGTTTATACATTTTAAATAAAAAGTTAACACATTCAATTTAGATAGGATGCATTTTGTGTAAAATTTGCAGAGTTTTATTTTAAGTATGATAATTAGGAGAAAAAGCTAGAGGCTCATACACAGATGTCACTATTCAAAGATCATGCATGCACAAACTCAGGAAAGGCTCATAGAATGCTGCTTTGTCGGACTGTTCAAACACATTAGGAAGGCTTCTTGAAGTAGACCAGGTGAACAAAAAATGATTGGCTAAGAGTCACTCTGGACATTTTGTGAAGGGGGCAGGAATTTGAACATCAGCATCCTAACCACCATGTGCCTTCCATGTGAATACGCTTTGCTTCACCTGGTAGAGAGAAAAATGCCTTAGGTGATGTCACATCGTGCACATTTATTTTTTGCCTACAGAAAATAGGAAACTAGTTTCGTTCATTAAACTACATTTTTTCTTTCCAGTGAGCTTGTTTCTTGGTTGAAAGAAATTGGGGAGATAAGCAAACCAGAAGAAGGGGTCAATCTGGGACAAGCTCTATTGGAGAATGGCATCATCCATCATGGTGAGTATTTTGTATTTTAGCATAAAAGTACATCAGATGTAATGTAAGTTTAATGTAAGTTAAAAGAAGCGTAAAAGAAGACAAATACATACTAAAGCTAATCTTTCAATCAGAACTTTGGGACTCCCTAATTGGAGGAGCTTATTTTAACATTTTTATAGATTGCTTTTCATATACTATAGTTCCAGAAATAATATAAAACTATAAATTTGTGGCCAATATAAATACATGTGTATTTGAAAGAGTTCCTAAAACAACCCAGGGCCAGTTATGCCACAAAAAGGTTGAGGTAAAAATTTCCCCTGTACAGTCGTGTCCAATTCTAGGGGGTGGTGCTCATCTCCACTTCTTAGTCAAGGGAGTCAGCATTGCCCAAAGACATTTCTGTGATCATGTGGCCAGCATGATTATATGCCAAAGTACACAGAACATTGTTAAATTCCCACCAAAGTGGTGCTTATTTATTTACTTGCATTTGCCTGTTTTTGAACTGCTCATTGGGCAGGAGCTGAGGCAAGTAATGGGAGTTCACCCCGTTGTGCAGGTCTCAGGGCTCGAACCTGGGCTATCAGCTGACAAGCTCAGTGTCTTTAACTGCTGAGCCATCGTGCCCCTAAATTTGCAATGGTTAAATAAATTCCAATGGGGAGGATATTACAAGACTCATCTCTATGTTTCTAAACTGGAAACCAAGATGAAGAGAGTGGGAGGTTTACACTTTTGCAATGATGATTCACTATTAGTGGCTCGTAAAGTTAAAAATATATATTTTTATGGAAAGTATTGAAGTATCAATACCAATCCTGCTCAGAGTGGTTCTATGAGGGAAATGGCCAGTGTCTAAATATGATAAATAAGTAAATAAATAAAAAATATTATTTCTAATACTTTACTGTAATTTAAAGTAAACTGTAATTTAAGATAAACTTTAAGGTTGAACCTCTCTTTTAGATTGCAAAATAGAACAATGCATTTGGCACTGTAATTCTTTATGCATATACCAAAAAAAAAGCAGACTAAATATGTATATATATCTAATCTGAAGAAATGCAGTAGAAGTTACTTCCAGGTAAGCAGTTGTGATAATCTCTTCAAGTCTAATTTGTGTGATATTGAATCAAACATTTGCTTCCCAAGTGGTAACCTTTAACCAGTGGACAAGCATGTGGCAAACTGAGGGACAACAATATTTGTGCTTGTGACAAAATGCTAATAAATGTGCTGAAATGTAACAGTGCGTCATCCAAGATGACTTCAGTCTAATTTAGTATTGCCCAAAGCTTATGTGGATCAATCAAAGTCTTTTTTGCGATTACTCTCATATTTTGACATGGGGATCTCAAAAAAAAAAAAAAATCAGTCTCACTGATCTCTTCATACATTACGTTTTGCATAGAGTGGTAAAATTTTATGGCAAAGGTAAAATAATAGTACATTTTTCCCTTTGTTTCCTGTGCTGATCAACCATTGTAATAAATTGCTCACATCTTGTGGGTTGCACTTTTTTAGATCTAAGAAGCAGATGTTTACATACACATCAAGATGTGTCATTAAGCAAATGAATATGTTGAACAGATGCATTTGTTCACAAAGCCATAATTTGTTTTTCCTCTCAGAATGCCCAGGGGTAGCATAATCAAAATCTGTTTCTAGTGTGTGAAGTAACTCTCCAGCGGTTTGCTGGATCGATATTCTCCTTCAACAATGAGACCCAGGACTGGTTTTTTTCCTGCTGCTTCCCAATAACAGTATCAGTTTCTTACTTAAGCAGTAGGGTTTCCTGCTGCACCCTTCAGGTGGTTCAAAGCTGGAAAATTAACTTCAAATTAAGGAGGCATTTTCTTCCTAAGGAATTTGAATTATCTTAATTCCTATGCAAACACCCTGAAACAAATTTAAAGGGGGAGTTCTTCTATTAAATTTCACTGACATTTTTGATAACCTCTGTGTATTAGTACACCAGAAATGTTTTTTCTAACAGTAGACAGTAGTACAGTTTTTCCCCAAACGCCATCACTCTGCTAAATAAATAATTCCCTCAACACTGTCAAACTATTCACTAAGTCTGTATTATTATTATTAATCTTCTCATCATTCCTATCACCCATCTCTTCCCACTTATGACTGTAACTTGTTGCTGTATCCTTACAATTTATATTGATTATTTCCTAGTATGATTCAATTGCTTATTTTACCCTATGACCATCATTAAGTGTTGTACCTTATGATTCTTGATGAATGTATATTTTCTTTTTATGTACACTGAGAGCATATGCACCAAAGACAAATTCCTCACGTGTCCAATCACACTTAGCCAATAAAGAATTCTATTCTATTCTATTCTATTCTATTCTATTCTATTCTATTCTATTCTATTCTATTCTATTCTATTCTATTCTATTCTATTCTAAGATACTTTCATAAATTAAAATCCTGAGAAGATCTATTTGTTCAGTCCTGGAACAGACAGCATCAGTTTTTGAGTGTTTAGTGCATTCAATTTTCAAGTATGCTCTGATGAAATATTGAGCGCAGAAAATAATTAGAATCTAACCTTTCTTTTAGGCAATGTAATAGGAAAAAAGACATTATAGCTGTAATTATGTAATTACATAAAGATATACCATTGAATAATCTCCTGCTATCGCAGACACTTGGCATGACAATATTAACAAAGTTGTTGCTTCGTTGATACAATACATCTTCATATTATATGTAATTGTCATAATAATGAAGAACTATTTAACTGATGATCTCTGCCAGCCCTTCATGGAAAGGCACCTCTCAAGCTAATTCAATGCCATTTTAAAGAGTCTAAAAGATACTGCAATATCGCAGAAGCTATTATTTGTCAGTGTAGGCTGATATTGTTGATAGAAGCTCTCCAGAGTTCCCAGCATTGAAAAATCCAGTGTCTTCTGCAGCAAACAGTGAAGCAAAAACTCAATATATACAACTGCCATTACACCATGAGCATAATTTATAGCATTTGCATGATTACATTATCATATGAATATTGTCATCATTCCTATCACCCATCTCTTCCCACTTATGACTGTAACTTGTTGCTGTATCCTTATGATTTATATTGATTTGTTTCCTAGTATGATTCAATTGCTTATTTGTACCTTATGACTACCATTAAGTGTTGTACCTTATGATTCTTGATGAATGTATATTTTCTTTTTATGTACACTGAGAGCATATGACAAATTCCTTGTGTGTCCAATCACACTTGGCCAATAAAGAATTCTATTCTATTCTAAGATACTTTCATAAATTAAAATCCTGAGAAGATCTATTTGTTCAGTCCTGGAACAGACAGCATCAGTTTTTGAGTGTTTAGTGCATTCAATTTTCAAGTATGCTCTGATGAAATATTGAGCGCAGAAAATAATTAGAATCTAACCTTTCTTTTAGGCAATGTAATAGGAAAAAAGACATTATAGCTGTAATTATGTAATTACATAAAGATATACCATTGAATAATCTCCTGCTATCGCAGACACTTGGCATGACAATATTAACAAAGTTGTTGCTTCGTTGATACAATACATCTTCATATTATATGTAATTGTCATAATAATGAAGAACTATTTAACTGATGATCTCTGCCAGCCCTTCATGGAAAGGCACCTCTCAAGCTAATTCAATGCCATTTTAAAGAGTCTAAAAGATACTGCAATATCGCAGAAGCTATTATTTGTCAGTGTAGGCTGATATTGTTGATAGAAGCTCTCCAGAGTTCCCAGCATTGAAAAATCCAGTGTCTTCTGCAGCAAACAGTGAAGCAAAAACTCAATATATACAACTGCCATTACACCATGAGCATAATTTATAGCATTTGCATGATTACATTATCATATGAATATTGTCATTTTCCCCTGCTTGCCCTCTGGTATAGATTTCCATGGCAAAGTCTTCCTCATACTTTATACCTCTGATTGTTTTCTAAGTGAAAATTGCAGAGTTTGGATCTGAATCCTTTCACACATAAACCGTGTGCTTTACCACTAAGCTGCGATCCCATTGCTATTAGTTATTGGATTATATCCAGTAATAGCTTCACCTTAATGCAAAAGTACATTGTCTGATCCCCCAGGGCAATCTAGTGTCAAGCCCACTAAGTAGATCAGAACAGGAAATCAACTCCTCATAAAGGCTAAAACTGCTTTTATTGAGATTAGCTATAACAGAATTTTGCAGGTCTGGCAATGCTGTATCTCCTCCTCCTCCTTATACTTCAGTGAATTAGGAAGGCATCTGCCATTGTAATTTAGGTTATCTTGATCTGGATTTTAAAAATATTCCAGCCCTTTTTGCCTTAGTAATGATTCCCATATTTCCATCAATGTCAACCTCCTTACTTTCTACACTTGGGAAACTTTGGCTGTAGTGTCCAGTTGGATGTTTGTGTTGTTTCTAAATTGTGACATGTAATATGAGAGAAAAGCAGAAAAGTAAATTGTTAAATATATGAATGGAGAGCAATTTTATTATTACTTTACACATTACTAATATCATTTTATCTTGGCTACAGAAAATTTTGCAAGTATACTTCTAATACTATTCCCCAAGGATGTGAACAGTGGGTGTAGATGCAATGATCTGTACAAGCAGAAATATGTTTTGCTAAGAAAGAACTGCCATTTAATGCAATCTTTTTTGTTTGTGTATAGGTGGTCCTCATTTAATGATCACCCATTCAGCGTCGAATCAAACTTGTGATGTCACTGAATGAGTGGTATTTATGACCAGTCCTTTAAGTTTTAGCCTGCACAATATCCGCACAGTCATGTAATTATGATGCAAGCACTTGATAACTAGCCTGGATTTCTGACTGTTGCAGTGTCCCATAGTTACATAGTCATAATTTGTGATCTTTCTTGCTAACACCCCAGAAGCAAAGTCAGTGGGAAACTGGCAGGAAGTCAAAATTGCAATCCGTGGGATATGCAATCCCTTGCTTAATTACTCATGCAGTCCTCACTTAACAATGGCAAACAGGGGCTCCAAGTACTGCCACTGCTAAGCAACGTGGTTATGTAGTGTCACATGTTACGACCACACCACTTAGTGGTGGAAATTCCAGTCCCTATTACCATTGTAAATTGAGAATTCCTGTATTATTTTATAGCAACCAAATCTTCTTCAACAAATCATGGGTTTGGAGGACTTCATGCTAGAGAATGGAAAACAAAAGTTGTTTATTATTCTTGATGGTTCAGTTTCAGATAAGCACCACTTCAAAAACGAGCAGGTGATGTACAGATTTCGTTATGATGATGGGACATATAAGCCACGGAGTGAATTAGAAGACATCATGTCTAAGGTATTTTTGGTTTTGCTGCTAAAGCTGTGGGAAAAGCATGCATTATCTTAATAACATCAGAGACTTCAGCTTTCTAGAACTTATTTTACATTGTTGATAATATTTTCTTTGTCTGTTATATTGTAAAGAATCATTTTCTTTATCACCACACCAATATTTTCAAACTGCATTTTCTGTAGAAATATGGGGTATGTAAGATATTATCAGCCAGATGTTTCAACTGGATTTAGCATTTTTATCCACCTATGGTCCTTCCCCATGACCTGTGATATGCAGATGTTGTTTGATGGCGTTAAAGGTGTTTTGCAATAGACTGATGCCAGTTTTGTCAGTGTGGATGAAGTTCAAATGGAGTTCCATATATTTTGGAATTTGCACAAAATGCCTATTAGTTTTAGTACTATCTTTGCTTTCTTTTGCCATAGTCATTCTACTTCTATTTGCAGGACTTTATTTTTGTGATTATTACTATTATTATAATTGATGAGGAAATAGCACCTTTCACAGCCAAATAGATTTCATTGTCTATTCAAGTACAGTTGAGTGGAAGACCAGACATAATTAACTTAGTTTCAATTGTGAGAATTAAAATAGTAGCTTTAAAATATTCTAGTTCCAAGAAATTTTGGGAAACTGTGAAATCAGTAAAACATTTTTTACTTAAGTTTTTCTATTTTATTTTAAGTATGATAATTAGGAGAAAAAGCTAGAGGCTCATACACAGATGTCACTATTCAAAGATCATGCATGCACAAACTCAGGAAAGGCTCATAGAATGCTGCTTTGTCGGACTGTTCAAACACATTAGGAAGGCTTCTTGAAGTAGACCAGGTGAACAAAAAATGATTGGCTAAGAGTCACTCTGGACATTTTGTGAAGGGGCAGGAATTTGAATTATCTTAATAACATCAGAGACTTCAGCTTTCTAGAACTTATTTTACATTGTTGATAATATTTTCTTTTTATGTACACTGAGAGCATATGCACCAAAGACAAATTCCTCACGTGTCCAATCACACTTAGCCAATAAAGAATTCTATTCTATTCTATTCTATTCTATTCTATTCTATTCTATTCTAAGATACTTTCATAAATTAAAATCCTGAGAAGATCTATTTGTTCAGTCCTGGAACAGACAGCATCAGTGGGAGGGGCAGAGATTTCTTCCTCGGGTCCTTCTAGAGTCCTTGAGAAACTGATATCATACAAGGTTAATAAATTATACTCCTCCTCCTTATACTTCAGTGAATTAGGAAGGCATCTGCCATTGTAATTTAGGTTATCTTGATCTGGATTTTAAAATATTCCAGCCCTTTTGCCTTAGTAATGATTCCACATATTTCCATCAATGTCAACCTCCTTACTTTCTACACTTGGGAAACTTTGGCTGTAGTGTCCAGTTGGATGTTTGTGTTGTTTCTAAATTGTGACATGTAATATGAGAGAAAAGCAGAAAAGTAAATTGTTAAATATATGAATGGAGAGCAATTTTATTATTACTTTATATTCATTTATTTTAAGTATAGATTTTAGATTTTTAAACAAATATGTTTAGAGCTTTTATATCTTTCAAGTTATTCAAATTATCCCTCAGCAGGTATATAATGGCATCCAATTCCAATATCATGTTGGGGCTTTTGAGCAAGGGAGGAGGCGTGGAGGAAGAGGAGGCGGCGTGGAGGGTGTGGTGGTGGTAAAGCGGCCAGGAGAAAGGTTTCGCTCTTTTCGAGAGGTCCTCTTGGAAGGCTGCCTTGGAAAGGGAAAGTGGGGAGGGGGCAGAGATTTCTCCCTCAAAGGTCCCCTTGGAAGGCTGCCTTGGAAAGGGAAAGTGGGGAGGGGCAGAGATTTCTTCCTCGGGTCCTTCTAGAGTCCTTGAGAAACTGATATCATACAAGGTTAATAAATTATACTCCTCCTCCTCCTCCTCATTGATGAGTTTTCATCCTGAAATTGATTGAAACATTGTACCATCATATGCTGCCATAGTATAGTGTTAACAACATCTGTAAAGATGATATATGAGCATGACACTAAGTTTTTCTATTTTATTTTAAGTATAGATTTTAGATTTTTAAACAAATATGTTTAGAGCTTTTATATCTTTCAAGTTATTCAAATTATCCCTCAGCAGGTATATAATGGCATCCAATTCCAATATCATGTTGGGGCTTTTGAGCAAGGGAGGAGGCGTGAGCACCGCCTTTCGCTGGCATTCCGGGATTTCCCTTTGTTTAGAGCTTTTATATCTTTCAAGTTATTCAAATTATCCCTCAGCAGGTATATAATGGCATCCAATTCCAATATCATGTTGGGGCTTTTGAGCAAGGGAGGAGGCGTGAGCACCGCCTTTCGCTGGCATTCCGGGATTTCCCTTTGTTTAGAGCTTTTATATCTTTCAAGTTATTCAAATTATCCCTCAGCAGGTATATAATGGCATCCAATTCCAATATCATGTTGGGGCTTTTGAGCAAGGGAGGAGGAACGCGAGCACCGCCTTTCGCGCTGGCATTCCGGGATTTCCCTTTGTTTAGAGCTGGGAATCCTCCTTCCCCCTTTTGCACTCCCTCCCTCCCTCCCTCTCTCTCTCTCTCTCTCTCTCTCACACACACACACACACACACACACACACACACTTCTAAAGTCAATTGGCACAATGAAAGGCAAAGACCACAATTGTTTTAAGAAAGAAGCTTTAGCAGGGAGGGGGGGATGGGAGGGTGTTTTAAGTTTTGGCAAACAGCCAGGCCAACTGTATTGGAGAAGGTCACACAACTGGCCTTAACATTTTAGCTGCTGTCTTTTTCCTCACACTTGGGTTTAATGATATTAGAGACCCTTATTGCCCTGCCAAAAAAAAAAAGCAGACTAAATATGTATATATATCTAATCTGAAGAAATGCAGTAGAAGTTACTTCCAGGTAAGCACACACACAAAAGGCCTTTCCACGCTCACTCCTCTTGCACGCCTCAACCCCCACAGCCGGCAGCTCCGCTTCCTCCCACCTTCCTCCTTGCCAAAGTCCGCGCTGGCTCGCTCGCTCGCTCGCTCGCTCGCTCCCAGCGCGGAGATCGAGGACGGAGGCCAGCTCGAAGAGGAAAGGGAGGCGAGTGGGTGGGTGGCTGGGGCGAGACCCCACCACAAACACACACACACGCTCATCTCCACTTCTTAGTCAAGGGAGTCAGCATTGCCCAAAGACATTTCTGTGATCATGTGGCCAGCATGATTATATGCCAAAGTACACAGAACATTGTTAAATTCCCACCAAAGTGGTGCTTATTTATTTACTTGCATTTGCCTGTTTTGAACTGCTCATTGGGCGGGGAGCTGAGGCAAGTAATGGGAGTTCACCCGTTGTGCAGGTCTCAGGGCTCGAACCTGGGCTATCAGCTGACAAGCTCAGTGTCTTTAACTGCTGAGCCATCGTGCCCCTAAATTTGCAATGGTTAATAAATTATACTCCTCCTCCTCATTGATGAGTTTTCATCCTGAAATTGATTGAAACATTGTACCATCATATGCTGCCATAGTATAGTGTTAACAACATCTGTAAAGATGATATATGAGCATGACACTAAGTTTTTCTATTTTATTTTAACTCAGAGGATGAACTGTTATAGTATAATTTTCTAAAGATAACTTATCCCTAGCTGTGTTTCTTGAAAGGCATTCTAATAATTATTCTTAAAAATGTAGCCTAAGATTCTCTTAGAAGGAAGAACAAATATGCAGTTTAGAATTATGTCAATGAGCGAGCGAACTGGAAAAATAATTTTAGCTTAATGTTTAATCATACGTTTCTAATTCAAATATCATTTTATGTTTTAACACAATCTTCTCTTTTTGATATACTGAAATATCATTGGATGATTTTCTGTTTTAGCTTTCAGATGATCACTACTGGTTAAATAACAGACTACTATATGTTTCAGAATAAACCACTGGTTACACAAAGTAATGAAGTCTGTTTAAAAAGGGGATTGGAATCCCAATTTCTGAAGCTGACCCCTAGCTTCTCAATTTTCCTAAAATGCAGTAACTTAAATGACCATTCCTTGTCATGTTAGTACATTTTGGTGCATAGAAGCATCTGATAAACCATAGTTCTGTTTAATTGAAAATTAAGGACAACAGAACTCTTATAGGACAACAGAACTCTTATAGGACAACAGAACTCTTATAGGACAACAGAACTCTTATAGGACAACAGAACTCTTATGAAAAGGGAAGTGATGCTTTAAATGTGTAAATGAATGTGTGTGTGTGTGCGTGTGTGCGCCTGTGTGCCCTAGGGAGGAAGCGGAGCTGCCGGCTGTGGGGGTTGAGGCGTGCAAGAGGCGCGCCTCTTGCACGCCTCAAAACACACACACACACGCACCGCTCGCTGGGAAAAAAAGGATGGATGGATGGATGGAAGTAAGGAAGGAAGGATGGATTGATGGATGGAGGCGACCGCTTTGAGCGCAACCCTTCTCCCGCAACTAAGGGGGTCAATGTTTTCCCCAATCCTAGGGTGTGGGAAACAGTCATTCTTTCTTCCCCTAGTCTCTCCGAGATCGCACTGCAGCGCCCATCATCCCCAGCCGGCAATCTGAGCTCGTGCCATCGATGTGGTCCTTGAACTTCCCCTCCTAGGATGGCGGCGTGGAGGGTGTGGTGGTGGTAAAGCGGCCAGGAGAAAGCTTTCGCTCTTTTGAGAGGTCCTCTTGGAAGGCTGCCTTGGAAAGGGAAAGTGGGGAGGGGCAGAGATTTCTCCTCAAGGTCCCCTTGGAAGGCTGGGTTGGAAAGGGAAAGTGGGGAGGGGCAGAGATTTCTTCCTCGGGTCCTTCTAGAGTCCTTGAGAAACTGATATCATACAAGGTTAATAAATTATACTCCTCCTCCTCATTGATGAGTTTTCATCCTGAAATTGATTGAAACATTGTACCATCATATGCTGCCATAGTATAGTGTTAACAACATCTGTAAAGATGATATATGAGCATGACACTAAGTTTTTCTATATTTCCCCTTTATTGAAAAACTTCCATCATGCTTCTTTCTGAAAACAAAGGTCATTATAATATACCTCATTATATATTTGATTTGATGATATTTCAGTTAATAAATACCATTTAAGGTGTTAAGCTTCTTTTCTTTTTCAGCAGCAAAGAGAATTACAACTTTAAAGAACTTTATTACTTTATATTCATTTTATTTTAAGTATAGATTTTAGATTTTTAAACAAATATGTTTAGAGCTTTTATATCTTTCAAGTTATTCAAATTATCCCTCAAGGTATATAATGGCATCCAATTCCAATATCATGTTGGGGCTTTTGAGCAAGGGAGGAGGAACGTGAGCACCGCCTTTCGCGCTGGCATTCCGGGATTTCCCTTTGTTTAGAGCTGGGAATCCTCCTTCCCCCTTTTGCACTCCCTCCCTCCCTCCCTCTCTCTCTCTCTCTCTCTCTCTCTCTCTCTCTCACACACACACACACACACACACACACACACACAGACTTCTAAAGTCGATTGGCACAATGAAAGGCAAAGACCACAATTGTTTTAAGAAAGAAGCTTTAGCAGGGAGGGGGGATGGGAGGGTGTTTTAAGTTTTGGCAAACAGCCAGGCCAACTGTATTGGAGAAGGTCACACAACTGGCCTTAACATTTTAGCTGCTGTCTTTTTCCTCACACTTGGGTTTAATGATATTAGAGACCCTTATTGCCCTGCCAAAAAAAAAAAAAAAAGCCACCCCAACGTCTATGAAAATTAACCTTCTCTGCCAAGAGACACTGTGCAGGGTATTTTCACTATTGGTGTGCATACAGGCTTAGATTTGTGCTGGGTTCTTAGTGCTTAGAGCACTGACCTTCAGAGGCACCCTGGTCCCTTGGAAGCTAAAGGAGGACTCATTTTCATGCTTGCAGTTGTATTGTCAATTTCTGTGAGACAATGTTGTTGAAGTAACTCACTCACTCATTCATTCATTCATTCATTCCTTGTGTGTCCAATCACACTTAGCCAATAAAAATTCTATTCTATTCTATTCTATTCATTCATTCATTCATTCATTTTATTTTGTCAAATACATATTAAATAATTATATAAATATAAGCATGAATTGAATACATAAAAGGAATACAACTAAAGGGAACATTAGGACAGGGACGGTAGGCACGCTGGTGCTCTTATGCACGCCCCTTACAGACCTCTTAGGAATGGGGTGAGGTCAATACTAGATAGTCTTTGGTTAAGGCTTTGGGGATTTTGGGAAGAGACCACAGAGTCAGGTAGCACATTCCAGGCATTAACAACTCTGTTACTGAAGTCACATTTTCTGCAATCTAGATTGGAGAGGTTCACTTTTAAGTTTGAATCTATTGTGTTCTCGTGTATTGTTGTGGTTGAAGCTGAAGTAGTCATTGATAGGAAGTACATTGTAGCTAGCAGATAATTTTATGAGCTATGCTCAGGTCATACTAAAGGCGGCGTAGTTCTAAATTTTCTAAAGCTGGGAATCCTCCTTCCCCCTTTTGCACTTTTATTGTTTTTCGTTCAAATAAATATTCATGTTATTTTACTTGGCTCTATCTTTATTTTTTACATTGACCAGTAGCTGCCTCATTTCCCACCCTCGGCTTATACTCGAGTCAATAGTTTTTCCCAGTTTTTGTGGTAAAATTAGGTGCCTCGGCTTATATTCGGATCGGCTTATACTCGAGTATATACGGTATGCTCTGATGAAATATTGAGCGCAGAAAATAATTAGAATCTAACCTTTCTTTTAGGCAATGTAATAGGAAAAAAGACATTATAGCTGTAATTATGTAATTACATAAAGATATACCATTGAATAATCTCCTGCTATCGCAGACACTTGGCATGACAATATTAACAAAGTTGTTGCTTCGTTGATACAATACATCTTCATATTATATGTAATTGTCATAATAATGAAGAACTATTTAACTGATGATCTCTGCCAGCCCTTCATGGAAAGGCACCTCTCAAGCTAATTCAATGCCATTTTAAAGAGTCTAAAAGATACTGCAATATCGCAGAAGCTATTATTTGTCAGTGTAGGCTGATATTGTTGATAGAAGCTCTCCAGAGTTCCCAGCATTGAAAAATCCAGTGTCTTCTGCAGCAAACAGTGAAGCAAAAACTCAATATATACAACTGCCATTACACCATGAGCATAATTTATAGCATTTGCATGATTACATTATCATATGAATATTGTCATTTTCCCTGCTTGCCCTCTGGTATAGATTTCCATGGCAAAGTCTTCCTCATACTTTATACCTCTGATTGTTTTCTAAGTGAAAATTGCAGAGTTTGGATCTGAATCCTTTCACACATAAACCGTGTGCTTTACCACTAAGCTGCGATCCCATTGCTATTAGTTATTGGATTATATCCAGTAATAGCTTCACCTTAATGCAAAAGTACATTGTCTGATCCCCCAGGGCAATCTAGTGTCAAGCCCACTAAGTAGATCAGAACAGGAAATCAACTCCTCATAAAGGCTAAAACTGCTTTTATTGAGATTAGCTATAACAGAATTTTGCAGGTCTGGCAATGCTGTATCTCCTCCTCCTCCTTATACTTCAGTGAATTAGGAAGGCATCTGCCATTGTAATTTAGGTTATCTTGATCTGGATTTTAAAAATATTCCAGCCCTTTTTGCCTTAGTAATGATTCCCACATATTTCCATCAATGTCAACCTCCTTACTTTCTACACTTGGGAAACTTTGGCTGTAGTGTCCAGTTGGATGTTTGTGTTGTTTCTAAATTGTGACATGTAATATGAGAGAAAAAGCAGAAAAGTAAATTGTTAAATATATGAATGGAGAGCAATTTTATTATTACTTTACACATTACTAATATCATTTTTATCTTGGCTACAGAAAATTTTGCAAGTATACTTCTAATACTATTCCTCAAGGATGTGAACAGTGGGTGTAGATGCAATGATCTGTACAAGCAGAAATATGTTTTGCTAAGAAAGAACTGCCATTTAATGCAATCTTTTTTGTTTGTGTATAGGTGGTCCTCATTTAATGATCACCCATTCAGCGTCGAATCAAACTTGTGATGTCACTGAATGAGTGGTATTTATGACCAGTCCTTTAAGTTTTAGCCTGCACAATATCCGCACAGTCATGTAATTATGATGCAAGCACTTGATAACTAGCCTGGATTTCTGACTGTTGCAGTGTCCCATAGTTACATAGTCATAATTTGTGATCTTTCTTGCTAACACCCCAGAAGCAAAGTCAGTGGGGAAACTGGCAGGAAGTCAAAAATTGCAATCCGTGGGATATGCAATCCCCTTGCTTAATTACTCATGCAGTCCTCACTTAACAATGGCAAACAGGGGCTCCAAGTACTGCCACTGCTAAGCAACGTGGTTATGTAGTGTCACATGTTACGACCACACCACTTAGTGGTGGAAATTCCAGTCCCTATTACCATTGTAAATTGAGAATTCCTGTATTATTTTATAGCAACCAAATCTTCTTCAACAAATCATGGGTTTGGAGGACTTCATGCTAGAGAATGGAAAACAAAAGTTGTTTATTATTCTTGATGGTTCAGTTTCAGATAAGCACCACTTCAAAAACGAGCAGGTGATGTACAGATTTCGTTATGATGATGGGACATATAAGCCACGGAGTGAATTAGAAGACATCATGTCTAAGGTATTTTTGGTTTTGCTGCTAAAGCTGTGGGAAAAGCATGCATTATCTTAATAACATCAGAGATTTCAGCTTTCTAGAACTTATTTTACATTGTTGATAATATTTTCTTTGTCTGTTATATTGTAAAGAATCATTTTCTTTATCACCACACCAATATTTTCAAACTGCATTTTCTGTAGAAATATGGGGTATGTAAGATATTATCAGCCAGATGTTTCAACTGGATTTAGCATTTTTATCCTCCTATGGTCCTTCCCATGACCTGTGATATGCAGATGTTGTTTGATGGCGTTAAAGGTGTTTTGCAATAGACTGATGCCAGTTTTGTCAGTGTGGATGAAGTTCAAATGGAGTTCCATATATTTTGGAATTTGCACAAAATGCCTATTAGTTTTAGTACTATATTTGCTTTCTTTTGCCATAGTCATTCTACTTCTATTTGTAGGACTTTATTTTTGTGATTATTACTATTATTATAATTGATGAGGAAATAGCACCTTTCACAGCCAAATAGATTTCATTGTCTATTCAAGTACAGTTGAGTGGAAGACCAGACATAATTAACTTAGTTTCAATTGTGAGAATTAAAATAGTAGCTTTAAAATATTCTAGTTCCAATAAATTTTGGGAAACTGTGAAATCAGTAAAACATTTTTTACTTAAGTTTTTCTATTTTATTTTAACTCAGAGGATGAACTGTTATAGTATAAGTCCCTCAGCAAACCTCAGAAGGTTACTCAAGCTTACTGCTGTTCTTCTGTATGTGTTTTAGATACTATTTTAACCTATATTTTAGACTGCAACCTTGTCAATTGCTTTACTTTGTAGGGTGTAAGGCTCTACTGTCGTCTGCACAGTCTGTACACACCAGTGATAAAGTAAGTCCATTATTTTAAGATCTTTATTCAGTACTATGTCTCATATCATTTAGAGTTTTCTCCCTTTTGTTACTGAACCAGAAATAAATTGCCATCTGTTTAGGATAACTTGGTATTCCTTCTTAACTATGTTTCCAGTTAATTAAGAGTGTGTGACATCCTGTTCTACTATATTGTCTCTTATAGTATAATTTTCTAAAGATAACTTATCCCTAGCTGTGTTTCTTGAAAGGCATTCTAATAATTATTCTTAAAAATGTAGCCTAAGATTCTCTTAGAAGGAAGAACAAATATGCAGTTTAGAATTATGTCAATGAGCGAGCGAACTGGAAAAATAATTTTAGCTTAATGTTTAATCATACGTTTCTAATTCAAATATCATTTTATGTTTTAACACAATCTTCTCTTTTTGATATACTGAAATATCATTGGATGATTTTCTGTTTTAGCTTTCAGATGATCACTACTGGTTAAATAACAGACTACTATATGTTTCAGAATAAACCACTGGTTACACAAAGTAATGAAGTCTGTTTAAAAAGGGGATTGGAATCCCAATTTCTGAAGCTGACCCCTAGCTTCTCAATTTTCCTAAAATGCAGTAACTTAAATGACCATTCCTTGTCATGTTAGTACATTTTGGTGCATAGAAGCATCTGATAAACCATAGTTCTGCTTAATTGAAAATTAAGGACAACAGAACTCTTATAGGACAACAGAACTCTTATGAAAAGGGAAGTGATGCTTTAAAATGTGTAAATGAATGTGTGTGTGTGTGTTGCCTATATTTGTACTTTAGCCATTCATTTAAAAAATAATTAAAAAGTCAGACAAAAAGAAATAGTCAATTAATCAAGGAAGTGAACTGATGCATGGAATTAGTGGTGGCATTTTGATGACCTCAGATTCAACAGCATTAGTGTAGGAAAACGAGTGGCAGAATCTGAGGATGGAATTAAAAGAGGGATCAGTCTTATATCCTTATGTAGCCACAAGCGAATTAAGTTCAATTTCCCTTGAATTGTTTTGACTTTTATCTAACTTCAAGCAGGTGCTAACCATTAATTGAAAAGATTCTTGTACATAGGCATGCCAATAATTAGCAATAAATCAGTTTAATTGGACTGTCACAAGTGGATCTAACAATTAGCAACCAAAACTCATGTATTATCATTGCCAGTTTTGGAAAGATGAATGGAAAATAAGGTAAAACATGATTGGGGATAATTCCAATATGATTGGTTCCCTAAAGAGATTTATAGCTTTCTGATGACACATAATAAAGGTATAGCAAACATACATAAAATTTCTGTTTCAAAGAATTGTATAATAAAATGAGAGGTGATATGTATAATACTGATGGAAATTATAATAAGACTGATGGAAATTATGATAAGATTTGAGAGATACATTCTTAAAGGAGCTTTAGGTCAAATTTGACTCCCTCTGGCTAGTTCAAAAGAACTGCCATGATTAAATTTATTGATAATATAGAAGTGTGTTATAACTTAGTAGCTACCAGATATAATATACTTGTCACTTTAAGTGGTCAGATGGAATTCTGGGAATTACAGTCCCATAATGTAGAGGAGACTAGATTTGAAAAGGCTGTATCAGCCCTTCAGGATAGATCAGATTCAGAAATCAATGTTTTGTGGCTCAGAACTACTTTAATTGTAACAGCAATAATAACAGAATCTTGCAAAATCTAAATGTGCTTCGCTCCTCCCACCCATTATTTTTGTGTGAACTAACAAGCAGCTTGTCTGAGACATTATTTTACTTTGTTGGCCTGGGCTCAAGCCTCTTTTATCTGACAGTTTCCTTGGTAGCAGCTCTTCTCCCTGTCATTCCAGGCTATCCCTCCCCTGTTCCCAATGAGCAATCAAATATTTAAACTATAAACTGCAGAAAATCTAGAAGTGGTTTCCTTGCTATCAATTCTTTCCCAGGTTAAAATGTGGCACTGACTTTTTAAAAATGTGTTTGTCCAACCATGATTTTTAACTATTTTCTAACTTTCTTTTCTGACATAGAGATAGAGATTATCACTTGAAGACATACAAATCAGTGATCCCAGCAAATAAACTAGTGGATTGGTTGATTGCTCAGGTAATGAGATCATAAAAATATTGATGTTTCTCTTCTTTTTTGGGTTCAGCCTCAATTCTTTCACATTTTGCAATATTATTCCATAAAATTATTCCGCACAAACTGTTGCAGCCTTTGGAGTCCAACTTGAAGGACTTCTTTGAAATATGGAATTTATCAAACTGGAGACAAAATCGCCCTGAGTCCTTCGGGAGAAGGGCGGTATAAAAATCGAATAAATAATAATAATAATAATAATAAAAATAAGGATTTTCCAGATTTTAACTTTTTATGTTCTAATAACTACATTCTTTAAACAAGTTTAATCTAGGTGGGCACATAACAATTCTAAAATAATTCCCAGGTGCCTTATTATTCCACTGATATTGCATGGACTTGACTTTGACAACCTATACTTTTAATAAAAAGATTTAAGATTGAGATTCTAGTCCTTTAATACCCTGGATGCCTGGATGCTTTTGAAAAGCTTACAAGCAAGATAGGAATCCAAATACAGCTGTTGGTATCCAGAAAGTGCTCTTGTGAAAGTAAAATGTAAAATGTCAGATCCGTTATCAAAATACAGTTTAAATAGCTTTGTATTGCAGAATAATTTCTTGTGGTCTGGAAGTTGTCCACGTTTAATCCTATGTTAGGATACCAGAGGTAGGCCTGGTTTGGCTTCCATTTATGCTTTTCCATTTATCTGAACATCGAGAAGTGGTCTTCCTACTTTATTATGGCCATTATTTTTCCATTTGTATTATATCTCCAATGAATGCATTTGAGAAGTTACAGATTCAGTCAACTCCTGACTTGAATGTTACTGTTTTGCAAGAGGTGAATCTAAATTGCATTATTAGTCATGTTTGTGTCACTGTTTTTAAGTACTATTTCTGTAAACAAAGTACCGTAAATTCCCAAAGGCTAGCTTAAGAGCAGTGTCAAACAGATGTCATTTTAGAACTCATCTGGGGGTAAAATTAGGTGATAGCATTTATAAATTCACTGTAATAATTTTCTAAGCAAAGAAGCCATGTGGCAGGATGTTAAAATGGGAAAGGGGCATGTTAGGCCATGTAAATAATATTGCAATTAAAAAGTTGTGATATAGTCTTGATCAGCACTTCCAGCACTTTGCCCATTAAAAAAAGGAAACAAGCTTATTCTGCACTGATAGTGTGCGGTTGATCTAAATTAAAAAATAGTTTGAAACTGCTGCATACATATTGTCTAAATTGTGCAACCCAGTCACAGGTTAAAACAGTTTCTGAAACAAGTCTCAAGAAGTGTTTCTCAACTTTGGCAACATGAAGATATATGAACTTTGAATTCCATGTTGGTTGGGGAATTCTGGGACTTGAAGTCCATATATTTTCAAGTTGCCAAAGTTGAGAAACACTGTATTAGAGTTACCAGATTTGAGCTGCAGAAACCCAGATGACCCCTCAACATCAAAGAGATACAGACAGCTCTGCTGTCATCTAGTGAATGGCTATTTTTTTCAGTCCTGATCTGTTGACCCTGTCATCCATAGCTGCTACAAGTACCTAGTGCTGGAGATTGCCTTTCATCAAGAAAAGTTTTGCTATTCATTTCCAATTAGTACCTTATTTTTGAGGAAACTGCCCAGGGATAAAAACAGAGATGGAAAGTATCAAGTTGCTTTGTTTCCTTTTTCATCCTGGTGCAGAATGAAAAAGGAAACAAAGAGCACAGGGCAAAGCAACTACTTTAGAGACAAAAGGTAAGCAAAAGGAAAGTCCTAATTTACCATTCTTTTTCTTTAATTTACCATTCTTTTTCTGAGATCATTAGATAAGGAAAAGGCTGGAAAGATTATTGATAATTATAACGGCTAATTGAGAGGTTTGGTGCACATAATAGTGTCATTTTAAAACTATTATGTACTCTAGGCTTAGTAGAGGTCTGTTTAGTAGTTTTCACAAGGCTCAGTCTTTGTCTTGCTTGGTTTATTGTCCGGGGTATGAATGAGTTGCTAAGCCAAATGAATCTACTTTATCCTATTGCTATTGAAAGTTCCTGGCCATAATTTATCCTGCATGTATATAGTTGGAAACCATGGAGATTTGTCCATGTATAGACCAGGAAGTAGAGCAGAAGTGCTGTGTATTCCAACCCCTTGCTTAGCAGACAGAGTTATCCATCTTCCCTCCTTTGTTCCTTTCTATATCAACTTTGCTGGGCAAAAGTTCTCTAATGAAAAGAAAGGAATTTTCAAAACTCGTAACTCGTAACTGGCCTTCCCTCCAAACCATTGATTGGTTTGACTTAGGAGTCCAAGGAAGGAAGGGACTTCAAGCCAAGGGCAACATACCGTATTTTTCCGTCTATAAGACGCCCCCATGTGTAGGACGCACCCCACTTTTCATACCCAAAATTCAGAAATCAATATTTTAACATTAAATAGAAGACATTTATTTTGCAGAGTAGAACATTTGCTTACCATTACTGGTATTGTATTTTTTGGAGTATAAGACGCACCTTTTTCCCCCCAAAAAAGGGAGTGAAAATCTTATACTCCAAATGTAGCCCCATCCAGCTTCTCAAATGGAGGTTTCAGAGGCTGAAAGAAGCTCCCAAACAGAGCTTCAGAAAAGAAGCCCCCAAACAGAGCTTCAGAGGCTTTTTTTTTTCTGAAGTTCTGTTTTGGAGGCTTTCAGAGGCAGAAAAAAGTTTTTTTCTGAAAGGAGTTTCAGAGACAGAAAAAAAAGCAAAAAAAAAAGCAAGGCACAGAGCTCACAGCCAAGGAACCTGTTGCTAAAATTCACCTCTGGGAACAGCTGATTGGGGGTATTCCGGGAGGCCGATCCACCTGCCAATCAGCTTTTTTCTTATTTTCCTCCCAAAAAACTAAGGTGCGTCTTATACTCCGGTGCATCTTATACTCCGAAAAATATGGTATTTATTTTTTTGTTTTCTGACATTTTTATGGGCTCAGAACATTCCAACATTACCAGTCCTCTGTCACACTTGGGCATTGACTAGATGCTCTCCGCAGCATCAGCTGACATCAGTTACATAAGGCTCATGATTGGAGGAAACCTGTTAGCTTGTCTCTGCAATCGGAAGTTTCACTCATGAGGCTAGTTAAGATAAGGTATCGGCAATTTCGCAACCACGGTTCTCCTCCCCCACCCCCCCGTGTATAAGACGCCCCTCCATTTTTAGGTGAATAGTTTTAAGAAAAAGTATCGTCTTATATGTGGTACTTATGAATATGTTACTGATTGTTCCAATAAGAAACTGTGCATTTTAGAGTGGGCCAGGAACTGCAACTATGCAGTATCCATGAGCATTGTTTCTGGTATGATTGAGGAATGAGAAAGTGTCTTCAAGTTCAAGTGGAACAGAGGGGAAACATATTCCAGTGGGAGTTATCTTTTGGTAAAGAGAGGAAACTACAGTAATAAACTTTAAATTGCCCAATTCTCGTTGGAGAGGCTGATGTGAGCTGCTTGCCATATGGAACTGAGCCTACATAGTTCCATTCCAAGTGGCCACCCACACAACTGGTTGAGCAGATAAAATGGGGATCTGGCACCAAAATAAACGTGTTTCTTTTTTTTTTTCTGCTTTCTTCTTGTCAGCCAAAAACATCTATTACATCATTCCTAGAAATATTGGCCTGAATGCAATGAAATCATATGACTATATGTATTATTTTAAGCAGCTGTTTTTCATGGGGCACACAGGCACAATATGTCATATGTTATTGTATTTATACCCTATTAAAACTGATGTTTGAGAACTCTTTAAGTAAGGAATCATTATCCTTCAGTAGGTTCTGCTGCCTCTTATTCTGATATTTTATAGCATGTGTAAATCAAAGCCAGCTATAGATGGCTTTGATTATATTGCTAGTAAAAGAAAGCTTCTTCGCAGAGACAACTGGCTGCAACTGTGTACTGTTAAAAACAGCTCGTTTATGAGATTCTGGTCTTTGTCCTCTCAAAGCTTGAGGAAGACAAAAGGTACTATATTTAGGAGTGAATGAGATTTAAGTAAAGGGAGTCCTGCTTTAATTACTTCTCCTGTTTCTTTGTAAAGGCTGCTCTGTTCATCTGGGAACTGGGATCTAGTTGTGGTAGGATTGTTTGAATTACGATTTGCTCAGGGTATAACATTTATCTTTTCCTGTTACTAGGGAGACTGTCAGACCAGAGAGGATGCTGTGGCACTGGGAGTCGGGCTCTGTAACAATGGTTTTATGCATCATGGTAAGCTGTTAATTCCTCCTTATCCTAGCCAATTAACAAGGATTTAACTTTGTTTCTTTAACCAGCAAACGTTGTCAATTTTATGACAGACGTTTTAAATCAAGCACGCTCTTGATTACATCTCCTGGAATCACGATCTTTTTCCCCAATATATTTTCAAGGTAATACTTGCTTTCGATAGTTACTAAACTGGACTGTTAGGCAACAGACAAGCCCAGTTCTAGTTGCTTTCCTTCTGTATAAAAATAGTAAAATTCTGGTAAAGAATCTTTTTCATCCCAATTTAGGATGAGAGCTACATTTGAAAAGCAGAAGTGGTCATAGTTTAAACTTGGCGGAGTCAGTGGGTGTCTCCTAGTGAGGGAAGCAAGTCAAAATCTAAGTTCTAGGTTTAGTTACGCAAAAGTAGGAGACAGAAGCAGCATAGAATCTCACCAGATCCTCTTGGTGATGGAAAAGTATTTCTTTCGTAAAATTAGATGTTTGGAACAAACTTAAAGAAAGACCTTTACCCATCAGTTCTTTACAAATCAGTCTGCAAATGCTAGATTTCCCTGGTAAGAAATATATTTGCAAATAGATTACAATTCAGATGTTTCATTCTATAGAGTCAACAAGGAAGAATTGTAACACTGAGGATTGGAATTATATTCCCTCACTTCCTATTCCATCTGTCTGGATGTGTGCAGGTCACAAATCAGCAAGAAAGTGAGGCAAGAGAATCAAGGAAAGAAAATGAAAATCCTTGTATGTTAAATGGATCTTGTACAGAGGAGAGCAATAAGAGAAGAGAGGTTTAGCTCAGCTATAATATGATTCATTTAGCTTTGGCTTTATATATTGCATGAACCCAGCCTTAGTGGTATGTAAACCACATTTTATAACTTAGTGCTTTTCAAGCCCTGCCAACTGAGGTTAAGTAAATGATGGTTAACCAATGTATGGCTTTGTGTGATATGTGAACCTAGTCCAATTTGTGAAGATTTGTGAATAGTTGTGATAGAAGACAACCAGTCCATTTGTTAATTATTTTGTTTGAGAAATAATTCTGAAACAGCTACAGTATCAGCCTATATAGAGGTTCATGTATTTTTCCATATAAAATGAATGAATGAATCAATCAATAATGAAAAAAAATTAAATCACAAGATATATATTTATGGCTGCAAGGACAAATTTAGCACATTTAAAAAGAGGTGCATTACCAAAGATATCAGACTAGAACTTAAACTTTGAGAGTACAAAGTAATGGGAAAAGTAGCAACCTACATTCATAATAGAAGTCTAACCCTATTTAAGCAAGAGTAACTTCCATAACTGCTGTATATCTTGCAGCAAAGCAAATATAAATATTTAAAACATGGTTTTAAAGGGAAAAAAATTGAAATTGGAAACACAAAAAAATTAAAAGTCTACAAGCATTGGAGATCACATTTGGCCAATAAACCTGTTCTGTTTTGTTCTGTTCTATTCTACTCTACTCTACTCTACTCTATTTAGCGTACAACAAAGGGAAGTTAGAAATTAATATTTAGTAATGTTTAGTTGTTTTTTCTTTTGTATATTTAACATATTTAGTAAATTCATATTAGCTGCCCATTTTATATACTTGTCTCATCCAGCTCAGATTAAAATCCTTACATTGTACATTAAGTAATTTATTTAATAACTATCGTATTCTGGACTTTTGAAGGAAACATAGGGAAAAGAAATGGATTTAAGAAATACAGAGAGCATTTTCTAGAAAGCCAAATTCTTAGAACTCCTCTTCAGCAAACTGGCATTTATGCTCTTATAATGTTCTTTTTGAATTAGCAAGGATACTTCATAAGCATGGCTTTACGCAGCATGCCCTATGTATATTTTAATAACAAAACAAAGGCCCTTCCCCCAAAGAACTGCATTTTATTAATGAGATGACCACTTACATTATTTTTGAGGTTATGAGACCACTGATCCAGTTTCCAGCTTTCATCTATGGCCTTAGGCAGGGACATTTCCAATTTATGCTTTGTAACCTAATTTATCAGAGGTGCTGGCAGGCCTTCTGGTGAATCATCTCCTCTACTCTCACAACACGGGCAGCCATCCCTGAATTAATAGTAGCAGGAAAAAAGTGCAGAGGGGCTACATGGATACCTTCCCTAAAGGTTTTAAGGCATCAAAATAGATATAAACAGGGCCTTGCAGGGGCTGTAGATATTACCATTTACCTGGTCCTGGGCTTGAATGCTGGGAAACTGAACCTTCTCTGTCCCTTGTTTAAGTTCGGTTCCATTTCCCTCATTAGGTTGTTTTGGACTCCCTGCTCCACCATCCACGTATTATTTTTCAATTGTTCAGACTTCAGGTTTTTCCCAAGCTTATTGATTGTACTGTTGGGGATGATTGAGCACCCATATTCATTGCTGAGCATGAGAAATAGAGAAATTAATCCAGGCCTATTCTATGTCATTCTATTGTGATATACCATAAGAGGAGTTAGATTATAGTCCCCATAATTTGAATCTCTAACGATTAGGACAGTGATAGTTCCATGTTTGTCCAGCTTTGGAAAGGCTGCTATTATGTCAATATGGAATATCTAATGAAATAACTGCAAAAAGGGGTAATGCGATACTTATTTTTGTGCCTTCAAGTCAAACTCTTGGCAAGCAAATGGCAATTTTGGCAAATCTGTGCCGTTTTCTTGCAATATGTCTATAGAGTCTCAACCATTCCGGTCATGGTTGTCCCAAAGGTGCTTTTCCAAAAGGCAAGTGGACTTCTTGAAATATTTTTCGGAAGTGGTTTTCTGTTGATGTCTCCTTAGGTGTACAAGAGAGTGACTGGCCCAAAGTCATTCAGTTAGCTTCATACCTAAGGTAGGATTAGAACACATAGTTTCAGGCCCAGTGTCTATAACCACTACACCAAACTGACTCTCCCTATATGATACAGGAATGTTGTTAGGACCAGTTCAGTAAATCTGAGTAAACTATAAAAACGGGTGATAAGCAATGCATCTGCTCATTCTTTTTATATATCTTTCATAGCTAATACTATTTCTGAAGCTATTAGTATATGACCTCCATATTCAAACTGGATTGACGCATTTTAGACAAGTAAATGACTTTAGAAGTGTTGAAGGAGAAGAGCTGCAGCTGAGGAGTAAATTTAGCCACTATGTCCATTTTCAGTTTTTCATGGAATGGGCTAGTCTTTGGAAGCCGCACAATGGACTTATGTTTACCAATTGGAATTTTTCCAAGCAATGGATGAAAAGCAGCCGTTGTTTTGTGTCCTCCCTTGGATATTTTAGATTCTGTGTCAGCAGTGTGAAAGCCAGGTCCTGGCTAGCTGCAGGGACACAGTGTCAGACATGATGCAAAGAGAACAATTTTTTCTCCTTGGGGCCTAGCAGGACACAAACCATCAATTTATAGAGTTTGAAAATGGGGAGAGAGATAAGGAAAGGGAAGGAACTGATTTAAGCCCAAAACTTGCTTTGAACATTGTGTTTATGTTGGAGGAATCCTGATAATTTCACACTGAGGTTTTTCTCTGTAACTACAGTGTCAATTGTCTATTTTCCAGAAGGAAATATTGTTAATTTGATTTGATTTTTTAAAAAACTTCTTTTTTCTTCTTCACCCAGATAGGACAAAGCACATGCTTCTGGAAAGCTTTTTCAGAGAGTTACCGTATTTTTTGGAGTATAAGACGCACCGGAGTATAAGACGCATCTTAGTTTTTGGGGAGGAAAATAAGAAAAAAACTGATTGGCAGGTGGATTGGCCTCCTGGAACACCCCCAATCAGCTGTTCCAGAGGTGAATTTTAGCAACAGGTTCCTTGGTTGTGGGCTCTGTGCCTTACTTTGTTTTTGCTTTTTTTCTGCCTCTGAAACTTCTGAAACTTTGTTTCAGAAAAAAAACTTTTTTTTTATGCCTCTGAAAGCCTCTGAAACAGCTTCAGAAAAAAGCATCTGAAGCTCTGTTTGGGGGCTTCTTTTCTAAAGCTTCTTTTCTGATGCTTTTTTCAGCCTCTGAAACCTCCCTTTGAGAAGCTGGGCGGGGCTACATTCGGAGTATAAGACGCACCCAAATTTCACCTTCTTTTTGGGGGGAAAAAGGTGTGTCTTATATTCCGAAAAATACGGTATCTCAGGATGTAATGCCTTTCAATGAAAAATGACCCTGTTCATGGACATAACCCAAAGTTTAGCACCCCACTCCAGACATTTAAGGAAGACATTAAGGACTCTTCAGAAACCATGTATAATATATAAGACTGCAATGGCTGACATTAATTTAAGACTGTGACTATACTTGTAGATTCATACAGATTTATGAAAGTAATGGCATGTTTTCCTGCTTCCCACTTTTTGGTCTCAAGTACTGGAGAAGAGTGAATTCAGAGATGAGTCTCAGTACTTTCGTTTTCACGCTGATGAGGAGATGGAAGGTACAAATTCGAAGAGTAAGCCTCTGCGAAATGACTTCAAGCTTATTGAAAACATCTTAGCTAAAAGTCTGCTGGTAAGAAAAATAAATCCATTCAATTCTAACCAAAAACCTTGTAATTCTGACACATTGTGTGGCAACTAATCTGTTGTGAATACAAAAACCTCATCTCTGGGCTCGGCTAGAGAGAGATTTTTCAACTGCATACCCTCTAAGAAAAAAACAAAAACAAATGGGTATTTTGCATAAGGTGAGGACTACCCTATGAAGGGCTTCATTGCAAAAGCCATGAACAATTGTACACTTTTCCACAGAGGAAAAAATTGGATCACTTGGTCTATGGGAATTGACATAGGAAACCCAGTCATGGGAAGAGCCAGAAATTAACTTGTGAATCTGATTAAATTTCCTATTGCTGTGGTTTAGGCATGAAGAAGTGGTGATTGTTGTAGACAACATATGCCATATGATGCTTGACTCCTAATATTTAAACTAGCTTATCTAAAAAAACAAGTTAACTTTCATTTTTTTGCTAAACCAGGCCAGTAGCACCTGCATAAATTTGTTAAATATGAATTGCCTTGTACAACATTGCATGGTGTTTAAGATGGAGAGCCCTCAAATATATAAGTAGACTTTTATTAAAAGTTATATCTACTAAGAGATATTTCCTCAGCTGGATGAAATATTATTCTACAATTCTGATAAATTTAATGAGAAGCTAGATGGATATAGAAATAAATATTTGCATTAATGAGTTGAGATTACATTTAATACTAACTTTGTGGAACTCTGTTTTGGATTTGAAATCAAAGGTTATTTATGCCGGAATTGTTTTGTATTAAGTACATCATCAGAATATCTATTTATAAATTATTTGCTCTGGTTAGCATCCCAACAATGCATGTTTGCTGAGGGTTTAGCCACATGAATTCTGTTGAATTATAGCCATAACTTTGAAAAAAGAACCAACCAAAAAAAAATCATTTGGTGCATTTTCAAACAATTCTTAAATCTTCCCAAATAAAAATCAAGTTAATGAGTTTCCTCAATAGATCCAATTGACTCTAGAACACGAGTGTCAAACTTGCAGCATCAGGTTGCCGTCACGTGACATTTTGCGATGTTTTTCCCCTTCGCGGAGCTGGGCTTGGCCTACGTGTGTGACACATCTGGCCCACAGGCTGCCAGTTTGACACCTCGGCTATAGAACTTAACAACTAGTGACTACCATTTGTTCAGCATCATTGTAATTTTGTTAACAAAATTTGTTGTTTTGAAATGGTTGTTAAGTGAGGATACCTGTTATTAAAATACCAGGGAAGAACAGTCCTTCAGACTAAGATCTTAGCTTTAAAAAAAGGTTTTTGCAAGGAGAGATTAAGAACCATCCTAACCCTTCATTTGATTAAGATCCTGTACAAACGCGAAATTATCATGCCTACTATTAGTTTAGCTCTCAGCATCCCTGTATGCCAGTCACTATCTTGAAGACCTCAATTATACATACTGAGCTGAAACAAGAAGCAATTGAAACTCTGCCTTTCTATTAGTATGGATGCAGCTTTTCTTAACAAATAATCACTTCAGTAAAAAGATCTCCATCATTCAGGAAAAAAAATAAGTAAAACTGTATCATTAAAGGCTAAAGAAGAACATGATTCTCCTCTCTAAGTTTTTAGTTTACTGATTTTTTAATGGAAAGTAATGGAAAGAAAGGAACAATATTTTGTTTTTAGTTGATGTTGAAGTTTGGAAGAAAGAATTGGAATAGCAAAACTATTTGGAGTCAAATAGATTATTATTATAATTTTTTGCAAATAAAAGCCTCGTGTGTTAAATATTTTATTTTTTAATGTTGTTCCAAGGTTCTTCCAGAAGAGGATGACTATGGATTTGACATAGAAGAAAAGAACAAGGCCATTGTGGTAAAGTCTGTTCGCCGAGGTTCACATGCAGAGGTAAACACTTCTGATTTGTAACTATTTCCTCCTAAATAAATCTGCAGAGTTTCCTTTGTTTTTAAAAAATGGTAAAACATGTAGCACCTTCTACAATGCCTCATTTATTAAATTGCCTTGGGGTACTGAAAGGTTTGGCACCCTCGGATGTAGCATTTTTTGTGGGGAAATTCAGTAAACTGCTGCTCTCAACTTAGTACACTCCAGGTATGTTGGGACTAAAATTCTATTCATTTCCCAAACACTAAGCCTTCATATCTGAAAGGCATCCGGTTATGAAAGTTGGTTGAAGTGATCAATAAAAGCCCAGAATAATGTACCTTTTTGCAAAGGTGAAGCTATTTGCTATGAATCTGCGTTTCGATCTTCAATCATTCGCTCCCGACAGTCAGCAGCGGACTCAGCTGACTGTGCGGGATGCCGGCATCCACAGCCACTCCGTCTTGGAGGATTGAGCTTGAGCCTGTTTCTCCCCATCCAGACCCGTCGGCTTCCAAACACGGGACAGCACTTGATAGCTTCATTGGGGTGGCCCGGTGTGGAAAAGTACAGCTGGGTGTCATCAGCGTACAGCTGGTACCTCACACGAAGCCACTGATGATCTCACCCAGCGGCTTCATATAGATGTTGAACAGAAGGCGAGAGAATCGGCCCTGCGGCACCCACAAGTGAGGCGCCCGTGGCCCCTCTGCCCGTCAACACCGTCTGCGACGGTCGGAGAGATAGGAGGAGAACCACCGATAAGCGGTGCCTCCCACTCCCAATCCTCCAACCGGCGCAGCAGGATACCATGGTCGATGGTATCAAAAGCCGCTGAGAGGTCTAATAGGACCAGGGCAGAGGAATAACCCCTATCCCTGGCCCTCAGAGATCATCCACCAACGCGACCAAAGCCGTCTCAGTGCTGTAACGGGTGGAAGCCGGACTGGAGCAGGTCCAGATAGACAGTTTCCTCCAGGTGCAGGGAAACTGATATGCCACCATACTCTCTACAACCTTCGCATGAGCGGGTTGGAGACGACGATAATTACCTAAAACAGCGGGTCAGGAAGGCTTCTTGAGGAGGGCCTCACCACCGCCTCTTTCAAGGCGGCGGAAGACTCCCTCCAACAAGGAAGCACTCGTAATCCCTGGAGCCAGCCTCGTGTCACCTCCTGAGTGGCCAGCACCAGCCAGGAGGGGCACGGGTCCAGTAAACACGTGGTGGCATTCAATCTACCCAGCAACCTGTCCATGTCCTCGGGAGTCACAGGGTCAAACTCATCCCAAACAACATCACCAAGACCGCCCTCAGATACCCCGTCTGAATCGCCACAATTTTGGTCCAGACCGTCCCTAAGCTGAACGATTTTATCGTATAGATAACCGTTAAACTCCTCAGCACGTCCCCGCAACGGGTCATCCCGCTCCCCCTGGTGAAGGAGGGAGCGGGTCACCCGAAACAGGGCAGCTGGGCGGTTATCTGCCGACGCAATGAGGCCTCGCTTCCCTCAGTGCCACTAGGTAGGTCCTAGTATAGGACCTAACTAGTGTCCGATTAGCCTCTGAACGGCTGGACCTCCAGGAACTCTCTAGGCGTCTTCTCCGGCGTTTCATCCCCCTCAGCTCCTCGGAGAACCAAGGGCGGTTGGGATCTGCGCGGGTCAGAGGCCGCAAAGGCACGACACGGTCTAAAGCCCCAGCCGCAGCCCGTTCCCAGGCTGCAGCTAGTTCCTCTGCCGTGCCGTGAGCCAGACCCTCAGGAAGTGGCCCAAGCTCCGTCCGAAACCTCTCTGGGTCCATCAGGCGCCTGGGGCGGTACCATCGTAATGGTTCCGTCTCCCTGCGGTGGTGGGGAGCGGTCAGAAAGGCCAGGCGAAGGAGAGTGATCTGACCATGACAAAGGTTCAATGACTATTTCCTTTAAGTCCAGATCTCTCGACCACTGACCAGAGACAAAAATCAGGTCCAGTGTGCCTCCCCCGATGTGAGTGGGGCCATCCACTACTTGAGTCAGGTCCAAGGCCGTCATGGAGGCCAAGAACTCCCGAGCTACCGTCGATGGCAGGCGGCAGATGGCAAGTTAAAGTCCCCATGACTAACAGTCTGGGGTCTCCACTACCACCCGGCAAGCACCTCCAGGAGCTCGGGCAGGGCAGCTGTCACGCAGCAAGGAGCCAGGTGCGACCAGCAAGCCCATCTGACATCTATGACCCCACCTCACAAGAGGATTCACACCCGGCGATCTGAGGTACAGTGGTCTCCCTCGGCTCTAGACTCTCTTTAATAGCAACCGCCACCCTCCACCCCTACCCTGGGCCTCGGCTGATGGAATGCACGGAAACCGGTGGGCACATCTCGACCAGGGCACACCCCTTCAGTGCCCAACCAGGTCTCCGTAACGCCTATAATATCCGCGGCACCCCTGAATCAGATCATGTATTAGGGGGCCTTGGCCACGGACCGTGCGTTGCATAACATCAGGCGCAGGCCCAGGCTCTGAGGGTCTTGACCATCCGGGAGCAGGAGAAGTCAGGATCGGGGCACGCGATCGCCTGTAAACATCGAGCAGCGTGACCCCTATGTCGATCGATCCCCCTTCCGCCATATCTGCCCCTCCCACTTACCGTGCAAATAGACTCACCCTCACACAAAGGAACACACTCCCCCCCCATAACCTCCGAACCCATTTGATAGTCGCCACGAGCATGAAATAGGAAAGGTTCCTTTGAATCAAATCTAACTCTTGATGATTATATGGGCATGTTTATGTAGTTACTTAAACAACAATACACAACTGGTTGGCTATTTATTGCCTTCTTCCAGTTTTTTCAACTTTTCAGTCTAGTCTCCCAAATCTAAGATTGCCAAATGATCTCCTATGGAATAGCCAGGTCTGATTTTCTTACCTTTTGAAGTTCAGACAAGATCAGCAAAGTGCTGACACCTGCTGGATTTATATTGAAATAGTGGGAAACAAAAGTATGGAATGAAATTTAAGGGGCAGCATATGGTGAATGTCTCAGCAAGTAAGATCGTAAGATGTGAGATGTTCATTGAGGAGACAAAAAAGTTGGGGGAAAAAAACTTTCTTTGATACCAGCACTACTACGCTGTAAGTGAACTTGTGTAATTTAATTCTGGTCCAGCTGTATATTTTTGTATTTCATATTCTCAAATTGCTCAGTAAACCAAGAAATGTCCTGGGCTGCCTATAATCCAAGGAAGGATTCAGATGTTATGTCTATATCAAGGCTATCAAACTCCCGGCCCTCAGGCCAGATGTGTCACACACTGGCCACGCCCACGCCTGGTTTAGCGAAGGGGGGGAAAAGTCCCAATACATCATGTGACGCCACCGTGACGACGTGAGTTTGACACCCCTGGTCTATATGCTAAATACAGACTACTAAATAACAGAATTGGAAAGGACCGTGGAGGTCTTCTAATTCAAGCTCAAGCAGGAGACCCTATACCATTCCAGACAAATTGCTGCCCAATCTCTTCTTAAAAGCCTCCAGTGATGGAGCACCCACAACTACTGGAGGCAACCTGCTTCACTGATTAATTGTTCTTACTCTCAGGAAATTTCTCCTTAGTTCTAGGTTGGATCTCTTTTTGCTTAGTTTCGATAAGTTTAATTCTTGCCTTGCCATCAAGTGCTTTGGAGACTAGGTTGTCCCCCTGTTCTGTGACATCCTATCAAATATTGGAAGACTGCTATCAAGTAATCCCTAGTCCTTTTCTTGGTTGGACTCACTAGACATACTCAGCTTCTGCAACTGTTCATCATATGTTTTAGCCTCCAGACCACTAATCATCTATGTTGCTCTTCTCATGTTTTTTGTATTGTGACCAGAACTAGATGCCGTATTCCAACTCCATGAAAGAGTTAAAAAACTAACTGTGAACACCTGGAGGCCATGAGCTTGGGGAAATGTGACCTTTGCTATGAAACCTAGCTAAATTATTTGTTTGACTCTCTTGAAATAATGTTTTTTTAAAACTAATCTAATCATTTCAAATGCTGAACTAAACCCTAGGTAGATCGTCTCCTTGCAAAGGTTCCCATTGGTGTCTCACTAAAAAGTCCCTGGTTTGCAAGAGATGATTAGGTGATGAGATGAATTATTCTCATGTAGAAGGAAGGAATTGCTGGATGGTTAACTTTTTATTTGCTAAGCATTTCCAGACCGGCTTAGTTTTCCAAGGGCGGCGTTCTGCCTCCCAAGCAGTTTGTGTAAAATGATTATGCTTGTCCGCATTCTACAACCTTATTATCCTGTAGAAAGACTAAACTACAGTTCCTACTCTAGACATTGGCCATGCTGAGTGGGAATAATGGGAGATGTACTTCAATCCATCTAGAGGTCACTTGGCTGGAGAAGATTGTGCTTGATTATCTATTTTGTCATGATTGATGGTATCTGCTTAGAAAATATTTTAATAGCTGAACTTCTCAATAAACCATTAGCTGACAAATCATTCTTTCAGTTTCGTAGGACAGTCACCTATTAAAAGGGTCTTGTTGGAAACAGAAAAGGTTGTAAAGGTAAAGGTTCCCCTCCCACATATGTGCTAGTTGTTCCCAACTTTGGGGGGGGGTGCTCATCTCTGTTTCAAAGCCAAAGAGCCAGCACTGTCTGAAGACGTCTCCGTGGTCATGTGGCTGGCATGACTAAATGCCAAAGGCACACGGAACCTTCCCACCAAAGCTGGTCCCTATTTTTTTACTTGCATTTTTTACATGCTTTCGAAATGCTAGGTTGTCAGAAGATGGGACAAGTAACGGGACCTCACCCCGTTATGCAGCATTAGCGTTATGCACCTTTCGATCGACAAGCTCAGTGTCTTGGCCACTGAGCCACCATGTCCCCACAGAAAAGGTTATAGTTGCACACGATTTGGCAAGTATGTTTTTTAAAAAGGTATTTAAAAAAAATTCCAAAAATCATTTTGCTTCCTTTCCTTAAAAATTCGCTATGAACCATTGGCTCGGTTTCCATGACTTGAAATCTTTTGACAATAATATTTTATTCAATTCATTAGTTGTGTTTTGATATTACAAAACATCAAGCAAAAGTACCAACTAAGTGGATAAAAATCGTTGGCTAAAACCTCTGGTGGCTTGATGCTCTCCTGATTGAAGACTGGGAGCTATAAAATCTTGGTGATACTTATGGGATTGTAAAATGCCACATTAAATAGTTTTTATTGCCACTATATGACTAATAAGAGAAATAAGATATGGACTCATTTATATAGTCTTTTGTACCTCAAGCAATTCAGAAAACATATTTGAAGTCCAGTAAAAATTACAGAAAATATAGGTGGTTGCATAATTCTTGCATATTATAGTCTCTAGTTTTTTTGATTGTTTTGCATAACTGTGGTTATGGTAACCATGCGCCAGAAACTTATTTATGACAGAGAAAATTTTTAGGAATGTTGGGTGTTTTTCTCTAAAAATTCCAAAATTCTTTAGAAAACCTTGATCATTGTTGGTATCAAATGCTACATATTAAAACATACTACACATAGAATTCATACTGCTCTGAAGTTAATTGAAGCAATTTTCTGATAAATTAAATAAGATATAAGCATATGATTGACCTGGAATTCTATTCCTGTAGAAAGGGACACCTTTTAATAATAAATATAATTCTTATTTATAGAAGAAAAAAAATCACATATTGTGACATATTATGTATGTCATGAGAATGAATATTCTTCCAATAAGACTTCAAAAGTGAACAGTTTTCCCTGTAACCTTTCTATAGATCTTTAGGAAAATATTCCATGTAAATTTAGTGCTCTTTCTGTTTATGTGTATGTTATTCCAAATGTGCTTTCTCACAAAAAGGATAAATTGGCATTGGTCTTGGGGTAGCTAGTAGTAATTTTATTAATTTATGTGCAACATTAATAAATGCCCAAATTAATTGGGGTTCTTGGCAATAAAAAAAAAAGAAAAACGAGAATAATTCACCTTTCAGCTCAGAACATCTTGGAAAACAACCAACATCTACATTTCTCTGAAAAAGTATTCTTTCTGATTTTCTGAATTTCTGCATATTGTTGCCACTTAATATTATCAGAATTATAAGTGGATCATTTTGCTATCTAGAGGAAGTGTGAAGGTATTCTTTTATGGGTTCTTTCCTCATGTGTGTGTGTGTGTGTGTGTGTGTGTGTGTTTGTGTGTGTGTGTGCGTGCACGTGTGTGTATATAAACATAAGTTATGCTGTCTCTATAGCTGACTGTGCTTCCGCAGCAGAGTGAACCACTGTAATTATTATGTGAATTAAGCTGACATTAGGCAAATCCAGCTTCTCTCACTGGCTTTGCTTGTTAGAAGCTCGCTGGGAAGGTCACAGATGGTGATCACATGACTGGGACGCTGCAACTATCAATCACATGCTAGTTGCCAAGCCCCTAAATTTTGATCATGTGACCATGGGGATGCTGCAACAGTTATGTGAGGACCAATTGTCAGTCATTTTTTCCAGTACCTTTGCAACTTCAAATATTCATTAAACAAATGGACTACCTGTAAGCCACAGTAGGCAGATTTTCTTCTAATCTAAACTCGTATGAGATGTTCAGTCCAAAAATCCCTCTTTAATTCATTAGCTTGGTGTGTTGAAAAAGAGCCGTCATTTATTTCAGAGGGAATGACTGGCCCAAAGTCACTTAGCCTTAGGCTTTGATACTTAAGACAGGACTAGAACTCACAATCTCCTTAATCACTATACGAAACTGGCTGTCTATATTATATAAATATAGAACAGAGCCGAACAAAAGAACAGAGTAGGAAGGGACTTCGGAGTTTTCTAGTCAAACCCTCTGCTCAGGCTGGAAACCCTGTACAATTTCAGACAAATTGTTGTCCAACTTCTTCTTAAAAACTTCCATTGCTGGAGCATCCACAATTTCTGGAGGCAAGTCGTTCCACTGATAAATTGTTCTTACTGTGAGGAAATTTCTCCTTAGTTCTAGGTTGATTCTCTCCTTGATTAGTTTCCATCCATTGCTTCTTGTCTTCAGATGCTTTAGAGAATAGCTTGACTCCCACTTCTTTGTGGCAATCCCTATAGAGTACAGTACAGTACAATACCAATAAAATGCAAATAGAAATATAGCATAAACTGCAGCAGATTCTATCCTGAGTCACGTTTCATGCGCTAGTATCATCAATAATAATTAGCAGTAATGACATTTATAAATGTCATTTATAAAATTCTTTAGTATGGTCAAAATAATTTATAATTTTTAGTAATGATTCAATATTTGCAATAACATAGGGCAACATTATCACTATCCTTATACTCCAGTTAGGTGCTCAAGCCCACAAGAAGTCAGTTACTAAATGTATGGGATGGGGAAAAATGTCCCGATACAAAACTGGACCATTTCTAATTCTTCTCAAATAATCTAGAAACATCTTTCCCTGGAAGCTGAACACCTTTGTACCTTTTTCAGGCTTCTGCAGAATTTTTGGATTCATATTGCTTTGTTAATAGATGCTTTCAACTCTGGCAAATTGTAGATGATCTATAGATGATTGAGTAAGTCTAGTTTAATGGAATTTATTTTGATATTTCATCTGTGCATGTTTCATACCAAATACAGTCACAGACTGTCAAGATGAAGAAATAAACCCAGGCGTTTTTCCCCAAACATGTTTACTTCTCTGCTTTGAGCAAACATTTGACAACCAGCTGTCTGAAACTTAATTTAATTGCATCCAACAGCTGTTTGATCTATGTTCATGCAAAAGCTCACATAAAAAGCCAACTATACCTGATTATTAGAAATTGAAACAGGGAATACAATAACTATCTTAATTAAATGCATCATTTTAAATTTGCTGCCAAATTCCAATTTGTGGCTAAATTTATTGAACACTTACACATTGTAGTTTATTTACTAAATGTATGGTTGTGCATTGGTTATTTTGTAGATTGTTGAAAGTTATCTATAGGATTTCAAAAAGATAGCAGTAATTCTGGTAAATAAAAAAAAATCAATTGATACCAAACCTAGAATGAAGCTTTGATTTTGGAGTCTTTTCCATTGTCACTCTTGTAGTTTTCTTCTCCCTAGATAAAGTCTCCTTTGAGTTGAGTTTTAATCTTGATGATTTCGCAGACATGTGCTTGAGGTTTCTTTAGCAATAGTATGAAAGTAATTTTGCAATGCTAATCTCCAGATTTTATTTTCTGGCATCACACTCTTAACCCCCAGTATTTCCTGGTGATCTTCATTTAGGTCCATCATAGCAAATCAATTGACAAAAGAATATCAGAATATATGCCATGTACATAGTGCGTTGTCACAGTGAATGTTTTTAGGCATACTTCATACTGTTCTTATTCTTGGGAGCCATTTATTTGTCTCATCCTTTGCCCAGGTATAATAAGAATGTTTTAGACTATACCCAGTGCTTTCTTACATTGATCAGAGTTATACTGCACCAAAATTTGGTAAACATTCTTTCTTATAAGCTTACCTGTTGATATGTCTCAGTTCTCGATAAGAAAATAGAGATCTCCAAAGCAAAGCTTGGGGAAAAAGACACACTAGCTGTTTTCTTATCCATGGGCTGTCAGTCTTCTGAATAGAAAATAACTTTACAACAACATAGTATGATTGACTTGGGGACCGGCGCGATGTGCAATAAGTTCACATGGTGCATTAGGATTGTGTGTTTGTTAGTAAGACTCATTGGGTTAGGGAATTTTTTTGCTTTTACTGTCTTTCAGTGTCTTTCAGTGTGAGTTGTATTGGGTTGGGGGGGTACACAAAGGGAGGCTCAGCCAATCTCATTTTGCACATATTGTACTCTGACAATAAAGGTTTGAATTGAATTTGAATTCTGCTTTTTAATTCATATGTTTAATAACGCAGCACAGTTTGTAATATTTATGCATCATTTCAGATGGCGGGCTTGCAGGTTGGTCGAAAAATTTATTCCATGAATGAAGACCTTGTGTTCCTGCGTTCATTTCAAGAGGTTGAGACCATCTTAAACCAGTCTTTCTGCTCTCGGCGTCCTCTTCGACTTCTTGTGGCCACCAAATCTAAAGAGTAAGATCCTAGAAAAATGCAGCAATGAGATGATTCTTGTATGGGGATAGAGAGAACACATGTGGATATGGACACAATAGATTTATAATCTTTTGCCCCTGATTCAGAGAACAAATGTACCTATAAATCTGGATTCCGAAAGCATGACTCATAGTCTTCTGTTAACCATAAAAGAAACTACACAAGGTTTATCCAATGAGTCTGACTTAATAGCTTAAACATACACTTGAAATTGAATTGGGGAAAACATGTATTTAACATTAATGAAATAATACACTACTAGTGCAACATCTTTAGTATAGAGTTTTCTGATACCATGTTCCTGATAATTAGCACTTATTTATTCTTTCATAACTTTGACTAACTTGACTTTTGATAGTCTGTTAATTTTGGTAATCTCACTTATAATAAACAGCATACTAGGAGCTGTGATTGATTGATTTAGTTAGTTTTAGTTAGAGAATTCCCTGTAGAATATTCTCCTAGATCTTCAGTGACTTGGAATAACTTAAACAGAACATAATATCCATACTTTGCCAGTCACAACTTTTGTCTTTTGTCTATGCAATTCTCTTAATTTTTGGCAGGATTATCAAAATTCCAGATTTCAGTGACAAGTTGTGTTTCCAGATACGCGGAGAAGCACCACCCTATGTCCACGCTGTGGGGAGAGGTAAGGAAAGAATATGGACATATGTCTTGTTGATAACACTAATCACTTATTGATAAGCTGTCATCTCAAAAGTATTAACAAGGAAAGCAGAACATTTTACACTGTATTTTATATATTACCATATTTTTCGGAGTATAAGACGCTCCAGACTATAAGGCACACCTACCTTTTTTGGTGAGGAAAACAAGAAAAAGAAATCTGCCTCTGCCTCCCAGCAATTTTGTCTCATTGCAGCAAACAGCAAACAGCCTGCTTTACTTTCATTTTCATTTTCAGCATAGCTTGATTAGCACAAGAAAAAAAAAATCTGCTCCCAGCAATTTACCTCCTTGCAGCAACAGCAGAGGCCCATGCAAAACAGCTGAGAGTCGGGAGGCCAATCCAACAGACAATCAATTTATACTAATTAGGCTGTGTTGAAGCTGAAATGGGCTGTTTCTTCTTGCTGCTTGCTGCAAGGAGGTAAATTGCTGGGAGGCAGAGGCCAAAGGATGGGGGCCAGTGAGTGGGCGGACTACATTCGGTGTATAAGACACACCTAAATTTTCATTTCCTTTTAGGGGGGAAAAAGGTGCGTCTTATACTCCGAAAAATATGATGTAAACACATTATCTATCTATCCTGTTATTGAGAAAATCTGTTGAGATTCTCCTGTCTGCCCTCTAAGGATCAGAAGCAGCAGCTTTGGGGCTTCACCCAGGCCAATGTGTCCTGAAAGTAAATGGAAATAATGTGATGAGTGAAAACTACACTGAAGTCCTGGATCACTTTTCATCATACAGGAATAGGCAGCAGGAATTTCTGGTGAGTAAGTAGATGTGTGAAGGAAGGGATGGGTTTTCTTATTGTGTGTTTTCTTACAATGATTTGGGAAGGGAGATGAAACTAATCTGTGATGAAACTAATCTGCTAAATAAATGCTTTAATAACCTTTCTTCAGCTGTTCAGAAGTAAAAAAAATACATATATTTCTTTCAGTCACAAGTATTCTGACAGATAAAAACAGATAACTTCCTTTTTAGTTTGCTGGGATAAACCCTGCTAACAAAGCCCTAGATTTGTTTGTGTTCTTCCTTATAAATTACAAAATGGAAGCTGTCCTCCAGTTGAGAGCAACTCCTGGCAATGTACAAAAACAGATACAACATATAGAGGTTTTGATTCAGGAATGGTTTGCTATTCTCTTCTTCCAGATGGTGCCATGAAGAATATTGGTTGTTTTGTGGGAAGGTGAAGCAAGAGAACAAGGGAAATGGAGTGCAAATTCAGGAGGCTTAATTTAGTTTCTATAGGGGTCATATAAATCCACCTGTGTATCTTTTTTATATCATGCATCCATTTAAAAAGTTCAATTGTAGAGAATACACGGAATACATGTACCGTAGCTCAGGGCTAAACTCTTGGATTCACTGTGTCCTTTGAGCTTGGCTGTTTTTCTGGAGATGTTTCATTTGAAAGCTAAATAGCATCATCAATGCAGCGGGAAGTGGAATTTGCTGGTTGTTTATATTTTGGAAAGACTGTCGACATTGTGGACTAAGCCAGGTCCAAAGGTGCAAGGGAGTTTCTGAAAGCTTAGCATTCAGGCAATTCAGTCATCAGCAGACAGTTCAGGGTAAACCCCATGTCTATAACTTTTTTAGAAAAGGTAAAATCAAAAGCCAAAGAAGAAAACAAACAGCCCAGAGTAGTGAATACTCAGATAAGCAGGAAATAGTGAGAAAGAAAAGAAACAGCATCAAAAATATACAACAATGTCACCATTCTATTGAATATGTACAATTGTTATGAAAAAAGAAAATCGTAATAAAAATAAAATTAAAAAAGAAAAGAAACAGCATCCTAATCAAAGAACTACCATAGGAGAAATCCTTACCCTCCCCAAGATTGCATTACACAGGTAATTCTCAAAATATGGTTATAATGGAGCGTGGACATCATGGCCATAAGTGATGATGGTCGTAAATAGAATTATCCATAAGACTGACCCATTTTTACAATCCTTTTTATGGCAGTCATTAAGCAATCGTTAAGCAAACCAATGATTTGCCATGGCCCAGTTTTGCCAAAAAGTAGAAGTAAATGTTGGCAAAAATGTGGGATGCTACAAATAGCTGTAAATGCAGCCTGGTTGCCAAGCACTGAACATGCAGTCCTTTGACCTTGTGTCTGGGGAACTTTGGAACTGTGTCATAAGGTTTGTCGTAACTTTAAATGGTCGCTAAGTGGCCACCCATAAGTTGAGAAATACCTGTAAACAGCTAGGAAACTCCATTCTCCTGTGTACTATTGCCTAGTCTCCTAATGAAACCACTGCAAGAAAACAACCAAGCTCTAAGAAGACAAAATCAAGTCAGTATACAATGATAACAATAACCAGTGGTAAATCTTCTTTAAAGCCAGTGCTTGGTGAATTATTCAGTCTGATACTCTGTTATTCCTGCTTTCCTGGAAGGGTTTCTACCAATGGGTTTACAGAACGCATGAAAATGCTGAAGAGGAGAGAGCTCTTCAGGCAGCTTCAAACTCATACCTGAATGGAAGTCATTCAGAGATGCTTAAAGGAAACCTCTCAATTGAAGAAAATTCAGATCTTGATCCCCTTAATGACAGCCAGCAGGAAGAAGGTATGGGAAAAACTTATTCTTTGCTAATAGAGAAAATGACCCAGGTATTTTTTTTTAAAGGGAGAAGTTCTTTTTGAATGATGAATTGTGTGCTTTACATTCAGATATTGTGCCATCTCCTCCAAAAAAGAAAAGAAAAGAGAGAAACAGAGAACTTCTAAGCAACTTCAGAGAAATTAGGCTTTTCTGACCAGTAGGCCTCAATGTAAAGAAGTTTCATATGTCTGAATTATACTTCATGGAATGATGTTATGAAAGGGGGAAAAAACTACTGATGCAAGGAGAAAAACACAATTATATATAACTGAACTGTTCCAGACACCTGTGGGTTATTTGGTAATCAAGTGCTGAAATTGTTTGCAAGGGACATTTTTAAAAAAAGATTCCCAGTCAATTCAGGACCGTTCTGGAAGCAAGTGGAGAGATATTTATCTTTTGCTGGTATAACACAAGCTTCTTGCAACTGTACAAATGTGAGGCAGTAGCAAAAAATCAGGTAGATCAATTACGCACTAGAGAAAAATTACTAATCTCCTGGAAGTAATGGTGCAGGATAATTGATTTGGTAGCTGCAATGCCTAGCCACAAACCAGCCTAATTACATAGTGTCTTGGCATGTCCACATCTGTCATAGTGAGCAATGTGGTTGTGGTATTTTTAAAAACAGAATTATTGTATTCAGTGTGCCACGTAATATGCCAGCTCAGGCCTGTCTCTTTTAGCTGGGTACCTAAATTGGAAGTGATATACTTGCAGCTGATCTGTGGGATTCTTAACAAATATGTTGTCAAGAAAAGGGCTATAACTATGAGCCAGATAAAAAGGGAAAGTTTATTCAAGACATCTGATCCCTGTTTGATATTTTGTCTACGTGGCTTCTCTCTGAAAGGAAGTATACAGCTTCACTGAGAGGAAACTTTCTTATTTACTATAAAACCAACTGTTTACCAAAAAGAAATACGATCAATCCAATGTCACCCTTCAAAGTTGGGAGGCAAAGTTTTAATTTGTGACAGAAGAGGAGGAAAAATTGAGATAAAACTTTTAAATTATATATGATAAAACCACTGTGATTGGATTGGACAATCCTAATAGCATATTCGGGAAAGCTGGGCGCAGATTGTTGCTGAGCGTCCCAGTTCTGTGAAAAATAAATTGCCACTTTGAGATGTTCCAAATGTTTACGCATCTTTTATCACTGTACGTTTCCTGAGCTTCATGTGAGTCTTACTGGTATATAAAGGGAGTCAAAGTCACCAGGGCCTCTGGTGGCTCAGACTGGTAAGACAGTCTGTTATTAACAGCAGCTGCTTGCAATTACTGCAGGTTCAAGTCCCACCAGGCCCAAGGTTGACTCAGCCTTCCATCCTTTATAAGGTAGGTAAAATGAGGACCCAGATTGTTGGGGGCAATAAATTGACTTTGTATATAATATACAAAAGGATGAAGACTATTGCTTGACATAGTGTAAGCCGCCCTGAGTCTTCGGAGAAGGGCGGGATATAAATGTTAATTAAAAAAAACAACACGTAACATTGATATTTGATGGTTATGCCATTAAGATTTGTTCATAAGTGTTTATTATGAAACTCATAAACGAAGAGAGTAAATGATGTATAGCTATTAATATCCAATAAATAAATAAACTGTACCATTTATTCAATGTACATGCAATTTCTACAAATATGGACAAATTATGTCAACAGGATATACCTGTGATGGCTAATCTATGGCACACGTGCCACAGGTGGCACCCGGAACCATATCAGTGGGCACACAAGCTCAGCTCCAGTGTGTATGCGTTTGCTGGCCAGCTGATATTCGAGCCTTCTGGGCCCACCAGAATTCACCATACAGGCCATTTCTGGCCTCTGGAGAGCCTCCAGGAGGTGGGGAAGGCTGTTTTCACCCTCGCCAGACTCCTAGAAAGGCTCTGGAGCCTGCAGAGAGTGAAAAATGACCCACCATGCCATCAGGGGGAGCACAGGTGGGTCACGCACACATACGCGGGGCGGGGCGCATAGAATTATGTGTGTGGGCATGCGTGCGCACGACCCCCCTCCCTGCGCTCCCCCCACTTTTGGCACGCGATGGCAAAAAGGTTAACCATCACTGGATGGCTAACAGTCGTCTTATCCCTGTTTCTATAGTATTGTAATAATTAAACTTTGATTTTCAGACTTGCCCCTTCAGACTTTTGACTCTCCTCTAATTATAAGAGAAGACACGCAACTTATAAGTCTAACAGTGGACAATGTCCATCTAGAACATGCTGTTGTTTATGAATACGTCAGCACTGCTGGAATCAAGTGTTTTGTCCTGGAGAAGATTATTGAACCGAAAGGGACCTTCATCCTCACAGCAAAGGTTTACATCACTGGGCATTATTTTCTATTTTCTCAATTCAGATTTCAGGTTTCTCCTTTTCCTCTCTCTGGAGATTAAGGATGAAAAAAAAATCAAATCAAGAGTAATACGTTTTAATAAAGGTGGATTAAAATGCAGGTTTCATTGAATAAATATTTTTGTTGATGGTAGATATTTTGATTGTAGCTTTTAAGATTTCTCTCTCTGGAGAGAGAAATCTCAGAGCTAGAGCTTTGCTGGCTGAGGGACTCTGGGAGTTGAAGTCCACAAGTCTTAAAAGGACAAAGGTTGGAGACCCCTGAGATAGAGAATAACCATGGAGAAAGTATAATAACTTGGTAAAAATAAATTCCAACTATTTTATTTATATGGCTTTCTGCAGTTGAAAACTCTAGGTCCTGAAAATGCAGAAGTCTCGATAGCTGAGGTTTGCATGTTTTTACTATAACAGCTGACTACACAGTGATAATTATTAGGAGGTTTTGTGTTTTAATAGACAGTCGAAAATGCATTAGCAATGCAGCTTGAGGAAGACATTAAACTTCCTTTAAAAAAAAATATAAGACACGTTACAACATTAATTGATAAAATATTTCCAAAGTAGCAAAAATGAAGTGCAAAGCATAATCTTAAAGTAGAAAGGCTATCATAAAAAAAAAAATTAAATTAAAATTCATAGTTATAGGTTGAAATACTAGGCCCAAAACCAGTATGCTTAGAAGACTTTTTAGCAGTCCAGACAGAAAAATTAAAATTTCAACTTAACAGTGCTTTCTGAATGGCTTTGTTTGATAAAAATACTCAATCAAGCAAATTGGAATTAGGGGATGACTGCATTAACTAGGAGGATGGTTAAGATCAACACATTAAGTGCAGTGAGTTGAAGAAAAGAGCCTTAGAGAAGCAATCTAAGTTGCATGCAATCAACAGCAAAAGCCCAATTTTTCACCCTACCGTTTGACATCTCATTCCTGATTGAAGTAAGTAGAGGAGATAAAGATGGTGTGTATAGTAATAATATATTCCTGCAAGTCTTGTATCCAACAATGCTTCCAGTTGATCTTGGAACCTAGACTCACACATTGCAACAATAGGGAACAATAGGACAGGAACGGTAGGCACATTTGTGCTCTTATGCATGCCCCTTATTGTCTATTATTATCTATTATTATTATTGTCTATTATTATCTCCTTATTGTCTATTATTATCTAGCAACTACTGTAGGAAAGGAGGAATCACAGTGGCTAGACGAAGCCTTTGATTAAGACCTATTCCCTGAACTTCTAGAAAAGGTTATAGAGTTGATACAGTAAACTGTAGAATTTGTGGTATGTGGAATATATACCGCTAATTGTCACGTTGTGGAGGATTTTTTTAAGCTAACCATCAGTCTGTTGACTAATCAGATCAACATGCTTCAAGTTCGTCACCTGGCCCAGTAAATTCTTAGACTGTGGAAAATAAACTACCCACAATTACAAAAAATTATTCAACTAGGTGACCATTTTACTGTAATTCCACTCTTTGGAAAATAAATCCCCTAAATTTTTGTTCTAAAGAAGCTTCTAGTGGATTGGTAGTTATATTTGCCATATAGTATTTCACACAGGCTCTCAAATTAAAAGAGAAAAGTACCAAAAATCAAGATGTAAGTTGGTTTTTCTTTTTTAAAAACAACCCACCCACCCAGCCCGTGTTATGATTTAGTAAAATCTAATTTTGAAAGCAAGGACTAAGTTATTTTCGTTGATATGCTTCTGAAACCTTTTCTGGCTTAAGAGTGAAGCATAGTAAAATAGGAGGAGAAGGATTAAAAACTTAAAAATTTTAAGTATTTGCAGTTGGTGCAATTTCAACAGAAATATGTGTAGAGCACTGAACGTATTTAGTAGTAACAAGTTGGTGCTCTCACTGGGCATATCTAAAAATGTTGCTCAGTTGGAATAGTGTTTTTTTTAAATTTAATGGAGATGTAGTAATGTGATGGGAAGCAATGCATGCAGCAAAGTCTCTCTCTATATTTATGGCCTAATTGCAAAAGTAACTAGTGACATATTTGTAGAGTATTTTTAGACTTTCCTTTTTCATAAAGGAGTTCTAGTGTTAATAAAGACTAGGGAAATAGTAAAGAAATAATGGAAAGGGGAAATTGCTTTTCCTGTGATCACAGTTTCCATGTTACACTTGTGATCATCAAGAGGCAATTGGAACATTTAAAACTTCTATTAAAAGCCACCCATCAGCAACAAGTCTGTTTAGTTATTTAATTAATATCTTTCTGTTCTATTTCCCATTATTGTAACTCTCAAAATAGATTACGACAATTAAAACAATAAATATAAACTATTAAAGGTATGAGATTCACTTTAAAAGATGTAAAAGGAAGAGAAAACAAAAACCATTCATGCGATACAGACGCTTAAAAGGTTTTGTTAACAGACATCTCACGAGGGGTTGGATGGCATCACAGAGGAAACCTGCCTGCATGAAACTGCAAAAGGATTCTCTGTCCAAGCAGATAGAGCTTTTAATAAGATGAGACACTGCTTGAATTTATTTATTTATTTATTAAATTTATTTGCCATCCATCTCACAATTGCAACAACTCTGGGTGGCTTACAAAATGATAATATAAAATGATCATTTTTAAAAAAAAATAGAGACTAATAATCAAGAGGATAGATGATGGATGGGTTGGGTTCCTACTCTCTTCCCCATCAGCACCCCCAGGTCCACCACCTTCACCTGGGCATTTTCCCGAAGGCCAGGAGGGTGGGCCTGACACCTCTTCCAGTAGCAGAATATTCCAAAGAATGGGGCCCACAGACACATACAAATTCTTTGGCAAACAGGATCTGAAGTAGGCCCCTTTCTGGAACAAGTAGGATGAGCCAATCCTATTAGGGTAAGATGACTCCTCAGATACCCTGGACTCATGCCATTTATTTTAAGAAAGTTGGATCTTTGGCAAACAGCCGTATCACGGGACATCTAGTTTGGAACAATGCATTCTGCTGAAGTGTGTTCGCCAGTAGAAATATTAGCCCAAGCATTTTGTTATGGTTCAAAGGATGAAGGAACTATATTTTACTTGATATGCTTTCTTTAGAAAGAGGTCATTTTGTGACATTCCAGTGCTATACGTCCTAAGCTGTGTCACAATAACCCAACTGAGGAAATCTATATATTTGTCTTGCTTTAGATTTTGGAGGCTTTTGCAACAGACGACAGCAACTTTGTGAAGAATTGCAGGAGGCTCATGTCCCTCAGCAATGCAGTGGTCACCATGCCACAATATGAGTTCCGGCAAATTTGTGACACAAAGCTAGAAAGCATCAGCAGAAGAATTGCCAGTTATCAAGAGGTAGGATAATAATCCACAATCTTATGTGCCAAACAGCACAGTGATGACTTCAACTAGTATGCTTTCAGGACCTTAACAACAAGGTTTATGAGGGTAGGTGTGTACATATTCAGTTACATATTTTCAATTTTCAATGGGTTTATGGATTTTGTTGAGTAGGCAAATTCATAGTAGCATCTCATTATAGAACACCCGCATTCATACATTGAGCAGCCTTTGCGTATACATACTAAATTACAAAATTGAATTTCCTATTAATTAGCTATGTTTAGTCCCTAACTGCTTTCTCCATCTAATAGATGATTATTGACATTTAGCTATGTTTTTCAAACGTTGCAGTGACATGACATGTCTAAATCCATCTACTTTTTGCTTCTTTTTAAGTGATCTTCTCAATAACATTGATTTGAAGATCAATATTCTGTCACTGCTGTTTTTTGTTCATGTTCTTCGCCAGGAATTTATGAGTATTTTGATTGCTACTTATGCAACATGGATTTATGTAGTTCTAGTGAATATATTTTTCCCCTTTTGGATCTTCCTAATTATTGAAAACTGCCCACAGAACTTAATTACTCTGGTGGGTGAAGTGATTATAGAAGAAAAAAAGACCTCAGACATGTTATTTTATGAATTATTGTGCTCATAATAGTGGTCTAAACCTCTTTTTTCTTGCTCTAGTTTGCAGATGAGTTGAAAATGAAAGTCAGCCCATCCTTCAAACGAGCCACAACAGAGCTTCACCCCTTGTGCAGCATGGATTTCTGCCCTACCAACTGCCACATTAACCTCATGGAAGTGTCATACCCCAAAAACACTACCTCAACGGGAAGGTCATTCAGCATTCGCATTGGACGGAAGCCTTCTATTATTGGCCTTGACCCAGAACAAGGTGTTTAATAACAATAAGAGCTGTAGTATCTTATCTTCCTCTGGAGTGAAATGATTGAATGGAATTAAGATTGCATTAAAAAATAGTTCTGCTAAAAATGTCAGACAGGCTTTGAAGCTTATACTGGAATATTTGATTGTCATATGAAGTCCATAGGCAGTCCAGAGACAGTCCATGGAGAGGGGTTGAAATCCAGCAGGTTCTGACAGGTTCTGGAGAACCGGTAGCAGAAATTTTGAGTAGTTCGGAGAACTGGCAAACACCACCTCTGGCTGGCCTCAGAGTGGGGTGGGAATGGAGATTTTCCAATATCCTTTCCATAGGAGTGGGAAGGGAATGAGGATTTTGCACTATCCTTCCCCTGGAGTGGGGTGGGAATGGAGATTTTACAATATCCTTCCCCTGCCACGCCCACCAAGCCATACCACACCCACCAAGCCACGTCCACAGAACCAGTAGTAAAAAAAATTGGATTTCATCACTGAGTTAATACCCTACACATGACAATAGCTAGAACGGAACAGATTTTCTCTGTTTTTATTTAAAAGGAAGGTATCTTTTACCTTAAAAGATACTGAATGACTAAAGAGATCCATCATGGTGCATATCTCTTATGGCCACCAGGCTTGGAATTTGTAAGCAGACAATTAAATAAAATTCATCTTAATTATTGTTTTCTAATGCATTTTTCTGAGAAATTTCCTGATGATGCAAAAGCTACTGAAATACTGGCACCAGGGAAGGGAAGTTCATCGGTCTAATTAACTGTTAAGGGAGCTCTGATAAGCTTCCATGTATCTATTAGCTTTCTATTAGTTTCAACTATGTACATATCACATATAAAATTCTGATGGTCTTGATGAATTGCAAATAATTTGTTTACTGAGTCTTCAGAGGTTCTTCAATGATTAGATAGAAAAAGTACAACAGGACTCTTTATCACTCTATTTCTAAATTATGTCCATCAATCAACCTTGTTATTTGCCTTTATTTTTTCACAATTGGTTTGACATAAATTATATAGAAAACTGCTGTATGCCAGACAGTCATTTGACTCAAATTAGCAACAGACCTTTAGTATTTTAGGGATGCTTTCTGATTTTTTTTTGTATGCAAAACCTCTTCCACTTTTTCATCATTAATATAGTAAATAGTAGCATCTCAAGGAATTTCCCATGTTCTTCTGGGGTAAAGTATTTTTAATGGTCTATTTCCAACAGTCTGTGCCAACACTCACCTGTAATCTTAAATCTTAGCTAATTATTTAAGAATTCCATCAAACATGCTCGGTTTTATTGCATTTCATTGTGCATTAAAAGAAACCAGTTTAACAATAAGGCACTGTTGCTTAGCATATTTGAAAAAAAGTTTTATTTAGCATATTAAAATAACTCAAACGCTCATCTTTAAAAAGCAGTGGTTTAAGCTTGAACAGTTTTTTAATGTTTAACAGGAACCTTAAATCCCGTCTCATACACTCAGCATTGCATCACGACTATGGCTGCGCCATCATGGAGGTGTCTGACTCCAGAAAATGAAGATCTCAACCCACATGGACAGTATGATGGTTACTCTGGGCAAGAGAATGGAGGAACCGCTCAGGAAGATAGAGGTCTTGCTTTTCTGTTGAAGCAAGAAGATCGGGAGATACAGGACTCCTACTTACAGCTCTTCAACAAGCTAGATGTAGCAGTTAAGGAAATGAAACAATATGTCCTCCAGATACATAAGTAAGTTGGTTAGTGGTGTTTTTTTTTGGGGGGGGGGGTTATAGAGGTACAGATAGTTCTCAACTTAGGACCACAATTGGGACCAGAATTTCCATTGCTAAACAAGGCATCAGTGAAATGAGTTCTATCCAATTTTACAACCTTTTTTTACCCTGCTTATTAAGAGAAATTGTTAAGTGAATCATATGATTGTTAAGTGAATCGTAGTTTCCCCCTTTGATTTTGCTTGTTGGAAGATGGCGGGAAAAATTGCAAATGCCAATCACATGACTCTGGGATGCTGCCACCATTACAAATACATGCCAGTTGCTAAGTACCCAGAGTTTGATCATGTGATGGTGGGGATGCTGCAACTGTCGTTAGCATGAGGACTGGTTATAAGTCACTTTTTCAGTTCTGTTAGAACTTCAAACAAATATTTGGAAGCCAAGAACTACCTGCATATATATTGGTTTTATTGCTAGGTTGTAAGCTGCCTAGAACTTAAGTTTTAAATGGGATAGCTGTACAAATGTTTTAAATACAATAAAGATAAATAAAATGGTTTGCTTTTCACATTGATTTCTGACTCTAGGCAGGTCACAGAATTAAATAAGCTAGCAACGCCATCTGCAATGGAGCCTGGCCATCACAGACATAAGTCATGACGGATGCAATTTTGTGGCCTGTTTTACAGTGGTTGCTAAGCAAACGGTGACCATAAAGCAACTGCCACCATCATTAATGAAACTGATGGTTCACTTTGGGCACAATTTTGCTGAAAGTAAGTGCCAGGTTTGTGCAAAATCATCACAAAATAAAGTCACATAACACGGGGGGGAAAGTCTGTAGAGATTCTCAGTCATCCAGGTCATGGTTGTCTTTTTCAGGAGGCAATTGGAATTTCTTGTTTTTTCTTTGAAGACATTTTGTTTCTCATCCAAGAAGCTTCTTCAACTCTGATATTCAGATGCTTGGCAACTGGTTCATATTTATGATGGCTACAGTGTCCTAGGGTCATTTTGTGACCTTCTGATAAGCAAAATCAATGGGAAATCCAAATTCACTTAACAACTATGTTACTAACTTAACAAATGCCATGATTCACTTAACAACTGTGGCAAGAAAAGTCATAAAATGGGCCAAACTCACTTAACAAATGTTTCACTTAGCAACATAAGTTTTGGGCTCCATTGTGGCCGTAACTCGAGGATTACCTGTGTTTTCACGTGACTTTTTCTCCTCCCTGAATTCTTTTATAAAAATGTTTCATTTAATGAACCTCAGGTGTATCATTTGTCCTGCCTTTCTCGCCAAAACAGAATTTTCTTTAGGATCAGTTGTACAGTCTTTCTTCCATAACACTTCCTCAATATATTTCAAGGTGATAGATTTAGATTATAATTGAGTTATAATTCATAAAGACTCGCAAGGGTTCAGCGCACATACTTATAGGTTGCCTCCTTGCAAGATTGTAGCACGGTATCTAAAAGCTACTCAAAATGCTGACCGCAACAATTAAAAGATAATCTATTAAATACTAGGACAAATAAGGTTGCCACCTTCGTAGTTAAAATGAATAAACGCACAGTTGAGTATCCTTAGTAGGGTCACTTCAGAATCATAGTGCTTTCACTAAGTCCTAGCTTCAGTCAGCACTTTAATGCAGTTCTACAGAGGAATTATTGAGTCTGTCATTTGCACCTCTATAACTGTCTGGTTCAGTTCTGCAACCCAACAAGAAAAACACAGACTTCAGAGGATAATTAGAACTGCAGAAAAAATAATTGCTACCAACCTGCCTTCCATTGAGGACCTGTATACTGCACGAATCAAGAAGAGGGCCGTGAAAATATTTACAGACCCCTCGCATCCTGGACATCAACTGTTTCAACTCCTACCCTCAAAACGACGCTATAGAGCACTGCACACCAGAACAAATAGACACAAGAACAGTTTTTTCCTGAAGGCCATCACTCTGCTAAACAAATAATTCCCTCAACACTGTCAAACTATTTACTGAATCTGCACTACTATTAATCTTCCCATAGTTCCCATCACCAATCTCTTTCCATTTATGACTGTATGACTGTAACTTTGTTGCTGGCAATCCTTATGATTTATATTGATATATTGGCCATCATTTGTGTTGCAAATGTTGTACCTTGATGAAGGTATCTTTTCTTTTATGTACACTGAGAGCATATGCACCAAGACAAATTCCTTGTGTGTCCAATCACACTTGGCCAATAAAATAAAAATTCTATTCTATTCTATTCAGATGCTCTGTTTTGTTTTGTTTTTAAATGAAACGCATATGGGACTTTACAAAACTCCATTCAATATGAGCCTATGTACCTTAGCAAAATGTCTTCCTGGACATAGGTTTTACCTTTGTTATCATAACATTTTTCTATCCTTGCAGGCTTTTGTCGACTATCACAGAACCAACAGCAGAAGAATTATGTGAGCCTCCCTCCACAGAGGAGATATCCTCCACTTCTTTGGTTGCAGATGAAAGTGACATTGACAAAGCGGAGCATGGCATGAAGAAGGTGTGCTTCAAAGTCTCTGAAGAAGACCAGGAAGACTCCGGGCATGATACAATAAGTTTCAGAGATTCCTACAGGTAAGTCCTGTGAAACCATCTGCTTGGAAGGAAATCAAATGATATGTAGAAGAAAATGAAAGGCAGCTAAGAAAGGTTGAAACTTCTGACAACCCTATTCAGCCATTATTTTCATTATGGCTTTGGAAATAATGAAAATGCATTATGGACTTCGTGAGTATGAACACATAATTGTTTAAAAGTACATATTTGCGCATTTGTGCCTGTTGAGTTTTATTAGAAAATGTCCTGTATAAGTACAGAAGGTTTCTTTGTCTTCTATTATGTCTCTTATTGTCATGGAGAAATTCATATATATGGTACATACATAAAATCTGACCAAGGAATACCTCATGTATATTCTATAAACCAGTGGTCTATATATATATTCTATATATATATAGAATATATATATATATGTATATTCTATAAACCCTAACCCTAACCCTAACCTTTCTGGCTTTGTGGACCGGTGATGGTGGCGGGGTGGGGGGCAGAGGGGATGGTTTTATGCAAACATCCGCCACTTACACAAATGGAGCTTTGCATTCTTGTGCACTCATGCACTCGCCCACAACTTAAGTGGCCCTGACCGGGGACCCCAGCTATAAGCAAAAGAAAAAAAAGGATGAAGTTTAAGGTTCACTATTCTTCAAATTCATCAAATATGACAATTTCTATATTGTAAGAGTTTATGTATCATTACATAATAGTTTCTTTCCACACAATATTCATGATTCTTCTAAATCTCTGCAGTATTTCTTCTGATACAGAGTGCGTGTAATACCCCTAGGCAAAGTTAGTTTTATTTTCTCAGGAACTTTTTTTAGTCCTATTCTCCTGAGGCAGAAAAGCATATCTGTTTTAGTCTTGTCAATTCCTGGAAAAGCACTGATTGCCTAAAATCAACTACTAGAATAATATCTTATATATTATTATTCAGTATATAAATTTATAGGAACACTATTTCTATAGAATGAGGACTTGAATGTTTTACAGAGCACCATGGAACATTTGTGGTATATTTGACCAGTCTGTAATTGTTGACGGTATGGCATGAATTTAAGTTTATCCTTTGCAAAGTCCTCCATAATTAGACATGGTTCATATGTCTGTCACAGGATCAACTTACAACTTGGTTTCAAGGTTCAGCAGGTCAGATAAGGTCAGGAGGAAGAATTTTACCCCTTTTATCCAGCAAAGTGAAACAGCTGGAAGGAGAGAATCTTTTGTGGGTTTTCCAGAAGCTCAAGTCTTTTAGTCTAAAACTAACCCAGCAGCTGTTGTTTGCAGAAGAAATGATTTGTTGTCTTATGTGTACAAACACACTCATCCACAGAAAACACAGACTAATTGGACTTTTGAATAATGATTACGTCAATCACAAGAAGGACTGTATGACTCAAAATGATAGGCACCAGTCTGAGACAGTTGGAAGTATACAGAATGAACCACAGCCCTGCTGCTTGGGGGAGGAAAAAACCCTTACAACCAGAAATGGTAGCAATGGTATTTTGTATTTTGCATCTTTTGTGCACAAAGTCTGGGTCATACAAAGCATGAGCAGAGTAGAACAGAAGAAAATGTATTGTTTGGAAAAAGCTGCCTGCTTAGAGGGTTTCTTAATTTTGTAATTCAGAACTCTAGACAAAAGGACATTGTAGGCTTGAAATGCCCTTCCTTGCGGAAGTCCACTTGTTCAGTTTCAGAGGGTTCTTGTTTCATTTCACTGGAATACATTACTACCATCACACAATTCTGCCCTTTTTCTTTTCCTTCTTTTTATGCAACAGTTCGAATAGCTGCTGCCCTGCTTAGGGGGAAAATAAGGGCTGTACTAAATGTATTCATTTAAAACTTTTTCAAACTCAGATTGCACACCTGTAAAATATTATGCCTTGAGATGCTGGAGGAAAGGTGGGATATAAATCTAAATGTCTATGGAGATTCTCAGATGTCCAAGTCATGGTTGTCCCAAAGGTGCTTTTTCAAGAGGCAACGGGACTTTCTTTGAAGATGTTTTTCTTCTTATCTAAGAAGCTTCTTCAGCTCTGACTGCATGGTGGGGAATGGAAGTGTCAGGTTGCCTCAGATCAATGTTTAAGAAAATAAAGACCCAACTCCATCATTTTGAAGAAATTGGTAATTTTTACTAAACATGTCCGATAGCAAACAAAGCTAAGCCAGAACTGAAAGTATACTAAAACCACCGACGTCATATCCTCTCCTGAGCCCTTCTCCCACTAGAGTTCAAACAGTTATAATCCAATGTAGTCTTCCTCCTTGGCCACGTGTAGTTTCACTTCCGATATTCTCTCTCTATCAATCTTCTGGATGGAATGTGAAGCAGGCAACTCCCGTTACTTTCACGGGCCAAATCAATTCAGGCCAAATCAGTTCAAACGTCTGTTTGAAAGACTATCTTCCTCCCCCACACATGCAATGTCAGCCTAACGCTAGCATCAGTACAAACCTTCCCCCTCCTCCATAAATCATGTAAGACTTTCAGTAAGAAGCAAACCTTTAACAAAGTAATAAAACAGTAAAACAGTCTAGTAGGAAAAATACACTTAATTAAAGCGGAGGCTGACAGGAAGGATATATAATATATTTACATTCTTCCATTCCCCGCCATCCAGTCAGAGCTGAAGAAGCTTCTTGGATGAGAAGAAAAATGTCTTCAAATCTAACAATATATAAACCAGTTTTACTTTACAATGAAAAGTCTTTTGTAGGTAAAACTACATAGTTGGAGTCTGGGTTAAAAACTTTCAAAAGAGGACAGCCGCAAAGACTTTGAAGATGTGCAGCAATAGCAAGCTTGTGGTCAACCAATTAAAGAAGCTACATAGGACACCTAGTCACAGTTTTCACTGTTCTGTTGCGAGGTGTTGCTTTTCTCTTTAAAGTCTAATAATTCTAAACGTGCAACTATCCCTGCAAAGTAGAATATGTACATTTTGTGCAAAATTGTATTCCTTTGGTAAAATCTTTCTGCATGCATAGCTCACAGTCTTATGACGGGTAGAGTAGTAGAAAGGGAAGAGTTGAGGAATGGCAGGAGTTGCCATGTTTAACCCCTAACAGGTTTAGCACTCCCTGGACAGAATCAATGGGTAGTTTATTGATTGATATTTGATTTGATTTACGTTGCCACCCAACACATATACATGTCAGCTTCTCTGATAGACCAGACCAGATAAGCTAATTCTACTTCATTTTAAAGCTTACAATTCTGAAAGTACACTTCTCCCACTATCTCCTTTCTAGCTTAAGAAACTAGGGAGGGTCCCTTCTGAGTCTCTTGTCCAGCCCACCATCCAGCTATAGGCTTTGTTGTCTCCTATCTGACTGTTCCCTAGGAAGCATCTCCTCACCCCGTCTCCCAGGGTCTTTACCATATACCTTACATGTATGACTCTAGGTGACTCACAATAAAAATAGATTTAAAAAACCAAATAAAGCATATACAGTATAAAAAGTAAGACCCACAGCAGTTGGAATGATAAAACAATCATTAGCATAGCCAGGAAACAGGCTCTGACACACATCTGGGGCCCCAGGTTCAGGCACAAGACCAAGTTCTTAAAAGCTTGCAAACAACCAGCAGGACTATGGCCAGTCTGATCTCCAAAGGAATAAAATTACACAGGATGGATGCCATGGATTTGAGTTTCCTTGGTCAGGAGGCCTTATGGGTAATTCATGCCCTAGTCACTTCTTATTTGCACTAATGCAATACCCTCTACGTGGAGATTGGTCCAAATGCAACATATTTTCTGCAGTTTGCCCATGTTACGCTGCTGTTGTGTGAGCTGCACTTGCCCCTGGTTTCTTTTGTGGTACAATTCAAGGTGCTGCTTATTATCTTTAAAGCCCTGTGTAGCACAGGCCCAAGTTATTTGAGGGACCCCTTCTTCCTGAGGACCTCTACCTATCCCACTAGATCCCACAAGAGTGTCAAACTCTTGTCATCACGGTGGCGTCATATGACATATCAGGACTCTTTTTCTCTTCGCTAAACTGGGCGGGGGCGGGACAGCATGTGACACATCTGCCCCGCAGCCACGAGTTTGACACCCCTGCACTAGATTGAGCTTGCTCCAGAACTCCTTTGTTAAATGCTATCATCTGGTGGGAACTAGGAAGTGAACCTTTTTCATGTGGCTCCCACATGGAACAGCCTCTCCCTGAGAAATGGAGGGCCTCCACTCTCTTTGACTTCCAAAAAACCAGTAACGTTTGTCGGTTTTCTTAGTTATTACATGACAATGGGAGCTGAGCCAAGCATTGTTTTTGTTCCTTAAGAGGGTACTGTTATAGTGCTATTGGTGACCTAGTGTTTTTGTTGTTCGTATGTTTGTTAGCTACCAATGTTTTATATTGGTGTTTGTCAACCTCAGCCATTTTAAGAGGTGTGGACTTCCTGGGAAATTCTGGGAGTTGAAGTCCATACCTCTTAAAATGGTGAACATTGAGAAACACTGTTTTATATAATATACCCAGTTTTATGTTTCGATTTTAAAAATAAATGATAATGAAAAAAGGACACAAAGAGTAAAATAGTACAGTATTTCTTTTTTTTTCTTTTTTTTACAAGGACACAACATGATTGTAGTTTATCACAATAGTTCTTCTTGGCTGAGTAGAATAGCAGTTACAAATTGAGATTGCTTTCACATCTGTTTCATAATTTAGAGGTTCCCAAACATGGTCACTTTTTAAACTTGTTATGAGCATGGCTATGCAGGTGGAGTGAATATTTCTGCTGGCAAGAGAAATTTTGCTTTCTGTGAGCCAGAGCTAACATAAATGACTCTGAGGTAGAAGCCAAGAGCTGTCAATGTCTGTGGGAATTTATAGAAAATTTTTAACGTGTTTTGCATCTGCACATTACATGAAGTGGGCCATAGCAGTTCAATGTGAAATGTTATTTCCTTTCCATTCTAAATTTAAACCACTGATGTCATGAGCTCAAGATTCCTAGTCATAGGAATTAATGGTATTTATTTCCTCTTAAGAGCTGATCATTGCACAGATAAAAGAGCACATTTTTAATGTTTTAAATCCCTGGTTTTGGTAGTCTAGGAATATTTTGCAAAACAGCTGCAAACTACCTAGCTGGCATTGTGCCTCCACATTAAGACTCAATGCACTATGAATATGTGTCAGTACCGATTGAGTTTGATTTTATTCATTGTTTTATGGCTTTTAGTTCTGCATCATGATTTGGTTAATGCTTTCTATTACTGAGAATAGTCTGTCCTAGATTACGGAGATCAAAGCAAATTCCTCAAGGGGCCATTACCTTTCAGATTTGGACAGAAGTGAAATGAAAAATGTACTTGAGACATAAAAAGTTAAATAAACTTCTTGCAGAACAACTGTTCAAGAATAAATTGAATATATTTTGATAGCTTTCAAATTGGAGAATAGATATGTAAAGTTTACAAGAATGAGTAAAGAAGAGAGTTTGTTGACAGGGTATATTATTATATCCCTTAATTTCTTGTATACATCTTTGGCTCTTTCTGCCTGTATGTTGTATCCTGTTTAGAAATGGGAGAAAAGATGTTTTGGGGAATGAAGCATTATAAGTGGAAAGTTATTTTAAAAGAGATATTCTTTTTTGAAGAGTCACCAAACCAGGAAACTTAAATGTTCTAGGAAGAAGCTTTCATCCCTTCTGATTTCTGATTGGGTTGTGGGTGCTCCATCATTGGAAGCTTTTGAGAAGAGACTGGGCAGCCACTTGTTTGGAATGGTATAGGGTCTCCTGCTAGAGCAGGGGGTTGGACTAGAAGACCTCCAACTCTGTTATTCCGATATTTTTGGAATATATATTACTGAGAAGTAAGTCCCATTGCATATGGTAAGAATTTTCATTCAGATAAACAAGAGATGAATGGCTTTCATATGAATATGATTTCTATCATGTTGGTTATATTAATTGGTTTGTATAAGACATGGTTTCTAAAGTTCATGACGAACTGTGACAGATTTAATATTGAAACTTTATCATGTTTAGCCATTCTCATCAAAAATAATGTATTAATTCTGTAATGCATCTTCATCAGGAGAAGACAAAGTATGAAAGATGGAAGTTCAATTTTAAAAAAAAATTATGAAAGACCAGTATTCCCTTCATGGAATTTTGTACACAGAGTCATAATTCTTGGAGATGGATAAGATAGAATGAGAGAATGAGTTCTCTCTATGTTCTCTTATCTCCCCAAACTATATATTATATCCATTTTTTTTTCTTTCCAGTGAATGTAACAGCAATAGGGATTCAGTCCTTTCCTATACCAGTGTCCGGAGTAACAGCTCTTACTTGGGCAGTGATGAAATGGGATCAGGTAAGTAAATGCTATATAGAAGTTTTCAACAAGGATTAAATGATACACCATCCTAGTATTTTTCAGATGTATACAGTAATAACTTTAAGCATTCCTGGTTAGCAGATTCAGTAGTAAAACAAAGTAAAGAATTAAACGAACGTAATTAATGTAGGCTGCCAAGGAAATGCTCTGTTGGCATATTAGCATATTTAGGGCTCATACTGAGGATCTACAGCTTGCTATAATTTTTATGTATTTTATTTCTCAAAATGACATGAAAATGCCATCAGTTTCAAGGAATCTTGCCACTTCAATTTGGCACATAGTTATTTATCCAGAGTTTGTGAAAAGGAATTTCAGCAGCCCTATTAATTATAGGTGCTTTAACTAACTGCAGGATGTCTATGAAGTCTTCCTATTGTAGTTCATATAATTTGTTCCAAAAACATTTTTAGTTCATATAATTTGCTCCAAAAACATTTTTAGAAATGGGGCAAAATTATGTTCCCAATTATTTATATATATATATATATATTTGTTTTCTGAGGTTTTCGCGGGTGTTTGTATGTAGATCTTTGGTTATTCGAGTTTTCTCCCGCGTAAAATTGGAAGTGTCTTGGCGACGTTTCGACGAAGTCTCATTCGTCATCTTCAGGCTTCAGCTTCGTGCTTCTGGGAGCAAAAGCTCCCAGAAGCACAAAGCTGAAGCCTGAAGATGACGAATGAGACTTCGTCGAAACGTCGCCAAGACACTTCCAATTTTACGCGGGAGAAAACCCGAATAACCAAAGATCTACATATATATATGTGTGTGTGTGTGTATATATATATATATATATATATATATATATATATATATATATATATATATATATATATATATATATATATATATATATATATATATATATATATATATATATATATATATATATATATATATATATATATATATATATATATATATATATATATATATATATATATATATATATATATATATATATATATATATATATATATATATATATATATATATATATATATATATATATATATATATATATATATATATATATATATATATATATATATTCTCAGTAAATGAATCTAATAGACTTGCTTTGTTAGGAAGAGATCATGTCTAAGAATTCAGGGAGAGATGGGAGATTCATTAAAAACTAGAAATTGGATAGCTAGATGGAAATATGAAGGGAAATGGACAAGGAGTGGAAAAAAGTATAGAGGATGAAAAAGAAAGAAAATATGTGAGCAAATTTAAAGATCAGTGTGTGCTTGTAAAGTTCAGCATGGGAATAGAATAGAATAGAATAGAATAGAATAGAATAGAATAGAATAGAATAGAATAGAATAGAATAGAATAGAATAGAATAGAATAGAATAGAATAGATTTTTTTTTAACTGGCCAAGTGTGATTGGACACACAAGGAATTTGCCTTGGTGCATATGCTCTCAGAGTTCATAAAAGAAAAGATGCGTTTATATAAAAGATCAAAGTTTATTTATTTCATCTTAGGTGATGAACTTCCCAGTGATATGAGAATACCGTCTGACAAACAAGACAAGCTTCATGGCTGCCTTGAGCATCTTTTTAACCAGGTAAAGAGATTTTACCTTTTTATGGTTGTACAATGAATGTTGTGGAGGTTGTATTAGCAGATTCTTAAAGAGGGTTAGATTAATATTCTGTCATTCAAGACACCAAGCATTATTTAATGCAGCATATTAAATAATATATATATATATTATCCTGCCTTTATCATTTTTAAAAAGAGCTCAAGGCAGCAAACAAACCTAAATACTACTTCCTCCTCCCATTTCCTCCACAACAACAATCTTGTGAGGTAAGTTGAGCTGAGAGTGAATGACTGACCCAGAGTCACATAGTCAGCTTTCATGGCCTAAGGCAGGACTAGAATTCACAATCTCCCGGTTTCTAGCCTGGAAGTGCCTTGTTGGAGTATCTGCAGAAATTGAACTGTAAAATTAGATTCCTCCTATGCAAGTCAATTTTGTACTCAGTTACTAATATCTCACCTGTGTAGTGTAATGTTAATGCATGATTGATTGGTTTTTTTTACTAAATTGAATGATTGATGTTAGAATGTTTAATCCTTTACTTTAGATTTTAACTTAAATAGTAATAATTTATTCTGTATTAGTAATTAATAAGATTATTGATTGATTAGAGAAGGACTATTTTATTTTACTTCATTTTGATTTTTTAATAGCATAGTTGGCTACTTTGGGGTTTCTCTGGAAAGAAAATAGAATACAAACATTGAATAATCACATCTTCTAACTTAGACTTTAAAAACTTAATCATGTAGGACACGCAGGAAATGTTCATCTTTTTAAATTAATAGTTCTTGGCTTGCCTTTTGGGGGTTTACATAGACAGTTAATAAGTATTAGTTTCTGCTAGTACTTCACGTCCTATTGCTGTCCCAGTCTTCATTAATAATACCTTTGCTGGAAGCAATATATCTGCTACTGTTTTCTCATTTTCAGACCAGAAACTCAGTACTTTTAATCTGCTCCAGGTTGCTTTTCAATCAAAGTACAATAGATAAAATGTAATTACTAGAGGGGTTTTTTTTTTGTAAATAGGATTTTATCTCCAAAATGGCCAGAAGAATGTTAAAGACTGAGTAAATGTGCTTCTTTGCAGGTGGATGCTATCAATGTCCTTCTCAAAGGGCCAGTAATAAGCAAAGCTTTTGAAGAAACCAAACATTTCCCAATAGATCACACTCTGCAAGGTAATCTTGCCTGGCTCAGGAAAATTGGTGTTTCTTAAATAACATGATATAATTTCTTCATTCCTCATCAATTGTTGAAAGATTGAGATAATTTCTTTGGTGTCTAGTCTGTCTGTCTAGTTATATCTCTCTCCCTCTCATTCACTCCTTCTTCTTCTTCTCCTCCTCCTGTATATGAATTGCACTCAATCATTTTCAGAGCTATCTGTATTATGTCCATGCTGGGAAAGCAGAGGCAACACAGGAATCATTCCTCAGTTGAGCTTGCTGTTTACAAATGGCAAATTGCAGTGTGCATTTATTTATTTAGTTTTGCTTCAGAGGTTGCTTTTAAGAAGCATTGCCTCATCCTCCTGCATGATCAAACTAGTGATGATGTGAATGTTATCCTCCCCTCCCCATTTCTTCATAGCCAGTGGTTGAAAAATGCTAAGCAGAGTTCGGTCTGGTTAGCATTTGGATGGGGATTTATAATTTTAATCCCATTTTATTGTACAGTGTACCAACAAAGTTTAATTCAAATTTTGATTTTTTAAAAAATAATAATAATGAAACACCAAGAAGGTGAAGGCAGTATTAAGAGGAGAATATATAAACCAGATGAGCATGTTTTTTAAAAATCACACAAAAGGAAACTAAGCTTTAGCCAGAAATTAACAGTATACTAGCAAATTATAGGAAAACTGAATAAGCCAGTATTTATACACAGCTGGAAAGTAAAATGAAAGAGTTACATGGTTTGAAGACTGACAAAATTTCTTCTCAAATTAATTATGCTAAGCAAAGATATTACAAAAACGATAATAACAATTCTACAATGCTGGCAAATAAACTAAAAAAAAAGCTAAGAAAAAAACAGGGCAATTAAAGACAGCAGTGGCCTAATAATGACTAAAACTGAAGTTATAAGTAAAGAATTCAATTTTCTTTTCACCAACTATATTCCTTTGATAATCCATATCTATTATAAAAAAAAGAATTTTTAAATGGATTGGCATTCCCATAATGCTCCAGAGGCCATAGAACATACAGAATCACATTTCTCTAGGTCAGAAATCTATGAAGTCTTTAAAAGAATTAAAAATAAAAAAATCTTCAGGTCCTGATGGAATATCAAGGGATTTTACAAATGATTTAAAGAGGTCTTAATATTGGAATATCTTCTTTTATGCAATACCTTGTATGAGGGAGACCTCTTACCGGAGTTTTTGAAACAGCCCGAGTTGATTCTAATTCTTAAACTGGGTAAAAACCCTCAAAAGTGAAATGCAATCTTATCAACCCATTTTACTTCTTAATAAAGTCTATAAACTCTATACTAAAGCAGGGGTCTGCAAACTTGGCTCTTTTAAGACTTCTGGACTTCAACTCCCAGAGTTCCTCAGCCAGCTTTGTTGGCTGAGGAACTCTGGGAATTGAAGTCCACAAGTCTTAAAAGAGCCAAGTTTGCAGACCCCTGTACTAAAGTATTAGCTAATTGTTTAAAACTGTTATAAGTTAAATGATTCATATAAATCATTCCAAGTTTATTCTATATTGAAGTATAACTATCTCCCCCATCAGAAAATTATTTAATATTGTACAAATTAATAAAATTAACAAATTTTCAATAGCTATAAGTTCATTAGATAAATTTAAACATTAGGTTCTTGAGTTGTAAATTGTGTCTGTCTTACCAAAAGTTTTATATTAGAAAGTGCAGTTTTATTTCATGATCATCAGAAACCAAAGAGACATATTTTTTTTTGGACAACCTCTCCAATATTTGGAAAAGTAAATGGAAGTTCTGTCCATGGTAACTCTGGTTTGGACCTTTTCTGCTGGGAGGATGGTAATGATTTGATCCTTCCTCAGGTTTTCGAAGACTGCTGTCCTCTGCTTTAAGTTGGTTCTGCTTTTGTACTCTTGTGATCTGACCAAAACTCAAGCTTAAAAATAGGGAACTTGTTTAATTTTGGCAAGTAAAATAATAATTGTTCAGTATAGATAATGTAATCTATGTTGAGCAATTGAATATGTCTAGATCAGGGGTGTCAAACTCAATTTCATTGAGGGCCGCATCAGAGTTGTGTTTGACCATGGGGGGCCAGGATGGGTGTGGCTAAGGTGGGCATGGCCAGCTCAACATCACTTATGTCGGGGGCTCCTGTAGTGGCCCGAGTACTCTGCTGGTGAAAACAGGCTCTCAAGCTCCTTTTTTGCCTGCGATGGCCTCCTGCAACCCTCAGCCAGCAAAATCGGAGCTCAAGAGGGACGCATGCAGCCCTCCTGAGCTCCATTTTTGGTGGCAGAGGCACTGTGGGCCAGGCCTGTTTCCAGGGCAGCCCTGCATGCCAGATCTAAGCATCCCAGGGGCTGGATCCAGCCCCCAGGCCTTGAGTTTGACACCCCTGGTCTAGATAATATAATCATCTATGTAATGATTCATAGCGTAGCGTAGCATAGCATAGCATAGCATAGCACAGCACAACACAGCATATGTAGGGTAGCGTAGGGTAGGGTAGCGTAGCATAGCATAGAAACTTTATTGCCACTTTAAATGTACACTAATCAGCATACATTAAAATTAAATTTTGCTGCATTTAGCTCTCAAAAGATAACCATTATGCATACACCCACATATACATACATATATGACACACAGAAACATCACAGTCTAGTTTTGAAGTATACATATACATGGCGGGGGAAAAAATCCTGCAAGTTTACAAGACAGATGATATAAGGAATAAAGCTGTTATGGAATCTATAGATTGCTATAGATACTTCGAAATCTCCTCCCAGAGGGAAGCAACAGAAACAGCCCATGAAGTGTGTGTACAGATAATATAACAACAGAGATTCTTCCTCTGAGAAGGCCTCTGCAATAGGTATATTAGAAAAAATTACAAAGTTAAAATAATAAAATATCAGAGGCAGCAACTGCAATTTAATCAAATTTGGATAGATTTTATAGTTCATCTCAATAGCCAAAGAGTTTAATATGGTAATATACATATATATCATAAATTAGTGTGTGTACAGATCCTGTCTCTTTTCTGTTTTTTACTATTTTCTATATTTTTCCCCATGCATCTTGGATTTATGCTATTTAATTACTTGATAATATTTATGAAGTTCAATAAAATATCAAAACTGATGAGTGATATTTTCTTTGCAAAGAAATAAGCTTAGCAGAGATTGGCTCAGGATGTAATTGGCTGCTGTTCTGAAACCACTTTGGTATTGTATTATTGTCAGAACTGAAATCTTTTCTTGTTCTGCAGAATTTAAACAGAAAGAAGAAACCACTATTCGGAGCAGGAACAAGATTCAGATCAGCATACAGGAAGATCCCTGGAACCTCCCACTCCGCATTAAAAATCTTGTTGATACAATTCAGAAATATGTGGAAGGTTTGTGAAGCTGGAATAGATCTGTTAAAAATTTCCATATTATAAAGAAAGTAGTAGAGAAGGTTGGGATCGGAAGGAGTAGAGTAACTGAATAAATAATGGAAAATTGCTGTTAAGATCTTCATAACTAGAATATGAAGGTAGATTGAATCTTAGGACCAGAAAACATAGGAAGTTGCTGTAATCTATTTCAATATTAGTTCTTATTCAACTGGTATGGGAATTAATTTTAGCATTTTTGTTTGTTTGTTAAACACTTAAGTCTAAGTCTAGTACAAAACTACAGTTCAAAACCATAGCATCATCTCTGAAAGAGAGCGTACTCAATGAATGTGATTAACAGAACACTAAAACTAAGTTTCCCTGCTCCTCATGCAACACCTGCTCTACCTGAAAATGCCTGGAATTAAATATTCATATTCATTAGTATTTGCTAATTCCAGAAATGCATTCCCCCCTAGAGCTATGGCCCTTTCATCTGTAAATTTTATGGATTCTGGTGGTATCAGTCGCTAGACATTAATAGTTTATGGTTTCCAGGACTTTCATTATGGGTTTGAGTATAAAGTTCTGTTTCCCTATACTTGATTACAGCAGTGCTTCTCAAATAGTGGGGCGCGCCCCCCAGGGGGGCGCGAGGCTCCGTAAAGGGGGGCACGTTTGACCTCGGCAAACACTGTCATAACAAGCTAAGCCCCGTGTTTACAGTCACGCGGGGGGCACGAAAAATGTTTTCTTCTTCCTAGGGGGGCATGACAGAAAATAATTGAGAAGCACTGGATTACAGTGTTCTCTTTCCAACTCTGCTTCAGCTCCAGCATCTATCAATAAGATACTGAACATGCCTTGTCATTTCAGCTGAGGAAGATATGATTAAATTCTACTTTATTTTTCTTTTCTAGATGGAAAGAATCAGCTCCTGCTGGCTTTGTTGAAATGCACAGGTAAAGCAGCTTTTTGCTTACTCCTGACCTGTCTTCTGTTGCAGATAACTTTTCCTTTCATCCTTCTTGCTAGGAGACTCTATATCGCCTATGAATTCAGTTCTTTGTCATCTACCTCATGGTTTGTGGCCTAAGCAGCTCCTTTTTTTTTTTTGAAAAGTTTTTATTTTTATTTCTCATAAACATATTTAAATGTACAGTCTCTTATCCATCATTAATCATTCATCTTGTCTTTTAACTATTTTTAATTGTTAATTATTAATTGTTCGGGGCTGCTCTTTTACCATTTCCTCTCTTTTATTTTACCACAACTTTTCCTCTTCTTCTTCCCTTCTCTTCCTTTGTCTGACCCTGTCTACTTTCTTCATTCCTCCTCTCCTCCCCTTTCCTACTTCCCCTTCCCTTCCCCCACTACTCTCAACTAAGCAGCTCCTTTTTTTTTTTTTAATTTGCATTTATATCCCGCCCTTCTCCGAAGACTCAGGGCGGCTTACACTATGTCAAGCAATAGTCTTCATCCATTTGTATATTATATACAAAGTCAACTTATTGCCCCCAACAATCTGGGTCCTCATTTTACCTACCTTATAAAGGATGGAAGACTGAGTCAACCTTGGGCCTGGTGGGGCTTGAACCTGCAGTAATTGCAAGCAGCTGCTGTTAATAACAGACTTTTCTTACCAGTCTGAGCCACAGAGGCCCCTTGATGGCCATTGCAGCTAACCACCTGAACAGTGTTAAGAGACAGACATGCAGTTTGAGGATTTTCATTTCATTTCAGGAATTAACCAGTGGTTCTCAACCTATGGTTCCCGGACTCCTGGGGGCCTGCAGTGTCATCCCAGTAGGTCCACAAAGGATTGAAGAAATCTTATGATTTAAATGTTGAGTTAAGTCTTGGGAGGGGGGGCATGGCCATGATCCGTGGCCACAAAAATTATTTAAAGGGGGTCTGTGGTGAAAAAAAGGTTGAGAACCACTGTATTAAACCATTATTTTTTCAGGATTAGTGATTAATGCGGACACCTCTATACATCCTAATCTTCTTGCTGGTCTTGTAAAAAACTCTGTGTTCCTCTGGGGCAGGGGATGAAATGTAAAATTTGTTACTACTGGTTCTGTGGGCATGGCTTGGTGGGGGTAATGTGACTGGGTGGGCGTGGCCAACTTTTTTTTTAATTTTTAAAAGCATTTTTTTTTACAACCTCTTTGGCCGAAGCGGTTTAAAAAAAAAAGCTTTTAAAAGCCTGTGATGATCAGGCAACTCAGCTGGGATCACCAGAGGGTAAAATACTTTTAAAGGGTTCTAATGATCCCAGCTGAGTTGACTGATCACCAGAACCTTTTAAAAGCATTTTTTTACAACCTCTTCTGCTGAAAGGGTTCTGATAATCCCAGCTGAGCTGCATGATCATCAGAGGCAAAAAAAGCATTTTTTTGGTCAAAGAAAAAATGCTTTTAAAAGTAAAAAAAAAAAAAAAACCTCTGATGATAGCATGGCTCAGCTGGGGCGGTGGGGGGGAGGGGAGCAGAGATTTTTGCTAAGGTTCTCCGAATCACTCGCCGCCATCACTACTGGATCAGGCAATCCGGCCCGAACCGGGAGCATTTCATCCTGCTCTGGGTTGATAAGGGGGGAATAAACACTGGGGGTCAGGGAGGCACCTTTCCCCAAATTTCATCAGTGGTATATGAGCTGCCCTGAATAAGAAAAGCTAGAACCACTTTTGGGGCATGAATCCCAACCACCCATGCAGTAGCCCTAGCCTATTGATCCAAAATCTTGTCTCTCTTTCTTCTTCCAGATACAGAACTGCAAGTGAGACGAGATGTAATTTTCTGCCAGGCCCTGGTGGCAGCCGTTTGCACGTTTTCGGAGCAGTTATTGGGAGCACTCAACTATCGATACAATAACAACGGAGAGTATGAAGAAAGCAGTCGGGAAGCCAGTAAAAAGTGGCTGGAGCAGATAGCAGCCACAGGAGTGTTGCTCAACTACCAGTCTTTGCTGTCTCCCAGTGTGGTGAGGCTAGAATACCATTTCCTCAAACACAGAAAACCAAAATAAGGAACCAGACAGTTCTTTCATTACTCATCTTCTGACCTAAATATATTTGCAAAGGCTGGGGGGAAATAAAACTGCTTTTGTTTGCAGTGTGGTAGCATTTGCATCTCAAATCCCATTCACACCTTCCCAGCCTGGTTTCTGGTGTAGCTGGGATCTATGTGCAAAATCTCAAGCTAGTGAGTGTGACCCTTTGCATGGTAGCACCCTTTCAGCTATAGTGAACCGTGCAGCCAAACTTTTCCTATATGCAACGTGTCATGGTTCCAAGTAATGGTCCCAATCAATTCAGAATTCTTAGGCTGTAGCTTTTCTCAAAAATCCATTTTATTGGGTACATCATATTGGCACGTTCATATGTGAATCTAACTCTAAATATTTCCTGCGTTTTCAGTATAATAAAAGAAATAGATATCACCTACCCCCCTAGTGTCACTGGTCACATTGACCAACCAGGTAGATGGCAGGCTACTCAGGTACTCTGGGCGTTACGAGCTCTTGTTGAGATGACCTTGATTCTCATGGGCGTCATTGCTGTTATGTCTAGCACCTGGCAGGAAATTATCCCACACCCCCGTAGTTCCCCCTCCTCCTATATTTATAGCAAATAAGAAACAAAGTAAAGAGGATATGGCTTCAGCTAAAGTCGTTTTGAGAGTTGACACAATGTAGGACAGGGATGTCAAACTCAATTTCATTGAGGACTGCATCAGGGTTGTGTTTGACCCGGGGTGGGGGTGTGGCCAGCTTTACATCGCTCCTGTTGGGGGTGCCTGTGGCGGGCCAAGCGCTCTGCACACGGCCTTCCCGAACTCCATTTTCACTGGCAGAGGGTTGCAGGAGGCCATGGCAGCCGAAAATGGAGCTCAGGAGCCCATTTTTTTCTGGCATCATGGGCCGGTCCTTCACTGTTACCAGGGCGGCCCCGTGGGCCAGAGCTAAATACCCCGTGGGCCAGATTTGGCCCCCGGGCCTTGAGTTTGATATCCCTGACGTAGGAGAAGCTACTTTGGACAATAATTTGAAGGGATCTAAGGGGTCTAGCTATGTACATATTATCTTAATACGTATAAGAAGAGAGAAACCGGCCTTGTTTGTCGTGTCAAAACACTCTCTAACAGTGGTATAGCATCACATTTGTTCTTTTAATAATTAAGAGAAAAATAATAAGAGTGCAGTTCATTGCTTGAGAGCATGCTTTGCATGCAAAAATAAGATCTGTCAGGGAATATATTTCTGATTGCTACTGGCACTCATTGCAGACAATACTGAATAAGCAGACCAGTATTTTAATTCACCAAATAGTACAACAAATTCATTTATTCAGTCTTTTCTGCCCCTTTAAGTGACAAGATGTACCTCGCCATATTCTGTGTTCTGCATAACTATGTTACATGTGCAAGAATTTTATCTCCTTGGCTTCTCTGTAAAGCCAAGATAAAAGCAAGAAAAGTACTGTAGTAGCAACATTCATTGCTATTTTTTAAAAAACATTAGCTACATATTAGTGCTACACAGAGTATTAGCTGTAAATGATAACTAATTGTATGAAGTGTTGAAGTATTCTGTCCTCTGCTGGTGAGAAACTGTATCTTGCATTGCACTGAATATATTGCAGAACTGGATAAGGTTGCCTTTTATTTCAAACAGCTGGATGGGTGTTTTGTAGCAAGTAAGTTCAGTAACTAGATGTACCAAATACATATAGCAGCAATTTTCTTGAACGGAAAGTCTTGTTGCTCACAAATTTTTAATATACCTTACAAAAATCCATATGGGAAAGATATGAGACCTGTGTTGGATAATGTGTATTAAATACACGTTACGGTGGACAATGTATGGTAGAGATGCAAGTTCACATTAAAAAAAACCCAGTAAATTTCAGGGAATGAAGGATTTAGATATGGTTTTAGTCATAGTCACAATCAGCCTTTGAAAGGTTTGGGGAAGGCATCTATTCTCCTTTTTATAATTCCAGTATTTATGAAGAGAATGTTTTGTGTACTTACGACTACAATAAAACTCTGGATTTCAATCGTAAGTTACTACAGTCCTAAATTGAGGCACTGTGTGACCAGACTCAATTTTATGACCATTTTTACGACGATTGTTAAACAAAACATATGGTTGTTAGGTGAACCACATGGTTTTAAGCTAATTCAGTCTATTCAATGGATTCACTTTTTTTTTAGTGCATCATAAGTTCAGACTGTCACTTCTTGCAATCTATTCATCTATTTTTATCCTATTTCTTCTGCCCTTAGAAAGAAGAGCGAATCATGCTGGAAGACATCCAGGCCACCCTTTCAGAGCTGGATAAGGTTGCCTTTTATTTCAAACAGCTGGATGAGTGTTTTGTAGCAAGTAAGTTCAGTCACTAGATCCATGGACTCCCTTGAATTTTTCCTGTGACTCTGTGCTTGTTTGAACAGTAAAACAATGCCTTCTGTTGTCTAAGTTCACAGAGATTGGAATTTCAATAGAAGCTGTAAAACCTCTTCTAAGACGTACCTTATGCAACTCTTAATTCAACAGAAGTTGCACATACCTGATTAAGAGCAATGTCATTTCCCACCCCCACCCCCAAAAAAGACAAAAATCTACAAGTGGGTTTCATTCTTGCAGTTTCCTCATGTCGGTTATCTTGTGTTGCTGTTTCCCCTGCAATTTGTGATGCCTTTTTCCTTGATTCCTCCAGATACTCATGTCTTTTATCACGTGGAGGGAAATCGGCAAGTTTTGAAAGTGACCTTATTCCTGGATAGTTACTATTTTTCTAAACTACCTACCCGGTTTCAGAATGGAGGAAGTCTGAAACTACACGCAGTGCTCTTTACAAAAGGTACGAGAAAAATCCTTTTCATTCTTTCATTCATTTATTTATATTGAGCTCCTAACACAGTCGAAATGAAGGTCAAGTTAGTGGATTTTACGTAATCAAATAATTTCACATTTTTAAGCCAAATCAAGGCAGATAGAAAGTAGATACTAGGAAAATATTTTCTACAGATTTAATGGAATGAATGATTGGACTATGGACCCGCTGTTGAAAATTTAAATAATGATCATAGACTCGTTTTTAATTGTATAGGTGCAATATATAATATAATAAGTGTCTACTGTTGACCTCACCCCATTCCTAAGAGGTCTGTAAGGAGCGTGCATAAGAACACCAGCGTGCCTACCGTTCCTGTCCTAATGTTCCCTTTGGTTGTATTCAATTTGTGTGGTTATTTCATGCTTATACTTATATATATTATTGTGTTTGACAAAATAAATAAAAATAAAATAAAAATATTTGCAATATGCACAATGGACGTAGTTCCAACAATTATTTGGAAACTCTGGAATAGGCAGGATAATTTTTGCAGCCATTTTTAGTTTTAAACTCTCTGCACGCTCTCACCAAATGACCAATTTATACACATAGCAGTTTTTCTTAAACCCTCAGAATTGACTGGAAAAAAAATTGGGTACAACCAGGCTGGTGATCCCATAATACTGTTATCATGACATATATATCAATATATCTTCAGGGGAGCAAGAAGGAAGGGGTCTACGACAACTTGCCATGGCCAACTTATCATGACCAACTCACTGCAGCCAATTTGTCACAGGATGAGATTTTCCACTAAGAAAAAGTGGAATAGAATCATCAAAGAAAGGATGCCAAAGGAGGGAAAAATGAAATGTGAATGATAGAAATTAAAATAACCTTTTAACAATTTTAAATAGTTAAATAGAATTGTTGAATTGTCTCACAGCGAGTTGTCCTGTGGCAGGTTGGCCATGGCTGTGGTGAATTGGCCATGATGAGTTGACAATGTTGGCTGCCGCGAATTGTCCAATTCTGAGAAAGAGGTGCATTAGTTAGCTTATTTGTTTATTTATTTTTATGTCAGTGTAAGCTAGAAGAGCCTACTTCCACAGGGGCAAGATATATAAAGAAAAGGATGATAATTTGTTAATAAATTCAGTGTGTTGTTCTTACATTTTTCCAAGACTTCATTTCATCACAATCACACATAGATGCCTGGTTGATCCACAGTGACATCATGTTCATCATGACATCCTCATGTAAATGTTACAAGTGTTGTCATTTGCATTACTTGCATCATGACATAAAGAACTACACAATTCATATCATCATTGAGTTCAACTATGTATGTTAGGATGTCAAGACAAGTTTGAAGTCTTTTCCCCCCACGTCCGCCCTCCCCCACACCAGGAGTAAGCATTCCCTTTTTTTAACCTCACACATCCACTTTTCTTGGCAAGATTAAACAGAATAAGATACATTTACAAGATGAGATGGATAAGTGTTGTTCAATAGTGAGATAGGCAGCATACAAATTTAATCAATAAATAGATCCAAATTAATTCAAAAGGGTTCCTCCATTCTTATTGTAGAATAATGGTAATAATAGATACAAACATATGATAATGATTAAAACTGGCTTTAAACTTTTCATTAAAATATTAACAGACCTTGAAAATCTGGACAGCCAAGTCCTACCAAATGGGTCGCCTCAGGAGGACCTTCAGCATCAAATCAATTCCTATTCTCTTGAGAAGGTGCAACAGTATTATCACAAGCTCAGGTACTATAGCATAAAATAAATCTGACTGTAAATAGTCTTGGCAACCGAATCAAAATTATTCTTAAAAAGTGCATCCCTTTTTGTTACCCTAGTCCTTGGCAGGTCACATTAGTAAAGATAGAAAGCTTTATTGTGCTACTAGAAATTGACTCTTTCAATTGAATTCATACAAATTGGAATTCCTTTCAAGTTTTATTTTGAATGTCAATAATACGTAAGAGAGAAGGAGATCAAAGAAAGAAGGTAATGCAGGGCTGGGATTGGAAATAAACCATCAAAGCTGGTTGCTAGGTTTTGGGATGAGAGTGAAAAGGAACAAGGGAGAAGAAAGGAGTGAGCTCATTCCATAATTTGCATGGGACGCTCATAATTGTGGAAGAATTGGAATTGGAAATCTGTCTAATTTTTACATTGTCATTTTTTTTTGGGGGGGGGGACCATCTAAGTATAGCTAGCCCATGTGTGGCCTGTAGTAATTGTTCCAAAGGTGCTTTTTCAAGAGGCAACTGGATTTTCTTGGGGGTTTTTTGATGATGTTTTGATTCTCATCCAAAAAATTACCATTCTTGGATGAGAATTCTCATTCTTGGATGCAAAGCAAAATGTCTTCAAAGAAAAACAAGAGAGTCCAGTTGCCTCTTGAAAAAGCACCTTTGGGACAATGACCTGGATGAGGGACTCTGGGAGTTGAAATCCACAAGTCTTAAAGGGACCAAGATTGGAGACCCCTGCTTTATAGGAGTGCTTAAAATTACATAATCACAAGCTAATTATTGTTTAATTTCAGGACATTTTACCTGGAACGATCTAACTTGCCTACAGATTCAAACACCACAGCTGTGAAAATTCATCAGGTATAGAAACCTTCTGCCCATGTATTCAGATGTTTGGCAAAGTGGGAACTGGGAGAAGCTGCTACGTCAACTGTTAGGATGAAAGTTGGTGCTTCTAACCTAACAGTCACAATAGGAAAGAGATCAAGCTTAACCTATTCTGTGAAACTGGTCAAACCAGACCTCATTATTAGCTAAAGCAGGATTCCAGAACCTGATTCTTGCTGTATTTGAAAGGTGATTGGATGAAGGAAGCCAGCATAACCAATGCAAAATAGTGAAATAATGTTTTTCCAATTGTTGTTCACTTTTCTTCATACATAAGTGTAGAGATTAAAAGGTGAGTATTGAATGTCAGGAATGTCAAGCTACTGAAGTTCCAAGGTCACTTGTGGCCTAGCTGTTTTTTCTACGGCATGGGTAAAATGTTCTTCCAGTTTTCACTACATAATCCTGATCTGGTTTTCCCTTTGAGGTTGTAGTTAACCCCCATAAAGGAGATTTAGAGATTCCAAACTTTTAAGAATGTAGGCTCCCCCCACCCTTCCCATATCTAAACTCAGCTTTAAAGAATAATTAAGATTGGGACCTTATTGCACAGACAAAGATTCAAATCATTCCCTAAACCATAAATATTAGTTCAGTTCACTATTTTCTCCTATGGCTGCTTTCTCTTCAATTAAATGAGAAGACCTCCAGCATAACTTTCTAGATAGTCTCAATTCTCAATAGGCTAACATCTGTGTTCTAATCCAGAGGTCTCCAACCTTGGCAGCTTTGAGACTGGTGGACTTCAACTCCCAATTCTGGGAATTGAAGTCCACCAGTCTTAAAGTTGCCAAAGTTGGAGACCCCTGTTCTATTCATTTATTTATTTTGTGCCTTTAAGTCAGTTTTGACTCCTGGCAACTGCCTGGATTAGTTCTTGCAGTTTTCATGGCAAGATTTTGGAAGTGATTTGCTATTGCTCTTTCCTAGGACTGAGGGGGGAGGAGGGGAGGAGGGAAAGAGAGAGAGAGAGAGAGAGAGACTGGCCCAAGGTCACCCAGGTGGCTTTGTGCCTAAGGCAGGACTCAAACTCACAGTCTAAAACATGACTGCAACAAACTGCCTTGTATTCTAATTTAGAAACACCTAGAATGGCACAGACTTTTTACTTAGTTGCTAAGCATCACTTGAAGGCACAAACTATTGAAGTAATGCTGAATAGTTATTGTCTTAAGGCATCTCAAGGATATGGCTTTCAGAAAGGAAAGGGACTTAAGTTGTACTGAGACTGGGTTTCTGTGCTTTTGCAGCTTATTCGGCCCATCAATGCAATGCAGGAGCTTTGCAGGTTAATGAAATCTTTCATCGGCACAAAAGGCAATCAGTCTGGGTACTCTAGTAATTATGTAGCAGGGACTGGACTGCTGCCTATATCGTCTGAATTCTGCTACCGTCTTGGAGCCTGCCAGATTGTAATGTGTGGCACCGGGATGCAAAGGTGAGAATTCAGAAAGGAGTGGGATAAAGAATGAAGTGCAAACATTAGCTATATTCAGTGGTGAAATCCAATTTTTTTTACTACTGGTTCTGTGAGCGTGGCTAGGTGGGCATGATGTGGCTTGGTGGGCATGGCAGGGGAAGGATACTGCAAAATCCCCATTCCCTCCCCACTCCTGGGGGAAGGATGGTATTTGCCGGTTCTATGAACTGCTCAAAATTTCCGCTACCGGTTCTCCAGAACCTGTCAGAACCTGCTGGATTTCACCCGTGGCTATATTTCCTAACTGTATCTTCTAAGTTCTTCTTAGACATCAGTCCCATGCCTTTGAATAAACTTGCAGGAGAATGTGGGGGTGCGATGGCTCAGCAGTTAAAGACACTGAGCTTTTCAGTGGAGAGCTGACAGCCCAGGTTCAAGACCCGAGCTCTGTGCAGTGGGATGAGCTCCAGTTACCTGCCCCAGGTCCTGCCCACCTAGCAATTTGAAAGCATGAAAGTTTTTTTTAGCCTGTGTCCCACGCTTGGTCTTTCCATGGTATCCATGGTATTAGGGTTGCATTCCCTAAAGTAGGCAAAAACAAAATAGAATGAGTGGGACCAGGGCAAAGAATTGGTAGGGACTGTAGCAAACCCAAAGATAATGGAATTTAATGGCAATGTGGAGATAATTAAAATTATATAATATTTAATAAATGCATAAATGTAATATTCAATCATTTTACCCCTATAACAATCAAAAAGTATAATTTAGTGCCATGTTTTGAAGGATGCTCTGGGAGGAGTGGGTCCGGTGGTAGCGTACGGGTTATGGATATCCATGGACGAGAGTAAATCAGCTTTTCTGACCAAGTGCTGAATTTCTGAACGCAATGCTCTTTGTTGTTATGCTATTAGGAGCACACTGTGTGTGTCATTGGAACAAGCAGCAATATTGGCTCGAAGTCATGGACTCTTGCCCAAGTGTATTATGCAGGCAACGGACATAATGAGAAAGCAAGTGAGTATTAATGAAGCATTCAATAAGTTATATTAGCAACCATAAATTTCCAAATGGGACACTGAATTTGTATGCACCACACAGAATTTTTATATGCAGAATATCTACATCATTTAATGATATAAGAGGTAATAAAAATGACATGCTTATGATAACTATCTACAAACCTGTCTTGCTTTTAAGCAAGACAGAAAGGTTTTGATTTCCCAGATGTTAGCAAATTTTGCGAAGTGGCACGGAAGCAACATCTGAAAAAACCACAAGTTGCCCATCCTTGGTTTCAAGAGAGAAGTACAGTGTGCAGAATATCCTCATGTACCCACTCAGGACACATGGTATTGTCACTCTCTCACTAGCAGCTGCAAAACATACTGAAGCCTTTCGTCTTAAGCAAGCACAGAAGACTACTCTGCCAACTCCCTCCTTTCCAGAACTGCTTTATGGCTATGAATAGATTTTTCAAAGGGAAATAGTGTATTTCTACTTTGGTGTTCCTCCAGAGCCATACATAACTATTTTTGTATGTTTTTCTTTAGGGACCAAGAGTTGAAATCTCTGCAAAAAACCTGAAAGTGATGGATCAGATGCCGCAATCTGCACCCCGGTAGGTAGCTAGGTTCAATAGCAATAGCACGTAGACTTTTATACCACTCCAATCTGAGTTCCCATTTTACTGACCTCGGAAGGATGGAAGGCTGTATCAATTTTGAGCCAGCCAGGTTTGAACTCCTAGCAGTGAACAGAGTTAGCCTGCAATATTGCATTCTAACTACTGTGCCAACATGGCTCTTCTAAAAAAATCTGAAAAAAACTTTTGGAATGCAAAGTATTGGTGAAAGATCAAATCCCGAGGCACCACTGGGATGATTTAAAAGCCACAATTATTAAATGCAGAAGAAAGGAACATAACATTGGACTATTTGATCAGGGATAATTAATCTGTTTGAAATTATTCACCTGCGGGTAGGACAAGAAGCAATGGGTAAAAACTAATCAAGGAGAGAAGCAACTTGGAACTAAGGACAAATTTCCTGACAGTTAAAACAGTTGATCGGTAGAACAACTTGCCTCCAGAGGTTGTAAATGCTCCAACACTGGAAGTTTTTAAGAGGACGTTGGATAGCCATTTTTCTGAAGTTGTGTAGGGTTTCCTGCCTAGGCAGGGGGTTGGACTGGCGAACCTCCAAGATCCCTTCCAACTCTGTTATTCTATTCTATTCTATTCTATTCTATTCTATTCTATTCTATTCTATTCTATTCTATTCTATTCTATTCTATTCTATTCTATTCTATTCTATTCTAAATGAGTGGTAACTTCTAATGGCTATTTCTGAGCCAGGACTAAACAGATGAAGATTTCTGGATTGCATATATAAATACAAGTTACATTTTAGGAAGGAGAGGGTATTTTGTTTGTAATTTTAAAAGAGGGTGAAAAGTTTTACTGTTTAGTTAATGCTCAGTATGCTGAAGGTTGAAAGTCACTTCTTTATTAGTATCTTTCTTTTTTTCCATTTTTCTTTCTGTCTCTTTTTTAAAACTTTTTCTTTAATCTTTTATTTTAATTTGTATTTATTTTTACCATTCCTATTAAAAAAATTCAATAACATTATTACAAAAGAAAGAAAGAAAAGAAATTGGATTTTTTTTTTAGTACACCACCATAACTAGCAAAACTGAGAAGCTGGCTTGTATTGTCGCTCTGAAGATACTGATAACATTCTCTTATCCCGTGTTTTGTCTGAATTTCTAATATACTTTTCCAGCCTGTTTTGCTATTATCTGTTAGCAAGTTATAGCAGACATTGGCTGTATCTCAAAGGCAAAGTAGTATTTTGCATGCAAAATATAGTTGAAGTAAATATCTATGAAGATTCCCAGTCATCAGGTCATGGTTGTCCCAAAGGTGCTTTTTGAAAAAGGCAACTGGACTTTCTTTGTTTTTCCTTGAAGACGTTTCGCTTCTCATTCCAATAACCTTTTTCAGTTCTGAACTGAACTGAAGAAGCTCCTTTGCTGAGGAGCAAAATGCTTTGAAGGAAAAACAAAGAAAGTTCAGTTGCCTTTGCAAAAAGCACCTTTCGGTACAGTTGAAATCAGAAAAACTTGCTCTTAAGTACTAGGCAGCTGCTGAAACAGTAGAGGACAAAATGATTCAGTGACCTCATCAACATGAATTAGTTTTGCATGTTCATATCACTGAGCATTCCAGAGGGAAAAAAGCATTCAAATGAATCTTTACATTTCATAAGCGAATTAGAGTTTACTTTTAATTATCTATTCCTTTGATGGAAGTAATTTAGCACACCCCTGTCCCAAGCAAAACCTGACTTTTACCCCTGGCATTTGGGGGGGGGCACTTCAATGGAGTCACCTCTTGATTTATTATGGTGTAGGTCGCCAATTTACAGTCTGTGTTTTATGTGTATATATGTTTATCTATTGTGTACATTTTAAAGTGATGCGGTTCTTTTTAGGCTTATAGTTTGCTTTTTGTAGTTGTATACCACCCAAAGTCATGTTGTTGAATTGCACAACCTCATAAGTCCAGTGATAAATAAAACAAATAAGCAGATTGTCTTCAGATATTGTGAGACTGCATCCTAATTCCATGACTGAATGTATGAAAGTTACGGGAGTCTTAAGGTCTGGAGGGCAAGACATTGAGTATGGCTGTTTTAAAACAATTTGGTTTACTTTGGTCTGCCCCATTATCCTTAAGGAGCTTTGTGTAACACCAACCTCTTTGTCACATTTTTACAGAATCTACCAGTTATGTCAACCACCTGCAGATGGAGACTTGTAAGAGGGAAGGAAACAGATTATCTTGGAGTCACAGAAGGGTTCAGCAGACAGCAATTCTGCCTAAGTACTGTCTTATGCTTGTGGTGCTGAGTCCAGAAGACAGGGGACAGTCCCGATTTCTATTTTTTAGGTACTCTAGTGCACTAGGGGCTTCTCCTTCCCCTTGTTTCCTGCGAAATTACGAGAGCAGGCACACTTACTGTTTCTGGGCTCGATGCAGAAGTTCTTCAAAATTAAATCTCCCAGGGGATGGATGGAAGAATCGCCTCTCTCAGGTTGCCTGACATGGAACATTGTGGATTCTGAATTTTGGATGGGCACAGATGATGAAGCAAACCTGCCTGCCATGGTGTTTGGACTACACAGAGTTTCTAGCAAAATGTTGGCCAGTTGCCTTGAAATAAGAGTCTCACAAACACTCACTTGCACTTTGAAATTTTGAATGGCGCACATTCTCTGGTTTGTTCAAAGAATTTTTCACGTCATATTACTATGAACCAAGCTCAACTCTATAAAATACACATTCCATGAGACTTTCTACAAGAAATTCCTTTTAATTTTTACTGTAAAGTTCAGAAGTTAACACATTAAAAAAAACTAATGGTCCATTATGTATTCTGGAAATACAGTTGTATTTTACCAGTGAGAATAACAATGAAGGATTTTTTTAAAAAAAAAAAAGTTGTTACAAAAGAGAAGCAAGACGCAGCTATTTGCTACAATAATTTAAACATATGAAGGTTTTTGAAGTCAGGACAGAAATATACTTATTTATGTGGCATAGAAGATCTGTTTTGGAATATGTTACTATATATGCAAGATTTAAATAAAAAAAAATATTTGTTTCAAAGGGGCCAATAGACTGGTAGATATGTAGTAGTTACTGAAAATATTATTGTGATATTTAAAACTTTGCAGTATTTAAGTAGACTTTAATCAGTTTTTTTTAAAAAAATAGAATACAAGTAGGTTGTAATTTAAAACAAAAATTTGGTTGTGTATATAATGTACTTAATTTTTCCCAATTTTAGAAATGTTTTTAGTTTGATCAGGATGATTACTAGAATGGTAATTTACTTTTAAATTACCATCTGCAATGTATTTTTTTTCTAAAAAGAAAAAAAAAGAAAAAAAAAGCAATCTCAGGCCAGAAATAATGTTTTTGTGGAGTGAGTGCCTTAAATTAATTATCTAAGTTGGTCAAGACTAGGATAAATTAAGAGGAATAAAACTAATACTTGTCTATATCAATAATAATTTAACAGCATAATATGCTGTAAAATGCGTATTTCTGGGTATGCATAGAAATTCCTTAAAGTGATTTATGGTATTTAAGGCATGCAGAAAAGAATTGCGTGGTGGGGGTGGGTGTCTTTGAAGAGGGCATTTAATAAGCTTCAGTGTTTGCTAATAATCAAAACTTTATTTTTATGTGTCACACTGAAAATGGCTCCTCTGCTTCTACTCTGGGTGAGGAAGTTGATGAGGAAGAAACATGCTGTCTTATCTGAATTTATTTGAGATTCTAGTTAAAAGTAGAGTTTCATTTCTGATTGGTGCATAAGACTATCGTTTATTCATATTAGAATAAATAACCGCCATATAATTAAATGGCCAGCAGATGGCAGTCTTAGGCTTCCTAGTGAAAACCACTGTACTACCCCTCCCCTCCCCAAAATGGATTTAAAAAAACCCAAAATCCTTAGTTGAAAAATAACAACATTTAATAGTTGCTTTTAATAAGTGGAATTGAATGGAACTCATTTAAAGTTAGTAAAATTTTCTGGAAGATTTGCTCAGCAAACTTGAGTAACCATCTTAGTCCATGCTGCTTGGGTGCTATAATTGAAATATAACAGTTTATTCTCCCCATTATATACAGTAGCATGGTGAGCATCCAAATATAGGCTAATTTAAAATAGCTTATCCAAGATAGAGATTAATATTTTACATGAGACTTTCTCAGCAAATTGCGTCTAGGTGTACAACCAACGAAGATGCCTGTCTATCCGTGATTGCTGAGCTAGGGAAAAATTAGATTGGAATCTTAAATCTTGTATCAATTAATCTGCATGGCCCAGCATCAATTAATCTGCCTTGTGCCCTTCAGTTTCATTGAGACCATTGTGAAGATTGATTCATGTAACTAATATTGGGGCCTAATTAGAATGTCAAGAATTTTATTGTCGCTCTTGCCTCCCACACACCCCATTGAATGTAAACATCATGCACATATAGCTTCATCTGCCAGACTAATGTACAAGCATGGAACGCCTTATGGGATAGTTAAGGATTCCTTTCAAAGGAACCGGTTGCTTGCTGTTTGCCTAATTCACATCTTTCATCTTCACGTCTACACATTTTGTACTGTTGAGGATATTGTACAATGGCATGTGAGAATTCACCAAGGCGGGGAAAGTAGAACTACATCTCTTGCAATAACATTTGCACATTTGGAGAATGCCTGTAAATCAGAACCAGGTACATATAATGACACCGAAAAGTCACGACCAGTGGTGGGTTTCAAAATTTTTTACTACCGGTTCTGTGGGTATGGCTTGGTGGGCATGGCATGGCTTGGTGGGTGTGCCAGGGGAAGGATACTGTAAAACCTCCATTCCCATCCCACTCCAGGGGAAGGTTAATGCAAAATCCCCATTTCCTCCCGATTAGCTGGGACTTGGGAGGCAGAGAATAGTAGGAGGGCGGGGCCAATCAGAATTTTTACTACTGGTTCTCTGAACTACTCAAAATTTCCGCGACCAGTTCTCCAGAACTGGTCAGAACCTGCTGAAACCCACCTCTGGTCATGAGGCCTTGGGATAAGTTCAGTAGAAGAACAAAAGTGCAGTGTCAGATACCAACTACAGAGAGCATGGTCTAGAGTTGTTTTTGCTACTCCAGCTGAGCTCAGTACGATGTCCTAAATTCAGTCTTCTACATCTAATTCTCCAGATATGCTGGATGTCAGCTCCCAGAATCCTTAGCTGTAGAGCCATGGCCTAGCAATGCCTAAGTAGCTGACATCACACACTTGCTCTGAAGGTGATTAGGCTTGGATAGCATAGTAAGCGCTAGGTGAAATTCTCCTGTGCAATTACATTGAACATCCATTGCATGTTTTCCATGGTTTCCTCCCTTAGAAGCCTGCAACTGACAGTTCTCCATTCACAGCGCTGAAACTAGCTCCTTAGAAGCTCCCTTACTCATCTCCGTCACACACAGTAAAGGAGCAATCACTTCTCTTTATAATAAACTTATATGGGGGTCTTTCTGAAGACATTGGTTTTGCCAATATGGGGAAGTAACAGAACATATTTTTATAGCGATATGTAACTGGCATTTTCAGATGTACTGTATGTATATAAAAAGTACACCGTCCTGGTAAAGTCAGCTCCAGTCGCTTTCTTTCATTTTTTCCTTGCTGTATTACTAATGGTATGTATATGTGTATGTGGTAAGATAAATGAGGTAATACATTTGATGTCTAACCTATTTTGTCCATTCATTGATGATCCATGTGGTTTCTATTGGTGCTGGCTTGTTTGCCTCTCAAATTGGTTTCTCTCATAACTCAATAGAAAACTGATGAATTGAATTTTGCTTTTGTTTTAATTAGTCTCTCAAGCATATATTTTTCTATCATGAAATGACAATTCCCACAGAAAAGTACCTCTTAAAACTATGCTTTATTTTTTAAAAAAGGTGCCATTTCCTGGTTTTATAAATACAATGAGAGAAGATTCTAGTTCCTCTCTGTTCTGCCAAACTTCTTAGCTTCTCTAAGTGGGAAATACATACATATATATTGGGGGGAGGGAAGGCAAATTCATTTGGGAAAATTCAACATAAGCTATCAGTAGTTAAAACGCAGACCTGATGCATTAAATAGCAGCTGTGTTTCATTAATTCTGAGGATCCTTATTGACATAATGAAGAAAATAATATGGAAAACTTGGCTTTTGATTCAGACATTACGTTACTGAGAGTTTGGGTTTCATTTTTAGTGCCCTTTTCCCATTAAATTTGCAAATATCTTCACTAAAAACTGGCAGAGAACTTCATTCAAAAAAGAATGCAGCCCATAATCCAGACCAGGATCTCAGAGGTCTAGATGAAAGTGTAGTATGTGATGTCATTTCTGTCTGTATCAGTGAAGATATCTAAATGTGATCATAAGCTTCCACTCATCAAGATCCACAGCTAAATTTTGATTGGATTTGTTTAACATCCTAAGCGAGGCTAAAAAACTGGGTATTTTGTGATTGAACGTGATGAAAACTCGACATCTTTTAGCGTGCTAAGTGGCCTATTGTGTTAAGCCATTATCAGAATGTGCAAAGCCAAATGTTCTGGAGGTGCAACATTTGGAATGTTCCAACAGTGAGAATTCTGGAATGTTCTGTTCCTTCTTCAGGCTTACCAAGCTGTCTGTGATGTAGTTTTCCAAACAAAACAGCCTTGTTTGTGGAGTTAGGCCATGTGCAGAACACCCCAATCACCACACACTACTACTAATTTGGAGGATTATTGGGTCACTCCAGAATAGGTGGCTTAATGTGATCTGAAGAAGAATTGGATTGTTAGCTTTTGTACATATGTAGGCCATAATATATAGGGATGCAGTGGCTAAGATGCTGAGCTTGCTGATCGAAAGGTCAGCAGTTCAGCGGTTTGAATCCCTTGTGCCGCATAACGGAGTGAGCTCCCATTACCTGTCCCAGCTTCTGCCAACCTAGCAGTTCGAAAGCAAGTAGAATAAATAGGGACCACCTTTGGTGGGAAGAGTTCTGGGTGCCTTTAGCATTTAGTCATGCCAGCCATATGACCATGGAGATGTCTGGGCAGCACTGGCTCTTCAGCTTTGAAATGGAGATGAGCATTGCCCCCTAGAGTCGGGAACGACTAGCACATGTGCGAGGGAACCTTTACCTTTAAGCCATAATATGGTTTAGTTTGTTGGCTATAATATGTAATGTGAACACAAAAGTGTTGAGAGATAAGGTAGATTCTTCTCATACTTAAAATTACCAGGCAATTAACATTGTTGAATCTGAATAAAATGAAAACATCTTCTAAATGAATAATTGCAGTTTCTACTGCAGAAAAGTTCTAAATTAGTTCTAGGTTAAGCATTTACTTTAACACTAAGATTAGTGTGTATGTACAAGTGGGGGGAACAGAAACAAATTTTTATTACACTAATCTATGGTGTGCTTAATCATAGATTATTAAATAAACCACAAAGGGTTAGTTCATAATATATTCCAAGGCTGAAACATTTATTTATAGAATATATTTATGTCATATATACACTCTCAATGGCTCACCACCTAAAAAATTAATAATAATAATTTATTAATTACCTACTGTCCAATTCCCAGTAATTCTGATTGAAACTCCACACCATCTGTATGTGGAGGAGCTTCAAATTGCACAGCTGCAACTGCCACCTTTACTTTTTTTTTAAAGGATGGAAGTGGTATATTGGATTTGAATGAATATGCTCTACAAATTCTTCAAAATATGGAGGTTGGTTTTTTTAAAAAAAAAATACAAGTAGCTGCAATAATAAATTTACTATATGCCAGTTAAACTTATAACAGCTCACTGTGGCCAGTGAAAGGAGAAAATTATAATTTCATTAGTTTCATGCAATGGCTTCTGTAGCTGTTTAAATATATGTATATGGTGGGTTTTAATTTTCCAGCCATTACAAGCAATTTGCTGTGTCAGTCTTATTCTCCATGCACACATAAGAGCAGAAAGCAAGCAAGAGAAAGCTTGCAAATGTTTTTCAACTGTGAAAAGTTCTCACAGCTTGATTCAATAAACTTCTGCAGGAAAGTGTTGGATGTATCAGATGTTGATCTATCCTGAGTTATTTCACAGTGCCAGCATTGCTGGATGACTCATCCCTGGAACGTGTTGACTTGTTCACAACTGCTACCCTGCCAGATCTATCAGGATGCCAAGATTTTAAAAAAAACAAAAAAACAATTATTGGCAACATAATGGCGTGACAGGAGTGGAATGAGGGCAGCCCGCATGGCAACGCATGCTGTTTTCCATTATTTCATCGCGGCTTTGTAAAGAGTTTCTGAAGAGAAATCTTTACAATCTGTTTTAAGGACCTAAGTATTGGGTCCTGCAAGTACAGCATTCAGATCTCTTGTGGCTTTGTGGACACATCTTATTAATATTGTTGCCCTGAGAAGTAATGGGTTTGGTGATGAATCTCCTCTCCTGCCCAGGTTGAAGTGACAGTTGCCTTTAATGTTTGAGAAAATGTCCATCCATGGAAGGACAGGGGAGGCCTTATCCATAAAGAGAGCTCCCATACCTTTAGGGCAGGCAAACCACACAACAGCTCCTTGTACACAACCAACCCAAGCCAGACGAACCAAGAGCATATGTTGAACTGCAGTTAAAACAGAATACATATGAATCATAGTTTGAAAACTAGGCTGGTTGCTTTACTTGCGTCATCAGACATAATCTGGACAGGAGAATTAATTAGAGATTAATCCTTCCTTCTGGTCTTTGGATGCAAAAATAGGAAACTAGGAATTCATGCCATGTTTTAATCTGAGAGAGGAAATGATGGGAATGGTGAAAATAAATCTCTTTACACAGACATATTGGTATACAGCCAGCCAGCCAGATAGAAAGTGTAGCTTTATAACTTATTTGGGACACGTCTATTTTGCACCAACTTTATTATTTTATTTTTGTAAATAGTTAATAAGCAAAAAATGTTAGCTGTCCAGGAACTTCAAAATGTTTGTTAATCAGTAAACCGGGACTGGCCACAGTTTGCTAGTTCATCTGATGCTGGAGCAATTGGTAAGTGGTTGTAGTGAGAACTGCATCAGTCCAGACTCAATAAAATGTCATTTTATTAAAAAGTTGTAGGATCCAACCTGGGTTAGTCACTGGTACCAGAGATTTCGTCTTCTGAGCTTGAATCCATCCTCAGGGAACTTGAGATAGAAGTTCAACAACCTAGAAGACTAAGGTAACCCAGATTGGATTCTGCAATCATTATCTTGGGACGTGTATCTTTGCCTTCATTCATTATTAACAGGTCTTGGAAAGCTTAACTATGATACATTCTAGTTACATTAATAAATATTTTTTATTTAATAATAATTTTCTGATCACGCCAACCCAATTTGCTGAGGGGAAAGACAGAGAGTGAGAAGGAGAGGAAGAAGGATAAATTAGGGAAGGAGAGGGGGATAAATTAAAAAATAATCTGCAACTGAACAGCTGACACATCATTGCTTGGCAACCAGGGAAGAAATAGCAATGAGGCTTTGGAGGTGTTCATGGTGGAAGGAATGCATGGAGAAAAAAGTTAGTGTATCTTGTAGAAGAAAATATTCTTGAAACTGGTGCTTCATGTAAAAAAAAATAAAGTTGAGCTTTCTTTAGGAAATAGCAGGTAGGAAAGCTTACGTTACTTTAATCTTTCTACAGCTAAAAACTTGTAGCATGCTGTCCTCAATTATGGAGAGTGGAATCCCCGCATTATACAGTTCAAAGATGGAAGAAAAAGAGAAGTGAACTGAGAGGGGAAGGAAATAATGAAAAGCTTCAGAATATCTGTCAAAGGCTTGTTATCTAGAGACATGCAAAGTTTTGTAAAAAAAAATTATCTTTACGTGTTGGTCAGCAAGTTTATAGATGATGGAGGGTGCTGTGTACAAAGCTGATTTCCAACATTGAAGAATTGATTCTTTCTGGTACTTCAACTCACTAAGATGACCATCCATAAAAATCAATGAAAGATTCATAGATACCTTTGCTTGCAACATTTGAAACACAATAGTGGGCATAAAATTATAAATAAGGATGTTTCAAAGCACAGCTAAAACATTCAGCTGATATTCAATAGGATAAAAGTTTAAAAAACACAAATTTCAAAAGGCTTGGGAGGCTAAAAATTAGTATTACTGTTAGACAGAACGCTTTGCAACCAAAATGCAATTGCTAGGGTTGTTATCGAATTAGACAGCAACTCCTTCACCTTTTGGCTTATTGTTCCCAAAATGGTTGAGCCAAGCAAGAGGAAGAAGCATGGGGGTTATGATGGTTCCACTTCAGTGGAAGTGGTAGTGGACCAGTGGTGATGGCACAGCCAGCAATGCTTTTACTCTTACTGCATGGATGGGCTACCCAGGCAGGTGTTACCAGAAGGGCCAGCTGTGGGAGCAGTTGGAAGCTGAAATGTGTGTGTGCCAGTGTGAGGAAAAAGTTGTGGGAGAAAGACGGAGCAGAAGCCACCATCTGCTGTGAAGGCGTTCCTGCCAAGTCTCCCAATTGCAGTCTTTGGAGAAGATTCACAGAGGAGGAAGAGGAAGGTGGTGGTGCCAGGCACCATGGCAGCAGTTACAATAACAGCTGGGACTATTCTGACACCCTGGGCTCTGCCAAGACTTCCTCAGAATTGGGTCTGATGATCATCCAGAAGACTACGACATCTCAGTGCTGGCTATTGAGGGATCTGGACATGCACCATCTCTGACTGTTCTTAGATTTAAAAAAAAAAGTTCATACGAAGTGAACAAAAGCAACTAAAAAACACCTTGACTGGTGTTAACAATGTTCTTTCTTTGCTAGACAATCTTATTTTAATTGACCTCCAATGCAGACCTCTGAAGGTTTCAAGGCTGGCTAAAGAAGAATGCAAGTTTAAGTCTCTAGGAAAAGCTTTCCTTTGCAGTGATTGGTTTATGTTTTTGTTTATATGTCTTGGGGATGGAAGGGGTAGAGGGATGATTATGCATTGAAAGTATCATTAAAAGGTAAAAGTTCCCCTCGCACAAATGTGCTAGAAGTTCCCGACTCAAGGGGGAGGTGCTCATCTCCATTTCAAAGGCGAAGAGCCAGAGCTGTCCGAAAACGTCTCCATGGTCATGTGGCCCGCATGACTAAATGCTGTTACCTTCCAACCAAAGGTGGTCCCTATTTTTCTACTTGCATTTTTTACGTGCTTTTGAACTGCCAGGTTAGCAGAAGCTGGGACAAGTAACGGGAGCTCACCCCATTAGACGGCACTAAGGACTCGAACCGCTGAACTGCCGACCTTTTGATCAACAAGCTTGGCCACTGAGCCACCACGTCCCTTCCAAAAGTATCATCACACATGCTTAAAATCCTTGTGAATGTGGATGATGATTTGTCCTGGATCATGGCTACTGACTTTGCTAGTGCAACTTGAGAGGAGTGAACATTAGCATGTGATGTATTTTCCATTCATTCCAACTTTGAGTGAATTTCAGAATTGATGTGGCTTTTTTTAAAAAAAATGACTGGTATTCCAATGCACTCTGTCAATTCTGGAGGTTTCTCATTTTAACTCTGCCTTTTGGGGTAGACAAACTACGAAGTTACCATTGTTAAATGTATCACATGGGCAGATACACCCCTCCTCCTCACACATCCAGTCGGGAACATCCAGCCCTTTCCTTTAGCACAGGGGTCTTCAAAGCTGGCTGGGCCATTCTGGGAGTTGAAGTCCTCCAGGCTTAAAGTTGCCAAGGTTGGAGACCCCTGCTTTAGCAATCAATAACATTGCAACAAACCACACAGTCAAATCCTTAGGCTATGAAAAGTCTCACTAGCACACAGGCTTAATGCAATATGTATGCCTGAAATATTGCATTCAATACTTAATGAGCTTTCCCCCATCCTTTCCCCAAGCTAACTATATTGACTAAGAATTATGGGAGACAAAGTCAACCAAAAAGGTTACCAGGTTGAGAAAACGGTTTTACCTTGAACAGAGCTAAGCTAGGAAAACATGACCTTCCCTTTGGATGCAGCTGAAAGTTCCCAGCATCTCTCAGTACTCTACATGCTATTGAAGCTGTGGGAAGCTGAAACTCACCCATAGATGGAGGACCACAAGATCTCATTCTTCCTTAGGAAAAAAAAACATTCAATTCAATTATATTTGTTGACTTTATTCCATTCATAGGCTGCCCACCTCACCATAGGGATTCTTGGAAGCTAATAGTCGTGAAAAATACAACCAAGGATTAAAATAATAAAATAAAATTGGTAGAATCACAATTAACATAACCATCTCAAGGGCTCTAACTGATTATCCAATCTCCAAGTTCTGAAACAGAGCCATGTCATCTGGGTCTTGCAAAAGGACCAATCTAATCTCCAGGAGAAGGAAGCTCCAAAGGACTTATATGGCATTTCTTAATTGATAAGACCTTTTGCCTACACATTGCCAGGATCTGATGGGATAGGTCAGGGGTCAGCAACCTGTGGCTCTGGAGCCGCATGTGGCTCTTTCAGTTCTCTGCTGAGGCTCCCTGTTTCCGGTCGGCTCCACAATTGATAGGGCTTTCTATTAGGATAGGTAGAGGAAAAACGACGCTGCACTAGGAGGAGACTCTATGGTGGGGGAACCGGACTTCTGGTCAGCTCCAGAATTGAACTGGGGGCTTCCGATTGTGGGTCTTTGATATTTAAGGTTGCCTATCCTGGGATAGGTAGAAACAGTTGGGGGAGAGACATACTGGGGTGGGAGGTGGGGGTGAGTTCAATGCAGCTCAGAGAATTGAGGTCTGATATTTGCCTATGCTACCCTCATGCTATCATTTCCTACACATAACATCTATAACAATGTTGATTTCACCATATTATCCTTTCATCATCTGCCATCCTATTTCTTTGCAAGAAATATAACAAAACAACAACAAATCCAGAAACATTATTCATTGCTGCAAAAAGCTCTGAAGTTGTGCCTATTGGAATGTATGCATGTATGTATATGTATATGTATATGTATATGTATATGTATATGTATATGTATATGTACATGTATATGTATAGGTTCCCCTCGCACATATGTGCAAGTCGTTTCTGGCTCTAGGGGGCGATGCTCATCTCTGTTTCAAAGCCGAAGAACCAGCGCTGTCCAAAGATGTCTCTGTGGTCATGACTAAAGGCCAAAGGCGCACGGAACTCTGTTACCTTCACACCAAAGGTGGTCCCTATTTTTTCTACTTGATTTTTTTTTAAATGTGCTTTCGAATTGCTAGGTTGGCAGAAGCTGGGACAAGTAACGAGAGGTCACCCCTTACATGGCACTAGGAATTTGAACCGCTGAACTGCCAACCTTTCGATCGACAAGCTCAGCGTCTTAGACACTGAGTCACTGCATCCCCTACACACACACACACACACACACACACACATACACTAATATATATATAATATATATAGGGCAATACTTCAGTGACAATGAACATAGTGAAATATTTTAATCACTATGGAGAATCATCAGTTGATTTTTGAATGTATGCATTAAATAGAAGGTATTGGTTACCACCTTTAAAGCGCTCCATGGCTTAGGACCGGGCTATCTACGGGACCGTCTACTGCCGGCTTCTATCTCCCATCATCCGGTACGTTCCCACAGAGAGGGACTCCTCAGGGTGCCATCAGCCAAACAGTGTCGACTGATCCCCAGGGAGGGCCTTCTGTGGGGCTCCAACCCTGTGGAACAAACTTCCCCTCGGACTTCGACAATTACCTGACCTTAGGACCTTTCGCCGCGAACTTAAAACTTATTTATTTCGTATGGCTGGACTAGCCTGATTTTTATTTTTATTGGATGGGTTTTTTAAAATTTTGTGATTTTATGGGGGAGTATGTTTTTTAACATTTTGGGCATTTAAATTAGTTTTTTAAGGGATGTTTTTAATTATTGTGTGTATTTATATTTTATCTGCCTGTTCACCGCCCTGAGTCCTTCGGGAGAAGGGCGGTATACAAATTAAAATATTATTATTATTTTTATTATTATTATTATTATTATTAGAAAGAGGCACATGGAGGCCAAATAATTGAAGTACAGGAACAAAAGGCATATTGCGTGTTGGGCTGCTGTCAGTGCACCTTCAAGAATATTTTGGAATTGTCTTGTGATTTTAAAAAATAGATAGAAAGCCTATCTAAAAAAAAATACACAACAAAGTTTACCTATTGCCAAGGCTGAATATTAATGATCCCTTTTTCTGAATGAGTTTGGACTTTTCTTCATATTGACCAGAAGATGGCATTAATTGCTTGAATATAACCAAGAGCCCCAAACTACATATATATTTAAAACAACAGCAGCTGGAATTTGATCTCCTGGAGTCATGCTAAAATATAAAAAAAAGTTTAGACTCTTTTACATAAATAAATGAATATTGAGGGTGTTTGATCAAGATGCTGACAGAATTCAAAGAATAGAATAGAATAGAATAGAATAGAATAGAATAGAATAGAATAGAATAGAATAGAATAGAATAGAATTTTTTATTGGCCAAGTCTGATTGGACATGCAAGGAATTTGTCTTGGTGCATATGCTCTCAGTGTACATAAAAGAAAAGATACATTCATCAAGAATCATAAGGTACAACACTTAATGATAGTCATAGGGTACAAATAAGCAATCAGGAAACAATCAATATAAATATAAATAGTAAGGATACAAGCAACAAAGTTACACTCATACAGTCATAAGTGGAAGGAGATGGGAACGATGAGAAAATTAATAGTAGCACAGATTTAGTAATAGTTTGACAGTGTTGAGGGAATTTTGTTTAGCAGAGTGATGGCGTTAGGGAAAAAACTGTTCTTGTGTCTAGTTGTTCTGATGTACAGTGCTCTATAGCATCGTTTTGAGGGTAGGAATTGAAACAGTTTATGTCCAGGATGTGAGGGGTCTGTAAATATTTTCACAGCCCTCTTTTTGATTCGTGCAGTATACAGGTCCTCAATGGAAGGCAGGTTGGTAGCAATTGTTTTTTCTGCAGTTCTAATTATCCTCTGAAGTCTGTGTCTGTTTTGTTGGGTTGCAGAACCAAACCAGACAGTTATAGAGGTGCAGATGGCAGACTCAATAACTCCTCTGTAGAAAGTCCAGTCTATTGGAGGGTTCTAGTAGTGTCAGGCCAAAGAAAAGAATATTCTATCTATTGCAACTTCTCCAACACAATTGCATCCCTTGGAAACATAGCAAATCCATGTCTTTTGGCTTCCTACTCATTTGTTGCCCTATTCAAGGTGCTGGCACTAAGCTATAAAGTCTTGATGACTTTGGAACTGAAGTGATTTAAAAGGATGCTTCCGCATCATCCAAAACTTTTTTCTGAGTGCCCAAAACTTTGGCCAAACTCTGGTGTGCTGCCCACAATCATGCCTTCTCCATAGTGTCTGGGAATATCCTGACCTGACAACTACCTAATTATCTTTTCAGTGTTAAGGAACAATTTTCTTCCCAGGGCTTTTACTATTAACTTTATATTTATATTGCAGCTGTGCTTTCAAGTCTTAATTCTGTTTCTAGTGGTTTTCATTACTGTTTTAACTCACTGCTGTAACATGTTATATGTTTCTATTTATAGTTTCTTCTTTTAGAAAGTTTTGTAAGGCAGAGGGTTGTGATAAAGATGGGGAAATCAACGAAACTGGTAGAGATTTGCTATGAGAAGCAAAGAAATAACTCCAATGCTACAAATGTGATGCTAGGAATGAGTGGCGGGTTTTTTGTATTTATCAGGAATCGGAAGAATGGGAAGAGAATGTAAACATAAACAAGAGATCACAGGATGAGATAAAAAGGGTTCTAACAGACAGAATGGAGCCCTCAAGGAAGTAAAAATGAAGAGGGAGCTCACACAGATGAGAGGAGAGGAAGAAACAAAACTGAAAACTTTGGAAAAGATATAATAATTATGGAATAATGGAGAAACAGACCAAGAGCTGAGTCTCGATCAACCTTGTCTGCATTGAATCACCAAGTCAATCTTTTGACTCTTAAGAGGGGTGGGGTGGGGGCTTAAAAAAAGTCAAAATTGCAGCTATGATTAGATAACTCACTGCTTTTTTAAAAAAAAAACCATGGGTCACATGTATGAGATATATAAAAGGGGGTAGAGCTTTGCATGATTGTGGCTTTCATCTTGACTTTTCTGATTCTCTAGGTCATCCCTGATTTGTGCTGCTGGTACAACAGGCAAGTGCTAATTCTTGGAAATACTAAGTCTTCTTTGCCACAGTCCTTCTTTATTAGATTTATAGACTGCAGATCAAGATAGGGCTCCCTGGGCTCACAGTTGTTTTATCCTCATGACCCAGTAAAGGCTGAAACAGTAGACATTTGAAACTGGATCTCTTAGATCAGGGGTGTCAAACTTGATTTCATTGAGGACCGCATCAGGGTTGTCTTTGACCTTATGGTGGGGAAGAGGGGGCATGGCTGGGGGGGGCATGGCCAGCTCTACGTCATTCATGTGATCAAATGCCACTTTTGCTAGTAATTTGTTTTGCTAGGACTCTGCCAGTAAAAACTCTGCCATTTTCTCTGGCAAAGACACCGTGGGTTGGTCCTTTGCTGTTCCCAGGGTAGCTCCATGGGCCAGATCTAAGCACCCCGTGGGCTGGATTAGGCAGGACATGAGTTAGTAGTCTTTTAACCATGTGTAGGAAACATGTGATATAGGAAGTTAAGCAAAATTCCTTTGAATGGAATTTGATGGTGTGATTTCGTGAATGCCTAGCATCATGGATAATATAGAAATGGTTTACTATTCCCAGAATTTAATAAAAATACTTCATATTCTAGCTACAGTTCTAGGATTCTCTGGCAGTCTCCCATTCACATACTACATCTATTTAGCTTCCCAAGTGAGTTAGAGGCTGTCATCTGCTGAGAATTAGGAATGAGTTATTCATATGGTACATCCAAAACAAAATACCATTCCACTTAATGTAGAAAGTAGAGAGTCAGTTTGATGTAGAGGTTAAGCACCAGGCTAAAAACCAGGAGACCATCAATTCTAGTGCTATTTTAGGCACTAAGTCAGCTGTTTGACCTTGGGCCAGTTACTCCCTCTCAGCCATAGGAAACAGGCAAATGGCAAACCATTGCTGAAAAATCTTGCAAGAAAACTGAAGAGACTAGTATAGGTGGCCACCAGGAGTCAACACAGCTTTATTCAGTGGTGGGATTCAAATAATTTAATAACTGGTTTTCTGCCCTAATGACTGATGACCCACCTAATGGTGGGTGTGGCTATAGTGGACATGGCAGGGGGTGTGACAGGCAGCACTTGGTGTCCTGCATTCACCTGGGAGCAAAAATAGGCTGCAGGGGGGGGACGTGCTGCCCCCAAGCCCCTTTTGGACCTAATAGGCCTCCCTGCAGCCTCCTGGGAGAAAAAACAGGGCATGGGGGGGAGGGTGCGCCACACACCCCTGTGCCACATTTTGGGCCTAGGAGGCTTCCATGCCCATTTTGGGCCTAGGAGGCCTCCCTGCAGCCTCCTTAAAGCCACAAATGGCCATGGGGGTGCACTGCATCCCCCCTGTGCCCTGTTTTGGGCCTAGGAGGCCTCCCTGAAGCCTCCTGGGAGCGAAAACGGGCCACAGGGGGACGTGCCTCCCCCATGCCCTATTTTGGATCTAGGAGGCCTCCCTGCATTTCCTGGGAGCCAAAATGGGGCATCCAGGGACTTCTGGAAGGAGCGGGGAAGGGACGGGTGGGATGGGGCCAGCCAGCAATTTAACTACCGGTTCACCTGAACCAGCAGAAACCGGCTGAATCCCACCCACTGGCTTTATTTTGTTGCTGGCATTCAGAATCCAAAGTTGAGTATAGTATTACTCTACTATTTGTATGAAATAATAACACTATATATCTATAGCAGATTTACATTCACACGTGCATATAAAAACCTGCAAGTATAACATATTATACGTGAATCCACAAATATGCCAGTGGTGGGCCCCATTGCTCTCTCTTTGACCTGAGAGATTTGTGGATGCTACAAATGCAGTCCAGCAATTAAAACTAATGAAATAGAGGATCTTATTCCAACATCCCTGTTGATAAATTCCACACATAATGCAATTTGCTGAAGTACAATATCTGAAAAAGGAAGGGAATCATCTTGCCTTTTCTCTCAGGTAATAAAATGCCTTGAGATGAGGTTACAAAAAATTCTTGGTTAAAATCCTCTCTCATCCAAGAATCTATTAGACCTTGTTGCTCAATGCTTGAGATCTGAGAGTACAAAAATCTCAGGAGGAAGCTGCTACATGAGGAGTGTTTCAGATTAGGGAGTGAGAGCAATCGGGAGGCTGCTGAAATTGAGAGAGGTGTACAATATCAAAACATCCAGCACCTCCAGCCATCTCATAACAAATAATTAAGGCTAGAAATTGCTTTGAAAATGAGATAAGTGTAAAGACGTTTCTAAATGAAAAACATGTTAGGCGATTGGAGGCCCATGCCTTCTGCTTCAGTGACTCCATCCAGCCACCTCGTTCTCTGCCGTCCCCTTCTTTTGCCCCCAATTTTTCCCAGCATTAGGCTCTTCTCCGGTGAGTCCTTCCTTCTCATTAGGTGGTCAAAGTATTTGAGTTTCATCTTCAGTATCTGGCCTTCTAAAGAGCAGTCAGGGTTGATCTCCTCTAGGACTGACCAGTTTGATAGTCTTGCAGTCCAAAGGACTCGCTGGAGTCTTCTCCAGCACCATAGCTCAAAGATATAATAATAGCATCTTTAAATTCTGCCAGATTCTGTCTTCCCACTCTTATTCCAAAGAGAATCTTGAGTTTCTTTCTCATTCCCTCCTTCTTTCTCAGTCTATAAACTGCTTCCTACAATCAGCTGCCCAATACTTTTTTCAAGGCCATCTCTATACTTCTCTACAGAATAGGACACAATGATACTCCAGCCAACTCCCAACATTTCCAACCTTATTCGCTGGGAATTCTACAGCTGAATTTCTAAGAGACCAGAAGTGTGCCAAATTGGATATGACTGCAATATGCTGAGCCATAGACCTAAAATGAAATGTGTTGCTGCAGTAAATTTCATTTTTCAAGGAATTGCAGAACTGCCTCATAAACTAAACTAGACCGAAGCCCAAATATGCTATTAGAAAAGACAGAGCGACTTCATCCATAGCTTTCAATGGCAGAAAGATTTATGACAAGCTATCTCCTTCCTAAAAACTGCTACAGACAGAAATGGTCAAACCATGAATCCTTGACATACAGGTAAAATTATGCAGGCTATGTGAGTTTAGCCCTCAGAAAAATCTACCCTTCCATGTCTTGATTAAAGCACGAAGCATCTGATTTCAAGGCAGCCATTAAAAAAATAAATAGTGCATTGGTGAAAAACTGGTTAAGCGACTTCATCTTCAACCCAGAGTCAATTGTGAAGGAAAATAAAAGCCTTCTTTGGAAGCAGCCTTTTGTCTCATCGGAATATGGAAAAGGGATGTTGATATTTCTGTGGCTTTTTGCCTACCGAATGCTTCAGTAAGTGAATGAATAGCTGTTCAGCTTTGTTTTCCATTCTTTGAAAAATTCAGCTGAAATGCAATGTCTGCCCATTTTTGAAAGTTTTTTTTTTAAAAAAAAAATATTTTTTCCATTTGCTCTGTGGACACTTAATACTGTTCTCTGCTTAGTTATTGATTCCACCAGCTTTTGTTTGTCAAATGCAACAATTTAATTTTCTTGCACAAATAAACCGTTTTTCTCCCCTCAGTTTCTTTCCTTGCTTTTAAAGCAAGGAAATTATATTAACAGTGATTTCAGGCAATTTTATAAAAAGCTTTCTCTGGGTGTTTGAAGGACATAGAGTTCACTGAAATGGGGGAGGGGAGGAGGGAGGGAAGGGGGAAACAAGGCTATGAAATGGTTGATAGTATGGTTTAAAAATATAATTTGTTGGTATGTGAGTAAATATGTATTTTTGTGGTTATTTTACTGTTCTATTTTATGTGCAAGGTTTCAAATAACACTCCTCTTTGTAGAAGGTGGAGAAAGAAAAATGCACCCAAAGTGAAAACAAACCAATTCAACAACATGGTGTGGAGGTTAGAAACAAAACACAGATTTGCAATATATAAACTGACAAGTCATGTAAATCATGTTCTATTGCAACTGCTTTCAAGGATCATTGGATAATTGAAGTTCCATTGCCAAAATTATGCAAAGGACTGTGATGCTGGATAAAGGAATCCAAGATTCAAAATCATCTCGGCCTTTGAGAGTGGGTCATGCCAGGCCCAAAACCCATCACATCAACAATTCCAAATAGAGTTGGTGGTTTGAGCATAAAACTGCACACACTCACTTCAGTTAGTGCCACTGCTAAAGAATTAGGTATTAGAAACTTTTACCTACTCTTACTTATTTCTCTTCCACTGAAGTCTGATCATCCTTAAAAGTTATTATGAAAAAGCTTTCATAGTAAGATGAGCATAGTCCTTTGAACGTATCTTTTCTTTTATGTACACTGAGAGCATATGCACCAAGACAAATTCCTTGTGTGTCCAATCACACTTGGCCAATAAAAATTCTATTCTATTCTATTCTATTCTATTCTATTCTATTCTATTCTATTCTATTCTATTCTATTCTATTCTATTCTATTCTATTCTAATGCATCTGTTATTTAATAAATGTACTCTATTAAATTCACTGTCCCAAATTCAGTGTGGTATGAAAAATGAAAAAAAGGGAAAACATTTGGAAATTTGAAGATGCCCACCAACAGTGAACATCTGGAAGAACCGAGAGAACTAACCGCATTAGGTCTGTGCAAATATTCAATTTGAAGATTTGATTCAAAGATAATTTGATCAAAGTGATGAAGCAAATCAGTTGCCTCTTCCTGTGGGCTATATTTTGGAAAAGGTGATGTATTTTCTTTTCTTAAGTAGTGGCCAAACTATTTCAGAAACTGAGTGGTGGTGATGGTGGTGGAGGAGAAGAATATTTTGCAGGGCCTCTGGTGGCTCAACGGACTAAGTCTGTCTGTTATTAACACAGCTGCTTGCAATTACTGCAAGTTCAAGTCCCACCAGGCCCAAGGTTGACACAGCCTTCCATCCTTTATTTATTTATTTATTTATTTATTTATTTATTTATTTATTTATTTATTTATTTATTTATTTATCAAACTTATATACCGCACCATCTCCCGTAGGACTCAGGGTGGTTCACAGGCATATTAAAAACAATATAAAAACAATATAATAAATAAACATTAAAACCCAGTTAAAACTAAATATTATCATAGCCTGATCACTAAAAAGTAAAAACCAGTAAAAACCCCATTAAAATTTAAACTAAAACATTTTGTTCTTAGGCTAGTCCCGCACGCTGAAATAATAGAGTCTTCAGTTCACGTCTGAAGGTCCGGAGGTCGGGGAGTTGTCGTAATCCCGGAGGAAGCTCATTCCACAGGGCTGGTGCCGCCACAGAGAAGGCCCTCCCCCTGGGGGTCGCCAACCTACATTATTTGGTCGACGGCACCCTGAGGAGGCCCACTCTGTGGGAGCGCACAGGTCGTTGGGAGGCAATCGGCGGCAGAAGGCGGTCTCGAAGGTATCCCGGTCCTAAGCCATGGAGTGCTTTAAAGATGGTAACCAAAACCTTGAATTGCACCCGGAAGACTACCGGTAGCCAGTGTAGGCCGCGCAGGATAGGTGTTATATGGGAGCAGCGCGGTGCTCCCTCTATCACCCGCGCGGCCGCATTCTGGACTAACTGGAGCCTCCGGGTGCTCTTCAAGGGGAGCCCCATGTAGAGAGCATTGCAATAGTCCAGGCGGGAAGTGACGAGGGCATGAGTGACCGTGCGTAAGGCATCCCGGTCAAGGAAGGGGCGCAACTGGCGGATCAGGTGGACCTGATAAAAAGCTCCCCTGGCGACGGCTGTCAAATGATCCTCTAAGGACAGCCGATCGTCCAGGAGAACGCCTAAGTTGCGCACTCCCTCCTTGGGGGTCAGTACTTCCTCCCCCACAGTCAGCGATGGTGTAAGCTGACTGTACCGGGACGCCGGCACCCACAGCCACTCAGTCTTGGAAGGGTTGAGTCGGAGCCTGTTCCTCCCCATCCAGACCCATACGGCCTCAAGACACTGGCCCATCACCTCAACGGCTTCATTGGGGTGGTTCAGGGTGGAAATGTACAGCTGAGTATCATCAGCGTACAGATGATAATCCACCCCGAAACCACGGATAACCTCACCCAGCGGCTTCATATAGATGTTGAACAGGAGAGGCGAGAGAACAGACCCCTGAGGCACCTCACAAGTGAGGCGCCTTGGGGTCGACCTCTGCCCCCCTGCCAACACCGTCTGCGAACGGTCAGAGAGATAGGAGGAGAACCACCGATACACAGTGCCTCCCACTCCCAATCCCCCCAACCGTCGCAGCAGGATACCATGGTCGATGGTATCAAAAGCCGCCAAGAGATCTAATAGAACCAGGACAGAGGAACAACCCCTGTCCCGGGCTCTCAGAGGTCATCCACCAACGCGACCAAAGCCGTCTCGGTGCTGTAACCGGTCTGAAACCAGACTGGAACGGGTCCAGATAGACAGTTTCCTCCAGGTGTCGAGGAAGCTGATTTGCCACCACACTCTCAACAACCTTCGCTAAGAAGCGAAGGTTGGAGACTGGACGATAGTTCGCTAAAACAGCCGGGTCCAGGGAGGGCTTCTTGAGGAGGGGCCTCACCACCGCCTCTTTCAAAGCGGCGGGGAAGACACCCTCCAACAAAGAAGCGTTGGTAACTTCCTGGAGCCAGCCTCGTGTAACCTCCCGAGTGGCCAGCACCATCCAGGAGGGACACGGGTCCAATAAACATGTGGTGGAGTTCAACCTGCCCAACAACCTGTCCATGTCCTCAGGAGTCACAGGATCGAACTCAGCCCAGATAACATTCTCAAGACCTGTCTCCGCCATCCCACCTGAATCTATCCAATCAGTGTCCAAGCCGTCCTGAATCTGAGCGATTTTATCAGAACTGAACAAAATCCTCAGCACGACCCTGTAAATAAAAGGTATTTATAAGGTAGGTAAAATGAGGACCCAGATTGTTGGGGGCAATTAAGTTGACTTTGTATATAATATACAAATGGATGAAGACTATTGCTTAACACAGTGTAAGCCGCCCTGAGTCTTCGGAGAAGGGCGGGATATAAATTCAATTAAAAAAAAATGCATCAACATTAGGAACAGCTATTATGCCCTACATTTCTCTTTCACTGTCTGCATAAGCAAAAGTATTTATAGGTCTCTGCCATAAGCTGTTCAGGGAAGTTAGCTGCTCATAAACCTTTGCTTTCTAAGCACTTATACTTCTTTTCCTAGACATCAACAGGAGGAGACTACAGTATCTTAAGATCAATGTTTCAGTCCAGCTGAATAGGTATTTTCCCTGTTTGTTTGTTCACCTTGCCCTAGGAGAACAGCAATAGCTCTGTTATCATTGTGTCTCCGTTTCTGTTTATAGCCTCGAGTATAAGATGCCTGTTCCTCAACTAGTCACTGTGAATGTCTCCTTTTATTTGTGGCAATCTTCTCCAACTGGGCACTCTCCAGATATGCCCCAACTATAACTTTTGGAACCGTAAGCCACTGAAAGTCATTGATTGAGGTGAACAGCTCTAGAAATTGAATGAATGAATGAATGAACGAAGGATGGAACTACATTCCTAGATGTAGTTCCAACACATCTAAAAGGTGCTAGGTTAATGAAGATTGCTTGTTGACCTTTTTTGGGTGTAGGAAGTTAGCACCCACCCCTCTCCTAGGAAAATGAGATATTTTAGGAAATATTAAAAAGGCAGAATATTTCTCTTAAAAGGGAGGCAGAAACTCAGGCCCACCACCACCTTTGTCAATGGGCCATTAAGGCCTGAGCCAGTTTATTCTATATAACAAAGATCTACCTCCTTCAGGCAGAGCCATAGTAGGAATCCCAAAGCCCTTTCATTACATCATCCCCCAGCAAGGCTAAACCAAGCTTGGACTCAAAAACACAGCCTACAAAGTTACCCCTGAATGGCCCCATGGGAGTCATGACAACCAATCACAATACAAGCTCAAATTCAAAAGCCCAGAGAGCAGGGGTGAAATGCTCCCGGTTCTGACCAGATCTCGCAATCCGGTAGCGATCATGGCTGGTGGTTTGGCAATCTGGTAGTGATTGCCGAACCACAGTGACACCCGCCACCTGGGTGTGATTAATTCCTGGTTTTAACCAAGAAGTAATGTGTTTTTACCTTCTGTGCATGCACAGGTTTTGCGCATGCACGGAAGGTCTGCACTCACATGTAATATGCATGTGTGGCGTGTGAACTTCTGAGCTGGTAAGGAGGGTAAGTCATTTCACCGCTGCCAGAGAGAGTATAAAACTCAGGCACTCTCAGCATCCCTTCCCTTTTTTTCTTCACCCAAGATCTTCAAGGCATGTGATCCTGTCCATCATTAAGACCATCTTTCCAAGCAGTCTCCATGTTTCCAGTGTCTTTCTCCCACTTGGAACTGAACCCAGATGGACATTTCTTCCACAAGGGGATCTCCAAAGCAGAACAGTTTGATCTGTGCAAATAAATTAACATTAAAGGCTACTGCTATAAAGAGATTAAATTTTAATTATCTAAACAATTCAAAATACGTAACTGTTCACTTACACTTTTCTCAATTCTGTCAGTCTTGGAGCAGCAGAAGACAACAGGGTCTCACTAGATGGTGTCTTTGGTAAGTGTGCAATAAATCTGTTCTGACAGGTACAGTTTGTTATAAAGGAGTGATCCTTGTATGACCTGCCCACCAGCATGAAATTGGTCAATTCCTATTCTGCCTCTGTTGCTCTACTTCCAGTCATTGCAAGGCATCTGACTTCCTTTCAAGGAAGTGCCCAAATAGGTAAACAGATTTACACCTCTTTAGGCTGCCCCCGGGATGGGCTTTGGGCTGTAGGTGGGTAATGTAAAGGTTCCCCTCACACATATGTGCTAGTTGTTTCCAACTCTAGGGTGCGGTGCTCATCTCTGTTTCAAAGCCAAAGAGCCAGCGCTATCCGAAGATGTCTCCATGGTCATGTGGCCAGCATAACTAAATGCCAAAGGCTCATGGAAAACTGTTACCTTCCCACTGAAGGTGGTCTTTATTTTTCTACTTGCATTTTTTATGTGTTTCCGAACTTCTAGGTTGGCAGAAGCTGGGACAGGAATGGGAGCTCACACCGTTATGTGGCACTAGGGATTTGAACCGCTGAACTGCTGACAAAAATGTGTAGACCTTAAGGCTGTGAAATTCTTCTGAAGTGGTGATTCAGAACATATTGGTGTGGATAGCTATCTATCTCTTTGGGAATCCTTAAAGCAGGGGTGTCCAAACTTGGCAACTTTAAGATTTGTGGACTTCAACTCGTAGAATTCCTCAGCCAGCAAGTTTGGATACCCCTGCCTTAAAGCATTCCTTTCTTTTTCCAAATTCACGCAATTTGCTTAGGAAGCTTTTATCGGTTGTCTTCAGAGATATGTTCACGCTGAGAAAAAAAAATAAAAGAATCCAAAGATGGAAATAGATTCTTCAAATGTTCAAAAAGAGGGATGTAGTGCCCAATGCCCCACCTTCTAAGGCCTCTACATTTTTAATAGCATTCTGTTCCAATTAAAATGCACAAAACATAAAGACCAGGGATCTCCAACCTTGGCAAGTTTAAGCCTGGTGGACTCCAACTCCCAGAATTCCCCAGCCAGCAAAGGAGTTGAAGTCCGCTAGGCTTAAAGTTGCCAAGGTTGGAGATCCTTGGTACAGACTCAACGGATTTAACTAATGTTGGGAAGGAACTAGCAAAAACTGTAAACATACTACAGATTCAGATGACTGAAGGAAGGGAATTAGAACTTCAATTCAAAGTGCAAATTAAAGGGTAAAATAAGAATTCAGGGAAGCCCAAATAGGTGCCCAAATAGCATTGTGCAATACACGTAGGAAATAAATGTATTTGCAGTTAAGGTTGGACTGTGGAGTTTGGCTTGTGGATTTAAACGATGCTATTTTATTTGGTCCGAGACAATCAGTGATGAGGAATTGACTTAAGACAAGCAAGCTTGACATGAAACTGCTGCTGGCAAGAGCTGAACATTTTGATCCTTATGACAAAAGAAAAAGTTTAAATGAAGGGAATGTTGGACAGGTGTCAAGTTTCTCTCTCCCTGTTAGCAGAGGTAGGGGAGGAAAAGAGCAGAAGATGAGAAAAGAGAAAAATTCAAGCACATGCCCATATATCACTTCAAGGGATTGAGGTAAAAATGGGAAGGGTTCCAATTTGTGGAATGAAATCTTCCCTAGAAACAAAAGAGAGGATTGAAACAATTGCCTTTACTAAGAATCCCAACAGACCTATCCAAAAAGTGGAGAAAAGAGAGATAGGCTGGATTCAGGCTACAACATAAATTTATTTATTTATTTTATTTATTTTATTTTGTCACAAAAATATATGTAGGTATCATACAAAAAGATTATATAGTATATAAACATATATGAGTAAATATAAGGAGGTATAAGCATATATATAGAAAGAAGAAAAGAAAAACAATAGGACAGGAACGGTAGGCACGTTTGTGCGCTTATGCACGCCCCTTATGGTCCTCTTAGGAATGGGTTGAAGTCAATAGTAGAAAGTTTTTGGATAAAACTTTTAGGATTATGGGAAGAGACAACAGAGTCAGGTAAAGTATTCCAAGCACTGATGATTCTGTTACAGAAGTCATATTTTCTGCAATCTAGATTAAAGCGGTTGACATTAAGTTTAAATCTATTAGTTGCTCTAGTATTATTGCAATTAAAGCTGAAGTAGTCTTTAACAGGAAGGACATTACAATAGATGATTCTGTGAGTTAAGCTTAGGTCTTGTCGAAGGCGACGGAGTTCCAAGTTTTCTAAGCCTAGGATTTCGAATCTGGTGGGATAGGGTATTCTATTGTTTTCAGAGGAATGGAGAACTCTTCTTGTAAAATATTTCTGGACACGTTCAGTTGTATTGATGTCAGAAATGTGGTGAGGGTTCCAAATTCTTTCTCCTTTTTAGGAGAAAGGAGAAAGAATTTACAGTGGTAATAGCACAGCTGCATAAAATGCTGACATTTCCTTTCCGGTCTTTCTTTAGATGAGATCCCACTGCTACGTTGTGCCTTTGATGAGAGAAATTTCATCTCAAATTTATCCTAGCAGCCTTTGCTTACTCCTTTAGGTGAGAGAGAGCATGGAGCAGCTGGGCCTTTTATAGTAAAAAGCAGCTCTTGGCCTATTGGAAAAAAAAAACCAGAGAACTTTCTAACGAACAGGCATCTTGTCTAGCTGGTGCTAGAAGTAGTTTTGGTCCAATTCCGAACTGGGAATCCAAGACGCAGAAAAATTGCTCGAAGTAGAAGTAGTAGAGGTAGAGTTTATTCAAAAAGCCAGACAGCAAAATAAGGCTCAGCAATTCAAAGATGGTCATGAAGACTAGTAATATTTATAGTAACAATGGACTTCGATCATGAGATGTGTTAGATGTGTAAATTGAAGTGTTCTTGCCTTGAGGATGTGTGAAGTCCAGAGAGGAAAGCTGTTTTGTCTCCTAAGGAGATATGTTGCTCTTAGATGTGTAAAATCTCTTTCTTAGTGTGGAATTTTATAAGAGGTCTGGTGTGTGGCCTGGCTAGTGGAGGTGTTGTAGAGCAGTGGTCCCCAACGTTTGTGGCTTGGTGACCTGGCTGAGGGAGGTGGGGGACAGAGAAACTGGGCTATGCAAGCAAGTCAAACTGCACACGCATGTGCGCTGGCCCATGGCCTAGTTGTGAATAGGCCATGGTCTGGTAATGGGCCATGGCCCAGGGTTTGAGGATCCCTGTCATAGAGGTTTTTACTTTTCAACACTGGGAACACCAAAGCTTTCTTCAAAGCAATAGCAATAGCATTTAGATTTATACACCACTGTTGTACACCACAGTGTTTTACAGCCCTCTCTAAGTGCTTTACAGAGTCAGCTTATTGCCTCTAACCATCTTTTTATCCACCTTGAAAGGATGGAAGGCTGAGTCAACCTTGAGCGGGTGAGACTCGAACTGCTGAACCTCTGGCAGTTGGCAGTCATCAGAATTAGCCTGCAATACTGAACTCTAACCACTGCACTACCATGGCTCTCAAAGCAACAGTTGATCTTCTCTTATTAAGCTTGCAGTTTTTATTTCTTTGGAAAGCAGAGGAAAAAAGAGGGCAAATATCAACTAAATCAGAATTATAGAATGGAAAGGTTGAAAGGGTCAAACTTTCTCCCTAAACCAGGAAACCTGGAATAAAAGAGAATCTCCCTCCTTCCAAGGTCATATATTCTGTTGTTAACTTGCTTTTAGGATTAGGACTTTTTTCCCCCTAATGTCCATCTGAATTTCTGTAATGTAAACTAATTTTTACATTACATTGGGCACTATCTAACAAAATGAAATTCAGTGGTGAAAAAAGTAAGGTTCTGCATTTAGGCAAGAAAAACAAAATGCACAGGTACAGTATATGTGGTACCTCGCTCAATAGTAGTAACTGTGAGAGGGATCTTGGAATCCTAGTGGAAAACCATTTAAATATGAACCAGCAGTGTGCAGCAGCTGCCAAAAAAGCCAACACAGTTCTAGGCTGCATAAACAGAGGGATAGAACCAAGATCATGTGAAGTGTTAATACCACTTTATAATGCCTTGGTAAGGCGACACTTGGGATACTGCATTCAGTTTTGGTCTCCACTATGTAAAAAAAGATATGGAGACTCTAGAAAGAGTGCAGAGAAGAGAAACAAAGATGATTAGGGGACTGGAGGCTAAAACATATGAAGAATGTTTCGAGGAACTGGGTATGTCTAGTCTAACAAAGAGAAGGACTAGGGGAGACATGATAGCAGTGTTCCGATATCTCAGGGGTTGCCACAAAGAAAAGGGAGTCAAACTATTCTTCAAAGCACCTGAGGGCAGGACAAGAAGCAATGGGTGGAAACTAATTAAGGATAGAAGCAATTTAGAAATAAGAAGAAATTTCCTGACAGAACACTTAATCAGTGGAACAAGTTGCCTCCAGAAGTTGTGAATGCTCCAACACTGGAAGTTTTTAAGAAGATGTTGGATAACCATTTGTTTGAAGTGGTGTAGGGTTTCCTGCCAAAGCAGACTTGGCAGGAAAGGTCCCTTCCAACTCTGTTATTCTATTTTAATTGTTTGCTATCTTGTCTTCTGGGCATTCCAACAATTTACTAAGGAACTACCTATCAGAAAAAGAAATCAAATAAGATTTGTATCCTAAGATTTGCTCTTGACAAATACAGACTTTTGGTATCACTGCAATTTTTTTTGAAGTTTTTATTGATTATGTTTTTTGACTTGCATAAAATGTGCAATGATAACAACGTATGATCGTTTTTACAACGATACATCGGGAGGTAAGGCAACTGATATTTCTTCTGTCCATTCCTTCTCAATCTGTGAAAAGAAAGCATTCCTTTCTTTGAGCCCTCATTAGAAAGATAACCCATCTTCTCTGCAGAACGCACACCTGCTTTTGTGTGATACAAGCTGTAAGGCATTGCCTTGCAATATATTTTGAAAACAACACAACACAGTCCTTGGTCAACCTGGAAAAGCAATTTAATTTTTTTTATATTCCATCTTCTAAGACTGGATGGAATGTATCTTCTAATATATTACTGTTATATTCGTGAGTATAACATATTTGGTCTGGGAGACTGTCAGGCATACCCCTTGTTTCCTATTTCATGCTTTACAATATAGCTGCGCTGGGTGGAAGACCTAAACAAGTGTGACATGTACACAATATGAAGACAAAAACATGTGGCATTAAAATGCATGGCAGCTGATTTGTAACTTGAATAGAAGATGATATGAAAGAGTTTTTTTCCCCCTACTTAATGGCATATCCAGAAACTTGTTCGTGGGCATAAGAGAAATGAACAGAATTCTGGGAGTTGAAGTCCTCCAGGCTTAAAGTTGCCAAGGTTGGAGACCCCTGATCTAGTCCACCCACCCACCCCACCCAAGAGACCCTACACCATTTCTGACAGATGGCAGTCCCGTCTCTTCTTGAAAGCTTCCAGTGATGAAGCCCCCACAACTTCTGAAGGCAAGTTGTTCCATTGGTTGATTGCTCTCAGTGTCAGAAAATTTCTCCTTATTTCCAGGTTGAATCTTTCCTTGTTCAGTTTCCATCCATTATTCCTTGTCTGGCCTTCAGGTGCTTTGGAAAATAGCTTGACCCCCTCCTCTCTGTGGCAGCCTCTCAAATATTGGAACACTGCTATCATGTCTCCCCTGGTCCTTCTCTTCTCTAGACTAGCCACGCCCAGTTCCTGTAACCGTTCATCCTATGTTTTAGCCTCCAGTCCCCTAATCATTTTGGTTGCTCTTCTCTGCACTTTTTCTAGTGTCTCAACATCTTTTTTATAGTGTGGTGACCAAAACTGGATGCAGTACTCTAGGTGTGGTCTTACTAAGGTGGTATTAGTACCTCATTTGATCTTGATTGTATCCTGTTTGTTGGTTTGTTGTTAAAATTAAGCTTCTTATTAAAATGAAGCCTGGATTCCTGGATCCAGAAACTCAAGATGGCCACCATTCTTTCTTTGACTGTATTTATATGATGGTATCTGACTTTCCTAGCTGAACAGAGATATGAATCTATTTCTCCAGACTGTAACTGTTAGCATATATACATTCTCTTGGAGGTATCTTGGCAACAAATAGTTTGGACATATTTATATTTTCCTAGCAACTGTAATTCTTGCATTTCCCAGTTTTCTAGCAATTGTAGGAAACAATTATGCTACTGTAAAGGGTCACAGGAAAATTAATCTTACAGAACTTTTAATATAAGCACGGAATAGACTAAAAGACTGGCTTAAGAGCCATACAATTCAACAATAGTTCAACAATGAATGGAAGTCAGAAAGGAAATGGGTGAGGTTAGTTAAATTATGTCTTCAGTGGAAAGATTTCGTTTCCTTAAAAATCTGAAGTAGGTTCTAGTTACTGGTTAAGTCACGAACAGGGCAACTTTTACGCAAAAGTGCCATTGAAGTCAAGAAGGTGGATTCCTTTGAAAGTGTGCTGGAACTACATTTAAAATATTTCCATACAAACATGAAAGCTCCCTAAAGAAAAATACAAGTTTAATAACTGGAAAATAACTAAGTTACAATAAAACGTTGCGATATATCTCTAACCTGAAATGTATTCTGCTGAAGTTTCTGGTTTGTCTGTGTGCTTCATTTGTTAGTTCATTCTGCAAGATATTATGATGTCAGGGGTGATTCAGGAGGGAGAATTTGGGTAATTTCCTTTCCCCCCGGTACTCCTTCTGCTATATTTTGTAGCCCAAGACATAAACATTTTGCTTAATCTTTTCCCCTTCTATATTGTAATCCCTATAATAACTCAGATAGCATGGAGTAGAATAGCAATAGTCTCTTATCTTGTACATTTCTAAACTGGAATTTGAGAATATTACAGGTGTATGGGGAATATATATATATTTGTTTCCTTTCTGAACAATATTGTAGAAGGTGACCATACGTTTGGAACTACCATTCATTATTTGGTTGCTATTGCAATCCTGGGGCTAGAGAAAAGAAGGAGAAAGAACGGGGGGGACCAAACCATGGGGGGGGCAGAGGTAAAGTATTGATTATGACTGTTTAAACTATTTGTGGATCAGTATATCAATATATATATATATATATCTTGATTAATATATCAGGAATACTCCTGATGATGTTAGAAGTGTTTTGGTTTGAGGTCTGAATATATATGTAGTTCTGCATGCATATGATGTTATGTCATTGGTTGATGATCCAGATGATTACAAAGAATATTAGAGAGATTGTATGATACAATGAGGAATAATATTGATCAGAAAATTAAAGTATCAAAGATGAATTTGGGTTAGGATTAGAATTATGTGAATCAAGTTTCACATAAAACGGTGAAAAGCTAAAGCAAGTAAACAAATTAGCATACTTTGGTTAACTAAGTATGGGAAAATAAATGGAGAAATTTGAAGACGCATGAACAACGGTAGATAGATATCGTGCAATCTGTTCTGAAGAATGAATGTTGGCCAAAACTTCTGCATAAAGGGATGAGCTTCCATCTACTTTTTTATGGGAAGATGTAAGCTGATAAGATAAATAAAACAATGGGTTGATTGCAGTGGAAATAGAATACTAAAGACGTGCATGTGAAAATATAAAGTGAGAGATGGTTAAGGATTGCAGTATTGAGTGATCAGTTTGAAAGATGTATGTTGAATTCGTTTATTATGCAGGGAGAAAAGAACTTTTCCTATGCTTTCTCACTTTCAATTTATTTTGAAGGAACACAATGTACAAGGCCTGAAAAAGCACTAACAGACATACTCACACCAAATGACTAGATAGTATGGGAGCATCCCCCCTCCACTCTTTTTCTCCAAATCTATTCCAGGAAGCTGAATTTAAGCTGAAATTTGAGGTTTCGTTCTTTGTTCTGTGTAAGAACTGCCTCTCCATATAAACCACAAGTGGTGTGCCATTTTTATTTCCACTTCGGCCTATCCTGATGAAAAGATGGACATCATTGTATAAGATGTAATATCTATTCCTAATTTCCTTTCCCAATACATATGTATATAACTCAAACAAGTCTACTTGCAGTCATGCTTTGGAAGCCTTTGGGACTATGCAAGGCCAAATGAAGCTCTGCTGATTATTGACCGTAAATATTTTTTACAGAAATGTAATCTTTCACCTCTTACAAATGCTGCTGTTTCTGGTTAGTGTACGTATAATGCCATATGGCTTCAGTAATAGATCTGCCACTTCTCAGAAACCAATTTCGGCACAATGTGTTTGCAATATTTGCTCTTTCTTTGGATGAATTTGTAATGACACCAGATTCTCTGTGCAGTGAGAGGGCCATAAGTCTGGGTAAAAGTTTGAGTCCAGAAGAAGGACAAGCTGAGACACAAGGAAAACTATAAAATTGACATAACACTTGCAATGCCCTGTCTTTCTTCCCATTGAATGTGTCTTGTGTCACAGATGGCTGTCCACATAGATATTTAGATTGTTCATAAATGCCACAGGCTAATTAGTTAATGAATGTAACTTATATGCAAAATATTTAAATCCCCTTAATACAGACTATTTCAATAATCAAAGATTTTGGATTCAAGTGATTCTCAGTGTTGATAGTTGCCTGGAAAAAATCCAATGATAAAACCAAATGCAGGAAATCAAACAATGGGTTGTATCAGCCACATGATTTAAGAATTACCGAAGACAGATTTTTATTAACTGGTTTCACAGTCCCAGGCCATGTAGCACTCAAATGTCCATAAGCAAGTTGAATAGGCAAAGGGGAACGTTTGCTAATTTTGAAGCTATAAGTCAAGGGTGGTTATTTTATATTTTTTGCAGATAAAGCTCCTCTCTTTGGCAGCTGGACATCCACAGGGAAGAAATGTCTTCACACATATGCCTTCCATTGAGGACCTGTATACTGCACGAGTCAAAAAGAGGGCTGTGAAAATATTTACAGACCCCTCACATCCTGGACATAAATTGTTTCAATTCCTACCTTCAAAACTACGCTATAGAGCACTGCACACCAGAACAACTAGACACAAGAACAATTTTTCCTGAACGCCATCACTCTGCTAAACAAATAAGTCCCTCAACACTGTCAACGCTATTTACTAAGTCTGCATTACTATTACTATTAGTCTTCTCATCATTCCTGTCACCCATCTCCTCCCACTTATGACTGTATGACTGTAACTTTGTTGCTTGTATCCTTATGATTTGTACTGACTGTTTCCTAATATGATTTGATTGCTTATTTGTACCCTATGACTATCAGTAAGTGTTGTACCTTATGATTCTTGATAAATGTATCTTGTCTTTTTATGTACACTGAGAGCATACGCATCAAAGACAAATTCCTTGTGTGTCCAATCACACTTGGCCAATAAAGAATTCTATTCTATTCTATTCTATTCTATTCTATTCTATTCTATTCTATTCTATTCTATTCTATTCTATATAAACTTTTAATCAGCCTTCCCTCATTCATTGCCGTCCAATTCTACAGGAACTAAAATTTTAATAATTCTTAAACAGCACTGCCAATAGGGTCAGTGACTGGGAATTCTGGGAGATATAATCCGAACAGATGTAGATGGTGTCAGGATGAGAAAGCCTTTGTTTAATAGTTAATAAGTTGGCAAGAAAGAAAGAATGTGGAGAAGGAGATCTGATTTGTACTAGATTTTCTTAAGAGTTATTTACGCTAAATTTTTCCTCGGTAGTAAACATATGAAATAACTTAAAAATATATATTAATCTGTTTCTAAGATAGAATAACTCCATATCATGCATTCAACCAATATATAGAAGATAAAGAGAGAATCTTCTCCTGAAGTCTCTATGTTTTGAAAGGCTACCTCTCATTCGATGACAATATTGAATGGGGAGTTTAACTGAATTTAACAGACGTGCAAACTTTACCATCCTAGATTTTCTTTCATCCTAGAAGCATGAAAAATGCTCTGTTGCTTGTAGAGGGAAGAAGTAACTTTACTGCTCTATAAACTATGGACCCTTTTCCACCCCCAAAGCCTGTAGCAACAGACCTTTCAATAGAAATTTAATTGCTTTTAAGCTTAATTGCTTTGGGGGTAGATGTATCAATCTTCTTATCTGTGAATGTGCCTGAAGATCAATAACAAGATAGATATTTGCATTGTGCATGGGTATGAGAGAGAAGAAGTGGAAAGCTCTTCCTATTTGACTTTGCCCTGGGATGATTTTGATGGTGTTTGCTTGAATCTGGCATTCAGTCTTGGCTCCAGGACTCTGAGACTGAAAAAGTTCTGAAACTCTTTTAGAAAATCAGCCATATTTATACAATGGCCCAATGCTACATGGAAGTTAACTTATGAAGATACCTTTGTCTTATGATTGACTTCCCCCATTCTCAGGTTATTACTTTAGCAGACAGGAATGGGTAAACATTTCATTTTTATTTGCTAACCAGGTGATGGCAGCAGGTCCTTAACAATAATAATAACATTTACTTTATCGATCTTCCTCATGGAAAGGGGGAGAAGTAGTTGAAGGAAAAATTCTCTGACCAGTTCATGAAATGTTGGAGACCCTTTTTAAAACACAGTCATTTAGAGATAATACAGCAGAAAAAGATCATAGTAAATCAGAGGTGGGGAACTAAGGCCCTTTTTATGGCTTGTGGACTTCAACTCCCAGAATTCTTGAGCCAGAACTCTGGAGGTTGAAGTCCATTAGTCATAAAGGGCAGGCGTGAAATCCAGGAGGTATCGGACAGGTTCTGGAAAACCGGTAGCAGAAATTTTGAGCAGTTCAGAGAATTGGCAAATATCACCTCTGGCTGGCCCCCAGGAGTGGGGTGGGAATGGGGATTTTGCAGTATCCTTCCCCTGCCACGCCCACCAAGCCATGCCTACCAAGTCACACCACGCCCACCAAGCCATGCCCACAGAACCAGTAGTAAAAAAATGTGGATTTCATCACTGATAAAGGGGCCATAGTTCCCCACCCCTGTATTAGATGGTGAATTAGTCTTAATTTAACTTGGGGGGAAAAAATTCCCCCAAACCAAATTGTATCTAAATAGGAGACTATCATGAATTCCTAAAATTCCTAGATGGAGAATGTACCAAAAAAAAGGCAATGACATATCAAAGTATCTGGATATTCTTTGAAGCCATCTTGTTCTAACTATTTACCGGTGACAGCTCTTGGCTGACATCTAAAATCAAAAGCTAAGCAAAGTTGGACCTGATTAGTACATAATGGCAGACTACCAGGAATCCCCAGAACTGTAACAAAGACTGGGAAGTAATCATTTCCAGAATGCTATGACGGAAACTATTTTGTTCTAGTATATCAAAATTCAACATAACTTTCTTAAGTTCCCACTATAAAGGTTGGCCCTATTCCATGAATGGGTTCATTCAATGTTCCAGACAACAAACAAGCAAAAATAATGTGGTCAGGATATGTAATCAGCCCTTATTATTGAATCAAGACTTTTGCAATTATTTGCAGACACGCAAAAAAAAATTTTAAGTCACCCTACCTACATGTTCCCAACTGAAGTTCAGCATTTGCTAATGGAATATTTGCTACAATTCTCTAGATCAGGGGTCTCCAATCTTGGTCCCTTTAAGACTTGTGGACTTCAACTCCCAGAGTCCCTCAGCCAGCAAAGCTGGGAGTTGCAGTCCACAAATCTTAAAGGGACCAAGGCTGGAGACCCCTGTTCTAGATCTAGAATGTAACTCCTGCAAATAATGTCAATCAGCTGTCTGAGGGCTGCACGTATGTAGTGATGATGCAAGGGTGGGCCTTCTTCTTCTTCTTCTTCTTCTTCTTCTTCTTCTTCTTCTTCTTCTTCTTCTTCTTCTTCTTCTTCTTCTTCTTCTCCTCCTCCTCCTCCTCCTCCTCCTCCTCCTCCTCCTCCTCCTCCTCCTCCTCCTCCTCTTCTTCTTCTTCTTCCTCTTCCTCTTCCTCTTCTTCTCCTTCTCCTCCTCCCTTTTTTTTTTTTTGCTTTTTAGGAATTAAAGAGTGGATGTCAGCTTTGTCAGGTAGTCCAGAAAAGAAATGCAATCAGATAAATCTACTTTATTGTAAAGCTACCTTGACAGAATATTGCAAGTCTGAAAGTAAAATTCTCCCCACTGCCACCTTTACAACCCCAAAACTTAGGGAGTGTCCCTTCTAAGCTTCTTGCCCTACCCACAATGCAGTTGTGGGCTATACTAACTCTTATCTGACTGTTCCCTAGGCAACATGTCTTTGCTGTGTCTCCAAGAACTTTCCCACATACCATTACAATGGAGTAGATGGGCTTCTCAACTTTGATTAACTGGACAAAGTCAGCTCTTGAGTTGAAGGGCTCATAAGAAAGCTCTTTTCATATCTCTTTCTTTACTAGGCTCAAAATCTATCTGACTTCCATTTTCAACATCCCATTTTGCCATAGAGCAGAGGTGGGGAACTATAGTCCAGCTGGCTCAGGAATTCTGGGAGTTGAAGTCCATAAGTCATAAAAGGGTCATAGTTCCCCACTCTTTCTGAGAGGATTTTAAAAGCTGCTTGGAATTAGCTATCTAAGAAGGGACAGCCAGAGCAATAATGGTTCTGGTGGCACTAGCAGGGTGCTGTTTTCCAACTCTAAGCAGTGTGGGAGGGTACATGCTCAGCTTCACCGCTTTAATGAGCCTAAAGCTCTAATCCTAATTGCATGTATTAATAAGTTAGTTTCAGTAGGATTTATGCTACGCAGCTGAAACTGTGCTTTTTGATGTGCTAAGACCTGAATACCAAGAAGTCCTTCCCTCTGTCATTATGAAACTGAACTGATGTTTTACAGGGCAATGAACTTCCTTGCAGAGACTGGAACAAGCAGGCAGGTAATCTTTATTGCAAGGCTACCATTAATAAGAAGCAAAATCAATAGACCACGATTGAGACTTTCCCAGATGAATGTAGCCGTCTGTGAGCGTGGCTTAGAAACTAATATGGTTATTATCCATTCCTCTCCTCCAGCCAGCAGTGTATGCCTTCATGTTTGTCAAAAAGATCTTCTGTCAGATGCTATGTGAAGGATTACAGGCAAGGTATGTAAATTGATGTATCAGGAATGTGAGGAACTATTAAATAGGGATTGGCAGTCTAGGGGCCAAAGTGACATAATGGGCTAGACATCATTAGGGATTTGCTGAGGTCCACCCATTTGCTAAAACTAAGATCATGGCATCTGGCCTTCTAAATTTCTGGCAAATAGATGGGGGGGAAAATGGAGGTAGTGACAGATTTTATTTTCCTGGGCTCCAAGATCACTGCAGATGGGGACTGCAACCAAGAAATTAAAAGAAGCTTGCTCCTGGGGAGGAAAGCTATGGCAAATCTAGACAGCATACTAAAAAGCAAAGACCTCACCTTGTCAACAAAAGTGCGTATAGTCAAGGCTATGGTTTTCCCAGTTGCAATGTATGGCTGTGAAAGTTGGACTGTGAAAGGCTGAGCATCAAAGAATTGAGGCCTTTGAACTCTGGTGCTGGAGAAGAGTCCTGTGAGTCCCTACAAGGTGATCAAATCAGTCAGTCCTAGAGGAGATCAACCCTGACTGCTCTTTAGAAGGCCAGATCCTGAAGATGAAACTCAGATACTTTGGCCACCTAATGAGAAGGAAGGACTCACTGGAGAAGAGCCTAATGCTGGGAAAGATTGAGGGCAAAAGAAGAAAGGGAGGACAGAGAACAAGGTGGCTGGATGGAGTCACTGAAGCAGTAGGCGTGAGCTTAAATGGACTCCAGAGGATGGTAGAAGACAGGAAGGCCTGGAAGAACGTTGTCCATGGGATCGTGATGGGTTGGACACGACTTCACAACTAACAACAACAACCCATTTGCTTGATTTGCTTTCCATGGCTTCTACTTCTTAGAAAAGCAGTTGAAAAAATAATTATATAATTATTATTTATTTATTTGTTTGTTAAATTTATTTGCTGCCTATCTCACCAGGGGCCAACTCTAGGCATCTTTCAACAATAAAAAGGAAGAAATGAAAAAAGTGTGAACAGAAGTAAGATACTAGCACAATAAAATAAACAATGAAAAAGAACACAATGAAAAATACAACTATATGCTAAATAAGGATGATGTAATAAATTATATTTTTGTTAAAATGAGGATAAATCAAGACATGTCTATATACAGGCAATCCTTGACTTACAACCATTCATTTAGTGACCGAAGTTACAACGGTTTTGAAAAAACTGACTTACAACTGGTTCTCACACCTACAACCACTGCAGCATCCGCATAGTTATATTTTCAAAATTCAGGTGTTTGGTAATTGGCATGTATTTATGACCATTGCAGTGTCCCAGGGTCATGTGATCACCATTCACGAAATTCCCAGCCAGCTTCCAACAAGCAAAGTCAATGGGGAAGCCAGATTTGCTTAACAGCTATGTGATTCACTTAACAACTATGGTGAAAAAGATGGTAAAATCATACATGACTCATTTAACTACCACTTTGCTTAGCAGAGAAATTCTGGTCCCAATTGTGTTCGTAAGACGAGGACTACTTTTATAGAGACCCTTGCAAATTGGCCACAGTTCCTGTCAGTCTCTTCTGATACTTCCAGAAGCATTTTCTAGCCACTGAGGGCTTATTCTCATGCCTTACCTGGCTTGACACACTTGTAACTATTTTTGAAAGACATGTTTTCAGAACGGCATCTCCATTTTATATTTAGCTTATTGCTGAAGTATTATTTATTTATTATTTATTTATTATTTAAATTTTTATACCGCCCTTCTCCCGAAGGACTCAGGGCGGTTTACAGCCAGATAAAATAAACATTCCTATTACAAAATAAATACTATTAAAATACCACTAAAAAACTTATTCAATTTGGCCGCAATTAAAATTTAGCAAATAATAAAACCCATTAAAAACCCATTAAAAACCCATCGATAAAACCCAATTAAAAACCCATAAAAAGCTAACCCAGTCCAGCGCAAATAAATAAGTGAGTTTTGAGCTCGCGGCGAAAGGTTCGGAGGTCCGGAAGTTGACGAAGTCCTGGGGGGAGTTCGTTCCAGAGGGCGGGGGCCCCCACAGAGAAGGCCCTTCCCCTGGGTGTCGCCAGACGACACTGTCGCGCCGACGGCACCCCGAGGAATCCCTCTCTGTGAGAGCGCACGGGTCGGTGAGAGGTATTCGGTAGCAGCAGGCGGTCCCGTAAGTAACCCGGCCCTATGCCATGGAGCGCTTTAAAGACGTTCACCAATACCTTGAAGCGCACCGGAAGGCCACAGGTAGCCAGTGCAGCCTGCGCAGGATAGGTGTCACTCGGGAGCCACGAGGGCTCCTCTATCACCAGCAGCTGCATTCTGGACCAACTGCAGCCTCCGGATGCCCTTCAAGGGAGCCCCATGTAGAGAGCATTGCAGTAGTCAGGCGAGGCGTCACAAGGGCGTGAGTGACTGTGCACAAGGCATCCCGGTCTAGAAAGGGGCGCAACTGGCGCACCAGGCGAACCTGGTGGAAAGCTCTCCTGGAGACGGCCGTCAAATGATCTTCAAAAGACAGCCGTGCATCCAGGAGAACGCCCAAATTGCGCACCCTCTCCATCGGGGCCAATGACTCGCTCCCGACAGTCAGCCGCGGACTCAGCTGACTGTACCGGGATGCCGGCATCCACAGCCACTCCGTCTTGGAGGGATTGAGCTTGAGCCTGTTTCTCCCCATCCAGTACCCTAGAACAGTGATGGCTAACCTTTTTGCCATTGTGTCCTAGGAGGGGGGGTCAAGGGGGGGTTTTGCGTGCGCCCCTTTCCTAAGAGGTTTGTAAAGTCTGTAAGGGGGGGTCATGGGGGGGTCATGGGGGGGTTGCGTGCACCCGATTCCTAAGAGGTCTGTAAGGGGCGTGCATAAGAGTACAAACATACCTACCATTCCTGTCCTATTGTTTCCTTTTGTTATATCCAATTAATATAGTTATTATATACTCATACTCATATATATGCTTATGTATTGTATAATTATTTCATTTATTTATTTATTTATTTATTTATTTCAATTTTTATACCGCCCTTCTCCCGAAGGACTCAGGGCGGTGTACAGCCTAGTAAAAATACAATGTATAAACATTAAAAAGAAGTTAAAAAGAAATATTATAACGTGGCCAAAATATTTAAAACCATTTAAAATCATAAGACATAAATAACCCAATAAAATATCAATCCAGTCCCGCTTGAATAAATAGGTGCGTTTTCAGCTCACGGCGAAAGGTCCGAAGATCAGGCACTTGACGTAAACCAGGGGGAAGTTCATTCCAGAGCGTAGGAGCTCCAACAGAGAAGGCCCTTCCCCTGGGGGCCGCCAGCCGGCATTGCTTGGAGGACGGCACCCTGAGAAGGCCCTCTCTGTGTGAGCGTACGGGTCGGTGGGAGGCAAAAGGTAACAGCAGGCGGTCCCGTAAGTACCCGGGTCCTAAGCCATGGAGCGCTTTAAAGGTGGTAACCAAAATCTTGAAGCGCACCCGAAAGACCACAGGAAGCCAGTGCAAGCTGCGCAGGATTGGTGTTACATGGGAGCAACGAGTCGCTCCCACTATTACCCGCGCAGCTGCATTCTGAACTAGCTGCAGCCTCCGGGTGCACTTCAAGGGCAGCCCCATGTAGAGAGCATTGCAATAGTCCAAGCGGGAGGTGACAAGGGCATGAGTGACCATGCATAAGGCATCCCGGTCAAGAAAGGGGCGCAACTCATGCTTATGCTTATATATACTGTGTGCAAAATAAATCAATAAAATAAATAAATAAATAAATGTGTGCCCACAATTCTATGCGCCCCGCCCCCATGTGACTCCCCCCACCCCCCGCTCCTGACATGTGATGGCCTGGTAGGCCCATTTTTCCTCTCTCACCTGGCTCCAGAACCTCTCTATGAGTGTTGGGAGGGTGAAAACTGCCTCTTCCACCTGGAAGTTGGTAAACGGGCTATTTCTGGTCTCCAGAGGGCCTCCAGGTGGTGGGTGGGAAAGGCAGTTTTTGCCCTCCCAGGACTCATAGAGAGGCTCTGGAGCCAGGTAAGAGAGAAAAATGGGCCTTCCCCACCATCACTCAGGCCCTCTGGAGGCAGAAAACAGCCTACTTCTGGTGGGCCCAGAAGGCTGGCATGCGCATGTGAGCTGAGCTCACGTGTGCACTGATATGCCTACGCACTGATATGCCTACACACTGATATGCCTACACACTGATATGCCTACGCATCCCACCTATGGCACACATACCATAGATTCGCCATCATGGCCCTAGAACATCATCAGTTGATCCAGGAGGGATGTAACATGCTCTTCCTCTTCACACAAAATCTCAGATGTAGACAATATAAAGTATCTTCAGAAAGAGCCAGGACATGGTCAAATTCAGCAGTCTTCTCCACTGAATTAGTCCAGCAACTTTGCTAAAGCAATGTCCTTTCCTCATCTATTACTGCCACAGGACCTCTTGGCTAGTTTGGCTTTGATTTGTGAGAGTTTGGATTTCTGAGGAATTTACTTTTTATACTAGAATACTGAATTCCCAGGAGGTAAATAAATCTGTCAGTCAGGAATCCAGCTATTTGTGTGTTTGTGTGTGTGCTGAGATGATTGTACGGTAGGAAAAGCATATGAAACAAATAGCTATACTTACAAATGTGAAAAAGGAGTGGGAAAGAGAAGGGTCTTTTTGCTGGACCAAAAACACTCAGCAAGGAAAATTGGCTTCAGGAGAGAGAAAGGAAGGAATGATTCGGAGATGTTATAGCAATGACAGCTCTTTGGTTCAAGCTTTTTGCTTTGTATTTCAAACTTATTTTTTATTTTGGATCACTCAGGCAGACTTTTTGGGGGTGGATTGTTTGACATAGGTAAATTGACCTTCTATTTCTTGACAGGACAACTGATGTCCCAGGAGATCGATCGTTCTGTTAGAAGAAGCATGCTGCAAATAATAGAAATAATACTAAATAAACTAAATGATAAAAACTGAAGCTTGGACTCCCAACCCCGCCCTTCCCCATGATCAGGTGAGGAATTGGTAGCTGGCTTTTGTATCAGTAGGTGACCCTGATTGGAAAGGGAAAGAACAACAGGGAACAGGGCGTGCATAAGCGCACCAATGTGCCTACCATCCCTGTCCTAATGTCCCCTTCTATTCGTAACTATTTCATGTATTAATAACCATGTTTATATCTGTATCTGTTATCTAATATACAGTAACAGCAAACCTTGGTTCACACCTAAACTTAAGCAGCTACGACATTCCAAAGAGGAAGCCTACAGAAAAGGTGATAAAATGCTGTACAATCAGGCCAGAAATACACTAACAAGGGAGATCAGAGCAGCAAAAAGAAGCTACTCTGAAAAGCTAAAGAATCAGTTTTCAGCAAATGAACCAGCAAACATGTGGAAAACTCTTAAAAATATCACCGGCTATGGCAAACCTCCTTCCCAAGCTGAAGGTAATCAAGAACTGGCAGATGACCTGAATGTGTTTTACTGCAGGTTTGAAAGGAAACTACAGCCACCTATAGCCACAACCCCCATCTCAGACACACCAACAACAGCCAAACCTCCTACAACTGACCCCATTTCATTGGGTTCACAACCCCTAGTGATCTCAACAACCCCTAGTGAGAGTTTGGGAGTGGGAGGCACCGTTTATCGGTGGTTCTCCTCCTATCTCTCTGACCGGTCGCAGACGGTGTTGACAGGAGGGCAGAGATCGACCGCGAGGCGCCTTACTTGTGGGGTGCCTCAGGGGTCGATTCTCTCGCCTCTCCTGTTCAACCTCTATATGAAGCCGTTGGGCGAGGTCATCAGTGGCTTTGGGGTGAGTTACCAGCTGTATGCTGACGATACGCAGTTGTACTTTTCCACCCCGGGCCACCCCAACAAAGCTGTCGAAGTGCTATCCCGGTGCCTGGAAGCCGTATGGGTCTGGATGGGGAGAAACAGACTCAAGCTCAATCCCTCCAAGACGGAGTGGCTGTGGATGCCGGCACCCCGGTACAGTCAGCTGCAACCGCAGCTGACTGTTGGGGGCGAGTCATTGGCCCCAACAGAAAGGGTGCGCAACTTGGGCGTTCTCCTGGATGGATGGCTGTCGTTTGAAGACCATTTGGCGGCCGTCTCCAGGAGAGCTTTTTACCAGGTCCGCCTGGTTCGCCAGTTGCGCCCCTTCCTTGACCGGGATGCCTTATGCACGGTCACTTACGCTCTTGTCACTTCTCGTCTGGATTATTGCAATGCTCTCTACATGGGGCTACCCCTGAAGTGCACTCGGAGGCTTCAGTTAGTCCAGAATGCAGCTGCGCGGGTGATTGAGGGAGCCACACGTTGCTCCCATGTAACACCCTCCTGCACAGTCTGCACTGGCTACCTGTGGTCTTTCGGGTGCGCTTCAAGGTGTTGGTTACCACCTTTAAAGCGCTCCATGGCTTAGGGCCTGGGTACTTACGGGACCGCCTGCTGTTACCTTATGCCTCCCACCGACCCATACGCTTACAGAGAGAGGGTCTTCTCAGGGTGCCGTCCACCAAGCAATGTCAGCTGGCGGCCCCCAGGGGAAGGGCCTTCTCTGTTGGAGCACCTACCCTCTGGAACGAACTTCCCCCTGGTTTGCGTCAATTACCTGACCTTCGGACCTTTCGCCGTGAATTGAAAACGTACTTGTTTATCCAAGCGGGACTGGCTTAATTTTTTAAACTTTTTGAATTTTAATAATTTTAATTGGGGTATTTTATGAATTTTATGGGTCAAATTTGACGGTTTTAAATTTTCGGCCATTTATAGAATATGTTATTTTAACTTTTGTTTTAATTTGTATATTGTACTGTTTTTAATCTGGCTGTACATTGCCCTGAGTCCTTCGGGAGAAGGGCGGTATAAAAATCTAAATAATAAATAAATAATAAATAAATAAATCTCAGAAAAGGAAGTGCAGGACCTACTTTACAGACAAAAGCCAGGAAAAGCTCCAGGCCCAGACAAGATAACTCCTTCTTGCTTAAATGTCTGTGCTGACCAATTGGCCCCCATCTTCACCCATATTTTCAATAAATCACTAGAGTTGTGCTATGTTCCTTCTTGCTTCAAACGCTCTACCATCATCCCAGTGACGAAGAAGCCCACCATCAAGGAATTGAATGACTACAGACCAGTTGCTTTAACATCTGTAGTCATGAAAACCTTTCAAACGCTAGTGCTTTCCTACTTGAAAACCATCACGGATCCGCTGTTAGACCCCTTGCAATTTGCATACCGAGCAAATAGATCAACAGATGATGCTGTTAATATGGCTCTGCACTACATCCTACAATCCTACAATAAGGGCCGGTTTAGCTCACGCTGGTAAAAGCCTGTTATTAAGGCTTATTAAGAACACAGTAGCCTGCAATTACTGCAGGTTCGAGCCCGGCCCAAGGTTGACTCAGCCTTCCATCCTTTATAAGGTAGGTAAAATGAGGACCCAGATTGTTGGGGGGGCAATAAGTTGACTTTGTAAAAATATACAAATAGAATGAGACTATTGCCTTATACACTGTAAGCCGCCCTGAGTCTTCGGAGAAGGGCGGGGTATAAATGTAAACAAAAAAAAATAAATATCTTGAATCTCCAAAGACCTATGCAAGGGTCCTCTTTGTAGACTTTAGTTCAGCATTCAATACCATCATTCCAGACACTCTTCTAACTAAGCTAAACCAGCTAAACCACTTACACAGACTTGTAAGTGGATCACAAGCTTCCTAACAAACAGGAAGCAGCAGGTGAAGCTAAGCAAGATCACATCAAATACCTGTACAATTAGCACAGGGGGCCCCCAGGGCTGTGTGCTCTCCCCACTTCTCTTCTCTCTGTATACCAATGACTGCATCTCCAACAATCCATCTATCAAGCTACTGAAGTTCGCAGATGACACAACAGTAATTGGTCTCATTCGAGACAATGACGAATCCGCATATAGATGAGAGGTCGAACGACTAGCTTTGTGGTGCAACCAAAACAATCTGGAACTGAACACACTCAAAACCGTAGAAATGGTGGTAGACTTTAGGAGAAACCCTTCCATTCTTCCACCTCTCACAATACTAGACAACACAGTATCAACAGTAGAAACCTTTAAATTTCTAGGTTCTATCATATCGCAAGATCTAAAATGGACATCTAACATCAAAAACATCATCAAAAAAGGACAACAAAGAATGTTCTTTCTGCGCCAACTCAGTAAGCTCAAACTGCCCAAGGAGCTGCTGATTTAGTGCTAGAGAAGAATTATTGAGTCTGTCATTTGCACCTCTATAATTGTCTGGTTCGGTTCTGCAACCCAACAAGAAAGACACAGACTTCAGAGGATAAGTAGAACTGCAGAAAAAATAATTGCTACCAACCTGCCTTCCATTGAGGACTTGTATACTGCACGAATCAAGAAGAGGGCCGTGAAAATATTTACAGATCCCTCACATCCAGGACATAATCTGTTTCAACTTCTACCCTCAAAATGACGCTATAGAGCACTGCACACCAGAACAACTAGACACAAGAACAGTTTTTTCCTGAAGGCCATCACTCTGCTAAACAAATAATTCCCTCAACACTGTCAAACTATTTACTAAATCTGTACTACTATTAATCTTCTCATCGTTCCCATCACCAATCTCTTTCCACTTATGACTGTATGACTGTAACTTTGTTGCTGGCAATCCTTATGATTTATATTGATATATTGACCATCATTTGTGTTGTAAATGTTGTACCTTGATGAACATATCTTTTCTTTTATGTACACTGAGAGCATATGCACCAAGACAAATTCCTTGTGTGTCCAATCACACTTGGCCAATAAAAAATTCTACTCTATTCTATTCTATTCTATTGACAAAATTAATAAATAAAATAAAAACAAAAACCCATCAGTTGAAACCTTGAAACTAGCTCCCACTAAATGTCATAAGAACAGCAAGATTCCTTGGCCTCATTGTTGCATTTTGGTGAACGTAAACTATTTATGGGTACTTTATCACCCTAAGTCACCCTTGTTAAGCCTACAGGTAGTCCTTAACTTATGACCACAACTGATTCCAAAATTTCCATTGCTAAGCAAGATTGTTGTTAAGCAAGTTTTGTCCCATTTTATGAACTTTTTTTGCCCTCACTGTTAAGTGAATCGCTGCACTTGGTAAGTTAGTAATATGGTCATTAAGTAAATCTGATTTCCCCATTGACTTTGCTTGTTAGAAGGTCACAAAAGGTGATCACATGATCCCAGGACACTGCAATTGTCATAAATACATGCTAGTTGCCACATGTCTGAATTTTGATGGTGGGGATGCTGCAATGGTTGTAAGTGTAAAAAATGATCATGAGTCACTTTTTTTTAGTGCCATTGTAACTTTGAAAGGGCAAAGCTTACAACCATTTGTTTAGTACCTGTAATGGATTTTTTTTTTTTTAATCTTGTGGGTTTGGTTAGGTTTACAAGAGATCTAAACAGGTCAAAGAACAATATACACAGTTGGAAAGGAGAACAATGGGAGAAAAGTGAGCACATTAAGTGTTTAACTTTCTTAGCATCTGTGAAAAAATGATAGTGGAGAACTGCAAAAATAATAATAATCATCCACTTACATGTATTGAAGTTTCCAATATAAAAAGAATGCTTTTTCAACTGCAATATTTTTCCAACAAATCTATTTTCAAGAAGATATACTAACAATAATAATGAATTGTTGACGATGCAGTTTTCAAATCTCACCTTAGAAATATATGCAGAATTATGTGATCTACAAACTGTGGCAATCATAGATTTGAAGATGCTGGATTGAAGCGAACTACTGGAATCAGGGAATAAATAACATAAATCTAGATTGTCAAGTCTATTGATGGCTGAGGGTGAAAAATGAAGCATTTACATGGTCATAATAAATGACAATTTGAATGTTTATTGTTGTGAAAACAATAAAAAAGATACACATAAAAGTGGTCAATATTTAGTTTTAAAGCTGTGCCTGTTGAACATGAGAACAAAAAAGAGGGCATATCTTCCTTTGAAATCTGAAATAGAATCTGAAATAAATAGGATCTGAAAAATCCCATTTGCTTTCCCCAATAGTGGGTTCCACTTATCTTCACTACCGTTTCGGAGCTGTGAGTGCTCGCATGCGGTGCTTCTACACATGCGCAGAGCATCTGTGATGACATCCGGGCAGGTGGGCAGAGCCTCCTATTGCTGCCACTACTGGTTTGCCCGAACTGGGGCAAACCTGTAGAAACCCATCACTGGCTTTCCCTCAGGAAATTAAAAAGGATCCTCAGTAGAAAAGAGTACCAGATTATTTTGCATAATATGACAAGAAAACCAGACAGATGAAGATGGAGTCAACCTCCAGCCAATCCAGGTTTGGGAATGTGTATTTTGACCTTTCACCAAGATATGGTTATCTTAGACCTCGATAAAATATAGCACTGCATTTAAGAAGTTGACTTAAGAATGTTTTTTTCACATTGTCACCTAATTTTTTAATAAAAAAAAATTAGTCATATTTCTCTGGTTTGCATTCTGTAGCCTTGCTTGGAAACTGCATAACCACCCAACGGCTGAGAAATTATTTGTAATCTTTCTACCCACTGAGAAATTATAACCGTGTGAGGCCCTCCTGCCTTAATTTGAATTCTGCTTGGTGCAGATGCTCTCCATGTAATTTCTGTTTTCAAAGGGCTTTGTGAACAGTGAACTAATGAAAGAGAATTTATAGTGTTTATAGGGCTACGGTATAAATGCAATTTAATAGCCAAATGTCGGCAGGGAGCTATCTAACCTTTATCAAGTACTCATTAGTGGTCAAGGATTTCTGGTGGAATAATGAGCTCCTGTCTGGCTTCCTTCCCATTTTTTGACAGGAGGACCATGTAAATCTGCTAACAACTAGAGGAATACATGAATTAACTGAACTATAGCTAATTAGTGGCATTTTTTTTCCTAAGGAAGTTTATGCCTGGGATTTGCAAAAACATCCAACCTGAGAATGATAACAGGCATGAATTTGAGAATGACCTCTGAGCTTTCTATGTTTGAGGCTCAGTTAGAAGTAAGTTATGGTTTTAGTATGTGAGATACGTTAGATAGTACAGTACCACAAACCACAGGGCATGTGGTTTTCATGTAACCTTGTTTCCATTATTTCTCCTTTTTACTAGGTCTATTTTTCTCCAATAGTTCCAACAGGAAGAAAAAAGGCTCATATAGGTGAAGCTGAACGTTCTCTACAGTAGGAATGCTTTAGGAAATCATCTGGTTTCCAGAAACAAGCATTCAATGTACTCTGGATGTGATTTTCCCCAGGAAATGAAAAATGCTGTCTGAATCACATTCCTAAGAATGCACAGCTGACATTTCCCTTAATCTGGGACCGGCAAGCCTTTTCAGCCTGGAGGCTGCATTTAAAAAAAGAAGAAGATGCAGTTTGGCCTACAAATCATGTATTGGAAATATTTAGTAATGTCACATCATTAGTAGTAGTGACATCTGGGACCACCCCTGTCCACCTTGAGATCTATTTAAGAATGTAACAGAATAGCAGAATAACAGAGTTGGAAGGGACCTTGGAGGTCTTCTAATCCACACCTTGCTTAAGCAAGAGATCTTATACCATACCAAACAAGTGGTTGTCCAGTCTCTTCTTAAAGTCCTCCAGTAATGAAGCACCCACAACTTCTGAAGGCAAGCCGTTTCACTGGTTAATTGTTTTCACTGTTAGGAAGTTTCTCCTTAGTTCTTTTTCATAGTTGCTTCTCTCCTTGATTAGTTTCCATCCATTCTTTCTTGTCTTGCCATCACCTTTCATTTTACTATTTTGCTGTAACTTTCATATTGCTATTGAATTTCAGCGGTGAAATCTCACTGTGCTTTGGGGACTATGCATTTGAGAGGGAATGAAAACACATGTGGCCTATGGGCTGTAGATTATCTCCCCAAATTTAATGCTATGACATGTGAAAGATGAGGAAGGATGCAAGGTTTTATAAAGAAAATGAGATAGAAGGAAGAAACAAAACCAGAACAGAAATCTTTCAGCTTGTCCTACTGCTAATCAGCTGCTGTACACATTCCCACCGCTAAATTAAGTCTGGGATTCTGGGATTTAAAATTTCCCAGAATACTCCAGAATGATGACTTCATGAAATTAAGGGCTATATGGCTTCCCAGATTCTTGTCACCGACTTCAGATATGTACAGCTAAGATTATTATTAGTTTCTTGTTTTATGCATTTTAAATTTTAATTGTTCAACACTTTAGTGGGACACTTTTCTGTTTTTAAGGAACAATAAATAAATAAGGATAGTTTTATGCTATGCACAATCATTTATTATTGTGCTTTATGTGCTAAATTCAAAGCATCTGAAATAAATGATTGAAATTTGAGCCCCAAGGCTCAAGAAGTCTCTTGTAATAACAGTATTTTATGTATGCTATCCTGCATGCATTATTCTAAAATGGTTGTCAAAACAGAATGTCATGAGGGGCCTGTAAAAGAAGGAGTGATAGCCACCCTGCAAGGTTTCAGTCTGAGGAATGCCACAGACTGAACCATGCATCTAAAATGGCTACCCCAAGGATAAGTGGTACTTCTGGAAAAGGACTCCATAGGAGATTCTATAAGAACACAGGGGGTCCATGTGTTTTAGGAAATCCCTTTTCAGTTTTGTATTTGTATTATAAAAGAAAAATTGAAGACGTCAATTAGGAAGAATATTAATGCTTTTGAACTTTGATGTTGGACAACACTCCCAAGAACACTGTGGATGGCTAAGAAAACAAAGAAATGGTTTGTCAAAAAAACCCAGAGTTCAAAGCTCAAATGACCAGGCTCAAATTATCTTAACTTCAGACACATTCTGAGGAGATATTCATGGAAATGGGTCTAATGGTGGGAAAGATGGAAGGAAAGAGAAAAAGAGGAAGACCAGCAAGCAACGAGTGCATTATTGGAAGATTTAAAAGACCAGTGAGGGACAGATAACCATGTAGAAAATCTATGTCACTAGGACTTGAAAATAACTTGATGGCACATAATCAATTGATAAAGATAGAAGAATATCCTAATAAACCAATAACACACAACAAATAACCCCAAAAGCTGCTCAGGGATAGCCACTGCTGTCATATGCTGCTTCTCAGGTTTCTACCCAAGATGAGCATATATATGAAGTTTAATTTCCTAGGGTTTTTTTTGCACATGCCTCATGTTCAGTTCACTGAACCTGAAAATTAAATGTGCATTATTTAAGTCTCTACCGCTTTGGCATCCATTTCTCCAAAGGTGAAAAAAAACCAAACCTGAAGTCTGGCCTGATGAAACCTATTTTGCAAATAATTTCTCCTAATATAATGTACTTTTAACATTATTTATATCAATATACAGATTTCCATGCAAACATTTTCTTGATATACAATTTTCTAATTGATGACAAATTGTACTGCAAAATTTAGACTCTTGCAAATTTCTAAATTATTTTCATTTTTTAAGTATTGATTTGAAAATGTGATATATACCCATTCAGATGCAACCTAAGGAATTGTACTTTTGGCCCTACTTCCCCCATAGCTCTACAATGCAGTGAAAAAGACATTGTACTTGAATAGAGCATATTTTAATCCATATTTAATCCATCAAGACTCTTATGTTTATTGGTACTTGTCAGACACAATTCAAAGAGGTAAGTCTACTACACTGCTTGTGATAATTTCAAGGATGCAGCCAAGTAACTTACAGCTTCTACATTCGTTCAGGGACAATAATTACATATGACCAGAAAAGATTCCTCTGGGATTGTCTTCTAAGGTTTCTTCCTCTGGGATTGTCTTCTAAGGTTTAGCACATTCAATACAGATGATTATACTTCAATACTAGATATTGAATAGATAATAGATCCTAGCAATTAGGATCTATTCAGCAAAACTACAAATGTACTTCAGTACACAAACCACTTCCTACTAGACTGTTCGTCCTTGTAGCTGGAACACTTGGATGAGTCATCACATTCTTACATTCTTCTTTAACAATGTCTTGTGAGATAACAGAAAGTTAGGCGAGCCACCACATATACCAATTTGTAAAGTGGCTATTCCTAAAGCAAAATGGCATAAATTTAAATATAAAAATGGCTCCACTCTGATTCATTCACTGATCACTTCCAGAATCCCCAACAGAATCCCCAATGTGAAGAACGGTTGCAGGAACTGGACATGTCTAGTTTAATGAAAAGAAGGACTAGGAGTGACATGATAGCAGTGTTCCAGTATCTCAGGGGTTGCCACAAAGAAGAGGAAGTCAAACTATTCTCCAAAGCACCTGAGGGTAGGACAGGAAGCAATGGATAGAAATTAATCAAGGAGAGAACCAACCTAAAATTAAGGAGAAATTTCCTGACAATTAGAAAAAACAATCAATGGAATGACTTGTCTCCAGAAGTTGAGGATGATCCAAAGCTGGAGGTTTTTAAGAAGAGATTGGACGACCATTTGTCTGAAATGATATAAGTTTTCCTGCTTTAGCAGGGGGTTGGACAAGAAGACCTCCAAGGTCCCTTCCAACTCTATTATTCTGTTAACTGAGGGGTCCTTGGTGCTCTTTGAGCTTGCTTGTTTTCTTGCAGACATTTCATTGCTGTCTGATGAAGTTACCTAGCTTGCTTGTTTATTTGTCTTCAAGACAAATAAAATAACCCCTCATGTCATATTCTCCTTTATTAGTATTCTGTTAACTATTCCTGTAATTTATATATATATTTGTTTTCTGAGGTTTTCGCGGGTGTTTGTATGTAGGTCTTTGGTTTATTTGGGTTTTCTCCCGCGTAAAATTGAAAGTGTCTTGGCGACGTTTCGACGAAGTCTCATTCGTCATCTTCAGGCTTCAGCTTCGTGCTTCTGGGAGCAATGCCCACCCAAACAGGACACACCCCCATCCAATCAGAGCACAAAAAACCCCCCCATCCAATCAGAGCACAGCCAAGCTCCCACCCAATCAGTTCAAACCCCCACTAGCAGTTAAAAAGGAAGAAACAGCTGCAATCACACATTGCTCCCAGAAGCACGAAGCTGAAGCCTGAAGATGACGAATGAGACTTCGTCGAAACGTCGCCAAGACACTTCCAATTTTACGCGGGAGAAAACCCGAATAACCAAAGACCTACATACAAACACCCGCGAAAACCTCAGAAAACAAATATATATATATATATGCTTATACCTCCTAATATTTACTCATATATATGTTTATATACTATATAATCTTTTTATATGATATTTATATATATTGTTGTGACAAAATAAATAAATAAAAATAAAAATAAAAATAAATATCCCAGTTGGTTTATACCTCCCAAATGATGCAGTGTAGAGGTGGGAAGCAGTACAGTAAGTTCTGTCAAGCAATCTGCAGAGCTGAAACTATCCTGCCGAATAAGAACTAGGACAATACGGTAGCTGCACAACAGGCTCTCTTTCCCCCTTTTCTTTTTTTTTTAAAGTTGCACGCGTAGGCCATACAGTCTTGGCTTCCATGCAGCACGCCTCTTTTAACTTGGTTTGCTGCAAGCATTGTCATTCAATATGAAGAAACCTGAATTCATTCTTCTGTCACACATGCCAGCTAAGAAATGACTGTGGGATTCCTGCATTTTTATTCTTTTGCTGAGCACAATGCTGGGAGAACTCTTTTGAAACTAGACTGAAAATAACCAATTATTTATTATGCCCCCAAAACAGGTTTTTACCAAATTCACTGTGGAATTTTCCTTTTTCAACGTTCTCTGAAATTGGAGCTCCAACTGAAGGAGTTCAAAAGGATTCTATCAATCCTCCATCTTCCATCAATTCCATCCTTTAATTTTTTTAAAAATTCCTTTTAAAATTATAATGGGGGGAAAAAAAGACACAAAAGTAACAAAACACAAAATACGTACATTATTAAAACATATACATGAGCTTAAAAAAAATAGATGAAAAAAACCCTAACAAAAATAAAAAAACAAAAACAAAATATAAACTATATTGTATACTATGTCATTATAACAAACAATTACAATTGTTTGAGCCCTGTTGGCCCAGTGGTTAGAATGCAGTACTGCAGGGCTAACTCACTGCTCACTCCAGGAGTTTGATTCTCACCAGGTTCAAGGTTGAGTCAGCCTTCCATCCTTCTGAGGTCGGTAAAATGAAGACCCAGATTGTTAGGGGCAATATGCTGCATCTGTGAACTGCCTAGAGAAGGCTTTAAAGCACTGTGAAGTAGTGTATAAGTTTAAGTGCTACTGCTATTGCTACATAAAATTATCTAATGCAAACATTATCCGTGTGTGTGTGTGTGTGTGTGTGTGTGTGTTTCTAATACAAAACTCTGCTTTGTCAAACAACATTAAGGGAGATTTACAGAATAGTACATAATTCAGTTGAATATAAACTGGTTTTATTTGCAGATGATATTCTTCTGTTTATTTCTAAGCCTCATACAAGGCTTCATGCAAGATAAATAGTTTTTTGTTTTTTTTCGCTAAAATAGCAGAATGTTACATCAACTGGTCATAATCAGAGTTGATGCTATTAGATTAAAAAAAATGGTTACCCATCTGTTTAAGAAATATCAGTTCTGTACTTGACCAAATCCTCTAAATATTTAGGTATGTGCGTATCCAAAGATATAACTCAGTACCATGTAATATAAATAAAATATATAAATAAGGTTCTTGAGATATTGCTAAATGGGAGTCATTAAACCTCATCCTTTGGGAAAAGGTGAATGTGTCAAAATAAAACTTATTCCCACTATTATGACAGATAGGTATAAAATTACAGATTAAATCTGAACAAGTAAAAAAAAAATCCTGGTTCTGCTCAATGGAAAATCAGCTTTAGAAACACATCAATATTTTCTTGGTTCAAGTGTTCCATGTAAGAAATGAGCTTTTGAACTGATTTAACTCCTGAATATGTTCCAGATGCTTAAAATATGTACAGTAGTGGCCAAAATTGTGGAAACCTTTTGGGAAAGTATATTTTTGAGGTTTGATGGCTAATAACACCACATTTTGGGGAGTTTCAAGATAATCATATTCCACTATTGGAATAGCACTTAACAGCAATTAACCCAGTTGAAAATCTATGGAGCCGACTAAAGAAACTTGTTAGTCAGAAACAACCCAGCAATAAAAACCAGTTAATGGAAGCAATCATTCAATCTTGTTTTCACATTATAACAGCTGCAGAACTAAAAGACTTGGTTCACTCCATGAGAAGATGTCTTAAGGCCATAATTCATGCTAAAGGTTACCCAACTAAGTATTAACTGACATGATGATCATTTTCGTTTTTTCTATAGTGATAATTTTTGTATATCTCGTTTTTTCTATGTGTTTCACTTTTCTTCTTTATACTGTAACTGCTATTCTAATAGCAAATCCTTCATAAAAGTTATTGCACTACATTCTTGATTAAATTATCTTTCCATTGATATATAATTTTATGGTACTACTCCCCCCCAAAAAAAGTGGTATTATTTTGTTTCCTCTGCCTGCAACAAAATACCTTATGCCACCAGACTTGAAATTCTAAGCTTAGAAAACTTAGAACTATGCTGCCTTCGGTATGACCTAAGCGTAGCTCATAAAATTATCTGCTACAATGTCCTACCTGTCAATGAATACTTCAGCTTCAACCACAACAATATATGAGCACACAATAGATACAAACTTAAAGTGAAGCGCTCCAAACTTGATTGCAGAAAATATGACTTCAGCAACAGAGTGGTCAATGCCTGGAATGCACTACGTGACTCTGTAGTTTCATCCCCAAACCCCCAAAATTTTAACCTAAGGCTGTCTACTGTTGACCTCACCCCATTCCTAAGAGGTCTGTAAGGGCGTGCATAAGAGCACCAGCGTGCCTATCATCCCTGTCCTAATGTTCCCTTTATTTGTATTCATTTTATGTATTCAGTTCATGCTTATACTTTTATATACAGGTATATTATCTAATACGTACTTGACAAACAAACGAACTAATATTAACTAGTTTTAGAAAATACACTTTTCCCAAAAGGTTTCCACAATTTTGGTCACTACTGTATAGTTAGAAAGTCTCTGCTGTATGAGTATGGAGACTGCTCCAGCTCTTAGTCTTATAATTTAAAAGACAGTCTTATAATTTAAAAGACATCATTCTAGCCATTATCTATCCAGTACAGGATGAAGGTCTCTTCCGCATATTTCCAACCAATATGGTTCTGAACTTCCTTTTGCCAATTGGGTTGGCAGTACTTGCTGATGTTGTCGATCCATCTTATTTTAGGTCTCTTTCGTGGACACTTTTTATCAAGTGGGATCCATTCTATGATTGCCTTGGTCCACCTGCCATCAGTTCTTCTTGCTCACAGTTATATATTTCTATATATATAATGTCTTTTTATGCTACCAAGAGTAGTGGCTTTCTTACTATACGTATTTTAAGCAACTGGAACATGATTGTATGTTATATTTTCTGTACAGAATATTGTGTAGAACAAAGCTACTGTTTTGAGATGAATTCTTAGCAAACAAACAAAACTAAAAATAAGATTGACCTAGGGGCACTGTTCAAGGAAGGCCTCTAATGCACTGAAAAATTGTTATTCTGAGTACCATGACCTAGTTTTAAATACAAATAGAGATTTACAGATACAGTTGTGTAGGGGTCCTGAGATGCCATAGGATGTTAGTTTAAGGAGAAGTTTATCGTGTACTACTGAGTCAAAAGCTTTGCAGAAGTCTATGTAGATTGCATCTATTGATTTGCCTTGATCTAGATTTGAAGTCCATATGTTTTTGCAGTGGAGAAGTTGTAAGTTACATGATAACTTTTCCTGAAACCAAATTGTTTGTTGGAGAGTAGGTTGTTAGTTTCTAAGTGTGAGGTAATGGATTGATTGATGATAGATTCCATGACTTTGCAGGTGGCAGCAAAGGAGATCGGTCTGTAGTTTTCGACTAAGCTGGGGTCTCCTTTTTGAAGATGGGGATGACTGTGGCTAGTGACCAAAGTTTGGGAAGAGAACTGGTAGTGAAAGCTTTATCAAAGATAATACTTAGGGGTTCAGCTATATTAATGGAAAGTTTTTAAGAAATATGCACATAGACCATCAGGTCCAATAGAAAGCGATGGTTTTAAGTTGTGAAGAGCTTTACCAACGTTGTCTTCTGTGAAATCTATATGAGTTAAATCATCATAGTCATTGCTGGTTCGTTTGTGGAATGTTGGATATGTGTTATCGGAGTTAACAAAAACTGAGCCAAAGAAAATGTTGAAGAGGTTTGCTTTGACTGTTTCGTCATTGCATTCTTTGTTGTTAGAATCTTTTAGTGGTGGGATGGATCTTGAATCTTTAAGTTTACTGTTGACAAAATTATAAAAGGCACGATTGGAATTTGTGCGTAGAAGGTTTTCTTCTTGCTTGGTGTGGTAATTTGTGCATTCAGTTTTATTTGGTTGCATATGTTTCTGTAACGGTTTCTGAAGTTTGTAACATAGCCTTTTTGTTTCTTTTCCAGAGGATTTTTTTGATTGAAGCTTTTTATTGATATGGGTAGTTTGTTTTCTTGGACATGGTAGTCATTCGTGGTACATATAATTTAATGACTCTATTGATTTCAAGTAGGAAGATTCTATAGAGGTCATCAGCGGTTATGCAGGTTGCAAACAGATTTTGCCAGTTCAGAAGTGAAAGATCGTTGTTTATAAGGTCGTAATTGGCTTTCTTGAAGTTGTAGTTGGGAGTTCTGGTGTTATGACGATTTAAGTATGGACGTATATTGAGGCGAAAATCAATCATGCAGTGGTCACTGTTTGAAAAGGGTTCTTTAATTTGTAGCCGGAAAATTGAGTTGGAATAGTTGCAGAAGATGAGGACAAGGCAGTTGTTGAGTCTTGTATTGTTAGTTACAAGTTGTTCAAGACCTAGGTTTGTAACAGCGTTGTATAGTGTAGTATGGATTGGGTCAGTTGAACATTCATTGGTTGACCAGTTAATGAGAGGTAGATTTATGTCACCCAGATAGATAAGAGGGTATGGACAAGAAGTAGTCCATGTTAGCATTGTTTGCATATTGCCCCCAACAAACATTTTACCAACCTCAGAAGGATGGAAAGCTGAGTTAATCTTGAATTTGAAGCTTGTTGGCCAATCTCATTATCTAAGTATGGGATGTGTTTGCAACAGAGTCAAGTCACTGATTTCAAACTATTATCAATCAATCAATTTTTATTATGGTCATAGACCAGCATTACAAATAAAAGCATTAAAAAACAATAATAATAACATGACAAAATAAGATTTTACAATTGATGGTAGCTTTATCAGTGGGCAGTCAAAGGTTTACCTAATTTTGCATACAGCATAACAGAAGAGAAACTGCTTCATGATCAGACTACAGATTTTGGTAATGGAATTTGAGAAACTAAAGGAGACAATCAAGCATTGGGAAAACTTCACTAACTTTTAAATCCAGGTTGTTTATCAGAAATTGAGAATGGCATGCTTTTCAAACCATCTCTGCCTAGAACTTTGCTAAGCTCAGTTTATCTTCTTGCTGCAACACGCTTTTGATCTGTTCTTCATTTATCAATGCATCTTTTTAAAAAGTATTAATTTTTACAGCTGCTTCTTTATATATTTTCCATGTTTTCTTTTCTATCTTCCTTTTCTTTGTCATTTCTTTCTTTCACATTTACTTTACCGTATATTTTTCTTTGAATGTATATTTTTCTTTGAATGTCATCTCTTCTTATTTGTTCAGCTTTCAGAATCCAACTTGAAGAAAGCTAATCTTACACACTTACATTAAATTAAGGAATGCAGAACATAATGAGTTGCACATCTTCCCCTTTTTCAAGTAATTATTTGTTCTGACAGTGGCCCTGAGATCATGTACACCACCTTACAGGCATCAATTATTTGGCACAAAAACAGGTTTGGTCAACTGAAACCCAGGGGAAAAAAAACAATTAGCAGAGCAGGGAATGTTCATTAAGACTTGGGTGATGTTATTCATGTTACAGATTCTATTATAGCAGAGAGCCTAGGGTACTATGTTCAATATTCTAGGTGAGATTCTCAAATAATTATTCATCAAATGACTGTAATACGTATTATAATTTGATACCATCCAGACATTAACTCTTTGTCTGAATGGTGATTGGTCTATTGATGGATGCTGGGATTTTGAAAATAACATTTAGGGCATCTGGAAGGTATCAGGTTACAAAATATTGCTTAAGATAATTTAGGTAGCATCAACAAAGGTAGTGCCATCCCAGGATGTGGGACCACAATTCTAATCATCCTCAGATAATTGGCCAATCACCATGCTGGATGATTAGGACTGGGAATTTTGGGACAACGTTGAAGTCCTACCAATTGCTAAATTCAAATAAATAGAGATTTTCATCGAGATAATTTTTAAGTAACTTTTTGCACCAGAGTCAACAGCAAATCATCTCATCAACTGCTATTCTCCACCTGTTGCTTTATACGATTTTATTGTCCATGCATACAAAGAATAAAGGGGATTTTGCACAACATTATTTCCAAATAAGAAAAGATATAGTCGACTTAAGTATTTAGAAATATACCTTTTCCCTCATACCTTATAAAAGAGAAGATATAAATGCCCCAAAGTTTTGAAATGTGGGGTCGTAAGTATATTAATTTGTTTTGCGGTTTGTTTGTTTTTTTAAAAAAACTGCCTTTACACTTGAAGGTATATTTGAAAAAAGTTAAACAATCCTCCTCTACAAATCCAATCATGCTTCCTTTGTAATATGCCTCATGTGAATGAAATGGGATAAAAGCTATGGTCTAGATGCTAAACCAAGATATAACTTCTTACTTAACTTAAGGTGTTAAGTTCATTCCAGTTTTAGAGCTTCTTCCAAGACACCTCCTAAATCAGCAGCCCCAACCTTTCTGGCTCCGTGGATCAGTAGTGGCAGCGGCAACAGCAGGGGTATGTGTGTGAGAGGATGGTTTCCTGTGCGTGCCCATCACTTGTGCAAATGGAGCTTTACGTGTTTGCCCGCTTCTTGCATTTATCAATTTGCATTTGAGATCTGATATGATTGGTGTTGAAGAGGTAAGGCGTGCATACCTAGTTTTGGGTGTTAGTAGGTTGGGGTTGTGGACAATAGATGGTTGGATGGCTGGTTGGATGGCTGTTTGGATGGCTGTTTGGATGGCTGCTTGGATGGCTGTTTGGATGGCTGCTTGGATGGCTGCTTGGATGGCTGTTTGGATGGTTGGTTGGATGGTTGGTTGGATGGCTGCTTGGATGGCTGCTTGGATGGCTGTTTGGATGGTTGGTTGGATGGTTGGTTGGATGGCTGGTTGGATTGTTGGTTGGATGGCTGCTTGGATGGCTGCTTGGATGGCTGTTTGGATGGTTGGTTGGATGGCTGTTTGGATGGTTGGTTGGATGGCTGCTTGGATGGCTGCTGGGATGGCTGGTTGATTGGTTGAGTCAAGGTTGAGTCAGCTTCCATTCTTCTGAGGTCGGTAAAATGAAGACCCAGATTGTTAGGGGCAATATGATGCATCTGTGAACTGCCTAGAGAAGGCTTTAAAGCACTGTGAAGTAGTGTATAAATTTAAGTGCTACTGCTATTGCTACATAAAATTATCTAATGCAAACATTATCCATGTGTGTGTGTGTGTGTTTCTAATACAAAACTCTGCTTTGTCAAACAACATTAAGGGAGATTTACAGAATAGTACATAATTCAGTTGAATATAAACTGGTTTTATTTGCAGATGATATTCTTCTGTTTATTTCTAAGCCTCACACAAGGCTTCATGCAAGATAAATAGTTTTTTTTTTTTTACTAAAATAGCAGAATGTTACATCAACTGGTCATAATCAGAGTTGATGCTATTAGATTAAAAAAAATGGTTACCCATCTGTTTAAGAAATATCAGTTCTGTACTTGACCAAATCCTCTAAATATTTAGATATGTGCGTATCCAAAGATATAATTCAGTACCATGTAATATAAATAAAATATATAAATAAGGTTCTTGAGATATTGCTAAATGGGAGTCATTAAACCTCATCCTTTGGGAAAAGGTGAATGTGTCAAAATAAATCTTATTCCCACTATTATGACAGATAGGTATAAGATTACAGATTAAATCTGAACAAGTAAAAAAAAAATCCTGGTTCTGCTCAATGGAAAATCAGCTTTAGAAACACATCAATATTTTCTTGGTTCAAGTGTTCCATGTAAGAAATGAGCTTTTGAACTGATTTAACTCCTGAATATGTTCCAGATGCTTAAAATATGTACAGTAGTGGCCAAAATTGTGGAAACCTTTTGGGAAAGTATATTTTTGAGGTTTGATGGCTAATAACACCACATTTTGGAGAGTTTCAAGATAATCATATTCCACTATTGAAATAGCACTTAACAGCAATTAACCCAGTTGAAAATCTATGGAGCCGACTAAAGAAACTTGTTAGTCAGAAACAACCCAGCAATAAAAACCAGTTAATGGAAGCAATCATTCAATCTTGTTTTCACATTATAACAGCTGCAGAACTAAAAGACTTGGTTCACTCCATGAGAAGATGTCTTAAGGCCATAATTCATGCTAAAGGTTACCCAACTAAGTATTAACTGACATGATGATCATTTTCGTTTTTTCTATAGTGATAATTTTTGTATATCTCGTTTTTTCTATGTGTTTCACTTTTCTTCTTTATACTGTAACTGCTATTCTAATAGCAAATCCTTCATAAAAGTTATTGCACTACATTCTTGATTAAATTATCTTTCCATTGATATATAATTTTATGGTACTACTCCCCCCCAAAAAAAGTGGTATTATTTTGTTTCCTCTGCCTGCAACAAAATACCTTATGCCACCAGACTTGAAATTCTAAGCTTAGAAAACTTAGAACTATGCTGCCTTCGGTATGACCTAAGCGTAGCTCATAAAATTATCTGCTACAATGTCCTACCTGTCAATGAATACTTCAGCTTCAACCACAACAATATATGAGCACACAATAGATACAAACTTAAAGTGAAGCGCTCCAAACTTGATTGCAGAAAATATGACTTCAGCAACAGAGTGGTCAATGCCTGGAATGCACTACGTGACTCTGTAGTTTCATCCCCAAACCCCCAAAATTTTAACCTAAGGCTGTCTATTGTTGACCTCACCCCATTCCTAAGAGGTCTGTAAGGGCGTGCATAAGAGCACCAGCGTGCCTATCATCACTGTCCTAATGTTCCCTTTATTTGTATTCATTTTATGTATTCAGTTCATGCTTATACTTTTATATACAGGTATATTATCTAATACGTACTTGACAAACAAACGAACTAATATTAACTAGTTTTAGAAAATACACTTTTCCCAAAAGGTTTCCACAATTTTGGTCACTACTGTATAGTTAGAAAGTCTCTGCTGTATGAGTATGGAGACTGCTCCAGCTCTTAGTCTTATAATTTAAAAGACAGTCTTATAATTTAAAAGACATCATTCTAGCCATTATCTATCCAGTACAGGATGAAGGTCTCTTCCGCATATTTCCAACCAATATGGTTCTGAACTTCCTTTTGCCAATTGGGTTGGCAGTACTTGCTGATGTTGTCGATCCATCTTATTTTAGGTCTCTTTCGTGGACACTTTTTATCAAGTGGGATCCATTCTATGATTGCCTTGGTCCACCTGCCATCAGTTCTTCTTGCTCACAGTTATATATTTCTATATATATAATGTCTTTTTATGCTACCAAGAGTAGTGGCTTTCTTACTATACGTATTTTAAGCAACTGGAACATGATTGTATGTTATATTTTCTGTACAGAATATTGTGTAGAACAAAGCTACTGTTTTGAGATGAATTCTTAGCAAACAAACAAAACTAAAAATAAGATTGACCTAGGGGCACTGTTCAAGGAAGGCCTCTAATGCACTGAAAAATTGTTATTCTGAGTACCATGACCTAGTTTTAAATACAAATAGAGATTTACAGATACAGTTGTGTAGGCAGATTTTCAGCTGATCTTTTGAGAAAACATCGGACATTTAAAAAAAAATATTCATGCTTTACCGTCAAATATTTATGGACTGTAGCCGCTGGCATTGTCTATACATCAGGGAATATTCTAAAAATACTATGGCACGGCAGTAGAAAATGTGATATTGCATTAAAGAGATTATGGTTTATGAATGCCTTGACCACATAGTGCTTTGTAAAATGATCTTACTTTTATGAACACCCAGGCGTGCCATAACAGATTGGGAGATAGCCAAATTTAAATGCTACGTAAACCCAAATCCAGAGAGCTATATGTACTTTATTCTGTTTCAACCAAACTGTAGAGTATGATGTCTGAAATGATTTGACTGCTAATGACACATTCTTCTTGGCACAGATTCCTAGTTGGCAACATTTGTTGCTGATGGGCCATGACCTACTTAGAACTTGTTCTTCATGAACAGCAATAGCATTTAGACTTACCTACCGCCCCATAGTGCTTTCCAGCACTATCTGAGCAGTTTGCAATGTTAGCATTGTTTGCATATTGCCCCCCAACAAACATTTTACCAACCTCAGAAGGATGGAAAGCTGAGTTAATCTTGAATTTGAAGCTTGTTGGCCAATCTCATTATCTAAGTATGGGATGTGTTTGCAACAGAGTCAAGTCACTGATTTCAAACTATTATCAATCAATCAATTTTTATTATGGTCATAGACCAGCATTACAAATAAAAGCATTAAAAAACAATAATAATAACATGACAAAATAAGATTTTACAATTGATGGTAGCTTTATCAGTGGGCAGTCAAAGGTTTACCTAATTTTGCATACAGCATAACAGAAGAGAAACTGCTTCATGATCAGACTACAGATTTTGGTAATGGAATTTGAGAAACTAAAGGAGACAATCAAGCATTGGGAAAACTTCACTAACTTTTAAATCCAGGTTGTTTATCAGAAATTGAGAATGGCATGCTTTTCAAACCATCTCTGCCTAGAACTTTTGCTAAGCTCAGTTTATCTTCTTGCTGCAACACACGCTTTTGATCTGTTCTTCATTTATCAATGCATCTTTTTTTTAAAAGTATTAATTTTTTACAGCTGCTTCTTTATATATTTTCCATGTTTTCTTTTTCTATCTTCCTTTTTCTTTGTCATTTCTTTCTTTCACATTTACTTTACCGTATATTTTTTCTTTGAATGTATATTTTCTTTGAATGTCATCTCTTCTTATTTGTTCAGCTTTCAGAATCCAACTTGAAGAAAGCTAATCTTACACACTTACATTAAATTAAGGAATGCAGAACATAATGAGTTGCACATCTTCCCCTTTTTCAAGTAATTATTTGTTCTGACAGTGGCCCTGAGATCATGTACACCACCTTACAGGCATCAATTATTTGGCACAAAAACAGGTTTGGTCAACTGAAACCCAGGGGGAAAAAAACAATTAGCAGAGCAGGGAATGTTCATTAAGACTTGGGTGATGTTATTCATGTTACAGATTCTATTATAGCAGAGAGCCTAGGGTACTATGTTCAATATTCTAGGTGAGATTCTCAAATAATTATTCATCAAATGACTGTAATACGTATTATAATTTGATACCATCCAGACATTAACTCTTTGTCTGAATGGTGATTGGTCTATTGATGGATGCTGGGATTTTGAAAATAACATTTAGGGCATCTGGAAGGTATCAGGTTACAAAATATTGCTTAAGATAATTTAGGTAGCATCAACAAAGGTAGTGCCATCCCAGGATGTGGGACCACAATTCTAATCATCCTCAGATAATTGGCCAATCACCATGCTGGATGATTAGGACTGGGAATTTTGGGACAACGTTGAAGTCCTACCAATTGCTAAATTCAAATAAATAGAGATTTTCATCGAGATAATTTTTAAGTAACTTTTGCACCAGAGTCAACAGCAAATCATCTCATCAACTGCTATTCTCCACCTGTTGCTTTATACGATTTTATTGTCCATGCATACAAAGAATAAAGGGGATTTTGCACAACATTATTTCCAAATAAGAAAAGATATAGTCGACTTAAGTATTTAGAAATATACCTTTTCCCTCATACCTTATAAAAGAGAAGATATAAATGCCCCAAAGTTTTGAAATGTGGGGTCGTAAGTATATTAATTTGTTTTGCGGTTTGTTTGTTTTTTTAAAAAAACTGCCTTTACACTTGAAGGTATATTTGAAAAAAGTTAAACAATCCTCCTCTACAAATCCAATCATGCTTCCTTTGTAATATGCCTCATGTGAATGAAATGGGATAAAAGCTATGGTCTAGATGCTAAACCAAGATATAACTTCTTACTTAACTTAAGGTGTTAAGTTCATTCCAGTTTTAGAGCTTCTTCCAAGACACCTCCTAAATCAGCAGCCCCAACCTTTCTGGCTCCGTGGATCAGTAGTGGCAGCGGCAACAGCAGGGGTATGTGTGTGAGAGAGGATGGTTTCCTGTGCGTGCCCATCACTTGTGCAAATGGAGCTTTACGTGTTTGCCCGCTTCTTGCATGGTCCCGTTCCAAATGTGCTTCAGACTGGTACTGGTCCATGGACTGGGGGTTGGGGACCCCTGTCCTAGATGGCCTCAGTCTCCACAGGAAAGCTTCATAGAAGAGGCTACTAGTTCAGCAAACAATTTGAAGCTTCTTAAATTTGATGGAAGCTCCCACTCAGTCACCTTGAATAATTTAAAAAGTAAGTGAAATACCTGCCTTCCCCAAAGTCCAGTCTGGTGATTTTTCTTCCTACAGATGTTTAATTTAAAAAAAAGTTATCAGACTGTAAATCCCTACCCCAAAGGGGGCAGTTAAATGTAATGTACCCTGATATCATGTAGTCAGGATAAAAAATATTGGATAGGATGGCCAATAATGTGTCTCCAGCTAAGAGAGATTCACAAATGCATGCAGAACCTGATTATATCGTTAATGCGTAGAATTCCAGGGTTCAATGAAGCTCATATTTGTGAATTCTCACCATTTTTATTCTGCAATGAGATACGTACCAGTACATATCGTACAGTCAAGTGCATCCTTGTCTTTTTTCCTTTATTTGATTAATGCAAATGAGTTTCCTGAAGCAATCAGACTCTGTTTGTCAAGATAGTCATTATACAATGACAAAGATTAGTATGGGGCCTAATCAAAAGAAGCAGTGACTGATACTTTGTCAGTCTTGGTCTTTAATCAGGAAAGCTTTCTTCCAATCATCAACCTTTAAAGAAATTCATTTATTTGGTTACTTTGGGGATACGTTTTTAGACAAAAGTTAGTTGAAATATTCTGAAACATGCTCTGTGGCTATTATTATTTTTATAATATTGTTTGTCAGGGATTCTGATGTATTTGTATGAATGAGATAGACATTCTCTAAGTTTCCTTACTCACCATATTTGTGAGCCATCAAAACTCTTTTTTTTTTAAAAAAAAAAATCAAACCACAGCCAGTGTTTTAACATGGCTGCCAAAACTTCTTGTTGAAATAGACCTCAAAGTACATCACTTACAAGCGAGACTAATAAATGGAAGGCAGCTGCTTTGCTTCACATCTAGCTCTGCTCAATGAAGACAATTTATGATTTGAGACATACCACAAGTCCATCTTCTAGCCAAATGTAGCATGCTTTTATATGTATGCCTTAAATTCTGCATTTCCACATTACCTATTCCTGTTTCCATTAACGCAGAAGTATGTAACCTTCTGGGGCTATACGTAACATTTTTAGAAGCGTTAAGAGCTAGTTCCTTAGGCAATTCTAGGCAACCAATCTTTTTATCACCCAACAGTTTTAAATCCAGCTAAATGCATTTAAGTTGTACTGGTTTGTTGTTGGTAGGTTTTTGTTTTTCACTCTGTTCTGAAACATTTGGATTTTGCATAAACATGGACACATACAGTGGTGGGTTTGTACAGGTTCGCCCCAGTTCGGACGAATCAGTAGTGGCAGAGACGGGGGATATAATCATGGATGCTCTGTGCATGCACAGAAACACCATGTGCAAGCAAAGTGAGCATACACACGCTCACAGTTCCAAACCAGTAGCGAAGGTAAGTGGAAACCACTACTGGACACATATACATATACTGCTAAGAATTGCCAGCCAAAAATTGCTTCATTGCAGCTTCTGTGATCCATATTTTAAATGCACAATGCAATTTATTCCCTTCACAAAAATAAAGGTAATAAACTGTATTCCCCCAGATTTAAATAGCCGGGCTATTTACGGGACCGCCTACTGCTACCAAATACCTCTCACCGACCCGTGCGCTCTCACAGAGAGGGACTCCTCAGGGTGCCGTCAGCTAGGCAGTGCCGTCTGGCGGCACCCAGGGGAAGGGCCTTCTCTGTGGGGGCTCCCACCCTCTGGAACGAACTCCCTTCAGGACCTCGCCAACTTCGGACCTCCGAACCTTCGTCATGAGCTTAAAACACACTTATTTATCTGCGCGGGACTGGATTAGATTTTAAAGTTATGGGTTTTAAGGGGTTTTTATTATTTATACTATTTTAAATTTGGGGCAATAGAATAAGTTTTTTAATTGTTTTTTAATCTGTATTTATATGTATTTTAACTGCCTGTGAACCGCCCTGAGTCCTTAGGGAGATAGGGCGGTATATAAATTTGAAAAATAAATAAATAAATAAATAAATTTCAATATTTGCTCTGCTGGCAAATTTCCACCACCTTTAAAATTTCTAATACTGATAGGTGTCGTGTCCCACTCCTCCGCTGATGGCCGGGTCAGGGAAATCTGAATCAGGTATGGCTCTGCAGCTCTGCCAAAGTCCTAGCAAAGTCCTCAAGGCAGGCAGGAGACCAGAAAGTGACTTCAGCAAGATATGTTTAGACTTTGCCTGACTCAGAGACTGCCAGAAAGCAGATCCTTTATATAGGCCATGGGGTGTGGCTCCATGACTCAGCACTTATCCAGGCCTGCCCCTCCCTTCCTTCTGACGCCGCCGCCTATCAATTCTTCTGAAGCGAGGGTCACTCCAATCGGCAGCTGTTGGTAATTGACCTTCCTCAGGCTCACATGCTTTGGAGGAGGGGGAGGGGTCTAGTTGCTCCGTTTGCCTGGGCATAGAGCCAGAGCTGGGGGCTGGCAATACTTGCTCTTCTTCAGCCTGTCTGGGCATGGAGCCAGGGCTGGGGCCGGGAGATGCCCCCTCCTCAGCCTGTCTGGGCATGGAGCCAGGGCTGGGGCCGGGAGGCATGCTAGGACATTCTTCAGCGTTCGGAAGCAGATAAGCAGACCCCGGCTGTGGTGAGATTGGGCGAGACACAACAATAGGTGGAACAATGAACTTCTCTAAAAAAATTATGTACAATTGTCCTAGTCAAAGTGACATCCCCCCACACCCCCGCTCCTTTTCTGGCATGACAATGAGATGCAGAACTTAGGCAAATAGGCAGTTACAGTAAAAGGCAAAACTTCTTAGCATCATCTACAAGCAAGTACATGGGTTTTGAAGTAAAGAAGTGTAGAGGAAACCTAGACAGGTAAATGACATTTTGGCAAGCAAACAGAGAGTATCAAGTAATCCACAGACTGTCAAATACCTGTGAAGCATCAGATTCAGTAAGACGCAGGGATTCTGACATGGTATCTAGACAACAAAATTCTGCACCAAACTCTGAGATTTAAAAGTATGGAAAAAAATGGGCAGCAAATTTCCTAACTTGTAAACATCACTCTTGCTTATCGCACTATTCTCTTTTGGGATAAGCAATATTATGCAGTATCCAGTCTGAGTCAGTTACTGTGACCTGAGATTTATTCTTCCAAACTTTTGGACTCGTGCTGGAGCCCATCCTCAGGGAACTTCTCTCTCTCTCCAGATATTATGCACTGAACAAAAAAGAAGCAAGAAATAACAAGCAAAAGAAATTAAACGCATGAGGTAAGTGAGGGAGAATCTAAAATTAATTTATGCAAGCACCATTCTCTATATTGTCTCCTTTTTTTTTAGCCTCAGAAGCCATCCTTGCTTCTCTGGTAAAAGTTATGAGAACATTTGAATGTTTCCTTACCATAAATTTTTTCTCAGGTGGATGGCAATGAGTTGAAGCTTCAGAATGTATTAGAACTAGAATTTCCCAAAGTTTAATGCAGTTCTATTCATGTGCTCCTGGTCCTGGTTTGTCTGTCTAGACATAAAATCATAGTGGCATTGAAAATTAGAGCCTCTGAGACTCTTAACTTGTTAATTTTTGCCGCATGTTAATATTTTCACACTTGCCACCACCCTGTAGTTGGTTTATAACAATGGGTGTGAAACATATGGTAAAGAAAAGTACAAATCATGTCAAAGTGTAGCTTAAAATTCCTGAGTCCATCATAAAATGTCTTCCTTAATGGTCCTTATTTGAAAGCACCTTAGATTATATGCATATTGGATGGTGTTGGAAAGAGGCAGGGATTGGAACGGGTGCCCTGTTTCTCCATGTCGGAGGTCTGGAGAAGCCCTGCGGGCCTCGTGCAGAAAAGAGGCCCTCCTCGCCAAGGTCTTTAGTGAAAATCAGGTGGTTTCAGATCTGTGGATGATCAGCATCTGTCTATGTGAGCCATGGCTTACCAACTGAATAGAAAAACCACCCTGGGAAACAGTCTTCAAGAAAGCCTGGATGAGCTCATTCAGTCTAGAGATCATGCTTCAGCTTGCTCTTCAAGTCCTCCTACAGTTTGACAAAGCTATCAGTGCTGCATTAGCACAGCGGATCAGAAACAGAGTCAATTTCAGGGGCTCTCTGAAGACATGCAGGTTTTGCGACAAGATTTGGACTTTCGTACTGAATGATGTGGAATTCAGAGAGGCCACCAAGGTGGTGAAAGTCAAAATCATGACGGGGATGGGAAAAATACAGGTTCCAATCCTGCGGAGTGAAGGGCCATCAGGGCCTCTGAGCCCACGTGGACTGGATGGGCAGGGCTTCCAGGGGAGGAGCCTGGACAAAGAAAGACTCTGTCAGGAGTTGTTTTAATAATGCAGGCCTTTTCTGGAAGGCCACATGGAACTGACTTAGCAAGGTCCCATAAAGCAGGGGTCTCCAACCTTAGTAACTTTAAGGTTTGTGGACTTCAACTCCCAGAGTTCCTCAGCCAGCAAAGCTGAGGAACTCTGGGAGTTGAAGTCCACAAGCCTTAATGTTACTAAGGTTGGAGACTCCTGCCATAAAGCACCTCCGGGCGTTGGCTTGGTGTCGAAGATAAGCAAGCTTGGGGTTTTGTTTTTTTTGCGGATTAAAAATAAGGATAAAACCTACACAGCTACTTTTGGGTTCATCAAGGTCATCAATATCTATTTTATTTAAAACTTTAAAAAAAAGATTATATGTATATTAACATTTTGTATTACTGGACCTTTATAAACCAAGAACATGGCTGATTAGAGGTAGTGAGTGTTGCACTCCAGCTCATCTCATCTACACGGGGCTTGATTGGAAGGAGAGAGAAAAACCAGAAACTAAAGTTTTCTGTATGTTCCTGAAAGAACTGTGATGAATTACTGCATCATTCTGGTTTAAATTAGATTGTCAGGCGAAGGAGAATAATTATACCAGGGACTCCAGGGCTCAAACTCTTTTTCTCTTAGTTTTATTTTCAAGCTGGAAATACTTCTGTAAAGAGTCATTTGAGTGAAGTGGACAGAAAGAAAAGAAGCAGCAGATATAAGTAAAATATAAAGCAGAACTGCTGTATAATTACATTTATTCATTGTCCAGTGGTACGTGACATTTTATATTTGATGTTTGAATTCCTAGTCTCAATCAACAGTATTCCCATAAAGGAATTAGGGATTGATAATGTATGGAAACCAGTCTTCCAAAATCTCTGAAGGTTGTTTTTTTTTTTTGGCAAATGCTATTTTCTTTTAAATCTATCTCTTTTTATTTAAGGAGCTCAGGGAGCCATATATAGTTTCTTTAATTTTATCCCCATAGCAACAAGTTTTCTAAGTAAATTGGTCCCCAAATCACCTAGTGAGCTTCAATGAAGTTGAACTTTCCCTGGTTGTAATTCAACTATGTAACCCAAGGTTAACAATCCTTTTTGGCTTGGAGGTTCTACTATAATACTATATTTTATCTGTGAAATATCACAGAAGCAAGTAGGACTGAATTTTTCACTTTTTTGTGTGTTTTGTGAGTTAGAGGAGTTAACAATAGAAAATTTGCCCGATTAAAAAAATTGAAACAGTTAAGGATGCTTAGGTCTTTAAATCCCCAAAACTAAAAAAAAATGCAAAAAATATTCAGTTCCACCCATTCTAGAAGGACTTAGGAGTACAAATGGAGTTTTGTGAATTCTGTAGGTTGCTCATGGATTCTGAATTGCCCATTCTTGCTCTAATGATTGCAGCCTCCTGATTTTTTTTTAAAAAAAACATTTTTTTCTTTGGAAATTAGGATTAGAAAAGGTCAGAGTGTACTTGAGCTGCTTTTTCTCTTATGTGCCCCATAGGAGAAGTTATCTCATTATTTCTTCCCTTTGGATTAACTGAATCCATAAAAGGAATGAATAGGAAGTCAGGGATTAACAAATTGCCAGGCAACATTCAGAGTCTAGCATTTATAGGGGGTTTATTCCCTTCAAAAGAGATGGATCTCCTCTTCCTCCTCCTCCTCCTCCTCCTCCATAGAAAAATGCATTATTTTTATTTTATTTATTTATTTCATTTTGTCACAACAATATACACAAACATTGCCATAAGTAAAAAAACATATCATGAAGAAAATATATATATATATATAAGTAAAGAATATGCATTAGCTATATTAATTTGATATAATTACTTGGTTGATTTTTCTTTTTCTTCTTGTTTTCTTTAAAACAACGGTGATAAGTGTTAACATTTTCTTAGTCCACTGATTCTGCAGGGAAACATAAAAAAAGGAAAGATGATATTTGTAGTTGTATGACAAAAACTTCATTCCTTTTGGCACACACACACACGCGCACACACACAAAAGGATGAGTCTTTGATCATGCTGCCATAACCCTTTCTTATGGACACTGGTGTGTCTTTGTTTGATATTATGCGGGTCAAGTGATCTTCTCCAAGAAGGAGAAAGATGACGATGTCAATTTTCATGGCTGTGATAGCACATGGACGGTTGGCCCTTCTCACTCTTTACCTGCTCCATTTTAAGATACTCCTGTAATGTATCTTTAAGATTTTTGGAGGGAAATTTGGGCGGGAAAATGCACGTTGCTGGTTGGTTAAAGCCTCCGAGAAAACTGTATATAAAGAGGGGTTTTGCCGGATGTGTTTGCTGGGTTCACTATAAACTAAAGAGTTGTTGTCACTCACTGGTCTCCTGCCTCGTTATTGCCCGAACTTAACAACTCCATTCCTTTTAAGTCAAGGTGAGATTAAAATGGAGCAAGAACGCTGAGCAGAGAACTAGACTAAACATTTATAAGAGATCAATCATTCAAAAGAGCTCAGAAAATTGTATGAATGCCATAGCCTACTTAAGAGAATGTTATGGAACTGTTATCCTCTTTCAGAAAAAAAAAAAGGAAAGCTATTTCTTTTTCCTTGAGTTAAATAAGAAGGATTGAAAAAAAAATGCATAAGAGATATTTCATGCTGCACTATTTGAAACAGCTGTTTCCCTGACATGGGACATTAGGTTTCGGCACCACAACCACTGAATTGATTATATTGCAATTAGCGGGCAAGAGAGGCAGTTTTATTAACCCTCCCATATTTTATAGGCAAGGTGATGGATAGCCTCATGCACTGTGTTTAGTGTCATAGATCTAGAAAGGACCATTTAGACCACTGATTCCAACATCCTGCCAAATTAAAGCTTCTCAAACCACCTCAGACATCTCTGATAAATTTAACTTTTCTGTGAAATTGGTTTCACTGTGAAGCTATTCTTACTGATAGGAGAAAGTGTGCCATGTGCGTATAACATTCAGCTGGAATCTGCCTTCCTATAACTTAAATCCATTATTCCATGTCTGCCACTCTTGAATGAGAGAGGAGAGGTCTTGACCCCTTTTGTGTGACATCTTTTCAGGTTTTTGAAAAGTGCTGTGATGCCCCTGCTCAAGTCTTTTATTCTCAGGGCTTAAAATACTCAGCTCCTTATCCTTCATAAGGTTTAACTTCCAATGCCCTGATCATCTTTAGTATGCTTTTCTGAACCTGTTCCTGTTTCACGGAATCCTTCTTATAAGAGCATTTTCTGAAACACGATAAAATACTGGAAGCCTGTTTTGACAAAAACAGAACAGAGTGCAATATTTGCTTCCCTGGAAATTGCTTTCCAATTTATTTGGAAATTGTTATATCTATTGCTGCAGCTGAAAATTGCATTTGTATCATATGGTTAATCATAGCTAGTTTGCAGTGACTTAGCATTCCACAATATTATGACATAACTATTCTAAGGCAAAAAAGAAGTGGCTGCTAAACGGCCAAAATTTAACTCAACTTGACCATGCTGAATCTTCACTCTGCAAAAGCTAGTGATGCATTGATTTAAATGTGGGATATAGTTTTATTATGCCAAAGATAAACTTGAAAAATATAATTGTTTCATTAGTCAGGTCAGCTAATGTTCAAACGACTACATAAAACAGTAGGTCAGGGGTGTCAAACTCAAGGCCTGGGGGCTGGATCCCGCCTGTGGGGTGTTTAAACCTGGCCTGCGGGGCCATCCAGGAAACACCAAAGGACCGGCTCGCAGTGCCTCTGCCAGCAAAAACAGAGCTTGGCCAGCCCTTGTAAACTCCGATTTCACTGGTAGAGGGTTGCAGGAGGGCATCACAGCTGAAAACTGAGTTCAGGAGCACGTTTTTGCTGCCAGAGCACTTGGGCCACCCGACACGAGTGATGTTGAGCTGGCCATGGCCACCCTGGCCAATCCACTCTGGTCCCCCAAGATGCAGCCTGATGCAGCCCTCAATGAAATCGAGATTGATACTCTTGCAGTAGGTTGTTTCTTACTTACTTGATCTTTTAAAATTCTCTTAATATTCTCATGAACAGTTGACTGTTGCTCAATCAGGCTTGATTTGCAGTGAATTTATGGACATGGCAACCTTACAGAAGCCTTACACCTCTTCTTTCTTATGAGATGGGTTTTCAAGTTTCTAGTCTACGCTAGAGTCTTGGTATTTTTTGCGGGGTCTATATTGATGCTAACCAGGTCCGATCCTACTTTTATGCATAAACACAAACAGTGAGCAAGAGAAAGAGAAAGAGAAAAAGAGAGAAACTGAAGAAACAGATAAGAATTAAAGCTTTTCATTCTCCATACACGTTCTCCATGTACATTATTTAAAAAGTTGGATAAAAATATTTGTCCTTTACTGAGCACTGTTGACTTCATTCTGCTCATCCAAAATCAATTCACAATGTGGAACATTGATATGATTAAGTGGTTATTTAGTGGCCTGATGAAAGTGATGGCCTGCTGAACAAAAGGATGTGCCCTTTTGAATCTGTTGACGAGAGGAAGACTTGAGGGCTGACAGATAGAAATGAGTATATTAAACCCATGGTTTTAAGTTGATAGCAGGAGTTTTCCATAGCAATTATAGTGCAGCCATTGAGATAAAGAGGTGATTATATTTTGAAGAAGAAAACATGATTGTTCTATTATTATAGTCCTTCCAAGACAATGAATATAAATGGCCTTGAAGGAATCTGTAATATTTTCTTGAACTCAATCAGAAAAAAATAAATAGTGGGCGAACATGTTTCCTTCAGCCCTGTCATATGGAATTAAGCATGGACACAAAGAGGACAGGAAGTGGCTCTGATGAATGATAATGGGAAGAGAAGAATCATTTGCTGAGTTAAAAACAAAATAAAAAAAAGCCCAAAAGGAAACATGACAGACGTATATTCTTTCCTAAACCCTGGTTGAAAACTCAGATTGAATAAATTTAAGGGAATCCTGCAGCAATGCAGGACAAATTTTGCACCGGCTAGGAGAAATAAGATGCTCAAAATCAAATACTTCATTATAAATTTCTCTAGCAAAATCTGATCTAGCCAAACAACACTGAGATGCTCTTGCTGGAAGAAATGCTGCCTGTTGTTCCTGCCTGTCCTTTCCCTCTCGTTTCCTCCTTTAGAAATCCATGAGGAAATTTTCTTTAATATTACAATGAGCCAGTTTTGGAAGCAAGTCACTCAAGCATATCTGTCACTTGATATCTGACAAACAATAACTTGTCAGTTGATGATGGTGCGTGAACTGATGACATGCTGAAAACTGCCTGGCACATTCTCAAATGTTTTTCTTTTTTAGCTTTTATTCTCTTTAGCTCATTCTCAGCATGCTGGAGAATTCCTTCTGAATTTCTCTCGGTGGGATTTTGAGTCCAGTTTACTGCTAAAGATTACAAGAATGTGCTACTGGTGGACTTGCTTCTTCTGTTGCACATCTTTTCTTCACTATAAAAGAGTCCCCAACTGTGCCATGGATAGAAATCACTCTTTATGTCTTCCCTTGATCCTTTCATGCCCACAGTGCATATACAAAAGATGCAGGGCATCCTGTGGTCATGATGCTTATTTTATAATCCTCACCCACCCCCCACACACAGACACTTCCATCCACCCATTGGATGACTATGGAAGTCAAAAAAGCTGCAAAATGTTTGTATTTCAAAACACAGGCTACTTAAAAAAACATCACTAAAGAAGTTCAACATCCCTTCCCTGAAATTTTCGCTTAAAGTCTCTTGATTGAATTTTTCCACATCACACAGCAGTAAAAGTTCTCTTTCTTCACACTATAGTCAACTGGCTATGAAAACAAACGTAAAAGAGAGGGGTTTTTTTTTTGGTATAGTTTTGAAAATGGTGCATTCAAGAGTTCACCAAAAGGTGAACTCTACATCAGGGGTATTAAATTTGTTTTCATTGGGGGCCCCATCAGGGTTGTGTTTGACCTCTGGGGGCTGGGGTGGGCATAGCCAGGGTGAGCATGGCCAGCTCAACACAACTCATGTTGGGGGCACCTATAGTGGTCCAAGTGCTCTGCCAGTGAAAATGGGCTCCCGAGTTCCGTTTCCGGCTGCGAAGGCCTCCTGCAACTTTCTGCCAGTGAAAATGCAGCTTGTGAGGGCTGCATGCAGCCCTCCTGAGCTCCGTTTTCGCTACCAGAGGCTCTGTGGGCTGGTTCTTTATTGTTTCCAGGGTAGCCCGCTGGCCAGATCTAGGCACCCTGCAGGCCAGATCCGGCCCATGGGCCTTGAGTTGACATCCCTGCGCTGAGTTTGCCAAATGTTGATACCCTGCTCTACAGTGTTTGTTTTGTGAAGAAGAAAAAGAAAAAAGCTTTCTTCATAGCATAGCATCATCACTTTCTTAGCACTTTATAAGTTGTCCAGTTCAGGAAACATAGTCTCACAGTATGAATAATTGTTTAGTAAAAATTTCATCCTAAACTGTCCAAATATTCAGGGACCAAAATCCTATTAAGACTATTGTTTCCTAATCTTAAAAATGATTGGAATGTAGGATTCCTATTTCTAGGCTGGACTCAGGGGTGCTATTCAGCAGGTTCTGACAGGTTCTTGAGAACCGGTAGCAGAAATTTTGAGTAGTTTGGAGAACTGGCAAATACCACCTCTGGCTGGCCCCAGACTGGAGTGAAAATGGATATTTTGCAGTATCCTTCCCTGCCATGCCCACCAAGCCAGGCCCACAGAACCGGTTGTAAAAAAATTTGAATTCCACCGTTGGCTGGACCTGCATAGCAGCTGCAGTTTGTTAGAAATGTTACTTGATGTCATTATTTGCTAACATGGGGCCTTCCAAATGTGTTGGATTTCTATTGATTGGGAAACTCTGGTTGCTAATTTAAAGTCCAGAAGTACCTGCAGGAGAATTTTTTAAAAAAAAGTTATGTTGATGGCTGTGATTGCATAGTCTTGGCCACTATCTTGATTTTTTTTAATGTCCTTGTGGATACTGTTGCCCAAGTTCATAATTTGCAGTAGAAGACCATCTTAAATGATGGGAATGAATGGAGAATGATTGACACTTCCTATGAATTAGGAACACTGACTTACCATATTTCCTCTGATTCAATATGATCTATAAGAGCAGTAAGGAGATGCTAAGCATTACTAAACACAGGTTAACATTTTTTCTTTTTCTCTATTTTTTTTAAAGAGCCACAGTGGCACACTGGTTAGAATGCAATATTGCAGGCTAACTCTGCTCACTGCTCACTCCCAGGCGTTCGATCCTGACCAGCTTGGCTCAGCCTTCCATGCTCCTGAGGTTGGTAAAATGAGAAACCAGATTGTTGGGGGCAATTTGCTGACTCAGTAAACCACTTAGAGAGGCTATAAAGCAATATGAAACTATTGCTATTTTAATCTTTTAACAGTATTTGCTCAGATGGTACATAAAGTGATCAGATATATAAGGGCAGGTTTGTAAGCTTGCCCATATTTCAATAGAGTTGACAATGCAATGTAATCTGTAGACGTTTATTTAGGAACAAGCCACAGTGTGTTCGGTAGGGCTTAGCACCCAGAAAACTATGCAAAAGAATGTCATTTTTATATTCAAAATCTGGTATTGCTTTTCTCAGTTCCTCATGTTTTTTCTCATATCAACTTTGTAAAGTTAGTCATCACTTATGCATAAGGAGCAAAGTGTGAGTGAAGGTATGATTCACAAGGGAAATCAATAACGTGGCCAATTTTTCTTTTGAATGTTTTCTGTGATGATTGGGGAGTCTGCAAGTTGAAATAGAGAGAGAGATGACATAAACAAAGAAGCAGATGAGCAGGATTTTAAACTTTCTAGGTAAGGCATAATCACTTGTTTTCTTTTTATTACATCTGCAAAACAAGTATACCTTCAAAATTGCAACCTAACTACCGTATAACCAAGATTCAAGCAAGTTATTTGGTTATAATTCTGTTCTGTAGATTAATATTTGATTGATTTTAATTATTTACACCCAATTAATGGATTTAGAAACACACCCCTTGTGTTTCTTTGTGTAAAATCTAAAATGACAGAATAATTAAATTGTGCATTGAATATAGTCCATCCCGACGGTGTCCTATTAATAGAATGGGAAGAAGGCAGACAGTTTATCTTGGTCCCGGAGAATGAAAAGTGCCAGTATTGGAAGACATGTACAGAATAAGAATAACAAATTATTGATTATAAATATTTATAAAAACTTGTAGCAGGTTTTTTAGTTTTTAGTTTTAAAAGATTTAACCAGTTGTTCCAGTATCTCAAGTGAAAATGCTTCTGGGCCAAACAACGTTGTTAACAAATGTTGTAGCTGTAAATATTGTCACTGAGTTACATCTGAGAGGATGTTTATCCCTCAGCACAGTCTATGTTAAAAATTCATCCTCATTAGCATCAATTTGTCTAAAGTCAACATCCCCACTTTTATCTAGTTTTTCTATATTACCAGCTTTGCTCCATTTTTTAAAAGTCCCTATAAAGTCAATTAAACATGGGAAAGAGATCAAATCTGTTTTATTAGACATTTCATTCCATAGCTTTCTAACTGATATAGTTATTAATATGATGATGACAAGGCTCCTGGAGGCTAAACCATATAATGAATGATTGAGGGAGCTAGATATGTTGGTCTAACACATAGAAGGAGTAGGGCTGATATGATAGCAGACTTCCAGTTCTTGGGTGCTGTCACAGGGAAGAGGGGTCAACTTATTCACCAAAAGACCTGAGTGAAGGACAAGATGTAATGGTGAAAGATCATTCAAAAGAGATCAACTGAGAACTAAGGAGAAATTTCGTGACAGGGAGAACAGAATGATTTGCCTCCAGAAGTTGTGGGTGTTTCATTACTGGAGGTTTTTAGAAAGAGATTGGACAGACATTTGTGCAGAATGTTATAGGACCATGATGGCAAATCTATGGCACGTGTGCCACAGGTGGCACACAGCACCCTCTCTGTGGGCCCAGTTCAACTCCATTGCCCATGTGTGCGCACCTCCCACCGGCCAACTGGTTGTCGGGTCTCTGCTGTGCATGCATGGGGTGTGCTTGCGTGCGGGGGGGGCTTGTGTGCACATGAATGGGGGCAAGGTGTGTGTGGGGCATGTGCACATGCACGGGGGTGGGGCACATGCATAGGGATGCACGTGCATTGTATTTTGGGGGTTCGGGGACGCACATGCAGATTTGCGCACACATGCGTGTGCTTTGGGCCCTCGGTCTGGAAAAAATTAGCCATCACTGATATAGGATCTCCTGCCATGGGCAGGTGATTGGACTAGAAAACCTCCAATGTCCCTTACAAACCCTATTAGCCTGTTCTGTATTTACAGAAACACTAGAGTTTAGATCAACCAAAAATGCTAAATATGTGTACTACAACATTGCTCAAATTTGAAAAATTGAATGGAATCTTCTTTTTTAGATATTATATTCCATAATGTTCTAACTGATGTAATTGTTTCCAAAGTTCTCATTGACTTAAATCCTAATGCTGTACATCCAACCTAAGGAGCTATATATGTATATTCCATAGCTGACCAATTGGGAAATTAACAAAAATTGTTAGCTTAGTTATTAATAGCAGGTAAGCCTGATGATATAGCTACAGATTCAGAAAACCAAATCCTCCCTCATTAACTGGTAATTGCATTTTCTATAAAGATATATCCAGAATAGAATATAGAATAGAATAGAATTTTTATTGGCCAAGTGTGATTGGACACACAAGGAATTTGTCTTGGTGCATATGCTCTCAGTGTACATAAAAGAAAAGATACGTTCATCAAGGTACAACATTTATATCAATATAAATCATAAGGATTGCCAGCAACAAAGTTACAGTCATACAGTCATAAGTGGAAAGAGATTGGTGATGGAAACTATGAGAAGATTAATAGTAGTGCAGATTTAGTAAATAGTTTGACAGTGTTGAGGGGATTATTTGTTTAGCAGAGTGATGGCCTTCGGGAAAAAAATGTTCTTGTGTCTAGTTGTTCTGGTGTGCAGTGCTCTATAGCATCGTTTTGAGGGTAGGAGTTGAAACAGTTTATGTCCAGGATGTAAGGGATCTGTAAATAATTTCACGGCCCTCTTGTTGATTCGTGCAGTATACAGGTCCTCAATGGAAGGCAGGTTGGTAGCAATTTTTTTTCTGCAGTTCTAATTATCCTCTGAAGTCTGTGTTTTTCTTGTTGGGTTGCAGAACCGAACCAGACAGTTATAGAGGTGCAAATGACAGACTCAATAATTCCTCTGTAGAACTGAATCAGCAGCTCCTTGGGCAGTTTGAGCTTACTGAGTTGGCGCAGAAAGAACATTCTTTGTTGTCCTTTTTAATGATGTTTTGATGTTAGCTGTCCATTTGAGATCTTGCGATATGATAGAACCTAGAAATTTGAAGGTTTCTACTGTTGATACTGTGTTGTCAAGTATTGTGAGAGGTGGAAGTATGGAAGGGTTTCTCCTAAAGTCTACCACCATTTCTACGGTTTTGAGTGTGTTCAGTTCCAGATTGTTTTGGTTGCACCACAAGGCTAGTCGTTCGACCTCTCGTCTATATGCGGATTCGTCATTGTCTCGAATGAGACCAATCACTGTTGTGTCATCTGCGAACTTCAGTAGCTTAACAGATGGATCATTGGAGATGCAGTCATTGGTATACAGAGAGAAGAGAAGTGGGAGAGCACACAGCCTTGGGGGGCCCCTGTGCTAATTGTACAGGTATTTGATGTGATCTTGCTTAGCTTCACCTGCTGCTTCCTGTTTGTTAGGAAGCTTGTGATCCACTTACAAGTCTGTTCCGGTACCTGTAGCTGGTTTAGCTTAGTTAGAAGAATGTCTGGAATGATGGTATTGAATGCTGAACTAAAGTCTACAAAAAGGACCCTTGCATAGGTCTTTGGAGACTCAAGATGTTGTAGGATGTAGTGCAGAACCATATTAACAGCATCATCTGTTGATCTATTTGCTCGGTATGCAAATTGCAAGGGGTCTAACAGCGGATCCGTGATGGTTTTCAAGTAGGAAAGCACTAGCCTTTCAAAGGTTTTTATGACTACAGATGTTAAAGCAACTGGTCTGTAGTCATTCAGTTCCTTGATGGTGGGCTTCTTCGGCACTGGGATGATGGTAGAGCGTTTGAAGCAAGAAGGAACATAGCACAACTCTAGTGATTTATTGAAAATATGGGGGCCAATTGGTCAGCACAGAGAACCTAAGAGAACCTCAGAGAACCTCACTAAGAACCTCAGACATTTTTCTAAATAAAGAATTTATTTTCTGTAAATATTTTACAGATATTTGAATTCCTCTCCAAATATAAAGTAATCTGGGAATAATATTCATTTTGACAGCATTCACCTTTCCCCAAAGAGTGAGGTTTAATGACTCCCTTCTATCCATATCTGAAGAAATCTTATATATTTTATTTATATTACATGTTACTGAGTTATATTTTTCAGTATACACATACTTAAATATTTAATGGATTTGGTACAGATAGGGCATTGATATTCCTTAAATGGATGGATAACCAAATTTTCATCGATTGACATCAACTCCCATTTGGACCAGTTAATAGAATATTCTGCTATTTTACTAGAGGTATCAGTCACTTGCGTCAAAACTGGAATAGTAGTGTGAGATTTAGACATAAACAGAAGAATATAATCTGCAAATAAAACCAGTTTATATTCAACTGAATTATCTACTACTCCTTAAATCTTCCTAATTTGTCTGATAGTACATGCCAAGAGTTCCACACAAATATCAAAAAGCAAGAGTGAAAATGGATATCCTTGTCTGGTTCTTCTAAATAATGGGTCACTAGTATTAACAGTATTAGTAAGTAACTGTTCTTCACAACTGCAACAATGATAAGATTAAGATTAGATTTTACAGTCAAATTATTGCTTTTCAGTTTATTGTCTGACGGTTATTGTAAACTATGGATATATTTTGAGTTACCTTTATAGTCAGAGGATTAACTGCAGAAAGAATAATTATAAACCCTGTTGTGAGGTTTACAGATCACTAATAATGTGGCAGTCACAATGCTGCAGAAGAAGCTGTGAAAAGCAAAACTGTGAATTCAAGACCAGGCAGTTGGTCAATATCTGCTTGTCCGAAGAAATATAGCCCTACTATGTTTCACCAAGCATAAAATATAAGAAACTCTTATAAGAAGACTCGATGAGATTTTTTGAAGTTATAACAACATGATGCATCTGCTTTGCTGAGTGTCTACATCTTCCTCCCCTTTGTGTGTGCTTGTGTGCTGACTTTTGGGTGCCACATTTGTGTGCTCAGGACAACTCTGTATCTTGAAGGGATTTTATCTGTTTGCTTATTCTTTTGAGAGATGCAGTTTGATCGGTTCCAGCCTGGCTGATAATTGTCAGTTGAAAGAAGCTTAAGTGATCCCCTCAACATTGTATTGTCTTTATTCGCAGTGAAGTTTCTCCTGGTTTTGGCTGCTTGCAGATCATGTTGATGATGAAAAGGAGCTCAAAGCGAGTTCATGAATAAAATTATTTCTGAATTAAAATTTTCTTCTAACAGCCCCACCCCCTGAGTGAGTGCCCCAGAAATGAGGCAAGTGGAAAGGAGGCCTCATGAAAGAAGAGGACCTGGAAACGCTTCATGGCCCATTATGCTGGAGAAGGTTCTGGCTAAACATCAGAGAACATTCAAGTCTCTGAATGTGTGTGTTGAGCCCAGCTCTGGCTCTACATATGACTCTACAGGGATCTGGATCATGGGAGCAGCCACTAATCAAAGATCAGAAAAGATGAATTATTGAGGACTCATTCGAGTGATGCAGGGATTTGCATCTGGGATGCATGGGGAGGGGATCATCACACTGGCGGCTGGGATAGCAGGAGATGAGTCTTGGGTGTTGCGAAGAGCTGCCTCGGTTCTGGGATCTGGCAGATGACATGGCAGCTGCGGCCGTCGGACGAAGATGGAGATGTTCTGTCTCCTTCCCCACTTCAGACCCACGAGCTGGCCTTCAGCCAGTGGATTCACAGCTCTTATCAGTCCTGGCAGAGAAATCACAGCTGCCTGTCAAAGTTCAAACAAATGACTCACTGTAGCAAGACTTTCAGCTCTTTTTGAAACCGTTCAGCTAAACTTTTGCTTCCCATGGAGTGAGACCAGTCCCAAAGCTCCTTATATATCCTGTGGTATTCCTTTTGATGACACTGCCTCTCTAATCTTCTGAAGCGTGGGTCAAGCCAAGCTTGATTATTATTATCAGCTGGGTCTGAAGGTGTAGCCTGGGGAAGGGAGGAATCAGGGGATGATGGCCTATTTACGTCCTCCGACTGGTCTGGTTCTGGCTCCTGGAGATGAGCCACAGGAATCAGTGCTCCCGAGGTAAGCCTTACCGGCCCTTCCCCCTCACTTTCTGAGTCACTTTCGGGCATGGGCCAGGTTCGGGGGCTGGAGTCACAACAGGAGAGAGTGGCCGGGCATCCAATCAACAGAGCAGTTCAGCCATGGGGTGGGGCATGAGCAGCGCGGGATGTTTAAAAGGGGCTGAGAGGCAGAAGTTCTCAGCGCCAACTTTGTACAGAGAGACCTCGACTATTACTGAGACCCAGTTTGTAGCAGACCCAATAAACAAAGTCATGGGTGGAAAAGAAAACCAAGTTGGCTTGTTTCTTTTCATGGTGTCTGGCACAACTGTGGCTGAGCTAGCCGAGAGTGTGCCACTTGGAGGTTTTGTGGAATCAAAGCTGGCAGAAGGCCTACATATATGGGCAGAGGGATAGCTACGAAAACTAATGGGAGGCCAAAGAATGAGCAGTGGAGTGTAGCAGTGATGGCAAAAAAGGATGCATAATAGGAGATGCTGAAACAAGGGATAGGGGAAAAAGAAATTTGATTTCAACCCCCTCTTTTGCTCCCTAACTTCAATCTAAGGCCCTGAATGACTTGAACTCCAGTTAGTTTTCCTGTAGAATGCCATAGCTGTCTGTATGTTGCCACATCTATTCATCTTGGAGAAGAAAATGGGTCTGGCATTCATTACAGAAACCAGGTTGTCTGGACGTGTTTCTCTGGTTTGCCCAGCTGGGCTGTAGATACTACACTAGCCTTGATATGAATCAGGGGTGAAATCAGCAGGTTCTGACAGGTTCTGGAGAACTGGTAGCAGAAATTTTGAGTAGTTTGGAGAACCGGTAGCAGAAATTTTGAATAGTTCGGAGAACTGGTAGCGGAAATTTTGAGTAGTTCGGAGAACCGGCAAATACCACCTCTGGCTGGCCCCAGAGTGGGGTGGGAATGGAGAATTTACAATATCCTTCCCCCAGGAGTGGGGAGGGATTGGAGATTTTGCAGTATCCTTCCCCTGCCACACCCACCAAGCCACACCACGCCCACCAAGCCATGCCCACAGAACCAGTAGTAAAAAAAATTGAATTTCACCACTGATGTGGATTAAGCAACAATATTTTAAAGAGATCAATTTCTGCATCTTGAAATGAAGATTCTATGACTCTTGGTAAAATTTAGCCCTCAAGTAGTTATTTGAATGTATGGGACGCGGTGGCTCAGGGGCTAGGACATTGAGCTTGTTGATCGAAAGGTCGGCAGCTTGGCGGTTCGAATCCTTAGTGTTGCCGTGTAACAGGGTGAGCTCCCATTACTTGTCCCAGCTTCTGCCAACCTAGCAGTTTTGAAAGCACGTAAAAAATGCAAGTAGAAAAATAGGGACCACCTTTGGTGGGAAGGTAACAGCGTTCCGTGCGCCTTTGGCGTTGAGTCATGCCGGCCACATGACCACGGAGACATCTTCGGACAACGCTGGCTCTTTTGAAATGGAGCTGAGCACCTCCCCCTAGAGTCGGCAATGACTAGCACGTATGTGCGAGGGGAACATTTACCTTTACCTAGTTATTTGAATATGAATGGCAATATCTAGAAGGAGTCATGTGCTGAATCAAGGCTGAGAGGTAGAAAATTAAATCTGAATTTCATTTTTGCCACTTTTATTCCTAGCATCTTGTATTACTTTTTTTCCTCCCTTCCTTTTCATCCACTGAAGCCAACGTTCTACTAAAGCAGTACATAAGGGAGAAATCTAAAATGCTGAAATGACTCTTGCGATTGTATTTTAATACCCTGAATGGAAAGCATTGCTCTATCTGCCAGTTACAAATCCGGGTTTCTGCTTTGGAGGAGAGGATTCCTTGCTTCTGTGAGACTACATTAGAACCATTACAGGATTAGACTGTGAGCAGTGAACCACTGAGGTTTTTATCAGTTTTGCCCTTCTGCCCAAAAAGAGCTGCTTTCACTAAGCTTCTGACAGCAAAAAGACAACATTTGCTTTTCAGTAGAACATTTTCAGTGCCACTGCAGGTTTCCGCAAGTTGGAACTTATATAATTCACCCTTACAGTAATCATTACCCATATATAACCAACCACCCATCCTGACAGTTGAGCACAAAAGCTAATGCTAATTTTGTTTTCTTCTGTCACGAGCAGAGCCAGGGAAAGCATAGCAAGCATCAGAATGACAGTGGGAGAAATAGTGTGCCGGGGCCTCATTGCCTTCCATAAAAATTCAATCACGTTGCACTACTTAGATTGCAAGAATATAGCTGTTACTCCTCTCCAAAGGCTTGTTGTCATGTCCTACTAGCTGCTAATAAATGCAGTACTTTCCTGTCATCTTGCTGCTTCCACCTCACTGTCTGAGAGATTTTAAAAGCCTCGTTCCATTCTTCTCCTCCCCTCCTTTCTTCTCTGTTGAAAAGTGGGGCTTTCTCTCATTTCATTAGAAAATGCAACATGTGAAGTGAAGGAGAAACCAGTCAAGAAAAGCTGTCCCTTTTGGCAAGAAGGATTCCTTAATGCATCCTAAGAGACAGGTGCAGGTTTGACCTTCAACCATCCAGCCTTGCCTTTGATGAGAACTCTGGCTGCTAAGTGATCAAAAGATGATAATTAATGCAGGGAGAAGCAACACAAGTCTCTTTCTTGATGGCGCATTCAGTTTAATTGGGATCCCAATCAGTTTAATGCACCTGCAGGGTGCATGTAAAATAATTTTCTTCTTCCTCCAAATTCTATTTCATGGAAAACAATATATTATGCAACTGGTGTGATAGAAATAAAAGATTTTTTAAAAATTCCTATTCTTCTGACCTATTAGTTGTTCCTGTCAAAATAGTTCAGGTTTGCCCAGTGAATCAAATGGCTCATTCTACATTTGTAAAAATTAACTCTTGCTGTTTAATCAAGTATTAGCGTAAGTGTATATGCAGAGCACAGTTCAAATGTGGTATCTATTCCCAAATGTACAATAAAACAAGCCAAAAGAAAGAAACAGAAGAAAACATTAAAAAAGAAAAAAGGAACACACCAATCTGCCATCCAAACAAAAAATACAATGGAATTAATTAAATTGAACTCCACTGGGAGAGTTTGGAGTTATCTCCTATCATCCTTTTGTCCAAATGCTTCCAGTGGCCAATAGCTAAAGAAGTATTCTGTGATTCCAATGGTGCTTTTTTTAAAAAGCATCTTTTAGCTTCTTGCTTGAGAAGCAAAACATCTTTAAGCAAAAGCAAAATAAGTCCAGTTGCCTTTTAAAAAAGCACCTTTAGGGACAACCATGACCTGGATGGCCGAGAACCTCCATAGACAAGTTTTCTGTGGATTATGCGTGATTCATTTGCGTTTGATAATAGATCATTTTTTCTGGGATAGTTTTTGGATGCAATTTAGGTAGAGTCTAAACCAGGGGTCTCCAACCTTGGCAACTTTAAGACTTGTGGACTTCAACTCCCAGAGGTCTCTGGGAGTTGAAGTCCACAAGTCTTAAAGTTGCCAAGGTTGGAGACCCCTGGTCTAAACAGCTAGAGTGTTGATGTAAATAAGGTAAAGATAAAGGTTCCCCTTGCACATACGTGCTAGTCGTTGCCAACTCTAGGGGGCGGTGCTCATCTCCCTTTCAAAGCCGAAGAGCCAGCGTTGTCCGAAGACGTCTCCGTGGTCATGTGGCCAGCATGACTCAATGCCAAAGGTGCACGAACCCTGTTACCTTCCCACCAAAGGGGGTCCCTATTTTTTCTACTTGCATTTTTATGTGCTTTCGAAACTGCTAGGTTGGCAGAAGCTGGGACAAGTAACGGGAGCTCACCCCATTACACGGCAACACTGGGGATTCGAACCACTGAGCTGCTGACCTTTCGATCAACAAGTTCAAAATCCTAGTCCCTGAGCCACCGCGTCCCTCGTTGATGTAAATATAGATGACAAAATAAAAATTAGAATGGGACTTCTCACATCTCACTGATTCCATTGGGATGAGATACAAAACTAAGCTAGAGGACCAAGTGTGTGAGACAGAAATGGACACACTTCTATCTGTTGGGCATTAGTTCCCATATATTTTTTCCCAATATTGTGGGTGCAGCCCTGCCAATTGTCCTCTGACTGGAGATCTTAGTGACATCTATCTGAAACGTGTCAGCTGAAGCATCATAGAAGTTATGGGGTTGTTCACTGTCTGAACTAGGGGCAGAAGAATCTTTGTTCTGTACGTTGTTCTTTGAGAAGCACAGTCTCATTATGTGTAGTTTTATTTTATTTTTATTTAATTATTTAAAACATTTATACAGCCACCCATGTTTCAGGAAACCCTGGGCAGCTCCCAATAAAATCAAATTTTATTATTGAGATTTTGAAGTTCAGCTCCTGGAATCACCCACAAATCTGTCTTGTCTGGACTATGAGAATGAGATTGAAGATCTGGACTGTAAATTCTGAAGCTGTTTGGTCAAAGCTCATGGAAGGCACAAAAATGGGAATGGGGAGGAGATAAAAGGGAGGGAAAAACCTTCCTCTTGCTATTGCAAATATTTGTTTTTATATCCCTGAATGTTTTTGCGCTAGTCCTTCTTCGGTGGCACTCTCTATGTGAAACACTCTCAAAGCATTTCAGTCATTTTCTTCTCATTCTCTCAAGAAACTGTATTAGCAGACATCCAACTGGTAAGAAATGGATTCTTTTATAGCTTGGATTTGAAAGTAGAACATTAAAAGCACTCAGATAAAAGCCAGGTCAATGAATGCTGATACTTTACTATTTCATCAATAAACACCTGAACGGTTTTTGTAACATTGTTTTTGTAGTGAGAGAAAGAAGAGGGGGGAAAGGAAAGGAAAAGGAGAAAGACGGGGGAAAACTCATTATTTGTGAACATATTTTAAGACAAAGTAGGGTGGTTGTTCCTATTCCAGAGTTATTCACTTTGAATGGAACTTGTCAAATCTTCTCAAGAGAAGAAAAAAAGTTAATTGAGCAATTCAGATAATCAGAGATTCTGAACTAGAATTACTTCCCTGTCCATTTAACCATTATAAATAACTTTCCCTTAAAAAGTTAATTAATAAGTGCTTCCAGTGTGGTTTATCGATCTTTTTCTATTTCAGTACAGTTACGTTTCGCTTTTGTCATGCTAAGGGTGTTAGTGTGATATGTGAGTCTCTTTTCAGGATAGCTCCCAGGCAGCATGACTTTTTGAAGAAAAACTTACCAAAATGAAGTGAGGAAAGTCTATAAATTCAGACTGCTCTTGGGTTAACAGAGGCAATAATGTAAAATGATTATGCATCTAGATTGTTAACATAACTTGAACAGTCTTCCAGATGAAACCCTGGACAGTCTGGCAATAATCATCTTAGATATTCACATGTACCAAATTGACTAGGCTGGCCTAAGCTTTCAGTAGGGGGGGGTTGGGGGAATACATGATACTGAAGAAAATTTTAGAATTATATTTTTCTATCATGAATTGGCTTGTTTGATCAACATGGCTGCTGTAAGCAATTTAACACTATAACTGTATTGATGGTATAGGATATATTCAAGAGAAGAATGATAGGATAATTTTGCCCTTTGAAATTGGTATTGTGAAGTTGGCAAATTCTGTGATTATTTTTTTTAAAGTTAGTAATAGAATAGAATAGAATAGAATTTTTTATTGGCCAAGTGTGATTGGAGACACAAGGAATTTGTCTTGGTGCATTTGAATGGCTCACAGTCACTATTGTGGGAAGGACAGTTATATAAATTGATTGATTGATTTTGGTGGCTCAACAGACTAATGCAGTTTGTTATTAACACAGCTGCTTGCAATTACTGCAAGTTCAAGTCCCACCAGGCCCAAGGTTGACTCAGCCTTCCATCCTTTATAAGGTAGGTAAAATGAGGACCCAGATTGTTGGGGGCAATAAAAGTTGACTTTGTATATAATATACAAATGGATGAGATTATTGCTTAACACAATGTAAGCCGCCCTGAGTCTTCGGAGAAGGGCGGGATATAAATTCAAATTAAAAAAAATTGATTGATTGACTGACTGAATGACTGATTGACTGAATATATGTAGAATGCTAGATGGCATTCTAATATTGAGAAATAGGAAAAGAGTATGCACAAAAGAGAAATAAAGCACTGCCAGATATGAGGCATTTGGCCATGACACAACCTGTGTCCTCACAGAGTATTTATCTTGCATGGGACTCTGTCTTTAACTCTATTTCTAATTTTTCCCCTCAGGACAACACTATAGGGCACAGCATGCCAAAGCAACTAGGCACAAAGACAGTCCCCCCCCCCAGTGCCATGACTCTGCTAAACACTTAATTCGCATAGCACTGTCTTAGGTCTAAAGATATTTTACTCATGTAGTAGGCTATATTGCTATTATCCTTCTTACCTTCTCATTCTTTTTCATATTCTTATCTTTCCTATTATCTTGTCCTATTGGTATCTTATGATTTATCACTTGTTGTTTGTTTCTTATGATTTATGATTGTAACTATGACTTATGATCTATACCTATCACTTTGTTGTTTGTATGTACACTTAGAGTTTATTCACCAGAGACAAATTTCTTGTGTGTCCAATCACACTTGGCCAATAAAGAATTCTATTCTATTCTATTCTATTCTATTCTATTCTATTCTATTCTATTCTATTCTATTCTACTCTACTCTACTCTACTCTACTCTACTCTACTCTACTCTACTCTATTCTTTCCGTGATCATTGCCTTCCCTTCTTTCCTTTAATCTATATAACTCTTGCTGCCTTCTTGTCAAAATCCTGTTCAGACTTGATAGAGAAGCAGGATGAGGTATCCTAAAAATCAGACCCACATCAGTGATTCTGCGGTAGTCACACACCTCACAATTCTTACCTTTGAACTTGCAGTCTTTGAATGAAGAGCCTTTTGTACCAATCTTTGAAAAACACCAGCATCTGAAGATGGAATCATCAACAGAGACAGAGGACTGCTTAGTTGTAGACAGATGAACCTGACAGGGTTGATCCAGGAGGAACCTGTTGAAGGATGATAGACTGGATCTGGTTCAACTGTCTTTGGGTGGGGTCAGAGGTTGATTGCTTTTGTCTCCACCATCCACACCAGGCTAATTCCCTTTCCTTGAGCAAAGTTACTTAGAACAATGCTACTCCATAAAGACAGTGGTAACTTATTCATAGAATTCTTAATTCTCAGACCTTGATTCTGCTTGTCTTCTGGCCTTTCTTTTTCACCTGGTTTTCTGGAGGCTGTACTTTGAGTGAGTTTTCTCCTGTGTATAAGAAACTGAACATATAGAGGAACCTTATGAAATTATTCTTAAACCAGATAAGAGCTGCTATTTATAAGCCCAGGACAATTATTCTTATTGCTGTTCATTATATACCACTTCAATCTCTTCTACTACAACTCCATCTTGATCTTCCCTATCAGTTCACAGACTGTATTTCCACAGGCCATATATCCCGACTACTCACTTTTAGGTGACTTTATCACAGCAAATAGGAAAACATATCTAATCATGACTGGTCTTGAAAAACCTAAGTGGAATGGGGCCTGGTTACTACTTAGAAATTAGACTGGGAAGTTTAAAAATATCATTTAAAAAAGCATAAATAGGGTACATGCATATTGTTGCTAAGAAACAGCAGGAGTTAAGCTTGACTCAAAGGTGACTTTAGTTTTAATTTGTAGCAGTGCATTTGTTGTTGTTAGTTGCGAAGTCGTGTCCGACCCATCGCGACCCCATGGACAGCATTCCTCCAGGCCTTCCTGTCCTCTACCATCCTCTGGAGTCCATTTAAACTCATCCCTACTGCTTCATTGACTCCATCCAGCCACCTCGTTCTCCGTCGTCCCTTTCTTCTTTTGCCCTCAATCTTTCCCAGCATTAGGCTCTTCTCCAGTGAGTCCTTCTTTCTCATTAGGTGGCCAAAGTAGCTGCAATCTCAACAAATTATCTAAAGCAGCTCTTGGTATGTGTAATGTGTCATTTGTCTGGGAAACCATTAGGGAGGTGTCTCTGATCAGAAACCCTTGATACCAGAAAGCCGTACCAAGCCCATTGATCATGTTTTTGTTTTTTTTATCACTACACAGTAATCAAGGAAAGGAAGTGGTCGTGCTTTGGATAGTGGAAACAGAAGCAGCCTTTAACTACAAAAGGTCAGTACGTTCAACACTTAATGTCATTGCCTGCTATGAGGTGGTGTCTCTGCCACATTCAAATTTCTCTTGCTCTTCACTGAACATTGTTCAGTGACGCATAGGACATTATTGTTCAAACAATAATGGTCATGGTTTCCCCCAGTTAGAATACTAAGCAACTTTGCCTTGCAAAACTTCTCTGTGGTTTATTGGTACCAAACTGGCAGAATTAGGTCCCCTTTCAAATGCGTTTTCCCATCCCTTTCTCTCTCACCTCCTTGCTTCTGTTCATTGCAAGCAAATCTTGACTATTCAAAGGCACCTTCTTCCCTTACATACTTATGTGTGTAAGAGAGTAAGTGTGTGTGAGACAGCAAGTGTTTCTCTGTGTGTGTGTTAGGATGAGACAAGCTGACCTAGAGAAATAAGTTTTATGAAGCAATTACCTGTAATTTTTCTCCGGGTAATTCTGACTTTTTACCTTGGCTCACATTATATACCGTATACAGTGAAGGACTTACTTGAATAGCTCCCGGTTTCAGAGTCTGAAATCAAATCGCTCATTGGCCAACTCAGGACTGGGAAGGCCCCAGGAGCTGACTCCGTTACCACTGAATTACTGAAGAACAATTTGGAGTGGTGGATAGCAATTCTGGAGGCGCTATTCACTTATATCGACTCCACTGGCTATGTATCAGAAGATTGGGGCTTGGCAATTGTTGTCCAAATTTTTTAAAAGGGAAAGAGAGATGACCCTGCCAATTATAGACCAATAAGTCTGCTAAACATAATCAGCAAACTTAAGTTTAGAGAGGGGAGAAGCACCATCTATCAGTGCTTAGTTCTTCATCGCCTGATTGAAAAATGCATCTCAAATAGACCCGTATCATTATACACCCGCTTTATAAATCTCAAGGCAGCCTTTGATACAGTTACCAGGACTAAGCCATGGGAGAAGCTGGAAGCTGCCTCAATTGATCACAGGCTTCTTCATCTATTACGTGCCCTACATACTAAAACATCCCTCAAGGTGAGGTGTAATATGCAAGGGTCCCTCTCAAAGTCAGTTAAAACTCAGAACAGGGGTGCATTTTGCACCCCCCCACCCGCTTTTCAACTTTTACATAAATAACATGGTAAAATGGCTAAACAAACCAAATCACACACACACCCAAAATAGGTGACTGAAGCGTCCCCCTCCTGCTCTATGCAGATAACCTTGTGATCCTCTCCAGGACACCAGTAGGACTTAAAAGAGCCTTGCGAGCCCTTCTCCAGTACTGAAATTACAATAAACTGGACATAAATTATGAGAAAACAAAGATCATGGCCTTTACAAAAATGCCAAAACTTTATTCATGATATCTAAATGGCCACAAAATAGAGCAGATAACCACCTCCAAATACCTGGGGATGGTCATTCAGGTCAATGGTTCAAGAAAAGCACATGGAGAATTTGCAGCTGCCTTGGGCCAAAGATCAGCAAGCACCATCCTTAATTTTTTCCACACAAAGGGAGGATACTATGTCCCTGCTGCTATTGAGCTTTTTGTGGCCAAGTCACTAGCACAGCTCCTTTATGGGACCTTGCTCGGACTGTCAGCTTCATGTTTTACATCATTAGAAATAGTTCAATCCAAATTCATTAGATCAATTCTCCAGATGCCACGTTGTGTCTCAAATGCACTTCTGTGCCTGGAGACAGGATTGATAAAAGTCAAAGCAAGAATCTGTATAGCGTCCTTAACTCTCTGGCTAAAGCTTAACTTCTTTCTGCAAGGTCTTGCTCTGTTAATCCTCCAAGACAAATTCTCTTCATCATGGATCAAGGCTGTCAAGTCCAACCTTGCCAAATTAGGCTTCTCCCCAGCATTAATACTCAAGATGGACTATGATCTAGCAAGACAAACCTTGCGACAAAGGGTGGAGGACATTGAGAGGCAGGCTGACTTAGGGAAAGCCCCCTGTTTCTGGCTCCAGATGCCATTAGATGTGTTGTTGCTCCTGCCAGCTATTTTAGTCAGTTGGAATCAGCAAACCACCAGAGAGCATTTGCACTCGCATGGTGCCATCCACTTCCATTGGCAGTTCTGTAATGGCAACTATAAAAGGATACCATTCACAGAACGACTCTTTCCCTGCGGCTCAGGAAAGGTGGAGACTCTGGGTCACATGCTCCTTAGATGTTCCTTTTATACAGAGATTAGGAAAAAACATATTCTGCCAATAACTGCTAGGTATTCTGGCTGTTCTGACACTACCTATCTTCAGTGGCTGCTTAAGGATGAACGGTCCATAACTACAGCACAGGTGGCCAGATTCTGCACAGCAGCACTGGGGGTTTGTCACAAATACGTGTCTTCTCCACCATAACCTTGTATAGAACAATTGTGGCTAACCCTTTGCGCAGCTTAGTCATTTTCCTTTTAGCGTTGAACCCACAATTGGCCACACAGTTTAGGGATTGCAAGTACTGTATAGTCAGATGATGTATAATTGACATTGGATTTTATTACAGATTTTAGTTGTTATTTATTATTTTATCCTCGAATTATTAAGTGTATATATACTGAGTACTTTTATTCTGTTCTAACACTGTAATAATAAATTGTATTGTATACCATATATGGCCTCTTTGGACTATCTATCTGAAGTCACAAAGTCAACAGTTACAGCTGGGTTACAAAATCAGCATGAATCTGTATTTTTCTTAATAAGTAGTTCAGTCTATAGAGATAGGTAGTATAGAATTTAGAAATAATTATATAGGGATTGTCCTTCAATATCTAGTAAATTAAAGCAAACAGATTAATACCTCATTAATCAAAATAGTATCATGGTTGAGATGAAAAAGTTCTCCTTCAATGTATTGGATTTTCTTTACTCATAACATTAAAGAAAAAAAAAGTCAGAATGCTTTTTTTTTTTTACAAGCATCTGACAAGTAGAGACTATTTGGTAGTCTGGAGATTATATTTTCATTATCACGAATGATGTCGTGAATGCAAAAGCAACATTTAGCACTGGCTTAAATGTTCTGTAGTATGAGAGGCAAAGAATGAGTTTCTAGCACACACACGGATAATTTGGAGAACTTTAAAAAAAAAATATAGATTGACAGAGCTGACACTTGTAAATCCCTGGGATGGAGTCTGATACTCCGGAAAAAGGCTGGTTGTGGGAAATGTTCATAGAAACATGATGATATATTGTTTGGAAGGGGGATACTTAAAGAATTGGTGATTCATGAGTGGCCAAACAAAATAAAGAAAAAGAGGAAATGTAGGATTATATTTTGGCATTATTTCTTGACTAAGCACTTTACCTATTTCTATAGAAACTTAAGATTTCCTGAAGTAAAACAAATCTCTGTTCTAGGTTCTTTGATTTCTGACATCTTCCTGAAGATTTCAAGTTTTAATTAGTTTTAATTAGTGGCTATGGAAAATAATGGAGACCCTTATAAATGAGAACAACTTACCTCCAGAAGTTGTGGGTGTTCCATCACTGGAAGCTTCTAAAAAGAGACCGGACAGCTATTTGTCTGAAATGGTATACGGTCTCCTGCCTGAGCAGAGGGTTGGACTAGAAGACCTCCAAGGCCCCTTCCAACTCTGCTATTCTTCTCTTCTTTCTCTTCTCTTCTCTTCTCTTCTCTTCTCTTCTCTTCTCTTCTCTTCTCTTCTTGTTGAATGTTTGACGTACACATATTCTTGTTTCTCTAACCATTCCTGCCTCTGAGGTAACTATAACAAACCCATTCAAATTCTAGGTTTAAGGTTTTCAAGAAAATTCTGTTTGATTTAACAAAATGCTAGTTTTAGTGCTCAGGTACCAGGTAATATCTTCGATTGCAGCAGCTTTGTCTGCACCATGAGACTAGCTCCATTTATCAGTGTCATGACTCTGGGATAAATACTCACAAGAGAGAGACTTTAGGATGATGAAGGAAAAAAGACTCATGTTTGCAATGAACTACAAAGCCACACATATAACACTGTGACTAGATGATGAAAAACCTGCTTCTGTGTATTTACTTTCCAATGCCTGATGTCTGGTACTTGTTTCATTGCTATTTACCCTCAGTCCCACCTACATACTTATGAATCTTTGGCGTTTTAATATAGTATGGAATAGGACAGCTGCATGGCATCTGGGAGGACCATTCAGTCTCTGCATTAAGTTAGCTGGATCAATACTCTGATTTTGTGTAAGGCAGCTATAGCTGTCCAACATCTGAAGGTGTTGCAGTGTTTCTTTGCAAAGAACGAATGCTGTAGCACCCTGTGTTATAATATCCCCACTTCATTAATAAAGAAATACAACATTGCTTTGTGTGTTGAAATGGAGAACATTTTTTCCTTGGATGTTATACATTCAGCCACATCTGCAGAGTAATTTGCAGCTTAATACAGATAAATGAAAAGGAGCTTTAATAGCTTCAATCTGGCTTTGTGTAAAACTGTAACAGACTAATGTCAGATATTGTTGGATATAATTTCATTGGCTTCCCAAAGTTTAATGGTCCTCAGACTGATAATCAAAGCAGAAACACCAGCTGCTATGCTATTAATAGTGCACCAACAGCAGCTGAATTTGTGCAGGATCTTTATCAATCTCTTGGTCTAACCCTGCCATAAACAGGCTTATAAAGCACTGCAAAGTTTATATATTTTTATGATATCACTGCTGATATGAGGAAAATAAAATCAAGCAGAACAGTGTATAGAAGCTAAATTTTTCAGCTATTTCACCTACTGGTGCCAAGACATTACAAAGTTGCAAGACCTGTATTTTATTTCTTTTCAAACTGTGTGACATCATTCAGAACAGGGGTCTCCAACCTTGGCAACTTTAAGCCTGGCGGACTTCAACTCCCAGAATTCCCCAGCCAGCAAAGCAAAGCTAAGCAAAGCAAAGCAAAGCAAAGCTGGCTGGGGGATTGTGGGAGCTGAAGTCCGCCAGGCTTAAAGTTGCCAAGATTGGAGACGCCTGATTCAGAAGGACAGGAGTTTGGACAGCAGTTTCCAAAAACTCTGACAGGTGAAAAAACACTTGTTCCCCAGAGCAAAACTGAAATTTTTCAATAAATGAATAAAATAGGAATTAGCTCTTAGAGCAGTGTTTCTTGGCCTTGTTGACCATTTAAAAATGAGCCACAGGACTGTCACTAGGCTTCTAGGTAAAATTCAAAGTGCTGATTATCACTGTTAAAGTCCTATATGGCATTGGATTATGTTACTTGTGGGACTGTCTTCTTCCAAAAATATTTGCGTGCTTCATGTGCTCCCATAGGGAAGATATACCGTATTTTTCAGAGTATAAGACTCACCAGAATATAAGACATAGCTTAGTTTTTGGGGAGGAAAATAGGAAAAAAATATCTGCCTACTAGGTATTCATCTGACTAGCGTCCTTAGTCTGGTCACCTTCAGCACATTAGTTTGCTGTTTTTTATCCCCTGCTTGGGGATAAAAAACAGCTTTTAAAGCACAACCGATCTTTGGAGGGAGAAGTAATGACAAAAGAAGGCAAACCACGGAGATTGCTTCACTCGCTAGCGCCTCGTTAGAGCTGAAGAAAAAACTTCACAGCTGAGAGTTGGAGGGAGCAGGCAAAGCATGGAAAATCACTTCACTGAAAAAAGGCTTAGCCTGGAGATCACTTCACTCGCTAGCGTCGCTAGTGCCTCGTTAGGGATGAAAAAAAGCTTTGAAAAAGTTACATTTGGAGTATAATAATAATAATAATAATAATAATAATAATAATAACAACAACAACAACAACAACAACAACAACAACAACAACAACAACAGAGTTGGAAGGGACCTTGAAGGCCTTCTAGTCCAACCCCCTGCCCAGGCAGGAAACCCTACACCATCTCAAACAGATGGTTATCCAACATTTTCTTAAAAATTTCCAGTGTTGGAGCATTCACAACTTCTGCAGGCAAGTCGTTCCACTTATTAATTGTTCTAACTGTCAGGAAATTTCTCCTTAGTTCTAAGTTGCTTCTCTCCTTGATCAGTTTCCACCCATTGCTTCTTGTTCTACCCTCAGGTGCTTTGGAGAATAGTTTGACTCCCTCTTCTTTGTGGCAACCCCTGCGATATTGGAACACTGCTATAATGTCTCCCCTAGTCCTTCTTTTCATTAAACTAGACATACCGAGTTCCTGCAACAGTTCTTCATATGTTTTATCCTCCAGTCCCCTAATCATCTTTGTTGCTCTTCTCTGCACTCTTTCTAGAGTCTCAACATCTTTTTTACATCGTGGCGACCAAAACTGAATGCAGTATTCCAAGTGTGGCCTTACCAAGGCATTATAGAGTGGTATTAACACTTCACGTGATCTTGATTCTATCCCTCTGTTTATGTAGCCCAGAACTATGTTGGCTTTTTTGGCAGCTGCTGCACACTGCTGGCTCATATCTAAATGGTTGTCCACTGGGACCCCAAGATCCCTCTCACAGTTACTACTATTGAGCAAGGTACCACATATACGGTACCTGTGCATTTTGTTTTTGTTTTTTTGCCTAAAAGGCGTATAAGATGCACCCAAATTTTCAGCCTCTTTTAGGAGGGAAAAAAGTGCATCTTATACTCTGAAAAATATGGTATGCCATATTCCCTCTTTAAAACTTACAGCGTTCCCTCTTCATCTTACCGAACCAGAAAGCCTGCCTTGCTCTATACTCTGAAACAATCTTCCTTGCTTCTATGTTCCAAATTCAGGTCCAAATTCTGTTTTCCTTTAGGAAAGCCCTTTAAAACCTAGTTTTCCTCTCCACATTTAGGTCTAGTTAAATGTGGTCCCCTTTTCATTAATTATCCAGTTCAGTCACCATTTTATATTTTATAAATTGAGTAGTTTTTAAAAAAATATTATATGGTTATGGGGGTATTCTTTATTTACGGTATTTTTGGGAGTATAAGATGCACTTTTCCTCCCCCTTCCCTTGAAGCTTTTTTCCAGCCCTAACAAGGCGCTAGCAAGTGAAGCAATCTCTGTGGCTTGCCTGCTTTTCTCACTGCTTCTTTCTCCAAAGATCAGTTGTGCTTTAGAATAGGGGTCTCCAACCTTGGTCCCTTTAAGATTGTGGACTTCAACCTTATGCACGGTCACTCACGCTCTCGTCACTTCTCGACTGGATTATTGCAATGCTCTCTACATGGGGCTACCCCTGAAGTGTACCCGGAGACTGCAGTTAGTCCAGAATGCAGCTGCGCGGGTGATTGAGGGAGCACCGCATTGCTCCCGGGTAACACCACTCCTGCGCAGTCTACACTGGCTACCTGTGGTCTTCCGGGTTTTGGTTACCACCTTCAAAGCGCTCCATGGCTTAGGGCCCGGGTACTTACGGGACCGCCTGCTGTTTCCACATGCCTCCCACCGACCCGTACGCTCTCACAGAGAGGGTCTTCTCAGGGTGCCATCCGCCAAGCAGTGTCGGCTGGCGGCCCCCAGAGGAAGGTCCTTCTCTGTGGGAGCACCTACTCTCTGGAATGAACTTCCCCCCGGTTTACGCCAATTGCCTGACCTTCGGACCTTCCGCCGGGAACTGAAAACTTATTTATTTATACAAGCGGGACTGGCCTGATTTTTAAATTTTAAATTTAAATTTTAAACTTTTAATGGTAATTTTATTGGGTATTTTTATGGTCAATCGACGGTTTTAATTTGGCCTTTTATTGAATAAGTTTTTTAATTGTTATTTTAATATGTATATTAATTGTTTTAAATGAAGGCTGTACACCGCCCTGAGTCCTTCGGGAGAAGGGCGGTATAGAAGTTTGATAAATAAATAAATAAAAATAAATAAACTCCCAGAGTCCCTTAACAGGTTGGAGACCCCTGCTTTAGAAGCTGTTTTTTATCCCCAACCAGCAACCCTAAAAACCAGCAAACTAATGTGCTGAAGCTGACCAGACTAAGGACGCTAGCCAGATGAATACCTGGTAGGCAGATATTTTTTTCCTATTTTCCTCCCCAAAAACTAAGCAGCGTCTTATACTCCGGTGCGTCTTATACTCTGAAAAATACGGGTATTTGCTATATATCACCTGGAGTCACACTGTTTGAGTTGGATGGATCTATAAATACAATAAATAAATGTACGTCTCCTAGGTATTATCTGACTATAAACATTATTTTTGATTATAAATTATATAAATGATTATGAGTGATATGATCTGAGCATCTTGCTATTTATTAATCCCTATTTATCCCCTTCACCGTATTTTTCAAATGACAGAACCCATAGTCTTTCCGAGAAAAAGATCTGAAAATAAGGAATTGAATAGTTCTACCTTTCCTTTGTTATCTATTAGCATTTTTCTATCTTCACTGAGCAACTATCTTTTTCTTTTTAATATATCGAAAGAAAGCCTTTTTGTTTGTGCATCCCTTGCTATAGTACCTCCAATCTCTGTATGTTTCCTTTTTCCATTTCCTATAAAATGTTCCTCTTTTTTTTTGTTTTCAAGTCTTCAATTTTTAGAATAGAATAGAATTTTATTGGCCAAGTGTGATTGGACACACAAGGAATTTGTCTTGGTGCATATGCTCTCAGTGTACATAAAAGAAAAGATACCTTCATCAAGGTACAACATTTACAACACAATTGATGATCAATATATCAATATAAATCATAAGGATTGCCAGCAACAAGTTATAGTCATACAGTCATAAGTGGAAAGAGATTGGTGATGGGAACTATGAAACGATTAATAGTAGTGCAGATTCAGTAAATAGTCTGACAGTGTTGAGGGAATTATTTGTTTAGCAGAGTGATGGCCTTCGGGAAAAAACTGTTCTTGTGTCTAGTTGTTCTGGTGTGCAGTGCTCTATAGCGTCGTTTGAGGGTAGGAGTTGAAACAGTTTATGTCCAGGATGCGAGGATCTGCAAATATTTTCACGGCCCTCTTCTTGATTCGTGCAGTATACAGGTCCTCAATGGAAGGCAAGTTGGTAGCAATTATTTTTTCTGCAGTTCTAATTATCCTCTGAAGTCTGTGTTTTTCTTGTTGGGTTGCAGAACCGAACCAGACAGTTATAGAGGTGCAAATGACAGACTCAATAATTCCTCTGTAGAATTGGATCAGCAGCTCCTTGGGCAGTTTGAGCTTACTGAGTTGGCGCAGAAAGAACATTCTTTGTTGTCCTTTTTTAATGATGTTTTTGATGTTAGCTGTCCATTTGAGATCTTGCGATATGATAGAACCCAGAAATTTGAAGGTTTCTACTGTTGATACTGTGTTGTCAAGTATTGTGAGAGGTGGAAGTATGGAAGGGTTTTTCCTAAAGTCTACCACCATTTCTACGGTTTTATTGACTTTTTCTGCCGCTATCCATTTTTTCCTCACTGGATTTCTTTTCAGTTGTGTTTTTAGTACAGTATCTCTTTCCTGAGGAACGCTCATTCATTATGTGTTGCTTTTCCAGTTGGCTTCCACTGCTACAGAATCCAAACTGTAATTATTTTGAATGTATTAATATCTGTTATGCCAGATATTAGGTTAATTTAAGTCTCCCTAAACTGTACCCTTCAGTTACTCTACTCCAGTCATAACTATGAGTTTTATTTATGTACAGGACTTACATGGCTGCCTATCTCATATAATGACCCTGAGTAGTTCAGAATAATCCATAAAAAATACTAAGTTAAAAACAATGAGAGATCTGCTGTTTCCTTTTGGAAGGTATCATCTACAACTTCTCTTTGGTTGGTTGGGTAGCAGTAGACACCAACAAGGTATTATTATTATTATTATTATTATTATTATTATTATTATTATTATTATTATTATTATCATCATCATCATCATCATCATCATCATCATCATCATCATCATCATCATTTATCTTAACCCAAATGTCCCCTAGAGTATTACTAAGTTTATTCACTTGCATTTCTCCAGCAAAATATTTTTTCTCAAGTGAAATAATTAAAAAAATAGAATAAAACATAAAGAAAAGCATCCACAAAAGAGACCTAAAACAAGATGGATCGACAACATCAGCAACTATTGCAGGCTCATTTAGCAAAAGAAAATTCAGGACCATATTGGTTGGAAACATATGGAAGAGGCCTTCATCCTGCAGTATATAGACAATAGCTAGAATGATGGTGGTGATGATGATGATGATGATATACGTCTTCTAAGGGACATATACTCTTATGCAAAAATTAAAGAATAACGAAACAAAAACAAAACAAATAAAAGGAACAATGTCCATATGCATAACATAAATTCAGCTGAAGTTTTAAAATAAACTATTGAACTTTGACCACAGGCAGTCTTTCAACTGTGAGGAAAGAGTGCCACCTCATAAAAAAGGAAATGAGCATATTTTTTATTATTTTCTTAAATTTTATTTTATTTTACACAATCTGACAAATACACAACATATAACATATAAATATTTCCTATGAGCATATATTTATAATCCTGAAAAGTCAGAATATATTTATCAGACCAAAAAGATAAAAGTCTGATATTTATTTTGACATTTATGGTGCTATTCCACGTCTCTCTGTACCCTTCAGTTACTCTACTCCAGTCATGAGAGACGTCCCACCAGGTCCCGTTAAATCGTATTTGCTTTTTGTATTAAGAGCTCAAGCTCATCTTATTTATTTTTCATCACTCCAAACATTAGTGCATAGGCAATGAAGGCGATGAACTTTATGAGCCCCTGTTCCTTCTCATTTTAATTCCAGTGGTTTTAAGAGGTTAATTTAAGCAACATTTCCATTTTCTACAACGCATGAATCCTCAATTGAGTATCTTATTTCAGGATTCTTTGCCTGCTCCCTTCAGTTTAAAAACTTTGGTTTGACCTGGAAATACAGTGAGTCCTTGCTTACCAGTAATTGGGGCTGAGAACCCTTTTGGTAAGCAACACAGTTGTGAGGCACAATGTCATGTGACAGCTCTGATGTAGGATGACAATTCCAGCAGTCCCAGTTGTTGTTAGGTAAATCTCACATAGTTACAGCATCCCCACAATCACATGATCACTAGAGTTCTTGCCAACTTCCCCACTGACTTTGCTTGCCGGAAGCCAGCAGTGAAGATTGCAAATGGCAATTACATGGTCATGGGACATTGTGAAGTTGTAATTGTGAGCTATTTGCCAAGGGCTCAAATCATGACCACGTGACCATGGGGATGCTGCGACATCCAGAACTACAAAGAAGTATTATAAATATTCCTTGCTCAGTGCCATTGTAAGTTTGAACAATCACCAGACAAGTGGTTGTGAATCTCAGGCCTTGATAGATCTGTCATTCATCTATTTATCTAACCAACTTTTAAAGCTATGCAAGTTACCTTGGTGCCATATGTCTCCAGGCACCTTGGTTAGGGGAAAACAGAGGTCAATGGGAAGAGTTCCTTACAATCCAACTGGCAGCTGGGAGCTGGCCCGTTACCATCATCTCAAGAGCTACCTCAATGGCCAGGCTTTCCATTGCTTTGTCCCTCCTGTCCTTGTCTCCCTGTCTTTTCTGCAGCTTTTCTGCGTTCCTCTACAAACTTCATGGAGCAAACTCTACAAACTTCATGGAGCAAACGTCTTCCCCTCCTCAGTTGATACCAAGCTTTCTGGATGTGCTTGGCACAACTCAGTTTCTTCTTTCCAGTAAAACAATATGGTTTGTTGTTTTTGAAGGCCACTAAATGGAAATGTGAAGAATCAAAGGTTTCATTGTGATAATACCATACGGAGCCCAAAGCACCATGTCAAAAGGCATCAAAATAACCACCTGCTGGTGCCAAGCATATTGGATTCCATTATAGTTGCAAACAATACTTAAATTAGAATCTGTCTCTAATAATTTCTGCCTTAAAGAAAACAGGAGCTGATTTGCTAAGAGACTGGTTTGGACATCACTATAATTAATAAATATAGCATTTATGCAATCCTATCCCAGGCATTCAGACCACAGATTGCAAGCTGTAGGGCAATACTCAATGTGCACTTGTTGTTCATTTGATGTTATTCATTTGATGTTATATATGATTATCCCAATCCAGCCATAGACCAGTCCAACTACATCTGCATGCAACGCAGTGTTGTACTGTATATAATTTATGAACCAAAGAATTGGGTGTGGTTGCAGATTGTGTAGCAGTATTCCCAGGAAAAGCAAACACAGTTACTATGAAAATGTCTATCTTTTTCCTGAGTCACAATGAGTATTTTTGCTTTCAGTACAGATTTGTGCATTGCCCTTGGCTATGGTGCAATAGAGTGTTATTACTTCCAAACTGCTACAATAAAGACAGACAGATCAGATGTTGAGCTACAATTCTCAGTGTTCCTCACCTCTCAACATTTCTCGTTGTCATTGTCAGCCATTCAGTTATGCCAGACCCTACGCCATTCTATGAATCAGCACTCTCCATGGACCTCTCGCACTGCCTCCTGCTATGGTTATCTCAGTGTCATCCTTTATAGGAGGTGTATCAAACTCACGTTGACTTGGTGGCATCACGTGATGTATTGGGACTTTTTCCCCCTTTGCTAAACCGGGCACAGGTGTGATGCATCTGGCCCACGGTCTGGGAGTTTGACAGCCCTGCTTTATAGTGGCCAACAGTAGTAGTGGTGCTATAATTCAAAGATCAGCAGTATCTAGAGTCCTACAGTTTGCTACACTTGTCATAGCAGATTACTAAATTACTCTAAACTAGTAAAGTGAATCTTTACAAGCAGAAAGTATTGTTTTACTTTCTGTTTGTAAAGATTCCTTCACGGGTCAAGTGACTGATCTAGATGATCTCCTTACATCCATTTAGTCTATAATCTGTTGTTTTGTTTTGACAAAATATATACTTAGCAGTGTGATTCTTCATATGTTATCCTCTGAATGTTTTATGGAAGATTTATCTTTCATTGTATTCCAGATTTTTTCATCCATCCATTTTTTTATAGAGCTTTTCAACCTGAAAGCTTTTTGCAGTAAGAAAAAAATGGAAAAAATTTCTGGGTCATCTTCACTTCCTTCTAACTATAACGTGAATATGTGCTTTGAACTTTTAAATGACACATCCTCCTAATGTTGCCTTCATTATATTCCCAACCTACAGTGGAGGCAGCTTAAAAATGCACGAAGCTCTTTTCTTTAAAGTAATGTTTCCCCTCTTCTCCCAACATGATTTTTGCCATGGGGTCAATTTAAGATGCTTGCTTCATGATGTTGTTGATGGTGCAGTCACCAAGATTCTACCAGTACAGGGGTCTGCAAACTTGGCTCTTTTAAGACTTGTGGACTTCAACTCCCAGCTTTGCTGGCTGAGGAACTCTGGGAGTTGAAGTCCACAAGTCTTAAAAGAGCCAAGTTTGCAGACCCCTGTACTAGAAGATTAGATTAGATTAGATTAGAAGATTAGAATTCTTTATTGGCCAAGTGTGATTGAACACACAAGGAATTTGTCTTTGGTGCATATGCTCTCAATGTACATAAAAAGATTACATTATATTACATTCATTAAAAATCATAAAGTATGTTAAAAAACATAAGGTACATCAGGTAATCATAAGGCACGTAGTGTCTACGGATTGTGGCAGACACAGTCCTTTATTACGTGATGGTTGAAGGTGGAGTCACTTTTACCACTCCTGACTATTTTGTTTGGGCTACCCTGATTTCCAGCCACACAAAAGCAGAACCAGACTCCTTGATTCCTTCATGAGAAGTTTAATTCATATTAAATTATAACTGTGTTATCTCTTCCAATGTGTTATTATTAATTTGGTTGATGAGACAAAAACCTCAATATAGGGTTAAATAAACCTAGTTATTTTTCCACTCCACTGAGAACAGCTCGGCTTTATTAATTACAGTAAGTGATTAGACTTATGCAATAAACACAAAGAACATAAACTTGCAAATAAAGAAATAGAATATTGCTTTTAATTTAATGTGTACGCCATATAAACTAATAATTACAGCTCATGTGGTTGCAAGAGATCTGAGGGAAGTTTGGGGGATGAGAAATTAAATTCCATATACGCCTCCAGATGAGGAATTTATGAAGCTAGTTTTTGCTTCTACTATTCAGGACAACAACAGACTGAGCTGTTTTGTTCCTTTTGTTATCCTTTCTTTTTTTCCCTTTTGCCATAGTTTTATTTTTTGGATTCACTGAATAAAACAAAGGCAACAATAACAACAGATTTAGCAATATATTTAGAAGAAATTTTGCTGTAAAAATGCCGGTGTGCTTAGCAGAGTCACAATAATATACAAATCATAACATGAATTGCAGAGTCACAGTTCAAACTCCACCTTTATATACTAGCATTAGCACATTTCCATGTTTCAACACTTGCTCCTCCTGGGACAGCTTTGAAGTATGTTAAGAAAGATCAATAGGTCAGGCAGATTCAGACAATTATATATACAGACTCACATAGATACATGTATATGAGATCATCTAGCATTGTCTAGAGTTATCAGAATCATTAAGGAAGGAAGGATACTACTTCCCTGGACAGATTTACCATTTCTTAGGAATATCAGTAAACAACAATCATATGCAGTCAGATTCAGCAATGTTGAGGGAGGAAGGGAGCCCTGGCAAAAGAGTCAGGACTGCTATTACAGCAGTGTAACTGAAATTCCTCCCCTATGTGTTTGTGTGTGTGCAGCATTAATACGCATACAAAAGGAATACAGCTTTAAATACAACTGTCATCTTGATGCTCCCTGTGGATGGCAGTGGTTAGTTCATTAGAAAGTTTACTTGGGCCAATAGTATTACAGTTGTAAAAAAGAAATTTTAGTTAAAGTTTGTTCTTGTATTTCCCCCGTTATATTTTTCTGCCCACCTCCCCAGTTACATTTCTTTTCAGAGTATAAAACACACTTTTTTCCCTTCTAAAAGAGGGTAGAAATATTGGTGCGTCTTATACACCGAATACAGCCATTTTTGGCTTTCCGAAACCCTATCCCATGCGTCCCGTTTTTGCCAAAAACAGGCCTGTTTTCTTTGCAAAAACGGGGCCTGCAGAGGGTTTGGGAGGCCTGCAGAATGCTCCTGGGGGCCGGGGAGGGCAAAAACTTTTTTTCTTGTTTACCTCTTTGAAATCATGGTGCATCGTATACTCCGGTGCATCTTATAGTCCCAAAAATATGGTATATCTACCTGATCCACCAGAGCAAGACAGGGTGTCAGCTTTGGAAGCGATATTAGGCTGGAAGCTTCCGTGCTGCCACTTTCTCATGTGTGGGAAAGTAGGAGGGTGGATATAGTAGAGGGGTTGTCTTTAGACATAATAGCATTCTTCCAGTCCGTCAAGGTCAGGCTGATTCTGCATCTGGAGAAGAAGTGGTCAGAGTGCTGTCTCGAGATGGGATGGTTGGTGATTGGAGCATGTGACTGACTGTGGAGTCAGGGGATGGTTTGGGGAGTTTTGATTTACTGAGGGAAAACCCGGACCTCTCAGATTCAGATTTTCCCAGATGTGCCAGTTTACCTATTTTAATAAATAGAACTTTGAAAAATGCTTGCTTCAGAGTTTTTACTTGGAGTTGGGTTTTTTTCTGGAACACTGACACAGGGTATGTTACCAGTCCCTCTCTTAAGGAGATCCATGTAGTGGGATCAAGAAGAAGATCCTTCTCTGTGGTGGTTCCCTCTCTGTGGGAACCACCACAGAAATAAGGTTGGATCCCACCTTGACATCCTTCTAAAGGCCCTGAAGAAATAGTTTTGCCAAAAGGCCTGAGGATCTTAAGGTGATATGGAGCCCATTAGTTGCAAGGGGGATAGAGACTTATTGGGTTTTGTCTTTGGGGTTTTATTTCTGTAAGCCACCTGGAGTTACCATGAGTGTGTTGGGTAGCCATATACATTTTCTTAATAAATAAATAAAAAATATTTCAGTTCCGTGCTGCCATTTTATGTGGAAAACAAGTAACTGTAGAAATGCTTTGAGTTCTTCTAGTGCATAGTGAAAAAAGTATGGCCTAGATCTTTGCAATAGTGGCGAATTTTTGCAGATGCTGCAGCCAACTTGAACAACTCTGCCAAATTCCAACAGTGAGATTGCTAAAATTAATGGGGCAGATTTCTCATGGCAGGAAATATGTAAAAGTGTTTTGTAAACTCTAATGTAGGCTTTAAAACAATTCAATTCCTCCCCTCACTCCCAAAAAAGAACAAAGCCCTGAAAAATCTGGTTTCAAAAATGTCCTTTACATTTGCAAAGAATTTGGAGAATAACTAATATATCTTTGCCTGAGTAAGTGGCATTGCTTTGGGTTAACTCAGAACTGAAAAGTACTGAAGGAGTCAACTTTCTTTGGCTTTGATGTTTGCCTGGTTTGAAGAGCCAGCTGCCTCGTTGCAATAGGGAGCAGGTTGCAGAATGAGATTAGACCTTTAGCTTAATGCGGCAGACTCTTAAGCTTCTCTGTAGTATAATGTCAAAGAATTTATTACTGAACCATTTCATTTTTTTTAAAGCCAAAATTCTTAGTCCTAGAAACTGGGCATCAGCAACTGAACAGTTAGAATTTAATCCAGAAACAATTTTGCAGTATATCCAACTGAACATCATGCGAAAGAAACTCGGTTTTCCAAAATTTCAAACATGGTATTCAGCATTTACCAAATTACACTAAAGATATGTAACTTATTTTAACATTATCAACAATGCTGGCTCCCTCAACCAAGAAATGGAGATGAGCACAATGCTCTAGAATCAGACACAACTGGGCAGGGAAAACTTTTCCTTTACCTTTACAATCCAGAGTTGACCCATTATCCTGATACCCACATAAGCATATGAGCATAAGAGCGTGCATTCATACCAGTGGTGGGTTGCTCCCAGTTCTATCTGGTTCTATAGAACTGATAGTAAAACCAGTGGGAGGCTCTGCCCACCCACCCAGACATCATAAATGACGATCTGCACATGCGGAGAAGCGCGTGCAGCCCCGTTGCGAACCGGTAGTAAAGGTAAGTAGATCCCACCCCTGATTCATACCCCAATATTCCTCCTACTTGGCCTGAATTTATACTAGCCCTGGAATCAGTTGTTGGGTTAGGATTGGATTAGAATAGAATAGAATAGAATAGAATAGAATAGAATAGAATTTTTTATTGGCCAAGTGTGATTGGACACAGAAGGAATTTGTCTTGGTGCATATGCTCTCAGTGTACATAAAAGAAAAGATACATTCATCAAGGTACAACATTTACAACAAAAATGATGGTCAATATATCAATATAATCAATTAGTTTAAACATTATCAGTTGTCCAATTAATCATCAATCATAATCATAAATCATTAACCTTTGCCTAAGCCACAATCAATTGGGCCCCACTGGCAGATCAAAACATGGTTTATAATGGTTAGAATACCATCTTATGCTAAGCCAGAGCCATGCTATGTTTTACTTTGATGCATCAACTCAGTTGATGGAACTGAAGAAATGCTCCCCCTCCCCCTATTTCTACTCTGACCACAGCAATGACAGCAAAGTTCTGGTTGTAGAAGCTGAATATCCCTACACAGAAACACTAGATTGTTCTTGTGCATAATTGTTTTATTTGCAAACATAGTTTATTGCCTTTTATTTATGGATTTATCTTGTTTATGTTTAAGATTTGCCAAAGACGGCATATGGATCCTTGAATATGAATAATGAAAAAAATTAGCATATCAAAAGGCGCAGAGAGATCAAAACGATATAAAAACCGCACACATGTATTTTATTGTGATGTTATCATATGAAAATACTCTAATGTTTACAGCATATGTTATATCTGGAGAAATATTGCAATTTCATAGGATATACTGGGTATATATGATTTAAAGTATGAATCACTTTGACTTTGATATAAGTACCAGGCACCATGTCTACAATACCCTTAGTTATTCTCATCTTTTGCTAATTTGGGGGTGGAATTGTTGAAAACATTAACTATTATACAATCTAAGGCTTGGCATGTAAAAAGCTACAAAAATTACTTTGCAGCAGTACTTATATAGAAAAAAACCAGATGCTCCTTCCCGGCAAGTCAATATGTACATCTCTGAAGCAACTGTTTTCCAAATATCCATTCTCTGCAATAGCCTATATCAGAAGTCTCCAACCTTGGTCCCTTTAAGACTTGTGGACTTCAACTCCCAGCTTTGCTGGCTGAGGGACTCTGGGAATTGAAGTCCACAAGTCTTAAAGGGACCAAGGTTGGAGACTCCTGGCCTATGTGGTTCACTGCCCTCAATTTTCTTGATTTCTTGTTATGAAACTATCTCTTACAATATGTCTATAATAGACTGCGATCAATTAGAGCAATTAGATCTATAGACTTCAACTCAAGCTGCCAACACTGAATTAGAGTCTGAACTGCGGAGGTTTCTGATGCTGTTGGTTGGGTGAACCCACCTTAGATACTCATTCGTTTCCAGTTCATAGTTTATTCATTCTGGTAAGCTTCCTAGTTTATTTTCCAAGGATCACTTAATCCTTTGTGCCTATTAAACACAATCAAGCATCACAGCATATAGTCCTTTACCATTTTGAATGAATAGAATAGAATTCTTTATTGGCCAAGTGTGATTGGACACACAAGGAATTTGTCTTTGGTGCATATGCTATCAGAGTACATAAAAAGACAAGATATACTCCAGTGGTAGGTTTAACTTACCTTTACTACCGGTTCGCTAGTGCGCACAGAACTTCTGTGCATGCACAGAAGCTTCTGCGCATGTGCAGAGCATATTTGATGACGTACAGGTGGGTGGGCAGAGCATCCTGCCGCTGCTGCTACCAGTTCGCTCGAACCAGGGTGAACCAGTAGCAACCCACCACTGACACACTCGTCAAGAATCACAGGGTACAACACCCAGTGACAGTCATACGGTACAATAAGCAATCAAATCATACTAATAAACAATCAATATCAATATAAATCACAAGGATACAAGCAACAAAGTTAGTCATGTGTGTTTGTTTTTTGAATTTGACTCCTATTCTAAGCAACCCATTACCAGGTTAATCAATGGTCTGTTCTGAATCCCTTTCTTTTTTATTACCTGAGTCCATGATTGTAAGGAATTATAACGATTGGCCAATTTAGTTTATGAAGAAAATTTAAAAATGACACTGGGCTGACCTCAAATTAGGAATGTTTAGTTATTGGGCTTTTAGAATAAGTTTTTTAATATTGTTTTTATGCTGTATTTATGTGTTTTTAAGTGCCTGTTAACCGCCCTGAGTCCCTCGGGAGATAGGGCGGTATACAAATATGATTAAATAAATAAATAAATAAATAAATAAATAAAAAGAATAGAAGGAAACATGATGATGTTTCCAATGATAAGATGGTAGAATCTGGCTCAAATAATTTACCTAGTTCTTAGTTATTGAAAGCACCCTGCATTTTTTTTTCTTTTGAAATGTAATTTTTTGCTTACAAGGGTTACTTAAAACATAAAATACGAATGCATTTTCTATTTGCAAAAAAAGACTAGTTAAAAAACAAAGAGTTCTCTGCTATGAGTGAACGTTTGATGGCAATCCTAAATGCCCTGTTGTATATATCATTTCTTGGGTAAAACAGCCTAGGAAGGAAATGACAGGATACAAAATATAGCATTCTCTCTCTCTCTCTCTCTCTCTCTCTCTCTCTCTCTCTCTCTCTCTCTCTCTTTCTCTCTCTGCTTCCCTCCCTCCCTCTCATCAAAACCTTCTTAATAGCCCACAAACAGCTGCAAATTCCAGTAAATAAGACTTTGGATGTGATTATTTTCTGTAAAGTCAGGATATAACATCCAAAACCTTGCATGTTATAATGGCATCACCATGATCTCCTAAATGAAATGTTGTTGTTTTTTAAAAAGCAGCTTAAAAGCAAGCCACTCAAGCTGAAACCCTTGATGAGAAGCGTTCTGCATATCTGCCAAATGAGTTTTACAGAGCCAGACGGCTTCAGGATTGCCTGCCATGCCCAGCAGTTGCTTATGGAAACCCAGCATGTAGACATGTCATACTGAAAGGTACGCTAGTGAGCAAGATCAATGTGCCTCTTCAGAATTCAAAGCATCATGGGGATAAGACATGCCAGAACTTCAAGAAGCTATTCAAGATACAAAGGAGAGGTTACTAAGACTAGAAAGTGGGGTTGCAAGTATTTGCTATGTTAGAGCAAATCTATTTGCTTTGCAACCATCATTTGTAACCTTGTGCCCTAGAGATGGATTACAACTTTCAATACCCACAGTCAGCTTAGTTTTGTGTGTGTGTGATTTCTGCAACCTGGTGCTTTTTGGAGAGTCCATATTTCAATTTACAGAATTCATAGCAAATAAGGTCAAACACCTGGAGGGACTAGCTGGGGTTAGGATTAGGGAAGATAAATATTTGAAATCTCCAATTAAAAGAAATCCTTGAACAAGTTTTTATATTAACCCTTGCTTAATATGCCTCACGGAGTTGCTTGATGATAAATGATAACTTCATAACTATGATTCTAATTTATTATTTCAATTTTTACTACACATTCCCGTTCCTAAAGCATGTAGAACTTTAAAGTCTGCTGTTTCAATATTGTTCTTCTCATCAGGTCCCTATCTTTAAAAAAATCTCAGGTAATTTCCTTTCTGTCACTCAGATTGAAATACACATTATTTTTCTATCAGTTGTCTTTTTGTTCATTCCTCCATTATGGAAACTGAAATCTTTTCAAGGTCTTATTCAAAGCTTCTAGAATTGGCAATCAAGATAATTCACCCTCCTTCGTGTTTCTTTCCATAATTTACCAGATATTTTCCCAACAGGAAAAACAGGGATTTTGTCTGTATTCATTTCATTGAGTTCTTCCTTATATTTGTTTGAGGCTTTCAGAAAAACTTAAATCTAGCACTTGTCTTTTATTAAATTTATCTATTAATTCCTGCTATGTCCTCAATGAATGGATGGCACAGTGGCCCATTGGTTAAGATACTGGGTTTGTTAGCTAGAAAGCCCGCAGCTCAGGTTCGAGACCCAAGCACCACACGACTGGGTGAACTCCTGTCTTCACCGTGGTTCCTGCCAACATAGCAGTTAGAAAACATGCAAATGTGAATAGATAAATAGGTACCACTTTGGTGGGACGGTAACAGTGCTCCATGATGTCATGCTGGCCACATGACCACAGAAATGTCTTCAGACAGTGCTGGCTCAACCTACAGTCATCCCTACAGTCATCAATGACTAGCAAAGTAAAATTCACAGAGACTCCTTTGCCTCAATACATATTGAGGCTGTAATTGTGTATCATGAACCTGAGATTAGGTCTAGAGAAATTAATGCTACAGAAGTATAGCATTTGATGGTTAAAAAAATATCCTTTAAAAAATTCTGAGCCTTTTGAACAAGGGTGTCCTTGTGTGTATATTTGGGAGAGCTAAACCCTCTCCAGATGAATAGAATAGAATAGAATAGAATAGAATAGAATAGAATAGAATAGAATAGAATAGAATAGAATAGAATAGAATAGGAAAGGATCTTGGAGGTCTTCTAGTCCAACCCCCTGCTCAGGCAGGAAACCCTATACCATTTCAGACAAATGGTTGTCCAATCTCTTTTTCAAAATTTCCAGTGTTGGAGCATTTACAATTTCTGGAGGCAAGTTGTTCCACTGCTTAATTGTTCTAACTGTCATGAGTTTCTCTTTAGTTCCAGGTTGCTTTCTCTCTTTGATTAGTTTCTATCCATTGCTTCTTGTCCAGGTGCTTTGGAGAATAGCTTGGCTCCCTCTTCTTTGTGGCAACCCCTGAGATATCAGAACACTGCTATCATGTCACCTCTATCCCTTCTTTTCCTTAAACTAAACATATCCAATTTCAGCAACTGTTCTTTGTATGTTTTAGCATCCAGTCCCCTAATCATCTTTGCTGCTCTTCTCTGCACTCTTTCTAGAGTCTTTTTACATCGTTACATTAAGTTACATGAGACCATATGGGCAAAACTAATGGGCCTGTAATGTGTTATTATGTTTTTAAAATAGTGATGTGTTAACTTTGGGGCTTACACAACCCATTTTCAAATATTGCCTCTATCAAACTAGCAGGACATTCTTGACATAAAAAGTCACAAAGTGGGGACTTGGGAGGCACCTATAAACCTCAGACCACAGATGTTTATCATTGCTTTAGCTGAACTTGACATTCATTCTAATATTGTATACTCTATGACATCACATACATTTTTTTTTTGCTTTTTACTCAATGAAAGACTACAGATACTGCTACCACATGCCTCCCACCGACCGAGTGCGCTCCCATAGAGAGTCTCCTCAGGGTGCCGTCAGCCAAACAGTGTTGGCTGGCGACCCCAGGGGAGACCCTTCTGTGGGGGCACCTACCCTCTGGAACGAGCTTCCCCCAGGACTTCGACAACTTCCTGACCTCCGGACTTTTCGCGGCGAGCTGAAAACATACCTATTCTTCCGAGCAGGACTGGCTTAGTAGGGGTTTTTAATTCATTTTAAATGGGGTTTATTTTTTATATTATGTATTTTATATTTAAATTTAGGCCATATGGAATAAGTTTTTTAAATAGTTTTTATTGTAATATATTGTATGGTTTTACTTGGCTGTTCACTGCCCTGAGTCCTTCGGGAGAAGGGCGGTATAAAAATTTAAATATTATTATTATTATTATTATTATTATTATTATTATTATTATTATTATTATTATTATTATTATTATTATTATTATTATTATTATTATTCCCCACATTCAATAAAAGAGTTGAGTTAGAATCCCTAGTGGTACTCTTATGAAGAAGAATCTAGGTGTCTTTCAACCATATCATTTTCTTTTTATTACTCAATATGATAACTACAGATGATGCTGATGTGCTTGGCCACTCATGCAACAGTCCTGCTGAGAAAAATCTGACATTCAGAATGCACTCCCTTATGCAGAACTACATGCATATTTTGAGAAATTGACTTTTTCTGCTGCTTGGTAATGGAGCAAAAGGAATAAATAATGCGACTGAAATGAGATACTTTTGCTTCCCCCTCTCCTTACCCCCATTCTGCCAGGATAGTCATATGATCATCAGGGACTAGAACAGGATGAGAAAAACAAATATATATAAATTCATTTTCACACCTGAATAGCTCGAAGTCAAATTTTACATCCAGCACTGATAACAGAGGAGATTTCTCAGTGGTTCACCTCTGAGAGTGGAACAGGCATTCTGCTATATGAAAGGAGGACAACAACAACAACAACAACAACAATAACAACAACCAACAAAAACAAAAACAGAATTGGAAGGGACCTTGGAGATCTTCTAGTCCAACCCCCTGCCCAGGCAGGAAACCTTACAACAGTTCAGACAATGGTTATCCAACATCTTCTTAAAAATTTCCAGTGTTGGAGCATTCACAACTTCTGGAGATGAGTTGTTCCACTCATTAATTGTTCTAACTGTCAGGAAATTTCTCCTTAGTTCTAAGTTGCTTCTCTCCTTGATCAGTTTCCACCCATTGCTTCTTGTTCTACCCTCAGGTGCTTTGGAGAATAGTTTGGCTCCCTCTTCTTTGTGGCAACCCCTGAGATATCAGAACACTGCTATCATGTCACCTCTATCCCTTCTTTTCCTTAAACTAAACATATCCAATTTCAGCAACTGTTCTTTGTATGTTTTAGCATCCAGTCCCCTAATCATCTTTGCTGCTCTTCTCTGCACTCTTTCTAGAGTCTTTTTACATCGTTACATTAAGTTACATGAGACCATATGGGCAAAACTAATGGGCCTGTAATGTGTTATTATGTTTTTAAAATAGTGATGTGTTAACTTTGGGGCTTACACAACCCATTTTCAAATATTGCCTCTATCAAACTAGCAGGACATTCTTGACATAAAAAGTCACAAAGTGGGGACTTGGGAGGCACCTATAAACCTCAGACCACAGATGTTTATCATTGCTTTAGCTGAACTTGACATTCATTCTAATATTGTATACTCTATGACATCACATACATTTTTTTTTTGCTTTTTACTCAATGAAAGACTACAGATACTGCTACCACATGCCTCCCACCGACCGGTACGCTCCCATAGAGAGAGTCTCCTCAGGGTGCCGTCAGCCAAACAGTGTTGGCTGGCGACCCCCAGGGGGAGACCCTTCTCTGTGGGGGCACCTACCCTCTGGAACGAGCTTCCCCCAGGACTTCGACAACTTCCTGACCTCCGGACTTTTCGCGGCGAGCTGAAAACATACCTATTCTTCCGAGCAGGACTGGCTTAGTAGGGGTTTTTAATTCATTTTAAATGGGGTTTATTTTTTATATTATGTATTTTATATTTAAATTTAGGCCATATGGAATAAGTTTTTTAAATAGTTTTTATTGTAATATATTGTATGGTTTTACTTGGCTGTTCACTGCCCTGAGTCCTTCGGGAGAAGGGCGGTATAAAAATTTAAATATTATTATTATTATTATTATTATTATTATTATTATTATTATTATTATTATTATTATTATTATTATTATTATTATTATTATTATTCCCCACATTCAATAAAAGAGTTGAGTTAGAATCCCTAGTGGTACTCTTATGAAGAAGAATCTAGGTGTCTTTCAACCATATCATTTTCTTTTTATTACTCAATATGATAACTACAGATGATGCTGATGTGCTTGGCCACTCATGCAACAGTCCTGCTGAGAAAAATCTGACATTCAGAATGCACTCCCTTATGCAGAACTACATGCATATTTTGAGAAATTGACTTTTTCTGCTGCTTGGTAATGGAGCAAAAGGAATAAATAATGCGACTGAAATGAGATACTTTTGCTTCCCCCTCTCCTTACCCCCATTCTGCCAGGATAGTCATATGATCATCAGGGACTAGAACAGGATGAGAAAAACAAATATATATAAATTCATTTTCACACCTGAATAGCTCGAAGTCAAATTTTACATCCAGCACTGATAACAGAGGAGATTTCTCAGTGGTTCACCTCTGAGAGTGGAACAGGCATTCTGCTATATGAAAGGAGGACAACAACAACAACAACAACAACAATAACAACAACCAACAAAAACAAAAACAGAATTGGAAGGGACCTTGGAGATCTTCTAGTCCAACCCCCTGCCCAGGCAGGAAACCTTACAACAGTTCAGACAATGGTTATCCAACATCTTCTTAAAAATTTCCAGTGTTGGAGCATTCACAACTTCTGGAGATGAGTTGTTCCACTCATTAATTGTTCTGACTGTCAGGAAATTCCTCCTTAGTTCTAAGTTGCTTCTCTCCTTGATCAGTTTCCACCCATTGCTTCTCATTCTACCCTCAGGTGCTTTGGAGAATAGTTTGGCTCCCTCTTCTTTGTGGCAACCCCTGAGATATTGGAACACTGCTATAATGTCTCCCCTAGTCCTTCTTTTCATTAAACTAGACATACCAAGTTCCTGCAACCGTTCTTCATATGTTTTAGCCTCCAGTCCCCTAATCATCTTTGTTGCTCTTCTCTGCACTCTTTCTAGAGTCTCAACATCTTTTTTTACATCGTGGCAACCAAAACTGAATGCAATATTCCAAGTGTGGCCTTACCAAGGCATTATAAAGTGGTATTAACACTTCACGTGATCTTGATTCTATCCCTCTGTTTATGCAGCCCAGAACTATGTTGGCTTTTTTGGCAGCTGCTGCACACTGCTGGCTCATATCTAAATGGTTGTCCACTGGGACCCCAAGATCCCTCTCACAGTTACTACTATTGAGCAAGGTACCACATATCCGGTACCTGTGCATTTTGGTTTTTTTGCCTAAATGTAGAACCTTACTTTTTTCACGGTTGAATTTCATTTTGTTAGTTAGCGCCCAATGTTCAAGTCTGTCAAGATCCTTCTGTATCTTGAGCCTATCTTCTGGAGTGTTGGTTATTCCTGCCAGCTTGGTGTCATCTGCAAATTTGATGAGTTCCCCATCAATCCCTTCATCCAAGTCATTGATGAAGATGTTGAAGAGTACTGGGCCTAAAACAGAGCCTTGGGGTACTCCACTGCATACTTCCCTCCATGTGGATGTAGTTCTGTTGAGGACTACACGTTGAGTGCGGTTTGTCAGCCAGTTACGAATCCATCTGGTGGTGGTGCTGTCTAACCCACATTTTTCTACTTTATCTAGTAGTAGGTTATGGTCTACTTTATCAAATACTTTCCCTCCCCACTCCAGGGGAAGGTTACTGCAAAATCCTCATTTCCTCCCAATCAGCTGGGACTTGGGAGGCAGAGAATAGATGGAGGCGGGCCCAGTCAGAATTTCTACTGCCAGTTCTCCAAACTACTCAAAATTTCTGCTACCGGTTCTCCAGAACTGGTCAGAACCTGCTGAAACCCACCTTTGCTACCCGGCTAACAATCTTAATAGCTGTGAAATTGAATGTATGTCCCTGTTCATTGGAATGAGAATGTCAGTGTTGAACTATGGATGAAGAGTGCAAATTATGATATTTTACACAGGGCATAAAAAGATGATTTTTTTTTCTTATGCACCTATTCTTATATACTGTTCATGAAGAGTCTGATTCTGAAGTCAAAGGAACCATTGAGCTTTCAGGATACTTTGAATTACTGATGTATTACAGGCTGAATTACCAGTCATGAAGCTGCTCGAATATCATTCAGAACGCATTCACCATTGATTAAATATTTTGGCACTCAAGTCTCACTTTATCGCCAATTAAGAATTTTATGAACATGCACAAAGTGCCTCTAAAGATAGAGTCATTTGTTTGGTGGCCAAAAAGATCAAAATGGTAGCAATCCCCATGTAATTAAAGTCCTGTTCCTCTTTCAAGTGCATCTGTAGGAAAAAAGATCAGATCTTTTAATCTGCTTGATTTTTTAAATTCCCCATCTATAGACCACACTTGTATAAATCTTACGATTACCAACTTCTATACAATTGATATTTCAGTGGTGTTCCAAGGGCTGCGCTTTCTAAAGTTGGCAGGACCAGCAAGAAGAAATGGGTAGAGCAAAGAGAAAATTAAACCAAGTCTAATTCCATATAGCTATGTAATAAGCTTCTTCTAGGTCAGTGATGGTAAACCTTTTTGACACCAAGTGCCGAAAAGGTCACACGTAAACGTCACACGTGCACTCATTGGGGCCACATTCTGAAAAAGCCAAACTTCCAGGCCAGTTTTCAGCACTGCCACATGCACAAAGGGATTACGCACCGGAAAAGCTGAACGACTGGGTTATGGCGCGCATGCGCACCAGACAATCAGCTGGCTGACGTGCATGTGCACACCGTTTTTTCGCACTGCCACATGCGTGAAGGATGGCTGATCGTCACATGCACATGTGCACCAGAAACTCGGAAGACAAATAGTCAAAGCCCCATGTACCTGGTGACATGGCTTCACGTGCCACTTTGGGCATGTGTGCCATAGATTTGTCATCACAGTTCTAGGTGTTTGCAGCTCAGGAATGATATCTGGTCTATAGCCCCATCTGGACTTGAAGATCAAAAATGGAGAGGAAGGATATGACCCATGAAAGACATTAGACAGAATTTTTCTTCCTAATTTAATCACATTCTAATTAAAGATGAATATCTCTTCAGCCAGCTACAGATACTAATTTCTGCTCTTATCGTTTATAATCTATAACTCTAAAATCCTTTAGAAAATTATTTGAAAGCAAGTCCCACTGAATACAGCAGAACTCACTAAAGTTGCCTAGGTTGAATTTACACACAACAGCTAATATGTTTAATTGTTTACTTATTTGCTAGAATCTTAGCAAAATGTAAGTGTTTAAAAAGAAAAATAAATACTGGCTAAGTAGGGCCATTTTAAAAAGCTGTCCTTTCCATCATCCAGAAGAAGTAAGACAGCTGTAACAACAACCTTATCTTTTCATTGCACAGACTATTGGAGAGGAACTTTTATCAGTCACCAGCTTTCAAGATAAATACCAATATTCATTAATGCCAGCCACTGAGACCAATTTTTCCATAGAAGGTGGTCTGACATGGGGAAAGGGAAGGAAGGAAGGAAGGAAGGAAGGAAGGAAGGAAGGAAGGAAGGAAGGAAGGAAGGAAAAGAGGAAAGAAATTACTTTTTAAATTCATAATTGGGGTCAAGGGCTAAACTAAGAAACTATACATATTTCAAATAATATCCATGTGGATACAGAAGAACATATGAAGCAGTGGTGGTATTCAGCCGGTTTGGACTAGTTCAGATGAACCGGTAGTGGCAACCTGCAAGTCCGCTCACCTGCCCCGGTGTTATGCCATCCTATTTAGCCATGTTTTCTAAGCCGCGTGCATGCATGCAAGTTGCACACATGGGCCAAGCACAGGCATGGAAGGCCGTGCACATGTACGGAAGGCACGCATGTGAGCGAAGCGAGTGAGCGCTCACATTTGCGGTGTGTGGCGAACTGATGGTAAAATTATGTGAAACCTACCTCTGATGTGAACATACACCTTAGTAGCTTTGTCTCTGGCATGTAGACATTTTCTATATTGGTAAGCACCCTTTGGAATGATCTCCCTGAAATTTGGAAGAGATATCTATAATTTTTTAGACTCTTGCTGAAAACTCATGTCTTTATCTAAGCTTTGCCAATATACAGTAAATGTATACTGATATTGAATGTCAGCTGCCCACATGGATCAGGGCATGTCTATTTTAATGGGCTGTCCACAATTCCATTTCCAGAACTACCGTTTGTATCTTAGGATAGTTTGTATTTCGGATGCTTGGCATTCTGCCATTCAATATTTCAATAAATAATTCAAAACACTCCTTTAGATGGATATTGTCACAAGTGAAACTCAGGTATAGCAAATTGCTTTGAGGATCAATTGATTATGGACGAGAAGTGAAGTGCAATCCAATAATACAGATCCTAGCTTACCCTTCTAGTCAAATGCATCTGCTTTCTGGTAAAGGTAACCACATCCATCCAATAATATCTCAGGATGGAGAAGGGCCAGAATGTAATGTTGGGAGGTTATATGGAGAAGGATTAACACAGCAGATTTGTGCTTGGAATGATAGGCAAATAGCTACAATGGAAAGTGCATAGCTGCACAAACAGCTCATGAAAATTTTATTACTGAAACCAGGGATTCCAGTGCAAAACTAAAGTGATATTAATATCATAGTCTGGGAGGTTGGTGTTTCTTTGTCTCGAGTCATTTCATAGATTCTCATTAACTTAAATGTTTTCCTTTGTGTGCATTTGTTAGGTTTGTGAAATAGCATTTGCTTCTTTCTTTGCCTTAATTAGCTGTAAGGTCAGGGTTAGTTTCAGCCCCATTTGTAATGGTGACCTTAGAGTGGATAATGAAAAGCTACTACATTCACAGTGGCTTGCAAAGTGAAAGCACCAGCATGTTGTGAAGACAATGACCCCTGTACTTGCCCCATGGCTAACATTTCATTGCCAATGCTTTCATCAATCTTGATTTTATGGGCCCTTATGGTCAAAGGAATTTTAATTAAAATAGATTCAAAGGGTAAAGCTCAGATAAGCTACTGGTTTATGCCCAGGAAATAGGGACAGTTAACTCATTGTTTGCTTCCTGCAATATCCACAGGGAAAAAGGAATCTGTTAGTGGAGTTCATTCATCCTATTCCACCAGGTATGGAAATGTATCCTAAGACTTTGGGGTACCAGTAATTTGGAAGCGGTGGAACTTTAAAGGTGACATAGAGGCGTTAACATCTAAAGAAGCTTTAAAGAATCTCTGTTGGGCCTTATAGTAAAGACTTCATTTTTTAAAAAATTTGCATTTATATCCCGCCCTTCTCCGAAGACTCAGGGCAGCTTACACTATGTTAGCAATAGTCTTCATCCTATTTGTATATTTATATACAAAGTCAACTTATTGCCCCCAACAATCTGGGTCCTCATTTTACCTACCTTATCAAGGATGGAAGGCTGAGTCAACCTTGGGCCTGGTGGGACTTGAACCTGCAGTAATTGCAAGCAGCTGTGTTAATAACAGACTGTCTTAGCAGTCTGAGCCACTCAAGGACCTTTATGGTTCCCTCCTGGCCCCCTTCCTCCTTGGGACTACCTTAAAGGGACAAGCTGTTGTGAATGGACGTAGAAAAGTTAGCATTCTCTCTGCTGCATTTAACTTTGAATTCTGTGGAATATTGAGCAGCCAGAAGAGGTGAGCCGCAACCGGTCGAGCATGGGTGGGGCCAAGGAGGGGTAATTACTACTGGTTTGGCGAACTGATGCCCATAATCCCTAATGGTTCGCCCAAACTGGTAGGATTTCATCTCTGGTTCACCCTATACAAAAATGTATATTGTTTCTGCTGTCTAGCATACTATCTGTAGGATGTGGTTTTGAAGGAGCTATCTAGACACTTTCTCCAAGTTATTTCTTCTATAATTCTATTGCACGATATGTGTTGTGTACACTTTCAAGCTCATCTTCAAATATTTTTATCCTTTTGGGGAAAAAAATGAATCTTCTGGTTGACTCTTATAAGATGGGCCATAAAATTAATGTTATTAAATATATTAAATGTTTAATAAAATCAAGTTAAAGCAGACAGATTCCCAAAGCAGCTTTCTGCCTGGGCAGCATCAAAGAGCAGAGGGCAAATACTAGACCTATGTCCTCTAAATGGATCTGACCATCAATTCTGACTGTGAAGAATTGGAATGCATTTTCAATTACTCAGACACTTTGCACAGAGGGTAATATTTCATGGCTTTCATTCACACTATCAAAATGTATTCAGTGCTCCCATGTGAAATCAGGTTTGTCGTAAGGTCAGGTGCACTGTGGTCTATTTCTCACCTCCTTCATAATTTGTATTTACTTGGGATTGGTGCTAGGAAATAAACAATCTAAAAATTGCAAATATATAAACAAATGAACCCAGTTATGATAAAACAGATGTCTCTTTCCCCTGTGAAAGATTATGCTCTTGGGGGAAAAAAAATCTGGCAGTGATATCTATGTCTTGTTAAGAACCAGAAATAGTAGATGACATGCATCTATATGAAATAGACAATGTATCTCAGAACCTGCAGTTTCAATTGGGAAGATTTATGAAGTATAAGAACAAGATGGAAATTATATCAGTGACCTAACTTCCTCTGGATTAAGACCAACGTGTAATGTACTTTTCACTGTAATTAGCAAGTCATAGGTCTCTCTGCGTGTATGTAAAACAAGAAAATATAACAGTGCTTTTTTCCATTAAGACATAAATTCTACTGCCTGTTTTACCGCATCTCTCCTTTTCATTTGTCCATTTGCTATGTAGCAAAAGCTTTTTTTGCAAACCTTGTTAACAGATGCTCGTTTCTCTTTCTCTTAGAATAACAGCAGATCAAGTATTGAACGCAGTGGGTTGCTTTGAGAACTTTGAGAATCCTCTCCTTTTGATAAATTATCATAGGTAAGGTCTAAAACACCACAAGAAAACCTTCAGCCCATTTTTGCAGCTCCTAATCCCTCCAAGACTGAGTCATAAGTAGTCAGCTTCAAGTTAGCCATTCTTACTGATATATTTTTCAGGGAGTTAAAAATCAAGAAAAAATGTGATAATACATTACATTGCCTTAAAATGCTCATCTACATGCTTGTAGAATAGAATAGAATAGAATAGAATAGAATAGAATAGAATAGAATAGGATGGGATGGGATGGGATGGGATGGGATGGAATGGAATGGAATGGTAAGGCATGGCATGGCATGGCATGGCAGAATAGAATAGAACGGAATGGAATGGAACGGGATGGAAAGGCATGGCATGGCAGAATAGAATAGAATAGAATAGAATAGAATAGATGATCTCTGGAGGGCCAGGGATAGGGGTTGCTCCTCTGCCCTGGTCCTATTAGACCTCTCAGCGGACTTCGATACCATCGACCATGGTATCCTGCTGCGCCGGTTGGAGGGATTGGGAGTGGGAGGCACCGTTTATCGGTGGTTCTCCTCCTATCTCTCCGACCGGTCGCAGTCGGTGTTGACGGGGGGCAGAGGTCGGCCCCGAGGCGCCTCACTTGTGGGGTGCCGCAGGGGTCGATCCTCTCGCCCCTTCTGTTTAACATCTACATGAAGCCGCTGGGTGAGATCATCAGTGGTTTCGGTGTGAAGTACCAGCTGTATGCGGATGACACCCAGCTGTACTTTTCTACACCGGAACACCCCAACGAAGCTCTCGAAGTGCTGTCCCGGTGCCTGGAGGCTGTATGGGTCTGGATGGGGAGAAATAGGCTCAAGCTCAATCCCTCCAAGACAGAGTGGCTGTGGATGCCGGCATCCCGGTACAGTCAGCTAAATCCGCGGCTGACCATCGGTGGCGAGTCATTGGCCCCGATGGAAAGGGTCCGCAACTTAGGCGTCCTCCTGGATGAACGGCTGTCTTTAGAAGATCATTTGACGGCCGTCTCCAGGAGAGCGTTCTACCAGGTTCGCCTGGTACGCCAGTTGCGCCCCTTTCTGGACCGGGATGCCCTATGCACGGTCACTCACGCACTCGTGACGTCTCGCCTGGATTACTGCAATGCTCTCTACATGGGGCTCCCCTTGAAGGGCATCCGGAGGCTGCAGTTAGTTCAGAATGCGGCTGCGCGGGTGATAGCTGGAGCCCCTCGTGGCTCCCGTATAACACCCATCCTGCGCAGACTGCACTGGCTACCTGTGGCTTTCCGGGTGCGCTTCAAGGTGCTGGTGACCACCTTTAAAGCGCTCCATGGCATTGGGCCGGGTTACTTACGGGACCGCCTACTGCTACCGAATATCTCCCACCGACCCGTGCGCTCTCACAGAGAGGGTCTCCTCAGGGTGCCGTCAGCGCGGCAATGTCGTCTGGCGACACCCAGGGGAAGGGCCTTCTCTGTGGGGGCTCCCACCCTCTGGAATGAACTACCCCCCGGACTTCGTCAGCTTTCGGACCTCCGGACCTTCCGCCGCGGGCTTAAAACATATTTATTTAACTGTGCAGGACTGAGCTAGATTTTAAATTACTGGTTTTAAATTGGGTTTTATTTTATATTTTTAATTCTAAATTAACGGGCTTTTTTAGAATAAGTTTTTTAATTGTTTTTATATTGTATTTATATGTTTTTTAAATGCCTGTACACCGCCCTGAGTCCTTCGGGAGATAGGGCGGTATATAAATTTGATCAATAAATAAATAAATAAATAAATAAATAGAATAGAATAGAATAGAATAGAATAATTTATTGGCCAAATGTGATTGGACACACAGGGAATTTGTCTCTAATGCATAAGCTCTCAGTGTACATACAAACAACAAAATGGTAGGTCATAAATCATAGTTATATTCATTAAACGTAGGATACAAACAACAAATCCCTCTCCTGAAAATATTGCAGTTTTATCACTTCTATGATGTCACTAATCATGCTTCCTGGGCTTATCAGAAACCGAACATAATTTGAAAGAGCAAGCCCTAGAAGAAATAATTCCCCCTCTTGTTTAAAATGTAAGAAAACTTAGTATTATCAAAATGACATTGGAAAATGACCTTGTGAATTAGGTTTGATTCTAAATGCAATTCACTTGATTCATTAGCCATTCAGGTAAACCCTTCATGGTTGAGGGGTGAGACATAAATTTATGAATTAAATAAGGAATGAAATAGTCTCAGCCCACTGATCAGAATTAATATTATGCAGTAAAACCCTCTTCTTTTTTATCCTACCTGTTCTCATCTAATTTGATGAAAGAGAATTTGCTTTTGAAATGTGATTAAAAGAAAAAGAATTTCAGTGGGAATAGCAGGAAAGGACTATTGTGCACGTCTTAATTATAAGCAACCAAGGGATTGTGTGAATATTCTAGGTTTTTTTTCCCTGTACCATTTCTGCAACAACCCACACATAGCAAATTAAAAAGGAATAGAAATGAAAATATGTGCATCACGATCTAATAATATTTATGATGCTGTTATGTCATTCTGTTACAATGCATGTGCATGAGTCATGCTATTTATGTGATGATGTCATAATACATATGTAATCATTTACATATGTAATCATTTACATATCATTTACGTAATCATTTATGTAATCATTTACATATGTAATCATTACATAAGGCAATCCTTATGATTTATATTGATATATTGATCATCAATTGTGTTGTAAATGTTGTACCTTGATGAACGTATCTTTTCTTTTATGTACACTGAGAGCATATGCACCAAGACAAATTCCTTGTGTGTCCAATCACACTTGGCCAATAAAATTCTATTCTATTCTATTCTATTCTATTCTATTTGATTCCTTTTCCCACAGCAGACATCTGTCAATCTCAAGTTTTCTAGCTTCCTAAACATTATTCCAATTCCAAGGAAAATCACATGGGAATTCCTGCTCTTGGATACTTTTTCCAGATTGTGAATTGTAAAAAGTGTTTATTTTTTAAAATGTATATGGCCATCCATCTCACCATGCTAGCTACCCTGGGTAACCAGCAACAGTTAAAAACCCCAAGTAACAGCAAAAATGAATACATAACCAGCATCCAAGGTAAAACAACAACAATCAAAACACAATTAATATAACCTTCTCATGGGGTCTGATCATCCAACCCCAAAACATAGGAACACAAACATGATTTCAGGTCCCGATGAAAGGCCAACAGGTTGGGGCCAATCTAATATCCAATAAAATTATGTTCCAAAGGGAAGATGCAATAACAGAAATGCCATCCTACCAGATAACTTCCCTTAATTCTCAAAGCCCTTCTCCCAGATTGGCTCATATGGGTAAAAACAAAAGGAGAAGAATAGTGTTGCTTCTCTAGAATTTAAGTGTTATTTCAGGTGGTAGGTATTGGAAATGTATTTCTGAAGAGTCGTGGGCTACAATAGAAACTTTTTCCTGGATGTACTAGTTTTTCCTTTAAGTTTAAAAAATACTGTGAGAGGACTATTTAAAACATGTATGGCCTGAAGTGGTACAATTCATTTTACCTTTGCAGGATTCCATTACTTACTCTGAGAACCCCATGTAATTTAAATTACAAAAAGCAGCTCCATCTGGTTTACGCTTAGTAAGAAAAAGTAGAAGCAGTAGATTCTGTTCTTTACACTATGTCTGTCACTCAGTTGTTAAAACTCAGTTGCAACATCTTGACAGCAGATTTAGCATATATAAGAAACCTATTATACAACTGAAGTCTTCTGAATGTAGGATTTATTATTATTATTTCAATTCTAGTAATTGAATAATCATCATTTCAAACTATTTCCAAACGTATTTCTTTTCACATTGTTTAGAACATATTAATTTGTCTCAGTTTTTATCCACCAATTCAGTGATTAATAACTTTTTCTTGGGGATGAATAACGGCCTCATTCTATTATATGCACAGACCAGGCCAATAGCAAAAGAAAAACAGAGAAGAGTAAAAACAGGTGTAAGTCAATTCTATTTTGATGCATAATGGGAATGCAACACTTCGCTATCCTTACATGAAGTAAGGTGTATTTATTTGTTTGTTTGTTTATCAAATGTAGGTGCTGCCTATTTTGCTCTCTTAATGAAATAAGAAGAGAAGCATTATCAGAGGCAAATCTATTTCCTTGCTCCTAAAGTATTTTTTTCTCCACTTTAGACAGAATGCATGGAACTGTCTCACACACCCTGAAAGTAAATCAAGGATCTAGCGATTGACATGCCGATCAATAATGTTGTCTAGAATTGATGCTTACTGGTAATGCAAAACATTTCCTTGAACAAGGTTCTTAAAAACATATTCCCATCAATGAGACACAGGGGCCAAGTTTCAATCTTTTCTAGTATTCTGGGCTATATTAATCTTAAGTAAACAGCCTACTGTAATGGAGTATGTGAAATTATTCTACAAATAAAAGGACGAGAGCTACATAAGTATTTATTTATTTACTAATTATTGAAATTTATATATCCATTTCACATATCCATTTCACATATATATTTAAAACAAATATAAAAACAGCAAAAAAGAATGATATGGTTATTTAAAAACAAGGAAAAGGGCAATGTAAAAGCGCATGAAAAATATCATAAAATATAAAACAAGTACTGAGGTAATAACTGAATAACAGATTTGGAAGGGACCTTGGAGGCCTTCTAGTTCAAACTCCTGCTGAAGCAGGAAACCTTATACCATTTCAGTTAAATGGTTGTCCAATCTTTTCTTCAAATCCTCCAATGTTGGAGCACCCACAATATCTGGAGGCAAGTCTTATTCATTAGTACAGCCACAGTTCTGGGCCCCCATAACTCTTGCAAATGCCATCAGTCAGGGCCAAAAGGGCAGTAACCTCTGGAGGTTGATGTTCCATAGGAGAGATTGTGTAAGGAAATGCTTGTATATTTTTATGGTGACCAGAAGATGTAAAATGGAAGATACCCCATTTTTGTTTAGATTTTTAAAGTCCCACTTTTATTAGTTTTATAATTAACTCAAGGCAGCAAAAATATCGAATACTCCTGTCTTTTCCTAATCTCCTGACAGTACTTAACCTGTGAACTGAGCTGAGTTGTGCTGTGCTGAGCTGAGAGAGAGTGACTGAGGCAAAGTCACTCAGCTAGCTTTCATTCCTAAGGCACAACTAGAATTACAACTCACATTTCAATAGATAGAGTAGGGAACATCTAATCGATCCTCTAGAGCCTGGGCCTATAGGAATTAGTCCTTTAGGAACTATAGAATTTACTGATGCATAAATAATCTGAGAAAATACACCTGGATTTCTGAAGCCTTAGAAAGTGACATTAGCTAATTAACACTTGCTATTTCATTAAATTGCTTGGCTTGAGACAACTGCTATGGTGGTAAATACAGTTACATCACAATCTATAAATGTATTCATTCATTAATTTTAAGGAAAATACATAGTTTATAGATTAGATCAATCGTGTTTCATTTGGCCAAGGTAAATAAAATGGTTTGACTATCAAATCTCACAGCTAACATTGTGTGCGCAATCCTACACAAACCTATTAAACGTAGATTTAAATACCCTTTGTGGCCACAGGTCACGGCCACGGAGCTTCAAGATTTAACTCAAGATTTAAATAATGACATTTCTTCAAGTCTTTGCAGACCTCCGTGATGACATTGTGGCCCCCACAGGTGTCTGCAGACCACAGGTTGAGAATCATTGTGCTAAGCTATAGACACTAAGTTAAAACAAACAATTGTACTAGTACTTAGTGAGACATATAAAGCAGGTTACCAAATTCACAACAAAGGCAGCAATATACAGATTATATTATCAATCATGAGCTTGCATTGACTGCCAGGAAGCTTCCTATGATAAACTTCAGAAAAATTCTTTAATTGTTTAATTTAAATGTATTCCTCAAAGAAAGAAATAGCACTAGTGGGACTCTTGCTGATTAAGCCTGAAATATATATTGCACACCATGCAGAAATGGCTCTTCTACAACTGAATAAAGCATTCGCTCCATGTAATGCCCAGGCCTGGAAGCCCTGCTGTATAATATCAATCTGTGTGTCTCGCAAAATGAATTGTAATACATTTTGCAGAGGGGGAAAAAGAGCAAGTAGAGAAGATTCTGCTTTCTGTTTTCATGCCCCTTTCATTTTCAATCAAATATATTTTTACAAGGGCACTAGAAGGCTAGAAGAAACACTGGCAGGCTTTGCAGAATCATTTAGTAGAGCAGTGATCTAAAATGAACTTTGTCCTTAGGCCTAGAGTTCTTTTTCTGTGCATGGATAGTTCCTCACTTTGACCCTCTTGCAATATCTGTATAAAAGTCAAATACAAAACACAGCTCAACACCAGCATGAAGATTCCTGGAGAGAATCTGCACCATGCAAACCATCACATAATCTGCTTCTAAAAATCCAAAATAAAACATTCTATCATCTCTATGTATATATCCCTCTAGCTCTCTATACATTTATGCCTCTATCCCTTTAGCTCTCTATCCTTCTAGCCCTCCATTTTCTCTCTTTTCTCTATCCCCACATCTCTCCCCCTCCCTCTCCATAAACTTTTTGCAATTCTTTGGAACCCCTAGGCACACACCTGAAAAGATAGCGCCACAATCTCAGATTAGCCAAATTAACCTATTTTAGCTCAGACATAATTTGATTACCTGTGAGGTGCCTATTCAATAGCATCTGTAATGCAATACATTTAGACCAGAACACCAGTGTTGCTAGTGCTTTTACAGACACATATCCATTTTTATATCAATCCTATTTTTCTTAAATTGATTTCCTGATTTTAAAAAAATGAGGGTACCTGATTCCCACTTTTCCATATTCAAGCCCTATCTTAGCACTATGAAAAGGCGGAGACATTATGGAGATTTACAGCATTTCCTCTTAATAATAATAATAATATCAGAGTTGGAAGGGACCTTGGAGGTCTTCTAGTCCAACCCCCTGCCCAGGCAGGAAACCCTACACCATTTCAGACATCTTAGTAGCTTTGTTGTGCATTGACTTTGATCTCCACTTGGAAACTGGTAGATTGCTCTTAGCCTGGCAACAGAGAGCAGCCATATATGTTTCTCAAATTTCTAGAATTGTCCAACTCCAGAGCAACTCTCATACATTTAAAGGCTAGAAACATCACAAAGTCATAGAAAACAATGCTAATCAGCCAGAAGGAACAAAAAAAAAATCTTGCTAAAATTTTTGAAAATCAGTCCAGATTTTCAGACTTCATTTAGGCATAGGAGGACATTTAGCATCACCTTACAATAGGGGTGCATAATTTTTTTCATCCTATGAGAGTCATAGTAATAATACAGTGGCAGGTGACTTTGGGTCAATCACTCTCTCTCGGTACAGTTTACCTCACATGGTTGCTATTATGGAGAAAATAGGAGGAGCAATGAGTATTAGGTGTGTTTGCCATCTTGAATTATTTATAAAGATAATTAATATGGGAAAAAATAAATGAAAAAATTAAATCAATCAATCAAACAAAAACAAATATCACTACAATGGGTAGATGTGAAAACTGGATGATTTTTCCTTGCTTTTGGAAGTTTGGGGGCCTAAGGGAATTAGGTACGTTGGATCTAATGTATAATGTCAATATATCTATATACTATTTTTCAGAAATGGAATAATGAAGCATCAAATATCAACCATTTTCTCACAAAAACTGTAATTCAGTCATTTATGGTTTGGTTGACTTCTCCAATGATGTCCGTCTGGGAATATTGACAAAGAATAGAAGCCCAGACTCTGGCAATATCAGGACCCTGGAGAGTTCACTGCAGATGGGTTACTGATTATATTAAAGATGAACAGAAGAAATGCTGTCTGTGACCCACAGAGACTTTTAAGATTCTGGTACAAGTGATCTGTTAGCTTCACACTTGCTTGTTGCTCTCTCTAATCTTTAAGCTTTTTACCTTTTCTGAAGCTTCAGATGCTTGCCAACTTGTGAAATGTAGCCTTTCATTTAGCATTCAGCTGGGGAAGATCTATTCTTTGTCTGGGAAGGCATAAAAAAGTAACAGAATAACTTGGAAGTCTTCTAGTCCAGCAGTCACCAACTGGTGGTCTGTGGACCACTGGTGGTCCACAAGAAAATTTTGGTGGTCCGCAGAAAAATTATTTGCATTTTTTATATTGCACTAAATCAGGGGTCCTCAAACTATGGCCCTTGGGCCAGATACATGCAATGAACATTTGTGTTGCTCTAGAGAGTCTCCCCTTTCAGGATCTTTTTGTGTGGGTTGGAGTGGGGCATAAATTCCGACTCGGGGTCTGCTTCAGCCTCCTGGTGCAGGATTTTGGGCAAAGGCTGGAAGGAAGTATGGCTGGTGGCAAAGAGCCAGTGGACCTTGTTCCAATGGGACTGCATCATGGCCTGGAACTGGCTGACCATCTCAGCCCACTGAGCCTCCAGGTGCCGGTACCTGGCCTTGCACTCCCACAGATCTTCCCTCTGCTTGGAGACCTTATGCTTGTAGTCTTCAATGAGGTGCTTCGGCTGAGCCTCCTTCTCAGCCATATCCAATTTGAACTGAGACAGCTGTTTTGCCAACTCTTTCTCGTGGTGGCTGCTTAGTTCCAACAACTGCTTCCTGTTGGGGCCCTAAGAAGCCTGGGCGGGGAGGCAAGGAGTAGCTGGGAGGGGAGAGGAGGGGCAAGTAGAGGCCAGCAAGGTGCCCCTCGATGTGAGTGACATTGAATTGGCCATTCCCCCCAGTCACATGACCACCTAGCCACACCCACCTAGCAATTTATTAGGCAGATCACATTTGTGGTCTGCGGGATTTAAAATTATGAATTTAGTGGTCCCTGAGGTCTGAAAGGTTGGTGACCCCTGTTCTAAGAAAGAAAGAAAGAAAGAAATTTATTTGTCATAACAATATAACAATATATATATACAAGGATAAATAAAGGGTTATATAATATATGAATGTATATATGAGGAGAAACGAGGTACTAAAAACATATATATACATAGGGGAAGAAACAGTAGGACAGGAACGGTAGGCACATTGGTGCTCTTAGAGTCCTCTTGGGAAAGTGGTGAGGTCAACCGTGGACAGTTTTTGAGTAAAGCCTTTGGGGTTATGAGAAGAAACCACAAAGTCAGGTAATGCATTCCAAGTATATACAATTCTGTTACAGAAATCGTGTTTTCTGCAATCTAAACTGGAGCGGTTGACATTGAGTTTAAATCTGTTAGTAGCCCTTGTGATATTGTTATTGAAACTAAAAAAGTCATTGACAGGAAGGACATTACAACGGATGATTTTATATGCTAAACCCACATCTTGACGAAGGCGACGAAGTTCCAAGTTTTCTAGACCCAAGATATCAAGTCTGGTGGAATAAGGTATAAAGTCCAATCTCTTGCTCAAGCAGGAGACCTTATACCATTTCAGACAAATGGCTGTCAAAATTCTTCTTGAAAAACTCCACCCACAACTTCTGGAGGCAAGTCAGTCCACTGGTTAACTGTTCTAGCTTATAACTGTTATAAGAGTGTCAAGAGTGGCGTTCCTCAAGGCAGCGTTCTTGGACCAACGTTCTTTATACTATACATTAATGATCTTTGTGACCATATCTCAAGTAATTGTGTTCTCTTTTGCTGATGATGTCAAGCTATTTAACATCACAGACAATACTTCTATCATTCAAAACGACCTTGATCATCTAACCGCTTGGTCTAAAAATTGGCAGCTCCAAATTTCAACCAGCAAATGCTCAGTCTTACATATAGGAAAAAAGAACCCAAAAACTAAGTACATACTAGATGGACATTACCTTACAGACGATCCCCATCCCGTTAAAGACCTTGGAGTTTCCATGTCAAATGATCTAAGTGCCAAGCCCACTGCAACTACATAGCAAAAAAAGCTCTAAGAGTTGTAAACCTAATCTTGCGTAGCTTCTTTTCCAAAAACACCACATTACTAACCAGAGCATATAAAACATTTGCTAGACCAATTCTAGAATACAGCTCGCCTGTTTGGAACCCTCACCACATCTCTGACATCAATACAATTGAACGTGTCCAGAAATATTTTACAAGAAGAGTTCTCCATTCCTCTGTAAACAATAGAATACCCTATCCCACCAGACTTGAAATCCTAGGCTTAGAAAACTTGGAACTCCGTTGCCTTCGACAAGACCTAAGCTTAACTCACAGAATCATCTATTGTAATGTCCTTCCTGTTAAAGACTACTTCAGCTTTAATTGCAATAATACTAGAGCAACTAATAGATTTAAACTTAATGTCAACTGCTTTAATCTAGATTGCAGAAAATATGACTTCTGTAACAGAATCATTAGTGCTTGGAATACTTTACCTGACTCTGTTGTCTCTTCCCATAATCCTAAAAGTTTTATCCAAAAACTTTCTACTATTGACCTCACCCCATTCCTAAGAGGACCATAAGGGGCGTGCATAAGCGCACAAACGTGCCTACCGTTCCTGTCCTATTGTTTTTCTTTTCTTCTTTCTATATATATGCTTATACCTCCTTATATTTACTCATATATGTTTATATACTATATAATCTTTTGTATGATTCCTACATATATTGTTGTGACAAAATAAAATAAATAAATAAATAAATAAAATAAAATAAATAAGTGATGTATTATTTCGAATTATTGTAAATTAATGAGTCAGGGGCCCTTTTCTGACTTTTGACATGCAATAGGTATAATTCAAACTAATTCCTATTCCACCTACCTCTCACACACACCCCACTCATCTCTGTCTTCTGTCTCATTCTGTTATTATCCAAGGAATTTGGGTGATTGGAAAACAGTTTTGAACTATAGGACCCTTTACTCAACAAACTCAATAACTAATCACTCCAACTCCTGTTTGATATGTGGCTTTGTTTGTCTGATTCTCATTTTGTTCTCTTTACAGTCCTATGTTGCGTAAGGATCTGTTCTATCCTGATATATAATAATTGAATTTGCTTCAAATGCATTTCTTTCTTGGCATTCCTTCTCTGAATCATCCAGATGGAATTTGCTTATAGTGAGTTTTGCACATTTTGTAATTGATTTTCATTAAGAATAAAGGCATTTCTTATTTTCTTTAACCTCCGCAGCTCATTACTGGTGAGCTTTTATTAATTTAGAAGGTTATAAAGAGTCTAAATGTAACAGTACAAATATTTTATAGAGGGGGAAAAAAGGAGATGCTTTGTCAGTAAACAGTGATCTATCCTTGATGGAAGATTTTTACCTAGCACTGACACATTAGGATGAGACATTGGCATTTTAGAAAAAAACATAATTTGTTAGATGAATCCACAGCAGAATATGACTAGTGAAGTATGAAATCTGCAGAAGGAATCCTATTTAAAATTCCATTTTCCGAGGCCTACATAACAAAATATCTCCATAAATCTGTATACCTACTTGGAAATTCACCTGGCAGCTTTCATGCTGTCAGGGCTTTCATGAGGTTAGGTGTGGAGGGGCTTTTCAAGTGCCAGAGTAATTGTCCCGTATTTTCTTCTAGTAATTGTCATTCAGACTGATGAAAGAGGGCTGCAATTCATGGCAGTTGTGAGGTATTGTTGTATTTTTATGATTACTAGCCTCAAGGTTGTACATGAAGACCCTGCCTTTTGTTGCCCAATTTTCTACAGCTTCCTCTGCTTTCCATATGTCAAATAAATTCCAAAAGAAGACATCATGAAAGAACTTCTTTCTTTTTCCAGCAACAGTGTTTCTGATGCCACCAAAGGGATGTCCTGCCCTTTAGAAATGAATTGAGATGATTTCTTTTTTTCCCCTTCTTCTGGAAATTCATCCAATTACTTGTCCGCAGATTTAGTGGAGGATTTCAAAATGTCATTTGTGCCCATAATAGCACCTTTATTTAAAAGCCAGGCAGTTTTAATCATATTGTAGGAAGTTAGCCCTCACCCCTCTCCTAGAAGAATGAAATATTTTGGAGGATATTGAATAGATGAGAAATGGAGAAACCTGTTTTAAAGACAAAGCAGCTTCCTGACTCCTCATAACTGTCAATGGGCAATTAAGGCTTCAGCCAAGCTCACTCAATCCCCCCACCTTTGTCAATGGACCATCATCTGCAACACAATAAGATTCATCTAGCAACAGAAACTCACCACATGGCAAGGCTCAAGCAAGCTTGAGAGACACCCTACAACGTTAGCTAAGACCCCTAGACCACCTGAGAGTTTGACAACCAATCAGGGTACATTTCTTATACAGGAACAGGAAACACCAAAGTGGGACCTCACAGAGAGTATAAACTCAGGCACTTAGCATCCCTTCTACCCTTCTCCCCTCTTCTTCTCTTCTTCTCCTTTCCTCTCTGGTTCTTCACCCAACGCCTTGAACATGTGACCACCATTAAACCATCTTTCCAAGCAGTCTCCATGTTTCCAGTGTCTTTCCCCACTTGGAACTGAACCCAGATGGATATTTCTTCCAACAATATACACCCCTTTCCAAGTGTAATATATTATAGAAGTTGGGGTTCTTAGGCATCATTTGCAAACCCAGATTTCACAGTGTCAGTTTCACTGGAATTGTAGGACAGGATATGGTGAAAGAAATGGCACGGAGATTTTAAATTTATTTTTAATTTATTTATTTTTCGACTACGTATTAAATAGTATATATAAGTATAAGCATGATTCCTTGTGTGTCCAATCACACTTGGCCAATAAAAAATTCTATTCTATTCTATTCTATTCTATTCTATTCTATGAATTGAATCCATAAAATGAATACAATTAAAGGGAACATTAGGACAGGGATGGTAGGCATGCTAGTGCTCTTACTCACGCCCCTTACAGACCTCTTAGGAATGGAGTGAGGTCAACAGTAGACAGTCTTAGGTTAAAATTTTGGGGGTTTGGGGATGAGACCACAGAGTCTGGTAGTGCATTCCAGGCATTAACAATTCTGTTACTATTAAGTCATATTTTCTGCAATCAAGTTTGGAGTGGTTCACTTTAAGTTTGTATCTATTGTGTGCTCGTGTATTGTTGTGGTTGAAGCAGAAGTAGTCATTGACAGGTAGGACATTGTAGCAGATGATTTTATGAGCTATGCTCAGGTCATACTGAAGGCGGCGTAGTAGTAAATTTTCTAAACCCAGAATTTCAAGTCTGGTGGCATAAGGTATTTTATTGCAAGCAGAGGAGTGGAGGACTCTTCTCGTGAAATATCGCTGGACAATTGTATTAAGGTCCGATATACAGTGTGGGTTTCAGACAGATGAGAATTGGTCTAGCAAATGTTTTGTGTGCTCTGGTTAGTAGTGTAATATTACTGGAGAAGAAGCTACGCATGATTAGGTTTACAACTCTTAATGCCTTTTTGGCGATGTTGTTACAGTGGGCTTTGGCACTTAGATGTAATGGTCTATTTTTGTCTTCTTTTACATATAAGTTAGATTCCTCCTTACCCATGTTTGGAAAGAATTACTTAGCAAAAGTTACAAATTGTATGTGACTATTGTATAACCACTTTGACTTTTGAGCCTTCTATCTGTATTATAACTTCAAACAATTAAGATAAAAAGAGCAAATTAACCTGGTATCTCATAGAGGAAAGTGAGCAACAGCATTCTAACGATCTTCCTTAGAATATTTTTGGTGGGCAGTCTATTTGTGACCAGATCATTGGTAAGATATGTCACCAGTATTGTTCTACCTACATTCCCATCCTCTGAAAATGTGTAAAGATGGCACAAGACCCTACATAGTTCAGAACCTTGGAGTGGATCTGACCTCCAAGGAAGGTGCATTACAGCAATCAGCAGACTTTAAGGGGTTTATCCACTGTCATTTTAGAAGGGAGTTTAGAAGTTTAGCAAGCCAAGGAAAGTTGACTGTCTATTCATTTTTCTATAACTCTTTTATCTGTATAATGCAATTATTTGCAATTATTCTCCTGTTGTCTTCAAATCTCAGAAACTATTGGCTTCCAATACACTGGTGCCAATGTAAGTAGCCTGGTTGGACTTTCAAGCGGGCCAACTCTACATTGAAGTCAGGGGTGAAATCCAGCAGGTTCTGACAGGTTCTGGAGAACCGGTAGTGGAAATTTTGAGTAGTTTGGAGAACCAGCAGATGCCACCTCTGGCTGCCCCCAGAGTGGGGAGATTTTGCAATATCCTTCCCCCAGGAATGGGATGGGAATGGGGATTTTGCAGTATCCTTCCCCTGCCACGCCCAAGCCACGCCCACCCAGCCACACCATGCCCATCAAGCCACGCCCACAGAACCAGTGGTAAAAAAAATTGGATTTCACCACTGATTTAAGTACATCCAAACCCTTTAAAAATATATTTCAAATTAAAGCAGAATCAAACATAGAATCAGAGAAATGATATACTGGAGGAAAACACAACTGAAAAGACACATACGCTTCCTTCCCTCAAAATTATTTCCTTTGAGAGCTATGCATTACTTGTTTTCAGGATAAACAAAGAGATGTCCAAATATTCCATGAACCAATGGCCAATGGTCAGCCTACTATATAGAGCCCTCTATTTTAGAATTGGGAAAAAATAATATACATATATTGCTCTTTTTTAAAAAAAAACAATTGTTTTAAGGGACAAAATAGGTATCTTAAGCAAAGAATTCAGAAACTGACAAAAGGATTCTGAAAAATAAAGACAACCTATTCATTGTGAGCAGCCATGGCTAGACAGCAAAGCGAACTGAAACTGTAGGTTAACAAAGATTTATTTCTACGGTTTGCATTATTGCTACTTCTTAGATATTAAAGGTCAGCTTCAGAGACTAGTTCCTCCCATCATGAGCAAGCTGAAAAGAAATTAGTCAACAATGGCAAGTGCACACTGAAATTTTAATTTTCATAATCCTCTTTGGGTGGTTAATTAGCATGAAGGCTGTATTTTCAGTATTGGATGGAAAACAGCAAGAAATTGAAAAAATGGAAAAGAGCCAGCACTGATGTCTTCCACTTCCATTAATCCTGAATCAATATGTACAGGGGTTTGCAAGGGACTCTTAATTACCATTCCATTTCTGTGTCTTCTATCAATGCCGTGCATGCTTTAAAGCTTATTCTGTGGCCATCCTGTGCCTGAGATTTCCCCACAGATTTTTTCCCTGCTGCTGCTGCATTCATACAATTTGTACAGCTGTGCCATTTCCGAGAAGCTGAGCCGAGTAAAATAAAAGGGATTCCAAAACAAAATGCTGAAGAATGAGAAAAGTGAAGCCTCAATTAGAAAATAGCTTCCAGGTCAATATTTATGCCACCTGTCAAATCAATGGAGAACAGAGACTCCATGGAGAAAGGATTACCTGTTTCAAGCATGAACCGACAGCGGGGTGAGAATAGGCTTTGAAATAAATAAATAAGTGAATGAAAAGCAACAGAGCAGATTTGACACCGTATTATTTGTGCCAATACTTAGCTAGGCTTATTTTGCATGCTACCTAAGGCTGCTATAAATCAAAGTTAACTCGGCTAACGGCAGAGGATTTCTGATTCAAAGGAGCAAATCACAGGGCCAGTACAGTTTTTTCATTAGGAATTATTATGTTGGCTTCCCACTTATTGGATTATCAATATGGTAAACTAATTTATTTGACTGACCTATGGGAGATCCATTGTGTTTAGGGGAAATGTAATTTGACCAGAATGCAGTGCAATGCAGAATGCAACTGCATTGGAATGCAGTGATACAAAATGCAAAAACATTTTCCACAGCTACTATTCCATAGTTCATTAACCCATATCCCACAAACCGCAAGAGTACTTTAGAAATGGGGGCTGCTACAAAATACTGACTCTTCATGAACTTCAATTCAAAATTTCTTTTTCTCCGTTCTTACCTACTCTGAAAAATCCTTGTTGGCTGTTTATTGAGTAGCTTCCGTCCACCCTTTAGGGGAGTTGGCTGTTGTCCAGTGGCTGTTGTCCAGCTGGTGTCCAGCTGTTGTCTAGTGGCTGTTGTCCAGCTGATTCAGATCGGTTCGGGAGAATGGCCCACCAGCCCTGGCACTATGCCGTCCTATTTAACCACGTTTTTTAAGCTGCACACATGTGTGCAAGCTGGAAGGCCGCGCACGTGAGCAAAGAGCATGCGCAGAAGGTGCACTCACATTCACATTTTCACATGCACACTCACATTTTCGGTGCGCGGCAAACCAGTAGTAAAATTATGTGAAACCCCACCTCTGCTGCTGTCAATATTATTCCTCCTCCTTCTCCTCCTCCTCTTTTTCTGATTATTCAAAATCCAATAGACATTTAATTGAGAGTTAAATCCAAATCCACTTATTTTGGATTATCTCCTTTTACACATGAAAATGCCTAGCATGACACTATAAATATCATAAATGAATATGAAAAATGTGTGAATAATAGTTTGGAAAAAGGTTTGTTACTCTGTTACTCTTTTTTTTAAAAAAAGTTTTTATTTTATTTTATACACAAACAAACACTTAATACATCAATCGATCCTTCCATGTGTCATCTCGGTGTTTCTTTCGTGGCTTTGTCTTCTTGTTGTTTCTTTTGTCTTCATTTTCACTTAATCTGTTATAACATCTCTCCAGAAATACAATATTTTGATTATATCATTCTCTTACATAACTATTAATTTGTTTATCTATATCTCTTTTCTAGCTGATGCTAAAATTGACCCATATCTTAAAATATTCTTTATATATATATAGATAGATAGATAGATAGATAGATAGATAGATAGATAGATAGATAGATAGATAGATAGATAGATATATTTGACGAACATACATAAAAACATCTTCAATACAAATAAAAACAGTGCGTCGGTTGGTTGGTTACAATTTTTTTGTGCAATTTCACCATCTTTATAACATATAATTTATCTAGTTTTACATTTTACCAATTTAATATGTATCCAAATGTTTTAATAATTAATCATTTATTTAACTATAAGTGTTTCCTGCCTCATTTCCTATAAATTGTTCTAAATTTTATATTAATTATATTGCATCATTCATTACATCATCTTAAATCAGTATGTTTTTCGACAGTTCTTACTTTATGGAAACCTCTATCAAACATCATTGACATATTTTTTTATCTAATCATTGATAAAATAAATCCCATATTTTATAATCCATATCTTAAAATATTCTGAATCCTCTCTTTCTTTAATTTTCAAAGTTAATCTATTCATTTCTGCACAGTCTAAAATTTTCCTAATTACTTCCCCTTCCAGAGGCATTTTCTCTGCTTTCCAATTATGCACAAATACAATCCTTGCTGCTGTTATTACATGTATAATCAAATATATATTTTCTTTACTAATTTTCTCTGGAAGGATACCCAATAGGAACAGCTCCGGTTTCAAATCAATATGTTGTTGTGTCATTTCTTCGAGCCATGTTACTCTGTTACTCTTGATACGCTCCCCCAAAATAGATGACATGGTAACAAAGCACCTAGGAAAGGGCGGTCTGGGATTGTGACACTGTGCCTGCCATTTTGCAGGTGTCGACTCCGCCTCCTCCCCTTCCATGGATGCTCCTGCTAGACTACAATATCTCTTTGGCAAGCCTTCTCCAACCTGATGTTCTTCAATTATGATGAACAGTGTATATACTAACCTCGTGTTTGGCGATTGTTTGGATCTGAATAGGGAACTCCTGTTTCTACCTACCCGGTATATTTGGGCAGAATGTGTGCAGTCCAGCAATTGTCATTTTGTGGGACCAATGAAGCATGCCTTCTGCATCACTGCTCCTGCCTTCTGCAACCGCCTCTTCCCAGAGATACGTATGGCATCGATTTTACTGGAGTTTCAAAAGGTCTTTAAAATCTGGCTCTGCATCCAGGTCTGTTAGTGTGGAGCCCCTATTGTGCTTTTTTACTGTTATGGTTGCTTTTATTGTTATGGTTGCTTTTAGAACATGATGCTATGTTTTGCTATGTTTTTCACTATCTTAATTGTATACTCCAGTGTTGTAAGCCACCCAGAGTCTTTTGGAGCGGGTGACCATTATTAAGTAATAATAACTAGATAAATACATTTCATACAAATGTATTTGTATTATACATTGGGTAGTATAAATCAAATGTATGTATTTAGTGTAGGGGAAAGGGTGCCATACTCAAAACCAAATACATGAAAAAAAAAAAAGATCAGGAACTCTTGAAATGTCCTAAATTGAACATGAGCCAGCAATGCAATGCAGCTGTGAAACAAACAAATGTAATCCAAGTCTGCATTAACAAAGTAGAAGAGGGATGTAGAACTTGATTTCATTGAGGCCCGCATCATGATTGTATTTGACCTCAGGGGGCAGGGTGGGTATGGCCAGCTTGGAATCACTTCTTTCAGGGGTGCCTGTGGTGGCCCAAGCTCTCTGCAAGCGAAAATGAGCTCCCGAGCTCCATTTTCGACTGTGACGGCCTCCTGTAACTCTCTCCCAATGAAAACAGAGCTTGGGAGAGCTACACGCAGCCCTTACAAGTTTCGTTTTTGGCTGTGATGGCCTCCTGCAACCCTCTGCCAGTGAAAACAGAGGTCGGGAGGGCCACATGCGGCCCTCATGAGGTTCATTTTCGCTGGCAGAGGCACCAGGGGTCTGTCCTTTGCTGTTTCCAGGTTGGCTCCATGGGACAGATCTAAGCTGTCCCGTGGGCTGGATCCGGCCCGCAGGCCTTAAGTTTGACACTCCTGAAATAGAGTATCAAGATCAAAAGATGTCATCATTCTTCTCAATTCTGTGTTCATTAGTTCAGTTCTGAATGCCAAAGACATTGAGAAACTATAGTATACCCAGAGTAGATGATAAGGAACCTGGAAAGAAAAAAATTAGAAGGAGAACTTGTAAGATGCGAATATGTTTAATCTGGAGAAGTGAATACCCTGGAAAAACCTGATAGCCCTGATAGCACGCTATGGCTATCGTGTTGGATAATTGAATGGCTATCGTATTGAAGATGGAGCAGATTTATCTAAATTTTTCCAGAAGACAGAGCCAGAATCAGTGCACTTAAGTGACAAGGATGCAGATTCTGGTTGGTTATCAGGAAAAACTTCCTGCCAATAAGAACTGTTGAACAATTGAACATACTTTCGTAGGAGATTTGTTACTGCAGGTGTCAAGGATATCAGAGTAGTAAATACCTGCAGTGGGCATGGCCTTGGACTAAATGATTTCCAAGGCACCTTCTGATCTTTACATTCTATGATTCCATTATTAAGAGTACATAGGAAATGTCAACAGCATGCTTAGTGAACTTATAGCTGATGGGCAAAAAATGAAGGTGATGGATTGTTTTGTTTTCTTGGGTTTAAGAATAAATACAGCCAGTGCCCTGGAGAAGTAAAGAGATCAATTCTTTAGGAGAAGACAACAACAAATTTAGACAACATCATGAAGTTATAAGGATATTTCTATGCCAACAAAGTTTAGAATAGTTACAAAAATGCTCTTGTCCATTATATTATATTGCTGTGAATGCTAGATATTGAAAAAGATTGAGGGTAACAAGACAGATGCTTTCGAATTATGGAGGTCAGTAAGAGTGTCACCGACTGCAAAAAGAAGCAGTCAATCTATCCTAAAGCAAATAAAGACTGACTGTTTCCTTCAGGCAATGATCAGCAAGCAGACACTAACAAATGGACATGTGACACAAATAAACGATGGACTGGAAAAAATGACAACACTTGGCAAGGTTAAGGAAGTAGAATAATAGGAAGACAATAGATTAGGTGGATTAATGACTTCAAACAAATTACAAGATTGTCCTTGGAGACATTTTAAGTTATTACCCATAGTAGATCAAGATGGCAAACAGTTTTCTATGCAGTCACCAGGACATCACTAATTAAAATATGGAACATATAACTAACAAGTCTTACAAGTGTTGGCTTAGCCGAGCATTGGGATATTTTTATATTAAATATATTCAAATAATATATTGTATTTGCCTTATACACTGTAAGCCGCCCTGAGTCTTCGGAGAAGGGCGGGATATAAATGTATATATATATATATATACATGCTTATGTTCATACCCTTAATTACACATGCTAGCAAAATAATGCTTAGGATCGTACAATTTATATTAGATCCTACATGAAAAAAGACGCGCAGCTATTCAAACTATAGAAAACATGAGGCTTTTTTATTGATTCATGCTAGATAATTAAGAAAGCCAAAGAATATCCAAAATAAGTCATTATGTACTTCATTGATTATACAAAGGTCTTTGATTGTGTTGGTCATATCAAGCTACGGAATGTGTAAGAAAAATAGGTATCTCATTGAGAACATCTTATTATCCTTATAAAAAGTGTATATACAGGTAAATACAATCAGAACATGGTAAAACAGATTGATTCCATTGGTTGGCAAAAATGTGCAACAAGATTGTATATCCTCCCTTTATTTATCCAACCTATATGCCAATATATATTAAGGAAGCTGGATTGGAAGAAGATGAGTAAAGAAATTGGAGGAAGAAGCATTTTAAAAAAAACCTGCACTATGTTGATGAGACTACTCTGATAGTTGAAAATACAAAGATTCTATAAGTTCTAGTAAGAAAAGTCAAGGAATACAATGAACAATTGGGACTAAAACTAAATGTTAAGAAGACCTAACTACTGACAATCAGACTTCAAATTGTTAATGAAGAGATTGAAATGGTGGGTAGTTTTTGTCTTTTAAGAACCCCGACCAACAATAAAGGAACAAGCAGTCGAGAAATATGCCACAGACTATCCCAAAGGTTCTTTTCAAAAAGCAACTGGACTTTTTCTTCTTGGATAACTACCTTTTAAAAATGACTTGATGTTTGAGAATCTTCATAGACAAGCTACCAGGGGTGGTATTCATAACATGATAACAGAGTTGGAAGGGACCTTGGAGGTCTTCTAGACCAACCCCCTGCCCAGGCAGGAAACCCTACACCATTTCAGACAAATGGCTATCTAATATTTTCTTTAAAATTTCCAGTGTTGGAGCATTCAAAACTTCTGCAGGCAAGTTGTTCCACTTATTGATTGTTCTAACTGTCAGGAAATTTCTCCTTAGCTTTAAGTTGCTTCTCTCCTTGATTAGTTTCCACCCATTGCTTCTTGTCCTGCCTTCAGGGGCTTTGAAGAATAGCTTGACTCCCTCTTCTTTGTGGCAACCTCTGAGATATTGGAACACTGCTATCATGTATCCCTTAGTCCTTCTTTTCATTAAACTAGACATACCCAGTTCCTGCAACCGTTCTTCATATGTTTTAGCTTCCAGTCCCCTAATCATCTTTGTTGCTCTTCTCTGCACTCTTTCTAGAGTCTCAATATCTTTTTTACATCGTGGCGACCATTCACTTACCTTTGCTACTGGTTTGCAAATGTGAGCGCACATACTACCTCCATGCATGTGCAGAACCTTCTGTGCATGCATAGAGCATAAAAAACAGGACATGATGCTATCCAGGTGGGTGGGCGGAGCTCCTGCAGCCACCACTACCGGTTCACGTGAACTGGATAGAACCGGCTGAATACCACCACTGCATACCACTAACCCTTGGTAGAGTGGCCTTGAAGACCTTGAAAAAAAATATTCAAACGCTGTGAAGTGTCTATACCTATAAAGATCAGAATCATGCAATTCCTGTGGCACTCTATGGGAACAAAAGTTGGACTTTGAAAAAGTAGGAATGTCGATGCCTTTGAACTTTGAAATTGGAGAAGATTTCTAGCTAAGGAAACAAACAAATGGAACACTGAACAAATCAACTCAGAGTTCTCATTCAAGGCACAAATGACCAGGGTCAGATTATCCTATTTCAGACAAATTATGTAAAGACCCAGCTAGCTCTTTAGAGAAAGCTCTGATGTTGGAAAAGGCGGAAGGAAAGAGAAAAAGGGTGATCAGAAGCATAGTAAATGGAATCAATTACACTGGTGATGAGTGCAGTGTTGGAAGCAGTGGTGGGTTTCAAATTTTTTTACTACTGGTTCTATGGGTGTGGCTTGGTGGGCATGGCATGGCTTGGTGGGCATGGCAGGGGAAAGATACTATAAAATCTCCATTCCCATCCCACTCCAGGGGAAGGTTATTGCAAAATCCCCATTTCCTCCCAATCAGCTGGGACTTGGGAGACAGAGAATAGATGGGGCTGGGGCCAGACAAAATTTTTACTACTGGTTCTCTGAACTGCTCAAAATTTCCACTACTGGTTCTCCAGAACTGGTCAGAACCTGCTGAAACCCACCCCTGGTTGGAAGACCTGAAAGATTAGGTTAGGGACAGATCAGAAATGAGAGGTTCTGACCAATACTGGAGAACCGGTAGTGGAAATTTTGAGTAGTTCAGAAAACTGGTAAATGCCACCTCTGACTGACCCCCGCCCCCATCTATTCTCTGCCTCCCGAGTCCCAGATGATTGGGAAGAAAAGGGGATTTTACAGTATCCTTCCCCTGGAGTGGGGAGGGAATGGAGATTTTACAGTATCCTTCCCCTGCCACGCCCACCAAGCCACACCCACCAAGCCATGCCATGCCATGCCCACCAAACCATGCCCACAGAACCAGTAGTTAAGATTTCTGAATCCCATCACTGGGACAGATCACTATGAAGATACTTTACACAGTCAGTAAGAGTTGACAATGACTTAATGGCATATAGTCAACCAGCTAGTTTTCTATATAGCTTGTGGATCTTTTTAAAACAATTCTTAAGACATATCATGTAACATTTTTCACAAATCCTAACAAGCAAACGTAAGAAAAGTGCAGAGTCAAAGGGCCCAGATGACCAATTGTGCTAATGGATAGTGGCAAAGTTTGTGAGTGATGAACTTTGAGAGAAGCCATTCTTAAAACTGTATTGACTATATTGTTAATTGGTTTTGAGAAGGTTTTTAAATGGAAGGTCAAGTTCCTCTACAAATTTATTACAAACCATTCTCACTTTCTGATTTGAAATGCTTGGAAATGTGGATTAAAGGTTTATCTTGCCTTCTTGTTCTTGCTTACGGTCCCCCTTGACAAGTTGAAAAAAAAAATACAAAGAGGATTTACCCAGCATCCTACATCTCATTGCAAGACTGGCCAATATATATCTATTTTTAAATAGAATCAAAAAGTTTCTGCTCAGTTTTCAATTAAGTTTCTCTAAAGCATAATTTGAACTGGGCATAGAACCCCCTAATCATATTATTTTCATGATTTGACACAGCAAGCCAAGGTGAATCATTCAGAAATTTTTTAAAAAAACACACAATAGCAATGTTGGATATAAAACAGCAACATAGAGGGAGAATCATTGGCTTCTTCAAAAATATATTCCCTCTATGGCAGCTCATTGTAATGCAAGCTGCTTTTGTTTGGCTGTACTTTTTTCATTAGCTGTCTTCCTAAAATGCTTTCAGGGTGCCTATCTATTAGTTAAGCATCAAAATACATTAGCCATGGTGCTTTTAGGCAATCTGGAAAAGAATGCGACAAGGGAGATGTCCCCAGTCCCATCACAGTGTATGTTGCATAAAAAGAGAAGATATTGATTGCAATCAATTAAGAACTGTTGCTAGAACATTTGCACAGCCTCGGAGCCAAACTGAGAAAGAATTACAGCTGACATCCCTTTCAGACTCTGACTTCATTTGCATGTGAAAGGTCGCAAATTCCAGTTAATTATTAGGGGGACACAAAGCCAAGGTACAGATATGTATTTTTTCCAAGAAGATTCTGGCTTCCATGTCTCTATTTTCCCCTTGTCTCTGCCCACTTCAAACCTCTTTTTATTAGCAGGAGCATCTGCACAGCCTAAGTATTCTATTCCTATTGATGAAATAGGTAGATAAAATAATAGCACACTTTGCCTTCAAAGCTAAGCTAATGTAAAAAAAAAATTCATTTAGGAGAGCCATTTAGAGTCAGTCAGTCAATCAGTCAGTCAGTCTCTTTCAGTTCATATGTGAGGTACATACAAATGTGTTTGGATGTGGTATGCCTAGATTTTATTCCTTTTTGTGTCTCTGGCTAGCTCTGTAGGTGTACGCATTGAAGAACTATTACAAACAACAACAAAGGGAAAATGAAATGAGCAACTCTGTCAAATGTAATAATCCCCACCCCACCCCAAGGAGAATAACTATTTGACAAAATTGTGAGATAACATCAGCTATTCTAAGATGTTAAAAACAAATAAATTTTGATAAAAGGCACTGCCATTTCCCCCCTTCCTTTCTCCATCTAACAGGAGAAATAAAAAATATTGCTACCCCTTGAAAGGGTATTAATCCTTTGCTATTCTTTCAGGATAATTGCTCCATGTTCTTCTCTGCCAGATGCTCAGATGACTGGATTTATAAAGATTTATAAAGATTCCTTTTTCTCTATAGTTGACTAAGAAATGAGTAGCACCTAGAGAAATTTATATATATTTTGCATAAAAAATGTTTGACCACGTCTCACCATCAATTTTGATTACAGAATAATTAAGCCATCATAGAGTTTTCCTAATTTCATGTGCTGCAGCTGTCAAATTGCCTGCATTTATTCGTTCCTGAAAACCTGTACGTGTCTAATGAGAATCAAGATACTTCTGCTGGTCCCATGGGGTATTCTAAAAGCATAATTTGAACTGGGCATAGAACCCCCTAATCATATTATTTTCATGATTTGACACAGCAAGCCAAGGTGAATCATTCAGAAATTTTTAAAAAAAACACACAATAGCAATGTTGGATATAAAACAGCAACATAGAGGGAGAATCATTGGCTTCTTCAAAAATATATTCCCTCTATGGCAGCTCATTGTAATGCAAGCTGCTTTTGTTTGGCTGTACTTTTTTCATTAGCTGTCTTCCTAAAATGCTTTCAGGGTGCCTATCTATTAGTTAAGCATCAAAATACATTAGCCATGGTGCTTTTAGGCAATCTGGAAAAGAATGCGACAAGGGAGATGTCCCCAGTCCCATCACAGTGTATGTTGCATAAAAAGAGAAGATATTGATTGCAATCAATTAAGAACTGTTGCTAGAACATTTGCACAGCCTCGGAGCCAAACTGAGAAAGAATTACAGCTGACATCCCTTTCAGACTCTGACTTCATTTGCATGTGAAAGGTCGCAAATTCCAGTTAATTATTAGGGGGACACAAAGCCAAGGTACAGATATGTATTTTTTCCAAGAAGATTCTGGCTTCCATGTCTCTATTTTCCCCTTGTCTCTGCCCTCTTCAAACCTCTTTTTATTAGCAGGAGCATCTGCACAGCCTAAGTATTCTATTCCTATTGATGAAATAGGTAGATAAAATAATAGCACACTTTGCCTTCAAAGCTGAGCTAATGTAAAAAAAAAAATTCATTTAGGAGAGCCATTTAGAGTCAGTCAGTCAATCAGTCAGTCAGTCTCTTTCAGTTCATATGTGAGGTACATACAAATGTGTTTGGATGTGGTATGCCTAGATTTTATTCCTTTTTGTGTCTCTGGCTAGCTCTGTAGGTGTACGCATTGAAGAACTATTACAAACAACAACAAAGGGAAAATGAAATGAGCAACTCTGTCAAATGTAATAATCCCCACCCCACCCCAAGGAGAATAACTATTTGACAAAATTGTGAGATAACATCAGCTATTCTAAGATGTTAAAAACAAATAAATTTTGATAAAATGCACTGCCATTTCCCCCCTTCCTTTCTCCATCTAACAGGAGAAATAAAAAATATTGCTACCCCTTGAAAGGGTATTAATCCTTTGCTATTCTTTCAGGATAATTGCTCCATGTTCTTCTCTGCCAGATGCTCAGATGACTGGATTTATAAAGATTTATAAAGATTCCTTTTTCTCTATAGTTGACTAAGAAATGAGTAGCACCTAGAGAAATTTATATATATTTTGCATAAAAAATGTTTGACCACGTCTCACCATCAATTTTGATTACAGAATAATTAAGCCATCATAGAGTTTTCCTAATTTCATGTGCTGCAGCTGTCAAATTGCCTGCATTTATTCGTTCCTGAAAACCTGTACGTGTCTAATGAGAATCAAGATACTTCTGCTGGTCCCATGGGGTATTCTAAAAGCATAATAAAATTGTTCTTCCTCCACTGGTTATTTAAGTCTCTTACAGGCTCTTTTCAAATGCCCCAGAAAGATTGTAGGCCTTTGCCATCTGTTCAGACATTCCCAGCTAAGAACGCAAGCAAAGAAAATACATTTGCAGTATTATAAAGCAGAAAGGAGAGTAAACTTAGAGCACGTAAGCTGTCACCTTGAAAAGTGGGGCATGGGAATTCATGAGCTGACTTTTCTGAGATTATATATATATGTGTGTGTGTGTGTGTGTGTATGTATATATGGTGAGCAGAACAAGCTCATTCTGAAGGAGAAATAGGGCTTAAAGTCCTTGTTATAAAATTAAATGAAAATGCTAACACCGATTTCTGTCAGAATGAGTTGAAAAGAGAGGTTCTGCATTAGAGTTTTGCAGACAAGTTATAAAATGGCCCATGTTTATGCTCCACGGGGGAATATTATGACAAATGACCCAGATTTTACAGCTATATTTTGTTTTTAGGGATTATAAAAATGTGTTCAGTAAAAAGGTTACTTATTCAAATATCTCTTATAATATTTTCTTTGGGCTTATTCTGCTGAATGGCCTTGGAGCTTCAAAACTTACAACTGTGTCTATCCAAAATTTTCTCCCCACATAAATACAATTATTTGTGTATATACAATAAATACAATTATTGAGCTGTTTTATAACCACTAGAGTGGCTATTAGTTTACTTTTCAAAAGCTTACCCTGGAGCTAAGAGTGGTCAGAGGACAATAATCTACTAAATGCCGTCCTTTGTGGAAAGATGTCTATGGAGATTCTCAGTCATCCAGGTCATGGTTGTCCCAAAGGTGCTTTTTCAAAAAGCAACCTGACTTTGTTTTTCCTTGAAGACATTTCGCTTCTCATCCCAGAAGCTTCTTCAGTTCTGAGTCAATCTGACTTTATTCTCATGTCAGAACTGAAGAAGCTTCTTGGATGAGAAGCGAAATGTCTTCAAGGAAAAACAAAGAAAGTCCAGTTGCCTTTTGAAAAAGCTCCTTTGGGACACCTTTGCTGAAAGGATAACCAGTTCAGGTCCAGATTTAAGGTAAAGACATTCTGGAATTTAGAACAGAGAACTGCAGGTTGCTCAACAATACTGAACACTGGGCAATAGGGTCAACAGACATACAAATCTTCTGTTCACCATCTTCAACACTAACAATGGGATGAATTTCAGTTCTTTTCAAATTTTAATTGTTGTTATGAAATGTATGAATATACACAAGTGTTATATGTTAATGCTAACCTTCTTTGATTTTTTAAAATTGCCTCTTGGTAATGTGAAAAACAGAGAAGTGGTGGCTCAGTGGCTAAGAAGCTGAGCTTGTCAATTGAAAGGTCAGCAGTTCAGTGGTTCGAATCTCTAGTGCCGCATAACGGGGTGAGCTCCCGTTACTTGTCCCAGCTTCTGCCAACCTAGCAGTTCGAAAGCACATTTAAAAAAAAATGCAAGTAGAGAAATAGGGACCACCTTTGGTGGGAAGGTAACAGCGTTCCGTGCGCCTTTGGCGTTTAGTCATGCTGGCCACATGACCAAAGAGACATCTCCGGACAGCGCAGGCTCTTTGGCTTTGAAACGGAGATGGAAACGACTAGCAAATATGTGTGAGGGTAACCTTTACCTTGACTTTTAATGTGAAAAAACCATCAGTATCATGGAACCCTTTTCTCCACAGATTTAGACTTCTGTGAAGGAGAACAACCCCCAATGATTTCCCTGTCAAGATCATCCAATATTATTCCGTAGATATCAAATAATATCGGATGTTGAAAAGTAAATAAAATCCTGATTCCCTCCCATCCCAAGTGCAGTAATAAGTCAAGGATTATCACCAGTAAAACCAAAATATCCATTGTTCTCCCTCCTGCTTCATAAGGAACTCTCGTCAAATCATATCAAAAGGGCCGTGGTGGCTCAGGCTGTAAGATAGCCTGTTATTAAAACACAGCTGCCTGCAATTACTGCAGGTTCTAGTCCCACCAGGCCCAAGGTTGACTCAGCCTTCCATCCTTTATAAGATAGGTAAAATGAGGACCCAGATTGTTATTATTATTATTATTATTATTTATTGAATTTTTATACCGCCCTTCTCCCGAAGGACTCAGGGCGGTGTACAGATTGTTGGGGGGGCAATAAGTTGACTTTGTAAATATACAAATAGAATGAGACTATTGCCTTACACACTGTAAGCCACCCTGAGTCTTCGGAGAAGGGCGGGATATAAATGTAAATTTAAAAAAAATATTCCCACTGTGTGTGACATAGACACTCAGCCCAAACTTGAGAAAATAGCATGGACATAAAACCCTAGGTAAAGGGATTCAGCCAATTTATCACCAATCGTTTGTCTCTGAAAGGGAAAGGGACAGCCTTTTTCAACTGATGAGGCACCCTAGATAACATTTTCCCATATTGGCATCACTTCCCCTAGGACTGGCAAAGGAGTCTATCACAATTAGTGCTTTCATTCAGCAAAGCTGATCTCATACTGGCTGGCAAAGGTTTGGTGTTGGCAATTAATTCCATGTTTTATTCATTCGGGAATTTTTTTTAAAGCTGCAAATCAGAATGCCACCCTGTGCATTGCTAACTACTTTAGGAAGCACCAAGATTGCAAATAAAAGGGTGTTTTGCATACCAATCAGGTTAGCTCTTTTCAGAAGAGATGAATTTAGTTCTGTATTTATCTCACTAATTGTGTTTGCAACATTGCAGTCAAAAACAGCCTTCACCTCCAATTTACATTATGCAAAACAATTCATCTTTTCAAGTTGCGAATCCAAAAAGTGAGCCATACGCTGCCTCCTGGGACCAGAATATATATTGTTTGAACTGCCAATCCATACAAATCAGATTTATTGGGAGGGAAAGAGCTTAGATAATACCATCAGAGAATAATCACTCTGGAGCATGTGCATTCTGCAAATTAACTATTGAAAGAAAAATGAGGCAGCTGACCAAACACGTGTTGCTTTATTTCCCCATAATTTTAAAAGGGATGAAACAATATATTTGCCTTCTATCCTCAGAAGTAGGAATTAAGTCTTAAGGTAATTCAGGTAGTCCTCGACTTACAACAGTTCACTTAATGACTATTCAAAGTTACATCGACACTGAAAAAAAGTGACTTATGACCATTTTTCACACTTACAACTGTTGCAGCATCTCACAGTCATGTGATCAACATTTGGATGCTTGGCAACTGGTTCATATTTATTATGACCATTGCACTATCCCAGGATCATGTGATCAGCTTTTGTGACTCTCTGACAAACAAAATCAATGGGGAAGTCAGATTCACTAACTTAACAATTGCAGTGATTCACTTAACAACAGTGGCAAGAAAGGTCGTAAAATGGAGCAAAATTCACTTAATGAGAATGTTTACGCATGCGCAAGATGGCGCCGCATTGACTTCGCGGGGCGATGGTGGTCTCTCTTGTCCGGCGGTCTGGACAGAAGGGAGGGGCGTTTTGACATCGCTGCCCCCCCTTCCTGGTTGAACTGATCTCCTGCCGACCCAGGGAGAGGGTTTTTTGCCCTCGGGAAGAGCTGGGCTGGCAGGATGAGCCCAAATGCTGCCGGCATGTTCTGCCAGCTCGGCCGGCTCGTTTTGGGGCGGCGGCTGGCCACCAGCATTTTTCTTTCACCGCTTTTTGACGGTGGACATTTTCGCCTCCTCTCACTCGCCTCCTCTCACTCGCCTCCTCTCACTCGCCTCCTCTCACTCGCCTCCTCTCACTCGCCTCCTCTCACTCGCCTCCTCTCACTCGCCTCCTCTCACTCGCCTCCTCTCACTCGCCTCCTCTCACTCGCCTCCTCTCACTCGCCTCCTCTCACTCGCCTCCTCTCACTCGCCTCCTCTCACTCGCCTCCTCTCACTCGCCTCCTCTCACTCGCCTCCTCTCACTCGCCTCCTCTCACTCGCCTCCTCTCGCCTCTTTAGTAGATTTAAAAACAAAGAAGTAGAGATAGTCTTTGATTTACAACCACAATTGAGCCCAAAATTTCTGTTAAGTGACATATTTGTTAAGTGAGATTTGCCCCATGACCTTTTTTGCCACATTTGTTAGGTGCATCACCACAGCTGATGGTTAGTAACATGATTGTTAAGTAAATCTGACTTTCCCATTGATTGCGCTTGTCAAAAGGTTGTAAGAGGTGATCACATGACCTCAGGATAGAGCAATGTTTATAAGTATGAGTCTGTTGCCAAGCAGTTCCGATCACATGATCATGAGGATGCTACAATGGTCATAAAGTGTTGTGGCCTGTCGGCCACCAGCCCCTCCAGCAGCCAAATCAGAGGAGGCATGGGAGTCAGGTCAGCATCAGGACAACCTGAGAGCTCTAAGGGAGAAGAAGGAATGGAGCTGTCAGAGAGAGAGAAAGAGACAGAGGCAGAGCCTGGGCCGTCCATCATCTCTCAGATGGAGAGTCAACAGCCCCCAGGTCTGGAGGTGGCTGATGAGGAAGAGGAGGAACAGTTGGCTCCAGACTGACATGTGGCTGCGCAGAAGGCAGATGAGAGCAAAGCAGTGGAAATCTATGGGCCAATCCTTGGGACGGAAGAGTCACCACTGCTAGCAAAGCCCCACCCTAGCTCTGGGGATAAAAGGAGGTGGAGATGAATAGGTGTGGCAGACAACTATTCATCTCCCTGCCAGAGAGACTTGTTAGCCTGCTGTGTGTGTGTGTGTGTGAGAGAGAGACTTTTTGCCGGGGTTGCTGGCGCTCCTAATAAAGGAATCATTGATTTAACTACAGAGGGTTTGTCATGTTTGGGAGCTGGGTCAGAAGAACAAGTATGAAAAATGATCATAAGCAGTAGTGGGATTCAGCCGGTTCTTTACGGATCGCGCAAACCGGACTACCAGACTCTGTGGTCTCTCCCCAAAATCCCCAAAGCTTTAACCAAAAACTATCTACTATTGACCTCACCCCATTCCTAAGAGGTCTGTAAGGGGCTTGCATAAGAACACCAACGTGCCTACCGTTCCTGTCCTAATGTTCCCTTTGATTGTATCCAATTTCATATAGTTATTACATAGTTATGGTTATATATGTGCTTATATATCGAATAGTTATTTCATGCTTATGCTTATATATAATGTTGTGACAAATTAAATAAATAAATAGATAAATAAATAAAATTACTGGTGGGGGAAAGGGGGAGGGGAAGAAGGGAGGGGGAAGGGTAAAAGAAAATTGCAGCCTCATGCTTTTTATAATATCGCTGTCGTGTCCCACTCCTCCGCTGACAGCTGGGTCAGGGAAATCCGAATCAGGCTTGCCTCTGCAGCTCTGCCCAAAGTCCTAGCAAAGTCCTCAGAGAAGGCAGGAGACCAGTAAGTGACTTCAGCAAGATAAGTTCGACTTTTGCCTGACTCAGAGACTGCCAGAAAGTAGATCCTTTATATAGGCCATGGGGTGTGGCTCCATGACTCAGCACTCATTAAGGCCTGCCCCTCCCTTCCCTCTGTTGCCTCCGCCTATCCAATCTTCTGATGCGAGGGTCACACCAATCAGCTGTTGGTAATAAACCCTCCTCAGGCTCACATGCTGTGGAGGAGGGGGAGGGGTCTAGCTGCTCCTTTTGCCTGGGCATGGAGTCAGGGCTGGGGCAGGGAGATTCTCCTTCTTCTGCAGTTTGTGTGGGCATGGAGCCAGGACTGGGACCGGGAGGCATACATTCCTCAGTGTTCGGGAGCAGGTAAGAAGGCCCCAGCTGCTCTGAGGGCGGGCAAGACACAACAATCGCCTTGCCCACTGCAGCTTTTGACTTTCACAAAATGATAAGTGCAAACCAACCATCATGTCTAAAAAAAGGTTGCCCACTCCTGGGCCAAATGAATTAAAGTTGTTTCTTTCTGTTCTATCAGTTTATGCTGTCTAGTTCAAGGTCCTCCTAGTTAATGTCTCCAACTGGGAACTCAGGTGGAAAAGGTGAAAATAAAAGGCAAAAAGTCAGACTCAAGGTATTGGTTACCACCTTTAAAGCGCTCCATGGCTTAGGACCGGGCTATCTGGGACCGCCTACTGCCGGCTTCTATCTCCCATCGTCCGCACGCTCCCACAGAGAGGGACTCCTCAGGGTGCCGTCAGCCAAACAGTGTCGACTGGCGGCCCCAGGAGGGCCTTCTCTGTGGGAGCTCCGACCCTGTGGAACGAACTTCCCTCGGACTTGACAATTACCTGACCTTAGGACCTTTCACGAACTTAAAACTTATTTATTTCGTATGGCTGGACTAGCCTGATTTTTATCTCTGGCCAGTGGTCTAATGATCTGGTTTTAAATGATTTAGTTGTTGAACCTTTGTCATGGTCAGATCATTTTCTCCTTCGTCTAGACTTTCTGACCGCTACCCACCACCGCGGGAGACGGAACCAATGCGCTGGTTCCGTCCCAGGCGCCTGATGGACCCGGAGAGGTTCCTGATGGAGCTTGGGCGTTTCACCTCTGGAAACAGCTGATTGAGGGTATTCGGAAGGCCAATCCACCTGCCAATCAGCTTTTTCTTATTTTCTCCCACATAACACCTATCCTCGCAGACTGCACTGGCTACCTGTTGTTTTCGGGTGCGCTTCAAGGTATTGCTGAAGTGATCTACGATTCCAGTCAGATAATAGAGGAAGATATGATCTTTTACAGCAAGAAAGAACTAAAAAATAAGTATTGGAGAGCAGAATTCCAATAGTTGAGGGACTGCCACAAAGAAGAGGGGGTCAAATTATTTTCCAAAGCACCAGAAGGCCAGACAAGAAACAATGGATGGAAACTAATCAAGGAGAGAAGCAACCTGGAATTAAGGAGAAACTTCCTAACAGTGAGGACAATTAACAAGTGGAATGGCTTGCCTTCAGAAGTTGTGGGTGATTCATCACTGGAGGTCTTTAAGAAGAGACTGGACAGCCACTTGTCTGGAATGGTATAAGGTCTGCTGCTTGAGCAGGGGGTTGGAGTAAAAGACCTCCAAGGTCCCTTCCAACTCTGTTATTCTGAAATTTCTGTTAAGTGACATATTTGTTAAGTGAGATTTGCCCCATTTTATGACCTTTTTTGCCACATTTGTTAGGTGCATCACCACAGCTGATGGTTAGTAACATGATTGTTAAGTAAATCTGACTTTCCCATTGATTGCGCTTGTCAAAAGGTTGTAAGAGGTGATCACATGACCTCAGGATAGAGCAATGTTTATAAGTATGAGTCTGTTGCCAAGCAGTTCCGATCACATGATCATGAGGATGCTACAATGGTCATAAAGTGTTGTGGCCTGTCGGCCGCTGGTCCCTCCAGCAGCCAAATCATATGAGGAGGAGGCATGGGAGTCAGGGTCAGCATCAAGGCAATCTGAGAGCTCTAAGGGGAAGAGGGAATGGAGCTGTCAGAGAGAGAGAAAGAGACAGAGGCAGAGCCTGGGCCGTCCATCATCTCTCAGATGGAGAGTCAACAGCCCCCAGGTCTGGAGGTGGCTGATGAGGAAGAGGAGGAACAGTTGGCTCCAGACTGACACGTGGCTGCGCAGAAGGCAGATGAGAGCAGAGCAGTGGAAATCTATGGGCCAATCCTTGGGACGGAAGAGTCACCACTGCTAGCAAAGCCCCACCCTAGCTCTGGGGATAAAAGGAGGTGGAGATGAATAGGTGTGACAGACAACTATTCATCTCCCTGCCAGAGAGACTTGTTAGCCTGCTGTGTGTGTGTGTGAGAGAGAGAGAGACTTTTTGCCGGGGTTGCTGGCGCTCCTAATAAAGGAATCATTTATTTAACTACAGAGGGTTTGTCATGTTTGGGAGCTGGGTCAGAAGAACAAGTATGAAAAATGATCATAAGCAGTAGTGGGATTCAGCCGGTTCTTTACGGATCGCGCAAACCGGACTACCAGACTCTGTGGTCTCTCCCCAAAATCCCCAAAGCTTTAACCAAAAACTATCTACTATTGACCTCACCCCATTCCTAAGAGGTCTGTAAGGGGCTTGCATAAGAACACCAACGTGCCTACCGTTCCTGTCCTAATGTTCCCTTTGATTGTATCCAATTTCATATAGTTATTACATAGTTATGGTTATATATGTGCTTATATATCGAATAGTTATTTCATGCTTATGCTTATATATAATGTTGTCCCACCCAACTTCTCAAACGGAGGTTTCAGAGACTGAAAAAAGCCCCAAACGGAGCTTAGAAAAAAAGCCCCAAACGGAGCTTCAGAAAAAAAGCTCCCAAACAAAGCTTCAGAGGCTTTTTTTCTGAAACTGTTTCAGAGCTTTCAGAGGCAGAAAAGTTTTTCTGAAACTGAGTTTCAGAGGCAGAAAAGTTTTTCTGAAACTGTTTCAGAGCTTTCAGAGGCAGAAAAGTTTTTCTGAAACTGAGTTTCAGAGGCAGAAAAGTTTTTCTGAAACTGAGTTTCAGAGGCAGAAAAGTTTTTCTGAAACTGAGTTTCAGAGGCAGAAAAGTTTTTCTGAAACTGTTTCAGAGCTTTCAGAGGCAGAAAAGTTTTTCTGAAACTGAGTTTCAGAGGCAGAAAAGTTTTTCTGAAACTGAGTTTCAGAGGCAGAAAAGTTTTTCTGAAACTGAGTTTCAGAGGCAGAAAAGTTTTTCTGAAACTGAGTTTCAGAGGCAGAAAAGTTTTTCTGAAACTGTTTCAGAGCTTTCAGAGGCAGAAAAGTTTTTCTGAAACTGTTTCAGAGCTTTCAGAGGCAGAAAAGTTTTTCTGAAACTGAGTTTCAGAGGCAGAAAAGTTTTTCTGAAACTGAGTTTCAGAGGCAGAAAAGTTTTTCTGAAACTGTTTCAGAGCTTTCAGAGGCAGGAAAAAAGCAAAAAAAAAAAGCAAGGCACAGAGCTCACAACCAAGGAAACTGTTGCTAAAATTCACCTCTGGAAACAGCTGATTGGGGTATTCGAAGGCCAATCCACCTGCCAATCAGCTTTTTCTTATTTTCTCCCAACAAACTAAGGTGTATCTTATACTCCGGTCGTCTTATACTCTGAATGTAGTCCCACCCAACTTCTCAAACGGAGGTTTCAGAGACTGAAAAAAGCCCCAAATGGAGCTTAGAAAAAAAGCCCCAAACGGAGCTTCAGAAAAAAAGCTCCCAAACAAAGCTTCAGAGTCTTTTTTTCTGAAACTGTTTCAGAGCTTTCAGAGGCAGAAAAAAGTTTTTTCTGAAACTGAGTTTCAGAGGCAGAAAAGTTTTTCTGAAACTGTTTCAGAGCTTTCAGAGGCAGAAAAGTTTTTCTGAAACTGAGTTTCAGAGGCAGAAAAGTTTTTCTGAAACTGTTTCAGAGCTTTCAGAGGCAGAAAAGTTTTTCTGAAACTGTTTCAGAGCTTTCAGAGGCAGAAAAGTTTTTCTGAAACTGAGTTTCAGAGGCAGAAAAGTTTTTCTGAAACTGTTTCAGAGCTTTCAGAGGCAGAAAAGTTTTTCTGAAACTGTTTCAGAGCTTTCAGAGGCAGAAAAGTTTTTCTGAAACTGTTTCAGAGCTTTCAGAGGCAGAAAAGTTTTTCTGAAACTGAGTTTCAGAGGCAGAAAAGTTTTTCTGAAACTGAGTTTCAGAGGCAGAAAAGTTTTTCTGAAACTGTTTCAGAGCTTTCAGAGGCAGAAAAGTTTTTCTGAAACTGAGTTTCAGAGGCAGAAAAGTTTTTCTGAAACTGAGTTTCAGAGGCAGAAAAGTTTTTCTGAAACTGAGTTTCAGAGGCAGAAAAGTTTTTCTGAAACTGAAAAAAGTGACTTATGACTGTTGCAACACTCCTATGGTCAAATGATCAAAATTCGAATGCTTGGCAACCAACTCATATTTATGACAGTTGCAGTGTTCTGGGTTCATGTTATCATCTTTTGTGACCTTCTGACAAACAAAGTCAATTGGGGAAGCTAGATTTACTTACCATATTTTTTGGAGTATATCTGGGTGTGTCTTATACTCTGAATGTAGTCCCACCCAACTTCTCAAATGGAGGTTTCAGAGACTGAAAAAAGCCCCAAACGGAGCTTAGAAAAAAAGCCCCAAACGGAGCTTCAGAAAAAAAGCTCCCAAACAAAGCTTCAGAGGCTTTTTTTCTGAAACTGTTTCAGAGCTTTCAGAGGCAGAAAAAAGTTTTTTCTGAAACTGAGTTTCAGAGGCAGGGAAAAAAAAGCAAAAAAAAAAAAAAAAAAGCAAGGCACAGAGCTCACAACCAAGGAAACTGTTGCTAAAATTCACCTCTGGGAACAGCTGATTGGGGTATTCCGGAAGGCCAATCCACCTGCCAATCAGCTTTTTTCTTATTTTTCTCCCAACAAACTAAGGTGCATCTTATACTCCGGTGCGTCTTATACTCCGAACCGTGTTACTGTCTTAACAAGTGCAGTGATTCACTTAAGAACTGTGGCATGAAAGGTAGTAAAATGGGGCAAAACTCACTTAAGAAATGTCTCACTTAGCAACCAAAATTTTGGGCTCAATTGTGTTTGTAAATTGAGGATCACTTGTCTATATAGATAACCTCGGTTTTTAGATATTCTCTAGGAAGACCACAGCTCAGAACTGGTTCCTCAAAATTGACAAGGGATTATACAGAGCTTTTTTTGATAAGTTCAAAATAATTTTTAAAAAGAATGCATGGTACTAAAAGAGTTTAAAAGAGTTACAGATAATAAAGAATAGGCAGACTTATTCAAATCCTATTTTAATCCAGTCTTAGGTTAAAAAAAAGAAAGAATAGACATTCCATTGTGAAATGCTAGTTAGAGGGATAGAGATGCGACTCAAGCTTAAGAGGAAATACCTTGAATGACTTCAAATCTCAATAAAGAGTTGGATTGCTGAAGAATTTTGTTAATTGTCTGGTTGAACTTTTAGCTTTGAGAAATCTTGGCGCATGGATGAAGTGCCAGATAACTGAGAGAAGGCAAATTATATCTCTGTGTTTTAAAAAAAGGAAGACTCAAGGAACCATGGAGCAATCATTCCATAGCAACTGAACTATAATACAATGATTACAGGGACTTGTTTAAAAACATGTCTTATCAGGCAAACGTTATTTCATTTTTAATTAACTTCAACTGATTGTGGGTATGCTATGAATATAATACATCCTGACTTCCTTAGAGCATTTGACCCAGTATTATATGACAATCTGATTAATAAATTATGCAAGCATGAACTGAATAATATATATATACTCCACAGATAGCCTGAAACACATCTTGAGAGAATTTTCATCAGTAATTCCCCATCAAACTACAGTAAGCAATCAAGTGGAGTTCCACCAGATTCAGTCCTGGGCTAGGTTCCCTTCATTAAAGACATGAGTGAGGAGGTGAAAAGAATGTTTATCAGATCTGAAGATGATACAAAACTGAATGGAATAGTTAATGCTCTAGAAATAATGCCTTGGTAAGGCCACACTTGGAATACTGCATTCAGTTTTGGTTGCCACGATGTAAAAAAGATGTTGAGACTCTAGAAAGAGTGCAGAGAAGAGCAACAAAGATGATTAGGGAACTGGAGGCTAAAACATATGAAGAACGGTTGCAGGAACTTGGTATGCCTAGTTTAATGAAAAGAAGGACTAGGGGAGACATGATAGCAGTGTTCCAATGTCTCAGGGGTTGCCACAAAGAAGAGGGGGTCAAACTATTCTCCAGGGCACCTGAGGATAGAACAAGAAGCAATGGGTAGAAACTAATCAAGGAGAAAAGCAACTTAGAACTAAGGAGAAATTTCCTGAAGTTAGAACAATTAATAAGTGGAACAACTTGCCTGCAGAAGTTGTGAATGCTCCAACACTGGAAATTTTTAAGAAAACGTTGGATAACCATTTGTCTGAAATGGTGTAGGGTTTCCTGCCTGGCCCGGGAGTTGGACTAGAAGACCTCCAAGGTTCCTTCCAACTCTGTTATTATTATTATTATTATAAACAAGAACAAAATTCAGAACCATCTTGATAAGGTTAAAGAATTGAACAAAAATAGAGAGAATGGAATTAATTTTATTAAAATTAATACAGTTAAATTAATTTTAAATTGGTTTAATTTTAAGAACCATTAATCAGTAGAACAACTTGCCTCCAGAAGTTTTGGGAGCTCCAACACTGGAAATTTTTAAGAAGAGATTGGACAACCAGCTGTCTCAAATGGTACTGAGACTTTATGAAACTCACTTAAACATTTTTGTAACTCAGATAATTGCTTTCCAATGTTAGTTTATGATTGCATGGCTTAGTTTTTGCTTAGCTAGATAAGATTCATGCAGAAAAACCTTTAATTTTTAAAGTTTAAAGATGTAATTTTAAGAAGATAAAGTTAACACTATTGAGTCATGAGAGACTTTTGTGGGGTATATGATCAGACACAGATTTACAAAGCTAAATGTCATACAATTGCAAAAATAACAGCAGATTTAAATTGTTGGTGCAAAAACATATATTTTTAGAATCCCTCCATGAAATTTTTTTTTTGCAAAAATTAATTGTCATCCCATTAAATGACACACCCTAATTTTGGTATAGGGTTTCCTACTTCAGTAGGGGGTTGCACTAGAAGACAGCCCCCCTCCCAAAGTGCCTTCCAACTCTGTTATTCTGTTATTCTGAAATTTCTGTTCCTAAGAACATTCTGAAAATTCTGGGACAAATTCTTCAATTGGGAAAAAAGAAATTAAGCTCACAGGTATAGAATGAGAAACCTGGTTTGGTTATGGTGTATATGGTGAGCGAGCAGTATCAAATGGAGGAGGCGCAGACCTCACCGCCAAATCAAAACAAAATAAATACTGTTTCTAAACCATGGGCAGTAATTATTCTACATGGCATAGTTTACACTGTTCTGAGCACCAGAATTTAAGAAAAGTTTAGAGAAATAAATACTGAAGTGAAGGCAGAGAGGATCATGAGGGAATTGGAAACTGTCAGATAAGGAAAGGATGAGGGAGCTGGATGTATTTAGCTTTGATTAAAAAATAACTGAAGGGCAGATATGGTCCCATGTGGCAAGTATCTGAAAGTTTCCTGTTGCAAATGATGGTATATAGGCTGTTCTAACCCTACTTCCTCTTAGTGAGGAGAACCAGCAGTCCTGCAAGCATTGCAAAACTGGCATTTTATTGATTGACACTCTCATAAGTATGTAGGTCTTTCGTTATTCGGGTTTTCTTCCGTGTAAAATTGGAAGTGTCTTGGCGACGTTTCGACGAAGTCTCATTCGTCATCTTCAGGCTTCAGCTTCGTGCTTCTGGGAGCAATGGTATTTATCATAAGTATTTATATCTCATAAGATATACTTATATCTCATAAATACTTATATCTCATAAGTATTTATCAACATTTTACAAATAGTTGATAAAACATTTTATAAATAGTTTAAGAGAAAGTTGGAGTTTTAACCAGTACTGTATTCCTGGGGAGACAGTGACAGGCCCATAAATCAAACTAGATTCCCCAGCTCTAAAATGGGGCTGCTTGACTGATATCTGATAAGGCAAGGGCCCTTGCTACAATAGATCCAACTTTGTGTTGCTCTGTCATAAGAGGTTTCTTTGTGCAGCTCCTGTTACTACTTATCAACTGTGCCTTTTTTTTTCCTGATGTGCAATTTCATCTCTGCCCAGCCTCCACACAGGTTCACATACTGTTCCTGCTTTTGCCACTTTAAATAAGAATAGCCTGTTAACTTTGGCCCAAACTTTCCTGCTCAGCTGCAGTTGCCAAATCCTTAAAAGAAACACAAAGCACACCAGTCCAGCCACAATGCATCAGCTCTGCCCCAGTTGTCAGACCACTGTTTTCTCCCTTGGAGGTGTGTTACAAGCTGTCGCACAGAAGGTCAGAACTTGTTCTCCGTTATCCCAGAATGCAGGACATGGATTAATGGTCTCAGGTTACAAGCTGATTCAGCTGAATGTGAGGAAAAAAACTTTCTAATAATCTGAACAATTGGACAGTGGGACTAATTCACAAGACAGATGGTTAAACTCCCTTCTATGGATGGATTAAAAGAGAGGGTTGAAAGCTGTCTGTTAAGAATGGTTTAATTTGGATTTCTGGTCTAAATGGCCCTTTTCTATTCTTTGATCATCTACAGGATGATCAAAGGAGGTGCTTGTAGCTTTCGGTAGCTCATCCTCTTTCCAGAGATCTGCAGCTTGCTGGTTTCCCACACTTCCATTAAATCCCAAGGGCAGCTCTCCCTGCAGAACTCCTCCTTAATAGTATGAAAAGGGTTGAGTGCCACCCTTATAAAACAGTTAGACAATGTCCCCTTCCTTGTAAGACGTTCAGAAAAATTGTCCGTCCATTTTCTCTATGTATAAATTTAGTGGAAATTTCAAATAGCAATTTGCGCCCAGCTCTAATTCCAATGAATTTGATAGTACTTTGCTGATTAGATAAGAAACCAAAAGGATTAGGAGATGCCCTGGACGTGAATGCCCATGCAAAGCCAGAACACCCCCGAGGTTTCCAAAGTGAAATTAATGTCTTTAATCACCTCCGACATTTGCAGGAATAAAAGATCTTTGAGGAAGAAATTTATCATGCAGCCCATTTGCTTTCAAATCCAAGGGAAACATTATGCACGTTGGGCAGTTTACTTACGATAAGCTAATTAATGCAAATGCCAGACAATATATTCCAGCCCATCTCTGCCTGCTTTAGTTTGTTTGTTTTATGGGACTGAAATCCTGCTTAATATGCGTTTGCCTTGACAGTAAAACAACAGAGGTGGTGAAGAAATGGAGGCGCTACCTGCTCCAAATCAACTGTGCAACGCCTGCTCCTACGTCTCTTATTTACAGCCAATTTTGAGTAACTCATTAGTTATGCTGCACTGAGCCCAAAATGTCATCTCAGGAAAATGCAAACACTGGGCAAACTAAAGCAGGTTTTTTTTTTCCTGTGCCACAGAATAATGTGTGTGTGTTTCTATGAACTGTTTAGGAAATCCTTATCAAAAGCAGCTACTGACAAATTTGATCGGACGTTTATATTCAGACTTGCATCAGTATCCTGAACATGTCTTGTCATATTTGAAGAATGACACTTTCTAGCTTTCTTAAGAAGTATAATTAGAAATATGGCTCATAGGATTAAGGGATAAACTTGAAATTTTCCTCCCTTACCCCCAAAAGTCCTCTTTCCTTTTTTAGTCATAAACAAATTTGTTTCTGTTTGATTATAATTTTACACATAGGGTTGCATTTTCAAAAGCTTTGGCTAGTTTTGGCCTGGCTTAGCAGTGGCTCAAATTTTTAAACTCTAGTCTATAGTCCCATGATGGTAAACCTATGGCACGCATGCCACAGGTGGCACGTGGAGCCATATTGGTGGGCACACAAGCTAAGCTCTGGTGCACATGTGTGCACTGGCAAGCTGATTTTTGGGCCTTCTGGGCCGACCGGAAGTCAGGAAACAGGGCGTTTCTAGCCTCTGGAGGGCCTCCAGGGGGGAAGGTCCGTTTTTCACTCTCCCCAGGCTCCAGAGCCTTTCTAGGAGCCTGGGGAGGGTGGATGGCCTTCCTCACACACACCCCGAAGGCCCTCCAGTGGCTAGAAATGGCCTGTTTCCCAATTAGGGACAGTGAAAAATGGGCCCATGGTGCCATCGTGTGCCAAAAGCGTGGGGAGCATGGGGGGGCCCTCACATGCACATGCACGGGGGGATAGAATTATTGGTGTGGGCACACATGTGGGTGATCCCCCTGCGCTCTCCTTACTTTTGGCATGTGGTGACAAAAAGGTTAGCCATCACTGCTATAGGCTCTTGAAAACAGGTTTTTAATCTTGTGAGATTTTGTTGTTTGCTGTAACTCACAGGGTTGCTTCTTTGGGAGGATAAAAAAGACAAAAGGTAAAGTTATTGATTATTTGCATTATTTACAGACCTAATCTCTGCTCAGCAATGGCAAATCAATGCTCAAGAACAATGGCTCATGTTTTTCTCTCAGTTTTTTATTTGTTCTGCTCTTGGTCTTATAATACTTTATTGTTTTTAGTAATTTGCCTGTTATTGTTTTAATTCGTTGTAGCAAGTAATTAAATAGATCCATCCTCACAACCTGGCCTTCAGATCATAACAACAAACACCTACACTCCTTTAACCTAAAAATTCACATGAAAATGCAGCAAGAGTTATATGCTCATTTATATTTATTGTGGAATCCAAATTTTCTTTCTGTGTTTTATTGGGAAACCGAACAATAAAATAAAAAACTCTCTGTGGGGTCATGTTGATTCCTAGTGACTTTATGTATTTTTTTTTCAGCAATACCAATGAACTTTTGTTGTTGTTGTTTGTTTCTTCCAGGGGTATTTTTCAACTTCCCAATTTATTGCCACAGCTTCTGGGTTTCCTCATTGGCTCTCTTCAATTTCCTAATCAGGTCCAATTTTGCTTAGCTTTTTGAGATCACACAAATTTGGATAGATATTATCATCTTATTCTCCAATAAATAAGGTAGCCGTCTTCTATTATTCCTTTGCTCATGAGAAAGTTACAAATATTTCATTAACAAATCTGCAGCTCTGAATATTACTACGTGACAGGAATAGGAAGGACAACATTCAGCTTGGTAATAATGTGAATGAAAAAGATCTTGGGCCTGTAGATGATCCCAGGGAAAATATGTGCCAGCAGCATGACATGATGTCAAAAAGAAAAATGCAGCAGGAAGTAGCATCGATGAAAGCACTTTCCAAATGAAATTAAAACTATAGAAACATACTTTTCGACTTGACCACGCAATATTGGAATTCGACATTAAGCAAATACAAGTAGTAGAACAAAGTCAAACTAGAGTCTTGGACTTTAAGAGAGCTAATTTCAATAAACTTAGAGAGAGCTTGAGAAGGATTCAATGGATGAGAATCCTCAGGGGGAAAACAACCCAAGAAGCTTGGGAAATTTTGAAAAGTGAGATTATAAAAGCACAGTCTAACACAATACCAACGAAGAAGAAAAATAGTAGATCTCAAAAGAAACCAGCATGGATGCATAAAGAACTATCTGACAAATTGAAAGACAAAAAGGACAAATATAAAAAGTGGAAAGAGGGGCAAATAACTAAGGCAGAATATCAGCAAATAGCCCGAGCCTGTAAAGATGAAGTGAGGAAAGCTAAGGCTCACAATGAACAAAGGCTAGCGACAAAAGTAAAAAATAACAAAAAAAGCTTCTTCCAACATGTTAAAAACAAGAAAAAGTCAAGGAAACAATTGGCCCATTGCTGGGAGAAAGTGGCAAGAAGATGACAAGCAGCAGGGAGAAAGCAGATCTACTTAACTCATATTTTGCATCTGTCTTTACACAAAAGGAAAAAACAATCCAACCTATCAAAAACAGCACTACAAAAAACAGATTAGAAACACAAGTTAAAATAGGGAAGAAAATGGTAAGTGAACACCTGTCTACCCTAGACGAGTTCAAATCACCAGGACCGGATGGATTACACCCCAAGGTTCTGAAGGAACTGGCAGGCGTGATCTCAGAACCACTGAACTATATCTTTCAAAGATCCTGGAGCACAGGGGAGCTGCCAGAGGACTGGAAAAGAGCTGATGTAGTTCCCATCTTCAAAAAAGGAAAAAAAACAGATCCAGGAAACTACAGACCTATCAGTCTGACCTCAATACCGGGGAAGATTCTGGAAAAGATAATCAAGCAACGAATCACCGAACACCTAGAAGCAAACAAAGTAATAACCAAAAGCCAACATGGGTTTGTCAAAATCAGATCATGCCAGACTAATCTTATCGCATTCTTTGACAAAATGACAAAATTAGTAGACCAGAGGAATGCTGTTGATATAATTTACTTGGACTTCAGTAAAGCATTTGATAAAGTAGACCATAACCTACTACTAGATAAAGTAGAAAAATGTGGGTTAGACAGCACCACCACCAGATGGATTCGTAATTGGCTGACCAACCGCACTCAACGTGTAGTCCTCAACGGAACTACATCCACATGGAGGGAAGTATGCAGTGGAGTACCCCAAGGCTCTGTTTTAGGCCCAGTACTCTTCAACATCTTCATCAATGACTTGGACGAGGGATAGATGGGGAACTCATCAAATTTGCAGATGACACCAAGCTGGCAGGAATAGCCAACACTCCAGAAGATAGGCTCAAGTTACAGAAAGATCTTGACAGACTTGAACATTGGGCGCTATCTAACAAAATGAAATTCAACAGTGAAAAAGTAAGGTTCTACATTTAGGCCAAAAACAAAATGCACCAGTACCGTATATGTGGTACCTTGCTCAATAGTAGTACCTGTGAGAGGGATCTTGGAGTCCTAGTGGATAACCATTTAGATATGAGCCAGCAGTGTGCAGCAGCTGTTAAAAAGCCAACACAGTTCTGGGCTGCATAAACAGAGGATAGAATCAAGATCACGTGAAGTGTTAGTACCACTTTATAATGCCTTGGTAAGGCCACACTTGGAATATTGCATCCAGTTTTGGTCGCCACGATGTAAAAAGATGTTGAGACTCTAGAAAGAGTGCAGAGAAGAGCAACAAAGATGATTAGGGACTGGAGGATAAAACATATGAAGAACGGTTGCAGGAACTGGGTATGTCTAGTTTAACAAAAGAAGGACTAGGGAGACATGATAGCTGTGTTCCAATATCTTAGGGGCTGCCACAAAGAAGAGGGAGTCAGGCTGTTCACCAAAGCACCTGAGGGTAGAACAAGAAGCAATGGGTGGAAACTGGTCAAAGAAAGAAGCAACTTAGAACTAAGGAGAAATTTCCTGACAGTTAGAACAATTAATAAGTGGAACGACTTGCCTTCAGAAGTTGTGAATGCTCCAACACTGGAAATTTTTAAGAAAATGTTGGATAACCATCTGACTGAGATGGTATAGGGTTTCCTGCCTGGGCAGGGGGTTGGACTAGAAGGCCTCCAAGGTCCCTTCCAACTCTGATGTTATGTTATGTTATGACTTATGGTCAGATACCAGTGTTAGAAGGATTAGACACCTTCTTTTCCCATGGTTTATGTCCAAGCTGGGAATCCAATAAAACATGCCAGATGATCAGTGGAGGTCAAAGGAAATAGATGAATTCAATCCAAGGTTGTCAAATAATGTTGAGTGGCTAATACAATGGACTGACTCCCTTCTCATAGGCTTTTATTTGAAAGGTTTAGCCTATCAGTATCAATAGAATGGAATGTGTTAATTTATTACAATAGTTCCAGCTTTATCAGCATGAATATCTTCATGAATGAAAGCAAACATACATATCCTAGGACAGTGAAGGCTAACCTTTTTGCCGTCGTGTGCCAAAAACAGGGGGAGCGCATGGGGGTCACACGCGTGTGTGCCCACGCCCATAATTTAATGCCCTCCATGCCCCGCCCCCTGTGCATGCACACGTGACCCCCCCCATGGTCCCACTGCTTTTGGCATGTGAAGACAAAAAGATTATTGGTGGGCCCAGTATGCCCATTTTTCACCCTCCCCAGGCTCCAGAGGCTTTCTTGGAGCCTGGGGAGGATGAAAATGACCTCCCCTCCCCCAGAGGCTCTCCGGAAGCGGACTGTTTCCCAACTTCCAAATATGGCTCCGCATGCCATAGGTTTGCCATCACAGTCCTAGGATAATGTTGCAATCTGGGTTGGTCATCAGGACCAGAGGTTTATTCTTATATCTTCCTCCTGTGCAATCCTTCCTTCTTTCCTTTCACATCCTATTAAACAGATGTTTCCTTATCTATAATCAACTACAATATCTATATAAATGGACATTTTATCTATCTATCTATCTATCTATCTATCTATCTATCTATCTATCTATCTATCTATCATCTATCTATCTATCTATCTGGCTATCTCTTTATCTATCTATCTATCTATCTATCTATCTATCTATCTATCTATCTATCTATCTATCTATCGTCCTATATAAAAGACATGTTTCCTTTACATAGATTTTGCTATGTGATCTGCTCATTTATTTTTAATGGCACGAGCTGGCCTTCTCCTTTTAAAAATGGCATTGCTACAGCCTATGCAGTCTTTCATCAATCCTTACTTTTGACATATTGTTTACACACTTATAGTAAACCTATGAGGAAACTATTCTGACATTTACTTTGAGCATCGTGTTCTGTTAATAGCACCACACTATAGGCAGGATTCAAACTACAAACTGGAATAGTGGCAGTTGATCAAGGGACTAGAAATTAGAGGCGTTTTGCAACTGGCAGTGAAAATATGCCACAGAAAAATCTTTTTCCTACCATATCCTAGTCCATACTCATTCCATCCCCAACCAGTAAGATAACCTTAAGATATCTCTTTATTGGTACTAAAACAAATGTTTTTCTTCTTGACGGTATCCAATGACAACCGCCAGCTGGGTAAATTTGATTATATGTTGCTGCTTTATAGGTAATGTCAAGTAACTGGTAATAAGTGAGATCAGAGAGATGCTTCTTGATTGTCTGAGTTGACGTGGGCACACCCTTTCTCCTCTGGTTTCTGTTCAGCTTCTCTGCACCACTTTGGTGTGGTCTCCCTAAAAAATGAAATGCAACAGCATTGGAATGATGGTCTTTCACATTTGTGTAAGAGTGGTTAAACATTTTTTTCCACACCAGATTTCACTTTGTATTCTTCCACAATCTAGCTGTGTGTAGTTCTGCCCATAAACCCAAGAGTCCCTGTGTATCTAAGTATGGCAAGTGGAAGTTCTCTTAACTTCTACACAGACTATGGGAAGCAGTCAGCAGCTAGTAAATGTAAACAGCAGACTATCACAATTCTACAATAGCACTTACCTGCTGGGATAACAGGACTGAAATTTCTTTAACCCTGTGAGCTGCTGGTTTATGACAGGATTGTAATAGTTGAATAGTAGAAAGATGGGACGAATTCCCCACTTATCCATCCTGTCTTCAAACACTCTATGAAAGCATTGAGAAGTTGACATTCGTAAACTGTATGAAGAAAGGAAATGAAGGAAAGCAAAATTAAAATAAGAACACTGTTAATGACTTGGCTTCTTTTGTAACTTTCCCCCACTTTTATTCAACTCATGTTGTGACAGAATGAAGTGTAGGAAAAGAGATACAGGAAGGAAGCTAGAGATGCTAAAGAATCAGAGCTGCCCAATGCTTAACTTTTGCTTATCACATAGAATCAGGATACTATCATTCAGTGCTGATTCAGAACACAAACAATAGATGTAGGATAGGAATTGGTAAGGGGAAAATGGGTTTCATGCTGCAATAGATTCCCATGGATTCAAGAATGAGTGGAGAACATTTTACCTCAGCAGTAGGAAAAAGGTCTAAATTTTAGCCACTGATTATGTTTAACTTTGAGGAAAGATCAGGTTGTCCCCAAGGCATGGCTGAAAAAGTGAAGAAGGCTTTGTCTTAGATTGAACCATCATAGCCACAAACTTAACTTTTTTTTTTATCATCTCTTGAGGACATCCCTGGAAAAGATGAAGAGAAGGTATGATAGCTCTTTCCAAGCTCTTGACCTCGTTCTATGATAATGGATATGTTGTTTATCCTCCTAAAATGCATGGCATGGAAAAATGCTCCTAATTTATATTGAGGCAGATTCTGGTTGCAGGGATGGGGAAAATGTGATTGTAAAAGCAGAAGCTAGAAAATCACTTACCGTGTTTCCCCGAAAATAAGACTCTGTCTTATATATTGTTTGAACCCTGAAATGAGCTCTTGGCCTTATTGCCATGCGCTCAAAAGCTTGATTGGGCTTGTTATCAGGGGATGTCTTATTTGGGCGGGAAACAGGGTATTATGTGTATTTTCTTTAGCACTAAATAGGGATTTGTGACTTGCATAATTATTTACAGCAGGGACCCTTCCTATATGTACAAAGGCTTCTACTCACCTCTGCAGTTTCAGATTCAATGTGACAAAGAAAATGTCTCTCATGCAGATATTTGCACTGTACTCAAGGAGATCTTCACTGAGACAGATTACAGTGACATCAGCATGAATTGATGTAAACAGTAAAGAAGATGACTTAACAGAGATAAGCCAGATGATCCATACTAAAGTGACAAGGAGAAAAGCATGGATTAAGTTCAAACCAAACAGAAAGTATACATATGCAGCTCATACAGTCAGCTCCCTAATTCATGTGGTTATAAAAGACCATCACAAAAAATCTTCAGAAATCATCCTTCCATATACCTACAAACCTCTTTACTAGTCTCCAGTCATGTTCTACCAGATCCATCTAGATTTTCATGACTTCTCTGAAGGCAAAGCGCATAGGAGCTGGATTTCAGAAAGAAGGCAGGGGCTACTACGATGAAAGCACATTGTGTAAATCCCCAAGATGGCAAAAGTTAAGGGAAGGGGCCTGGTGCCTGCCCTCCTTATCTACCTGGTGGAACTCCTTGAATGAGTTCAAATCTCAAAGAACTGTTGAATTTTACATATTAGCTTTGAGAAATCTTGGGGAAGGAAGTGCAATGATGTGTGTTTCTTCAATAAAACAGAAAACGAGGACTGAGGGAATCATAGACTAATCAATTTGATTTCAGTACCATGGGACTATCAAAGTAGATAATTTAGCAACATTATATTACAATGTAAAATAGAAACTCTCATGCTAGTCTGCAATCCAGGACAAATGACTTTTCATATACATAAGTATTTGACTAGTCAGCTAATTTGTTTTCCTTGTTATTCTGGGTCTTAACATGTTCTGATTATATGCTATTTTATATGTCCTTTTTCAAATTTCTAGAGAGCATTGTTATTTTTTATTATGTATTCTACTGCTAGCCATCTTGTGTGTTATATTGAAGGTGGGGTTGAAAAATAATGTTGCTGTATATGACTACACATCAGTTGCAGCAACATAAATTCATATATTTGGACCACTATAATGCAAGCAAAAATGTAGAACTGTGTGTGTGTTTTTCCTATCATCCTCTTGGAAAAGAATATCAAAACTTGTAAAATTTGACATTGTCTCTCAGTTACTTTCCTCAAGCAGTTCCAAATATAAACACTCTTAAACAGATAAGAGAAGAAGAAAAAAAGTAATGACGATTATAGTGTAAGAAGGGGGGAAATGTTCTGCTAGATGACAGTTGGAAGAATATTGTAATTTTTTTTCTCCCCAAAAGTGGCATATTAATTGGACATTAGTTACATTACCAACACTAAATGAAACTAAATGGATCGTGTAAGCATTAATAAAGGAGAATTCTGAAGATTAAGAGCTCACTACTTTCAGAGATTGCAAGGATATCCCACAGTAGGAAAAGATTTACTTTTTTTTTAAAAAAATGCCAATTTAGTAGGCATTCATTACTTTTTGCACAGAGTTCTGTTTAGTTGTATAAATATTTTCTTCCGAAGTGCACCACAACTGCAGCTACCACCCTAATAATTTATAGTAACATCCACCCATTGCTGTGGCAATATAAAGCCTGTCCACATTCTGATGTATCACTATAACAATGGCTGGATGATACAATTCATCACCAGGTTAGATAGTTGCACTCTCAGGCAAAGAACATGTTCTGCATACAGATGGTTTCACATTCAGCTTTGGTCATTTCTAGATAATCCCCCAAGAGCTTCTGGTTTGAGACTCTGGAAAACTGCTTCTAGTCAGTGTACATATCACAATAGCGATTAGGTTTATAAACTGCTTTACAGGGTTTTACAGCCCCACTAAGTGGTTTGCAGAGTCAGCCCCCACAATCTAGGTCTCATTTTACTGATGGAAGGATGGATCAACCTTGAGCTGCTCAGAATCGAACTCCTGGAGTGAGCAGTGATTAGCCCTGCAGTACTGCATTCTCACCAACCAAGCCAAGAGTTCAATTCTGTAGAAGTCATCGTAGGAAGACAGCTGTGTTAGATTGATAGCCAAAAAAACAAAAGGAATCTAATAGCCATTTTCCAATAAGAGATTTTATTACGAAGAATACACTTTCAATAAAATGTGTTGGTCTGAAAAAATGCTACCAGACTCCTCCGAATTTCGGTAGAAGATAGTTCTCATGTTTCTAAACCATCAAAGGAGCCACTATAACTGAACACATTTCCAGCTAAGATGATTAAAGGCCTGGAAACATATGAAGAATGGTTGGAGGATTTGGGTTTGGCTAGTCTAGAGAAAAGAAGGACTAGGGCAGACATGATATTTGAATATGGAATATTTGAGAGGCCACCACAAACAAGAGGGAGTCAATTTATTTTCCAAAGCACCAGAGGGCAGGACAGGAAACAATTGATGGAAACTAATCAAGGAGAGAAGCAACCTGGAATTGAGGAGAAACTTCTTAACAGTGAGGACAATTAACCAATGGAACAGCTTGCCTTCAGCTGTTGTGGGTGCTTCATAACTGAAGGTTTTTAAGAAGAGACTGGACACTCACTTGTCTGAAATGATATGGGATCTCCTGCTTGAGCAGGGGGTTGGACTAGAACAGGGGTCTCCAACCTTGGCAAATTTATTTATTTTTTTTGCATTTATATCCCGCCCTTCTCCGAAGACTCAGGGCGGCTTACACTATGTCAAGCAATAGTCTTCATCCATTTGTATACTATATACAAAGTCAACTTATTGCCCCCAACAATCTGGGTCCTCATTTTACCTACCTTATAAAGGATGGAAGGCTGAGTCTTCAACTCCCAGAATTCCACAGCCAGCAAAGTTGGCTGGGGGATTCTGAGAGTTAAAGTCTGCCAGGCTTAAAGTTGCCAAGGTTGGAAACCCCTGGACTAGAAGACCTACAAGGTCCCTTCCAGCTCTATTCTAATTGATTCAAGTAAACATGGACAGATTATGCTTCTACGCAATTATTTCAACAACTATATAGTTTTAACACATCTTTAAGCCCTGGAAGAACTTTGACTAGTTAATGTTTTCAGTATTGGGGTAGGGCTGAAGCAATTTTTTAACCCTGTATCTTCCTGATCATTCTCAGAAACGCTATTATCTGGAAAGCTTTTGATAAGGAAAGAAATGAGGCAGGGAAAGGGGGCAAAGTGTATTTGGTTATGTCTTAAGTTCAACGGTCACAGAATCTTGATGGCTAAAACCTATATCCCGATATTATTTGTAGAACTGCTTCTCTAATAGATTTCAAGAGGATTCATTTGAATGCACAGTTCAGAATGTCAAAGCTTGGAAAAATATGTTTTAGCACTTCTGTAGGTTGCTTGAAATGTAATAGATGTGCCTCGCTCGCTCCCCCCGCCGCAGCCGGGCCCCTCTTATCTCCTGCCGGACGCTGATAGTACAGAAGAATGTCCTGGCATGCCTCCAGCCCCCAGCCCTGGCACAATGCCCGGACAAACCGAACAAACAAACCTCCCTCTGATAGCATGTGCGCCTGAAGCCAGCCACGAGCTGGGATTACCAACAGCTGGAGATGAAACAATGCAATGGATAGATCCACGCTTCCGGAGAATGGAGAGGTGACGTCAGCAAAAGGAAGGGAGGGGCAGGCCTGGATAAGTGCTGAGTCATGGAGCCACACCCCATGGCCTATATAAAGGATCTGCTTTCTGGCATTCTCTGAGTCAGGCAAAGTCTAATCTGGATTGCTGAAGTCACACCTTGGATTCCTGCCTGCCCTGAGGACTCTGATAGGACTTTGGCAGAGCTGCAGAGGCACGCTTGATACGGACTTCCTTGACCCGGCCATCAGAGGAGGAGTGGGACACGACAGATGCCCATATGGACTTCCAACTGGGGAAGACTTTAATACTGTGGTTGAACTCCAAAGAATGAGAATAATTCACCTGAATCTCAGCATTTCATTTCTGATTTTGTTTCACGTGCTCACGAAACCAGTCAAGAAATAAAATAAGAATTAATGTCAGCTCTACTCAACTTAATACTCAGCTTTCAGCTGACTCTAGACTTCAGACAATCCATCTTTGGTAATAGGAAAATGTATCGAAGACCAGATTACACTGGCTGGCCTCAGATGACTATGCATACGTAGTAGAAGGCCACTCTTCTTATTTTAGCTGCTATCATTTCAAAAGCTCATGATTTCCCCCCAAAATCCAGATGCAAACACTTAGATGGCAGAAATAAGATAGAGAAAACATTAGCTTTTTACTGCCATATAGTGGATGTGTGGATTTTTTTAATCCACACATCCACGGTTCCAGTGGTGGGTTGCTACCAGTTCACCCCGGATTGGGCAAACCAGTAGCAGCAGCGGTGGGAGGCTCCACCCACCCACCTGGACATCTCTGTGCATGCATAGAATAGAATAGAATAGAATAGAATAGAATAGAATAGAATAGAATAGAATAGAATTTTTTTTTAATTGGCCAAGTGAAGCATTGCACACATGCAAATGCATCCACAAGCAAAACAGTAGCAACAGGATTTGAAACCCACTACTCCACAGTTCTACCAGCGAGCAGCTCTGTGTCAACATGACACAGAGACACACAGAGTAGCAGTTTAAAGTAGGTGGAATGTTAATGAGAAGATTGAAATGAATTCATGTAAAATTCATGACTTTCAGGAATAAGAGCCATGATTCTGAATCCAGAATCTGCTTTGCTCAAATAACTTTTTTTCATTCATGCAAGTTTTGCATTTCTCCCTCACTGTGACACAAAACCAAATGGTTCCATCAATCATAGCCTGGCAGGAGGGTTTACTTACAAAACTAAAGGTAAAACCCAATCTTTTTGACAGTTTTGAAAATGTTTCCTTTTCTTCACCTCTTGGCTTAAAATTTTATCACCGGTAATACTGATCAAAATCTCTTGTGATGTCTGTCTGCAACAAGCAGTTCTTGCAGCATGTAACAAGTTGACCTATTCCTGGGACAGAGCTCCAAGTTTCAGCTTATTTTTGTTTTGTTCACCCATTCTCATTTTGGGAGGTTACTACTTTTTAAAGTAAATCAAACTGTTATTTTGATCTGGGGTTTTTTTTTTATATTCCCAAGAGAAAATGCCTTGTGCAGCTAACATTATTGTTCACATACATATAGTTTTTTATGATTGTCACCCATTGACAGTAGCTCAGCATATCCAAGACTTTTTAGAAAGTCAGAAAATGTATGAATCTAATATCATTAATACTGTAAAATAACAATATGTAATGTTCATCCGAAGGCAGTGGTGGATTGCCCCCGGTTTGGACCGGTTCACAAGAACCGGTAGTAAAACTGGCAGGAGGCTCCGCCCACCAACCCAGAAGTCATCAGGAAGTTTCTGTGCATGCGCAGAAGTGCGTGTGGTCTAGTTGTGAACCGGTAGTAAAGGTAAGTAGAACCCATCCCTGTCTGAAGGGTATATTCATCAAACATGCTTAATCAGATTAGAGATATATTCACACAACATATTAAGCTTGGTTAACTTTGGGCTCTTTGTTAACTTTGGTCAGGAGCTTTTGTTGGACATGGGACCCCTAGCTTACTGCTTTATGTGTGATTTGCAAATACTGCCTAAAAGGTAGCTTGCAATTAAAAAATTGACAATTAAATACTTGACAGAAGAATGGAAAGAGTAACAGGAGTTTAATATGAGCAAATGCAGTTCCAATGTCTGTATATTAATAACTTGCTAAAGTACTGCTAAACCTCCTTCATGAAGACTTGGCACCAATGCATCAGGGATCACAACAAGAAGAGATCAAGATTCAAGTCAATCCTATGGCATTATGAAAGGCAATGTTATATAATAAAATCATCAATATGTATGGATTATATCTTATACCTACTAATTGGATGCATTTGGAAGGCCCATAAATATTGCAAAGAATAATACGTAGTTATATCCAGTCATACACACTGTATCCTGTATCCAAAAAATGACTGAGTGTTGTAAACTTGGCACCAAGTCTTAGCAACCATATAGGACCTCCGGACCTTCTGCCGCGAGCTTAAAACACACTTATTTATTTGCGCAGGACTGAATTAGATTTTAAATTTATGGGTTTTAAATGGGTTTTATTTTTATATTGTTTTAAATATTCGGCTTTTAGAATAAGTTTTTTAATTGTTTTTACTCTGTATTTATGTGTTTTTATGTGCCTGTTAACCGCCCTGAGTCCTTCGGGAGATAGGGCGGTATACAAATACGATTAATAAATAAATAAATAAATAAAAATAGATACTCTCTACTTGACCTGGTTTTCTTTTCAGGTCTTCTAAAAGTGAAGGAATTGCTACCATAATTTAATCCATCAATTTGTGCTGATCGTCCTATTCTCTTTCCTTTCATCCTTCCAAGCATTACGGTCTTCTCTAAAGAGCTAAGTCTTTGTCTGAAGCAGGATAATTTGAGCCCGGTCATTTGTGGCTCTTGTGAGAACTCTGGGTTGATATGCTTGACGAACCATTTGTTTGTTTTCTTGGCTGCTGGTGGTATTCTCAGGAGAATGAATATTTTCTACAGGAAATACTAGGTACAGCTTGTGTGATTCTGATCTTTGTAGGTAAAGTATCCAATAACTATTTCTTTATTTTACATGTCTGTTGGAGCTACAGTATAAAACCAGGCACAACACAAATACAATTCATTACCCAGGATACTGCAGAGAAGAAATTATTTCCGCCATGGAAAAACACTCTTTTTTTCCTTTAGCTGTTGTCATTTCAAAGAAATCAGGATTCCAAATTCACTAAAAGCACATCTGTCTTTTGGCCCTGTGGAAAAACCATTTGCACAAAAAAGTACGCACAAATGATGACTGAGCCTTACAAATTGATTACTTACTAGGGCAATCTTCAACTTTAGTACAGAATATACTTCCAGTCCCATGTTTTGTGGCTGAAGAGCCATTCCGTCTTACGTTTCTGAATTTTGGCAAAACCATGCCCCACTAATTTGAGGTAGAAAATACATGAAAACCCAAACCTGTGTGCTAAAATAAATTCAACACATTTTAAATAAAGAGGTAATAAATGAAGCACCACTTGTAGAATGTAATTATTTGGATGTGTCAGCCCTACTAGGTAGATCAGACCAAGAAATCCATTCCATAGTGAAGAAAGTTTAACACCCACCCCTCTTAGAATAATGAGTGAATCAAGGAGACATCTGCTAGAGTTACTTCAAAATGTTCACTTCAGAGATTACAAAACGTTTCAGCCCACCTTTGCCAAGGCAGCAATTTTTGCATATTTCTGTCAAGGATGAGAATATTAAAGCATAAAATACAGAAAATCTCTAAGAAAAAAAATAGGTCATAGGCCATTTTTTTAAACCTCAACTGTCCTATTAGCATCATATCTGTGAAGCTCAGAACAAGAAAAATCAGAACATGAGAGCTGTTTGATTCTCAGATGACAGATTTCTGCAAAGTTGTTAAAGAACACACTGCCTAGTTATTTCAGACATCAGAAACATGATTCCACTTATATAGATGTGTCTGAAGAAAGATAATTTGAGACTGTACATTTGTGACTCTAGGGCATGTGTGTCAAACTCATGGTGTAACATTGCCATTGGGACGTTTTATGATGTTTTTTCCCTTCATGGAGCTGGAGTGGGCGTGGCATGCATGTGATGCATCTGGCTTGTGGGCCACCAGTTTGACATGGGGTGAAATCCAGTAGGTTTTGGCAGGTTCTGGAGAACCGGTAGCAGAAATTTTGATAGTTCGGAGAACTGGCAAATACCTCTGGTTGGCCCCAGAGTGGATGGGAATGGAGATTTTACAATAGCCTTCCCCCAAGAGTGGGGAGGGAATGGGGATTTTGCAGTATCTTTCCCCTGGAGTAGGGTGGGAATGGAGATTTTGCAGTATCCTTCCCATGCCACGCCCACCAAGCCGCACGATGCCCACCAAGCCATGTCCACAGAACTGGTAGTAAAAAAAAAAATGGATTTCACTACTGGTTTGAAACCTCTGCTCTAGTGGGAGCTCAGGGTTAATTTATTTTATGAACACTTGTTTATTTTCTTGACTGACCACAGTACTCTCAAGAGTCTACCTCAACATCAAAATTCAAAAGCTTCAATATTCTTATTGTTTTGCTTCTTCCAAGTCCAACTTTCACTTCCATAAAATGTCACAGGGAACACCATGACTTTCATAACTCTGGTTTTTGTAGGTATAGAAACATTGTGACATTTGAATATCTTATCTGAAGTCTTCATTGCTGCTTTACCAAGGGCTAATGTCAGCTGCCTTTTCCTTTACTGTTCACGGTTGATCCTAAAAGGCACAAAGACATTTTTAAAGTATCCACAGAAATTGTGAAATGGGTTGTTTGCTTACTCAATGTTATGCCATTAACCGTATTTTGGTTAGAGGAAGGCAGAGTTTTGGATCTTGAATACATATAGAGGCTTGCTAAACCTGTTAAATTTCCTCTTCTCCACAACTGTTTAAAAAAAAATAAAAGACCTGTCATTTGTGTGTGGGGGTATGTTCGTGTTCTAATTCTTTTGGCATCCTACTTTAAGTAGGGTGTGTCTAAAACAATGCACATAAGTATTTGGTAGAAACCACAATAATGAAAAAATAACTAAATGTACATTGCAACGTATTAACACAAATCCAATTTATTTATTTATACTGGTATATTGAAATTGGTTTACATACCTATATACAGTAGTTCTTGACTTACAACAGTTCATTTAGTGACCTTTTGAAGTTACAAAGGCACTGAAAAAAATGACTTATGACTGTTTTTCAAAATTATGACCATTGCAGCATCCCCATGGTCACATGATTTATATTCAGATGCTTGGAAACGGATTCATATTTATGACTGTTGCAGTGTCCCGGGATCATGTACCACCTTTTGTGACCTTCTGACAAGCAAAGTCAATAAGAAAGCCATATTCACTTAACAACCATGTTACTAATTTAACAACTGCAGTGATTCACTTAATAAATGTGGCAAGAAAAATTGTAAAATGGGACAAAACTCACTTAACAAATTTCTCACTTAGCAACATCAATTTTGGGCTCAATTGTGTTGTAAGTAAAGGACTACCTATACATTTCATGATTTGATGCCCTTGCCCATTAGGATATTTATAACAAGAAAATCTCATGTGAGATAGCACTGCCTTAGAAACAATGATTTATAATGATTATAATGATTTAATTATAATGCTTTAAGTATAGGATAAACATGATACACATTTGTAAAATTTAGAAGTTTGGACAACTTTTAGTTTTTATTATCCTTGCTTTATCAAGAAATGTACAATTGAGGATATAGATATACTGGGATTAGCTAAACAACTTTAATTGGAGCAGATGTTTCTTACTAATGTTAATATAAAATATTGAATATGCATACAGTTCAAGATTAAAATAAAGAGGTCTTAACCTATAATGATAATCAAATTCCATCTCTTGATGATTCATTTTTGCATAAATTTTCTCAAGGTGTCTACACATAAAATATTCAAAATATTGGAACTGTTACAGATCATTTCACCAAATATGTATCAAGCATATCTAACTCAGTGACAACTAAACTGAAGATTTGGGATGAATGTTATTAGTCACTGCAGATTTTATCAAATAGTTGATGCTGGAAGTGATTTTTTTTTCAGTTTTAATTTATGGAAAAAATGGTGCAGTTAATTAGGAATGTGTTCCATGACCTAGTATTATATTAAAGGTCATAATGTATCATTCATTTGTTCGTTTGTTCATTCATTCATTCATTTTCATATCAGCCACTTCCATCTAAATGGATTCTAGATACATGCCAATTCCTCCCTTAATCATATTGATTTATCTCATTCTATGTGGCAATTTTAAAGGGTGTCATTGATATTGATGCCACTACACTGTGGGCACTTTATTTATTATTTATTTATTTGATTTGATTTTTATACCGCCCTTCTCCCGAAGGACTCAGGGCGGTGTACAGGCATGATAAAACCGACAATACAATATACAGGTTTAAAATACGATTTAAAAAACTTATTTAAATTAGCCTGGTGATTAAAATTTACCATACTAAAAAACCCCGTTTAAAATTAATAAATTAACATTAAAATCCCAATTTAAGCCAGCCCCGCGCGGATAAAAAGATGAGTCTTCAGTTCGCGACGGAATGTCCGAAGGTCAGGTATTTGGCGTAAACCCGGGGGAAGCTCGTTCCAGAGTGTGGGAGCCCCCACAGAGAAGGCCCTTCCCCTGGGGGCCGCCAGCCGGCATTGTTTAGCGGACGGCACCCTGAGAAGTCCCTCTCTATGGGAGCGTACAGGTCGGTGGGAGGCGTGTGGTAACAGCAGGCGGTCCCGTAAGTACCCAGGTCCTAAGCCATGGAGCGCTTTAAAGGTCGTAACCAACACCTTAAAGTGCACCCGGAAGGCCACAGGCAGCCAGTGCAGTCTGCGCAGGAGCGGTGTTACATGGGAGCTACGCGTAGCTCCCTCTATGACCCGCGCAGCTGCATTCTGGACTAACTGAAGCCTCCGAGTGCACTTCAAGGGGAGCCCCATGTAGAGAGCATTACAGTAATCCAAGCGAGAGGTAACGAGCACATGAGTGACTGTGCATAAGGCATCCCGATCAAGGAAGGGGCGCAACTGCCGAACCAGGCGAACCTGGTGGAAGGCCCTCCTGGAGACGGCCGTCAAATGGTCTTCAAACGACAGCCGATCATCCAGGAGGACACCTAAGTTGCGCACCCTATCCTTTGGGGCCAGTAACTCGCCTCCAACAGCCAGCTGCGGCTGCAGCTGACTGAATCGGGGTGCTGGCACCCACAGCCACTCCATCTTGGAGGGATTAAGCTTGAGCCTGTTTCTCCCCATCCAGACCCATACAGCTTCCAAACACCGGGACAGCACTTCAACAACTTAACTGCCCACTGATCTTCATTTCTTAAAAGAAAGGAAAAGGAAAGGAAAAGGAAGTAGGATGTAAAGATGCAGACCAAAAAAAGAAAAAAAACCTTGGGAGGAAAGGAAAGGAAAAGAAGGCGAAAAAGGAGCAGAACTGAAAGGAGACAATGCACAAAAAGAAACTTTAATGGGGAGAGAACTGCAAGGAAAGAGAGAGACAGAGACAGAGACAGAGACAGAGACAGAGAGAGAGACAGACAGACAGACAATGTGTGAACAGGAGTATTGATATAAGTCCACATGAGAGCAGCACCTAGTTCAAAACCTTATGCTACATGTAGACCTTGCCATCCAAACATTGCCCTACGTATATTTGAATCAGTATTAAAATAATAATGGTTAAAGCCAGGGTTAAGCATGCAGTTGGTTGGGTACTCACAACAACTGAAGAGTAAAAGTATTTTTCATGTATTTATTAAATAAGTTTATGTGGGGGCCAATCTCACATATGTGACCGTCGGTGGCTAAAAACACATTTAAACGATAAGAAATAATATTTACAGAATAAAAAGCCATTAATAATAATCAAGGATGAACTCTGTCAAAGTTTATTGCAAAATCAAATCCAGAAAGCACACACAGGTAAACTGATTCATCAGGATTCATTAACTTCTTTATTTACATAATAACATATGAAGATAAATGTACAATACCAATAGCAGATTTTTTTCAACGCAGCAGTTACAAGCAAAACACACAGGCAGCAGTACAACAGAGATGCAAGTCCAGACTTGTTTCATTTCAGTGCTGAGCACAGAGCTTAATACAAAGAAAGTCTCTTCTATACAGGGCAGTTAAGCTTCTGCGCAGACTCAGTTGATTAAGCCATGCCCAGACTTCTAGCTTAAGTTTCTGTTTCTAAACAGTCTTCATTGGCTGAGCCTATTACCATGCCTATTCATTGGCTGACCTTGTTACCATGTCTCCATTCAATCTCCATTGGCTGATTTATTCCAGTCCATGACTATTCATACTCTGACAATCTCAATAAGACAATAGACAGAAACCTCTCAACAGGACATCTGACCTACAGACCCTGGAGCACATGCAGATTTTCAGCTGTGACAGAAAAGGCCCACTTCCAAAGTACCATGAAATGACTTGCTTTAAAAAAACAGATCCAGGAAACTACAAACCTATCAGCCTGACCTCAATACTGGGGAAGATTCTGGAAAAGATAATCAAGCAATGAATTCCCAGCAAGGGAGTCGGGCTGTTCTCCAAAGCACCTGAGGGTAGAACAAGAAGCAATGGGTAGAAACTAATCAAGGAAAGAAGCAACTTAGAACTAAGGAGAAATTTCCTGACAGTTAGAACAATTAATCAGTGGAACAACTTGCTCCAAGTTGTAAATGCTCCAACACTGTAAATTTTTTAAAAAATGTTGGATAACCATCTTTCTGAGATAGTGTAGGGTTTCCTGCCTGGGCAGGGGGTTGGACTAGAAGGCCTCCAAGGTCCCTTCCAACTCTGTTGTTATTATTATTATTATATAATTGAAGGGACATGGGAATGCCCTTTCTATTGGACCTAGTAGGATGGGTAATTGCCACCAAGGAGAGGCAGTCCTGCAAATAGTCTAGCCCCATTTTAATTATCTTAGATTGTTGAGTGCATATGGATGCTAGATATTCCTCTGATCTGATTAGATATCTTGTATAAAGCCAGCTAAAGGCAAATATTATGTCTGATTTAGATACGTACCTAATGGTGAAGACATCATTTCACACATATCATTATTTTGGCATTATCAATGGCCTGCTTTTGTGTACGTGTGTGCATGCGCACTCATATTTTATGAGTTTTATGAGTGGTTAGTTAAATAACCACCTGAACATTACAGTAAAAGTGGAAATTACAGTCAAAGCATTGCAGGATATCATCTAAACATTTAGCTATTTAAATTGTCTCTGCCAGAATGGATGAGCAGAGAATATTTTTGGAGAACATCTGTATAATTTCTAAAGTTCCCTTTGGAAGGGTGTTCAATATGACAGCATGGAAATTTAACACACATACAGATTTCTTGGGTTTCCAATGCAGATTTCTTTCCCCAAAGCTTTGTCTAATATTAAAATACATAAATCAGTTGACAGACTAAGTCAACTACTTTATAGACCTACTTTAGCTATGAAATACTGCTGCAAAATATGAGACAGACTGATTATCTACTGGTGTGTTTTCTTCCGCATTGCATAGTACAAGGAGAAAGAGAACAATATTTTCATTTCAAGCCCGTAACATGGCTTCCGCCCAGATTTAACTCTCTTCCAAGCTGAGAAACTAGCTAGAATAGAATCTCTAGAAACCGAGAGGGGGAGGAAGATTCCCAGCCAGGTAGGAATTGGCAACCATTTTGCCCATTTTTCTGGCACCTTAATACTTGTATTATTTCCTGCTATGATAATTATTTCCCAACAAGTTCTAACACAGTTTGCATGAAAGAAAATTGAAATAGAAACTCAATGGGAAAGAAAAGAATCCGGTCAGAGTGGCAAAATAGAACAGATCTCCTATCACTTAAGCTATCTTCAGCTTTTCTTCATATTCACTGGTGATGGTTCTCATAGACAGTTATGGATACACAGGACCTACGAATACATCTGAATTCTATAAAACTCCGTTGGAATTCAGTGGCATTACCTGAATTATTTCTATGTATATGTGATGGAAAAGTACAGAATTTCACTCTGTGCATGTCTACTACCCAACATTTATGATCCATACTGAAGTTAATGGGCCCTAAATAGAGCTGTTATCAATTTAAAGCTCAACATAATTCTTCCTAGCAATAGCTTCATCTCCTTCTCCTCCTATTCCTGCTTTCTGCCAGCCCATAGGTGGTATTTTCCTTTATCGGAGCTGAATTAAAATGAAACATTGACCTGTGACTAATTGAAAGATCGGATTTAGAACAGATCTTGTTGCCAAAGGGAGAGAAAAAAAGGAGAATTCAAATTCAGGATGAAATCAAGTCAGCTTGTTGGAAGAAATGTCCATCTGGGTTTAGTTAAAACACTAGATAAAAACACTGGAAACATGGAGACTGCTTGGAAAGATGGTTTAATGGTGGACAGGATCACCTGGTTTGAGTTCCTGAACAGAAAAAGGGCTGAGATGCTGAGCGCACCCTGGCTTTATGCTCTCTCTGAGCTTTGAACTTCCTGGGGCACAGGAAGAGTATCCTGATTGGTTGTCAGACTCCCAGGGGGTGGGGGTCTTAGCTAGCCTTGCTGACTGATGTAATCTTCCCAGGTGCCATGTGGCGAGTTTCTTTTGCTAGATGGATCCTATTGTTTTGCAGATGATGGTCCATTGACAAAGGTGGGGAGAATGAGTTTCTGCCTCTGGCCCATTGATAAAGGTGGGGGGAGGCAGGAAGCTGCAGGGAGCTGCTTTGTCCTTAAAAACATGTTTCTCCATTTCTCATCCTAGGAAATATAATATTCTGCCCTTTTTAATATTTCCTAAAATATTTCATTCTTCTAGGAGGGGCATGGGTGCTAACTTCCTACAGGCTCTTGTCACAAACCATAAGTTTTCCTAAGATTGTCATATTAAAAAAGAAATACCAGAAATGGTCCATCATTGAAAGGAGATTGTTCAACAGAATGTTAAACTTGATAGCTGTTTATAAGTGCATTATTTAGAATAGTTTATTTCAAATTTAACAACTTTAAGATGTGTGAGCTTTAACTCCCAGAATTCCCCAGCTGGCCTGCTTTGGGCCATTTGGAATTATATAAATATATAAACACCAATTAAAAAGCCATTGATCTTAAAATAATTCTTTACAACTTTTTAAAGATGTTAACATGTTCTGTATGTCAAATTAAGCGGCAATAATAAAGAACTGAAGGATACCAAGCCCATTATATTCCCTTTTAAAGTACAGTTATTTAATTGTCCTCACTAGATCTCTTCCAGAAGTGTTGGGACTGCAACTCACTGGGGAAGGCACTTTAATGCTAGAGGGATGGTTTAGCATTTATCATCAGAAAACTGAAATCTATATTTAGAGAAGGCCAGTTCTCACTATTCGGCTTAGCAATGTTAACACAAACTGCCCCAGGTTGGAATGCTGGCCTTCAGTCTCCCAATCAGCCCTTGGTACTTCAATTTTTAATAACAATGAAGTCAAACAAAAGAAAATCATTCACATTTTTGAGGTTTTATTCTCATTTTTTAAAAATCCTGCCTAGAGGCTGCCTTGGTCCAAAAACACATTTTTCTCCATTTCCTCAGAATACAGGCAGTCAAAACAGTAAAAAAGGAGAAGGGAAGGACCAGCACTCTAACAGAGAGAGTTTCATAGCCCTAGGAAGAGACAGCAAAACTAATGAAATGCGAAAGTATAATTCAGTTAGGGTATATTAAGAGAAGGGACACAGCAGTGAACTATAGAAAGTCTTAGTTTCCTGCTTGGCCTCTCCAAAGAATTATTTCAGTCTGAAGTCTTGAAAATATAGGCATGGTAATATATACAGCAGCTGTGTTTGTGTGACAGGTTAAACCATAACTTGTCAAATACATTTTAGCATAACGTGTTGTGAGAATGCAGTTTGTGGTCCAGAGTAAATCAATTAAATTATTTAATTTAACCCAGTTAATTTAACTATGGGTAAGTGTGTTGTGTGAACCCAACCACTGTAAATATTGAGCTAACATTGTCTAACTATATAAAATAGATTTCCATAGATATATGAGACAGTATCACTGAACATAAGACCATTATGTCCAAATAGAGTTATACCGCTAGTTGTTTGTTTCGTTTCTTGGTAATCTCCAGACATTTTTGCTGAGATACTATTACATTACAAGGCAATGGTCTTAAACTGGTGTTTTTTGCGTTTTTTTAAAGATGTTAACATGTTCTGTATGTCAAATTAAGCGGCAATAATAAAGAACTGAAGGATACCAAGCCCATTATATTCCCTTTTAAAGTACAGTTATTTAATTGTCCTCACTAGATCTCTTCCAGAAGTGTTGGGACTGCAACTCACTGGGGAAGGCACTTTAATGCTAGAGGGATGGTTTAGCATTTATCATCAGAAAACTGAAATCTATATTTAGAGAAGGCCAGTTCTCACTATTCGGCTTAGCAATGTTAACACAAACTGCCCCAGGTTGGAATGCTGGCCTTCAGTCTCCCAATCAGCCCTTGGTACTTCAATTTTTAATAACAATGAAGTCAAACAAAAGAAAATCATTCACATTTTTGAGGTTTTATTCTCATTTTTTAAAAATCCTGCCTAGAGGCTGCCTTGGTCCAAAAACACATTTTTCTCCATTTCCTCAGAATACAGGCAGTCAAAACAGTAAAAAAGGAGAAGGGAAGGACCAGCACTCTAACAGAGAGAGTTTCATAGCCCTAGGAAGAGACAGCAAAACTAATGAAATGCGAAAGTATAATTCAGTTAGGGTATATTAAGAGAAGGGACACAGCAGTGAACTATAGAAAGTCTTAGTTTCCTGCTTGGCCTCTCCAAAGAATTATTTCAGTCTGAAGTCTTGAAAATATAGGCATGGTAATATATACAGCAGCTGTGTTTGTGTGACAGGTTAAACCATAACTTGTCAAATACATTTTAGCATAACGTGTTGTGAGAATGCAGTTTGTGGTCCAGAGTAAATCAATTCAATTATTTAATTTAACCCAGTTAATTTAACTATGGGTAAGTGTGTTGTGTGAACCCAGCAACAGGCTGGGGAAAAACCTCTCCTTTTATACAGTTCTGCTGGAGGCTTCGTCCAATCAACAGCGTGCTGATTTCCGCTCAAATATTTTAAAGGTACAAACATAAATACATAACACTCCTCCCTCCCAGAAAACACTTTGCCTCTATTTACATATTTATTTTACATGTTATTTTTCGGCGTAGTCACGCAAATAACCTGGGCGTCTCCTAGTTCTTTCTGACCTCGCGGTTCAGTTCTGGGTGGTGTTTGAGCTGGTCGGAGGGCTGTTTTCTCCTCCAGCTCTTCTCTGAGCCAACGGGCTCTGGATTATTGGCTGACTCTTTTTCTTGGCCATCCGGCCTTGGATTACTTCTGAAACTTTCCCAGCTGTTTCCCTCGGGAACCTGATGGCGTCGCTGGAACTCTGGGACCTCAGCTAAGTCTTGCGCCTCCCCCGGGTCATTGTCAGCTGTGAATTCAGATTGGTATTGGTCATGATTTATTTCATTTGGTTCGGTTTGATCAGTTATTCGTTTCCTTAACTGATCTATGTGGCGCCTCCACACTCGGTTGTCTGGTAGCTCTACCACGTACGATTTTGGCCCGGTTATCTTTATTATTTGGCCTGCGAACCAACTAGGGCCGTCCCCATAGTTTCGGGCCCACACCCGGTCGCCTATGCTCAATTCCCTTGTCTTTTCTAATTCCCCCTTGTAACCCTCTGGTGTGTAATGGGGATTCAAACGGTCAAGTGGGCACCGGAGTTTCCGTCCCATCAATAATTCGGCTGGGCTTTTCCCTGTGGCCGTGCTTGGGGTTCTGTGCTGGACGGCTAGGAAAAAGTCTATCTTTGTTTGCCAGTCTCCTGGCTTGAGCCTGGACAATGCCTCTTTAGCGCTCCGGACGGAACGCTCTGCAAGGCCATTCGACGCAGGGTGGAAAGGCGCAGAGAGGGCATGTCGGATGCCCTCCTCTGCCAGGTATTCTTCAAACTGGGCTGCCGTGAATTGAGGCCCATTGTCGGACACCAGAGTGTCCGGCAACCCGTGAGTTGCGAATAGGTGGCGCAGGGTTGCGATTACTGCTTCGGCCGTAGTGGATTTCATGAGTATGATCTCCAACCATTTAGAGAATGCATCAACCACCACTAGGAACGTTTGGCCGTGGAAAGGGCCAGCAAAATCAATGTGGATTCTTGACCAGGGCCCTTGGGGTTTTTCCCATTCCCTGACTGGGGCCGTTGGGGGTAGAGGTCTGGACTCTTGGCAAGCCTGGCATTTCCCTACCCTCTCAGCAATCTCTGCGTCCATGAGTGGCCACCACACATAGCTTCTAGCCAACCCCTTCATCCTTACGATCCCTGGGTGACCCTCGTGGAGATCCAATACCTTTCCCTTAACTTATCAGGAATTATTACACGATCACCCCATAACAGGCACCCCTTGAGCCGAGAGCTCATCTCGTTTTTAACAAATTCTTTGAAACGCGCCCGGGCGCAGCGGCCACCCTCTCTGTACCCAACCGAGTACAGTCCTTAACACAATGTCGGTATGATGCCGAGCCACTTCCTTAGATGTGACTGGGCCAGAGTCCAAAGAGTCAATAAGTAGGATGGGCGTCCCCGGAGTGGGGTCTTCGGTCGCCCATGGTAGTGGGCATCGGCTTAACGCGTCTGCATGCCCCACTTCTTTTCCTGGTCGATGCTGCAGCTTGTACGAGTAAGCGGCTAAGAATATAGTCCATCGGGTCAAGCGTGGCGAAAGTGCCACAGGCGTTGGGCGGTCGCCAGCCAGTATCCCCAGTAGCGGTCTGTGGTCAGTCACGATTTCAAAATTCCGCCCAAAGACATACTCGTGGAATTTTTTAACCCCTGACACAATGGCTAGTGCTTCTTTGTCTAATTGGCTGTAGTTTCTCTCTGGGGAGGACATCGTTCTAGAATAAAAAGCTATAGGGGCTTCTGTGCCGTTTGGAAGTCTATGGCTGAGCACAGCCCCCACCCCATAAGGGGAGGCATCGCAAACCAACACTAGGGGTAGTGAGTTGTGATATTGGATGAGCAGGCTATCACTTGAGAGCAGGTTCTTTACTGCTTCGAAAGCCCTATTTTCTGTCTTTCCCCAAGACCAAACAGTATTTTCCCTAAGAGCCTATGCAGCGGTTCCGCAACGGTTGCTTTGTTCTTTAAAAAGACCGCATAGAAATTCACCAACCCCAGGAATGCCTGCAGCTCTGCTTTATTTTTAGGCGCTGGAGCCTTCCTAATTGCCTTGACCTTGCTCTCAGTAGGGTGAATTTTCTTGTCTATCCGTAGCCCAAGAAATCGACGGATTCGACCCCTATCTGGCATTTGTTTGTCTTGACTTTAATCCGCTGTCCGAAAATGCTCAAGACCTTTCTTAAACGCCTCCCCAATTCCTCCATGTTTTCCCTGAAATTAGGACATCAAAGTAGGGAACTACCCTGGGAGCCCTGCAGTAGTCGCTCCATTAGGTTTTGGAACAACCCTGGTGCCACACTGACCCCAAATTGCAATCGGGTGCACTTGAATGCCCCCTGTGCGTTACAATCGCTTGGGCTGGCTGTGCGCGGCGTCTCACGGCAGTTGTTGGTAGGCTTGGGCCAAGTCTAACTTTGCAAAGACTTGCCCTTGCCCCAAAGAGTGCAGTAAGTGTTGCACCACGGAACCGGTAAGCGCTTTTCTGTAAGGCTTTGTTAAGCGTCGCCTTGTAGTCAGCGCAAATTCTAATTGACCCGTCCGATTTATAAAGGTGGGGGGAGGCAGGAAGCTGCAGGGAGCTGCTTTGTCCTTAAAAACATGTTTCTCCATTTCTCATCCTAGGAAATATAATATTCTGCCCTTTTTAATATTTCCTAAAATATTTCATTCTTCTAGGAGGGGCATGGGTGCTAACTTCCTACAGGCTCTTGTCACAAACCATAAGTTTTCCTAAGATTGTCATAGGAAACTATGTGCTGACCAATTGGCCCCCATCTTCACCCATATTTTCAATAAATCACTAGAGATGTGCTATGTTCCTTCTTGCTTCAAACGCTCTACCATCATCCCAGTGCCGAAGAAGCCCACCATCAAGGAACTGAATGACTACAGACCAGTTGCTCTAACATCTGTAGTCATGAAAACCTTTGAAAGGCTTGTGCTTTCCTACCTGAAAACCATCACGAATCCGCTCTTAGACCCCTTGCAATTTGCATACCGAGCAAATAGATCAACAGATGATGCTGTTAATATGGCTCTGCACTACATCCTACAACATCTTGAGTCTCCAAAGACCTATGCAAGGATCCTTTTTGTAGACTTTAGTTCAGCATTCAATACCATCATTCCAGACATTCTTCTAACTAAGCTAAACCAGCTACAGGTACCGGAACAGACTTGTAAGTGGATCACAAGCTTCCTAACAAACAGGAAGCAGCAGGTGAAGCTAAGCAAGATCACATCAAATACCTGTACAATTAGCACAGGGGGGCCCAAGGCTGTGTGGTCTCCCCACTTCTCTTGTCTCTGTATACCAATGACTGCATCTCCAATGATCCATTTGTTAAGCTACTGAAGTTCGCAGATGACACAACAGTGATTGGTCTCATTCGAGACAATGACGAATCCGCATATAGACGAGAGGTCGAACGACTAGCCTTGTGGTGCAACCAAAACAATCTGGAACTGAACACACTCAAAACCGTAGAAATGGTGGTAGACTTTAGGAGAAACCCTTCCATACTTCCACCTCTCACAATACTTGACAACACAGTATCAACAGTAGAAACCTTCAAATTTCTGGGTTCTATCATATCGCAAGATCTTAAATGGACAGCTAACATCAAAAACATCATTAAAAAAGGACAACAAAGAATGTTCTTTCTGCGCCAACTCAGTAAGCTCAAACTGCCCAAGGAGCTGCTGATCCAATTCTACAGAGGAATTATTGAGTCTGTCATTTGCACCTCTATAACTGTCTGGTTCGGTTCTGAAACCCAACAAGACTTCAGAGGATAATTAGAACTGCAGAAAAAATAATTGCTACCAACCTGCCTTCCATTGAGGACCTGTATACTGCACGAATCAAGAAGAGGGCCGTGAAAATATTTGCAGATCCCTCACATCCTGGACATAAACTGTTTCAACTCCTACCCTCAAAACGACGCTATAGAGCACTGCACACCAGAACAACTAGACACAAGAACAGTTTTTTCCCGAAGGCCATCACTCTGCTAAACAAATAATTCCCTCAACACTGTCAGACTATTTACTGAATCTGCACTACTATTAATCTTCTCATAGTTCCCATCACCAATCTCTTTCCACTTATGACTGTATGACTATAACTTGTTGCTGGCAATCCTTATGATTTATATTGATATATTGATCATCAATTGTGTTGTAAATGTTGTACCTTGATGAACGTATCTTTTCTTTTATGTACACTGAGAGCATATGCACCAAGACAAATTCCTTGTGTGTCCAATCACGCTTGGCCAATAAAATTCTATTCTATTCTATTCTATATTAAAAAAGAAATACCAGAAATGGTCCATCATTGAAAGGAGATTGTTCAACAGAATGTTAAACTTGATAGCTGTTTATAAGTGCATTATTTAGAATAGTTTATTTCAAATTTAACAACTTTAAGATGTGTGAGCTTTAACTCCCAGAATTCCCCAGCTGGCCTGCTTTGGGCCATTTGGAATTATATAAATATATAAACACCAATTAAAAAGCCATTGATCTTAAAATAATTCTTTACAACTTTTTAAAGATGTTAACATGTTCTGTATGTCAAATTAAGCGGCAACAATAAAGAACTGAAGGATACCAAGCCCATTATATTCCCTTTTAAAGTACAGTTATTTAATTGTCCTCACTAGATCTCTTCCAGAAGTGTTGGGACTGCAACTCACTGGGGAAGGCACTTTAATGCTAGAGGGATGGTTTAGCATTTATCATCAGAAAACTGAAATCTATATTTAGAGAAGGCCAGTTCTCACTATTCGGCTTAGCAATGTTAACACAAACTGCCCCAGGTTGGAATGCTGGCCTTCAGTCTCCCAATCAGCCCTTGGTACTTCAATTTTTAATAACAATGAAGTCAAACAAAAGAAAATCATTCACATTTTTGAGGTTTTATTCTCATTTTTTAAAAATCCTGCCTAGAGGCTGCCTTGGTCCAAAAACACATTTTTCTCCATTTCCTCAGAATACAGGCAGTCAAAACAGTAAAAAAGGAGAAGGGAAGGACCAGCACTCTAACAGAGAGTTTCATAGCCCTAGGAAGAGACAGCAAAACTAATGAAATGCGAAAGTATAATTCAGTTAGGCTATATTAAGAGAAGGGACACAGCAGTGAACTATAGAAAGTCTTAGTTTCCTGCTTGGCCTCTCCAAAGAATTATTTCAGTCTGAAGTCTTGAAAATATAGGCATGGTAATATATACAGCAGCTGTGTTTGTGTGACAGGTTAAACCATAACTTGTCAAATACATTTTAGCATAACGTGTTGTGAGAATGCAGTTTGTGGTCCAGAGTAAATCAATTCAATTATTTAATTTAACCCAGTTAATTTAACTATGGGTAAGTGTGTTGTGTGAACCCAACCACTGTAAATATTGAGCTAACATTGTCTAACTATATAAAATAGATTTCCATAGATATATGAGACAGTATCACTGAACATAAGACCATTATGTCCAAATAGAGTTATACCGCTAGTTGTTTGTTTCGTTTCTTGGTAATCTCCAGACATTTTTGCTGAGATACTATTACATTACAAGGCAATGGTCTTAAACTGGTGTTTTTTGCGTTTTTTTAAAGAAAAAATGACTGTTATTTTATACAAGGCCATTCTGTCTCTGAATCTTGCGCTCACAGGGAAACCTACAATATAATTTAGATGGATGGACAGGATAAACAGTTACACCACCCACCCACCCACCCCCGAAAAACAGGCGGTAGTTTTAATGCATTTAAGAAAACAGAGGATTATATTGTCCCCATATATTCTAGTGGCAGCTGGGGAAAACATTCTGACATTTGTAAAACAACACAGTGCTTATCAAGTTGCAGTATTGCCATGTAGCAGTATTCTCATTGTATATCACCACCATTACCCGCAATTATTTCTAATTGCCTGGTATCCCTGCCTCTTTGGATGCCAGCAACACCCCTTGCATTCACCTTCTGCCTGCTAATATGGCCTTCTGATTACCCTCATTAGCAGGTAAGCAAAATATTGTGTAAGCAAATGTTTAGCTCCACATGACAATCTACCGGCGGGGAAAAAGCAATATCTCTCTGTGTGCGTGTGTGTGTAACTGTCAGTTTGGTACAATTTCCCCATCACTGGTGGTTTGTTTCCATAAGGTTTGAGCTGACATCCTTAGGCTTTTGACTGACATCAAAAGTAATAACTAAAAATAAGTATCATTTCAGGATTCAGATACTTCAAATCTCTGCCTAAATCTTTGCTAGGCAACAAGGCAACATTCTCAATTTCGGAAGGGGAAATAGAGGAAACCTATTATTGAACAATCCAAGTGGGCTGTCAGCTCAGATTTGATTTTTTTTCCTCTTCATCATGTAAAATAAGACTACTGAGCCAATCTCAAAGGGATATCATCTGGTTGAATCAACTGGTATTCATGAGACACACAAATCATGACCAATATCAACACTCTGCTCAACATTTGCAGCCTTTTGCCTACTAATGGAAAGAAGAAACAATGTCAGGGGTAGGTAACCTGTGATGCTTAGGCTACTTGCAGCCTTTGGCCCAGTTTCAAAATCCCTTTGCAAGACCTGTCTTGCTTCCCTTCAGTTTCAGAGAAGAAAGTATCAGAAAGAGAATTATGTAGGTATTTGGTTTTATATACTGTATATCACATTTAGAAACCACTCATCTCTCTCACAGAGCAACTCTCAGTTGCTTGAGAAAGGGGACGGAAAAGATTTTAAAGCGGAGAAGCTACCCCATCCAACTTTGGCTATGAACAAACAAAAGTTGTGATACAGTATGTATGTAATTACTTACCAAGCACATCCAAATTATATTAAAGTAACCAAAATATCTTTACAATCCCCCAGGCATATCACAACCTTTGAGCACCCGTAACGTTTGGAAATTGGAAGTTGAAAAATGTGATATTCCCTACCACTGTTGAAATACAAATAACGTCAATATTTTCAATCTAATAAGTTTAACACATCAATTTTATTTTTTTTTATGACCCTCTCCCATTATTAAAAACAGGCCAAAGTTTTCTGGTCTTCTAGAGAAGCCCCATTCTATCCCTGCAGTTCTCAGCAACTGAAATAATAGATTAAAGAAACCCTCCAGCCTTAAGAATGTGTGTACCCTCTATTAGATTACAAGAAATCAAAACTGCTAATGTCATTCAACTGGCTCTATGTCAGTTTATGAGGTCAATTTTGGTTACAAGGCTCAGATTTCTAAAAGAATGTTGTATAAAAGACGAGATCCAAAATAAAAGAGGTGTTTTTCCATCCGCCTGTTGACCTTGGCTACACCATTGTGTAATTTCCAAGAACTAGATAAACAGAATCCCAGACAAGCCCAGATAGGAAGTTGACTGTTAGTTGACACATTTGTCACCAACTCCCGTGAGTTTATTTTTTTAAAAAGAAATAGCTGCCATAGCAGCCCCAGTTTAGAATGGGATTATGCAGTGCCAGAAAATGCCTTGAACTCTGACAGATGTATGATATGCTGTCATTGAAAAGTGATTGTCTCCACACATATAGAGCTGCTCTTTGTCTGCAAGCTGTCATTTGTTCTTGTTGAACTTATTGTTTATGTACAAAGAATTTTGGGTGGGGAAACATTGATGAGGGGGGAAGAGCCCTTTCTCCCTCAAATGGCCTCTAGAACAGGTTTCCTGTGTCTGTCTTAAAAACAAAAAAGATAAACCTGAGATTGATGATCACATAACAAATCGACTGCCCATTTCTGGTGTCGCTCAATAATAGATTACCAATTTGCAACACTAAACTCAGAATTTTCTTTGCAAGGTTGCATCTGTTGAGCATAGCTGAATTTTATACAATTAGACAAGGAATGTTTGTTATTTCCTTTTATAAAAGAATGTTCTCATTCTGTTGGCATTACATTACAATATTTTAGCCAGTAACCCTTTGAAAGCTGACTGTTTTGCTTTTGCTTGGGGATTGATTTCCCCCCCCCCATTTATTTACATTTTTGAAATTTTTGAAAGTACTAAAAACATATGGATAGAAATGTTAGATGTTACTACTTCAACTTTCAAAAAGCTTTTGATAAAATTCTTCCTCTCAACAAATAGTCCTAAGCAAACTATCCAATTGCTGGATGAGAAGTGAGATTGACAACAGAAGCTCCCTGATCAATTTTTTTCATGCATTATTCCTTTTGAAAGCAGCATCAATGCTTTGAAGGTGACAGTTAGTGGTTTTAGTTGAAATAGCCCTGGAGCAAGAGTTCTGCTTTTACCAGCTTTATTCACATAAGGATAGTGAGTGGTGCAGTGATCTAGTGGTGAAGATGCTTTCCTCCCATTCGGAAGGTCGATAGTTCAATTCTAGGTAGTGGCAGATGTTCTCATTCCAGGTGCAAAGAGAAAACATTTGCTGTGAACTCCACACGGTGTCAGGAAAGGCATCTGGCCGGTAAACATTCAACTCTGTTCAGTTGTCCCCATTCTTCTCTGAATTAAGGGATTACAGGGTCATAAAAAGAGAGGGTTTTTTTTATTCATGTAAGGATAATATTCACTTTTGTGAATATAAGATTCCTCCTAGTTGTAAGCAAAAATTATTGTAACCAAGGACTCAATATATGTGTCGTGTCCCACTCCTCCGCTGACGGCTGGGTCCGGGAAATCCGAATCAGGCTTGCCTCTGCAGCTCTGCCCAAAGTCCTAGCAAAGTCCTCAGAGCAGGCAGGAGACCAGTAAGTGACTTCAGCAAGATCAGTTTGACTTTTGCCTGACTCAGAGACTGCCAGAAAGTAGATCCTTTATATAGGCCATGGGGTGTGGCTCCATGACTCAGCACTCATTAAGGCCTGCCCTCCTTCCTCTGTAGCCTCCGCCTCCAATCTTCTGATGCAGGGTCACACCAATCAGCTGTTGGTAATAAACCTCCTCAGGCTCACCTGCTGTGGAGGAGGGAGGTCTAGCTGCTCCGTTTGCCTGGGCATGGAGTCAGGGCTGGGGCAGGGAGATTCTCCTTCTGCAGTTTGTGTGGGCATGGAGCCAGGACTGGGACCGGGAGGCATACATTCCTCAGTGTGCGGGAGCAGGTAAGAAGGCCCCGGCTGCTCTGAGGGCGGGCAAGACACAACAATATGATAAATTCACTACTTGGTTTTAGATTTATGAAGTTCTAATCATATATGTGAGACATTGACGTAGTATGTAGTATGTGATCTTTCATAATGGCATACAACTATAGCAGGGTTCTGGTTTGCTCAGTATATAATATTCTGATGCAATCAAATCACAATAATATCATAACAGTGTTCTTTTTCATATTTCTTGCCTTTTAGAAGTCCTTTCCCTAATGACCTGACCATGAAATGATTTCCCACACATGTTATAGAATTTCTGGGCACTGGAGAAGTCCCTGGTCCTAGCAACACAACACTTTAGAGACAGTGTTGTTTAGTCTATTGATTCTCATCTATCTTCATGATGAATGTAGCATGTACTTAAAATATATCCATTATAAACAGCTACTTTATAAGCTCAGACATATTGCCAAGTCTTCCCAACATGGAAGTCCAGTCTCCACCCAAGATATTTCACATTGATGCTAAAGGCTAATCTTGGAAATTGTGTGTATCTTACTGCTGAACTAGGTCTCTGTCATTATTGGCATAGCTAGTTATCCTGTGAGGGAAGACAGTTTTATTTCTTCTTATTGAGTTTTGATAAGTTTCCAAGGTTTTTTTTTTAACTTGTAGATAGTTCTGGTTCAACATCTAGCTAGATTTGGCTTTAGAATGATTAGAATGATTTTTTTAAAAAAATAGAAGAAACATAAAATAAGAAAGTACAATGCCATTACACGTACAATCGTAATTTGGGTAATAATCATTATAGATTATTCAATTAAATAATAATAAATAGTAATTCAATTAATTTAATTGAAATGCAATCCATCTCACTACAGTGGGAAAAGTGAGGTGCCCTGATGGTTGGAAGCTGCCAAGGTTGAAAGCAAAGAGCCTGGGGTTAGAACATTATCTAAACATGGTGCAGATGGCCTTACATCCAAGGCCAAGGAACAAGTGACCAAAGAAAGAAAAATACATGAGATTTAAGGCTGTTATATAGACTGGACTAGATTGCTAGAGTCTGTTGCAGTGACTCTTCTTCAAGGCTAGGGTTTGTGGTATCTGCCTGTCTTAGCCTCATCCTTGATTCTTCCACTGATAGTTTTGGAATGCTGGCTGAGTTTCTAAAGAGAGATTTATTACCATGTTGTGGGTGACAGTACAGCTTATGGTTAATTCTAGTACCTCCTACTCTCAAATTTGGCCCTGACAGTCCTTCAAGTAATAAAAAAAAACTGTCTCCAGAATCCTCTTTTTTAAGTGCATACAGTCTGCCCTTATGGATAAAGGGCTATCGAAACTACAGCTCACGTCCTACTATAACTGTACCTTCTACTGTATACGTGAAAATATTTGCAGATCCCTCGCATCCTGGACATAAACTGTTTCAACTCCTACCCTCAAAACGACGCTATAGAGCACTGCACACCAGAACAACTAGACACAAGAACAGTTTTTTCCCGAAGGCCATCACTCTGCTAAACAAATAATTCCCTCAACATTGTCAGACTATTTACTGAATCTGCACTACTATTAATCATTTCATAGTTCCCATCACCAATCTCTTTCCACTTATGACTGTATGACTATAACTTGTTGCTGGCAATCCTTATGATTTATATTGATATATTGATCATCAATTGTGTTGTAAATGTTGTACCTTGATGAACGTATCTTTTCTTTTATGTACACTGAGAGCATATGCACCAAGACAAATTCCTTGTGTGTCCAATCACACTTGGCCAATAAAATTCTATTCTATTCTATTCTATTCTATTCTATAAGAATTGATGGATCCATCTCACAACACCTCACCAATAAAATAGCCATGAAACATCAATCTTTTTTTATGTACAGTTGCTGTTATCAGATCAGTATGACGTAGTTTATTTCAATGTAGTATAACCTTTGTTATACTGTCTGCAAAATTAGGCAGACTTTGACTGCCCACTGACAATCCACCACTAATTGTAATATATTATCTTGTCTTTTTTTTTAAAAAAATCAATGTTTTTTATTTATAATGCTGCTCTGTGAATGTAATAAATATTATTATTGTTATTATAAGAGTACATGGTGCACTGTAAAAGAGGACATAGCATCACTGAACTGCAAACCATATACCCAAGCAGTACCATACAGGTTTTGGAAAAATAATACTGAATTATTAAGGATTAGTTGATGAAGAACTCTAAGTGAAGCATGACCTCACAACTTTCAGGACAAGCAGAGGTATTTTCAGTCTATTTGGCCAACTCCCTTGTTTTTATCCTAGGGAAGGACAAACCCAGTGTAATACAGTAGTAGAATAAAATGCCCCTCAGGATAGGGCAAATAGCAAACAGAAATCCATTGAGATTAATCTACTCCTGTCTCCCTGGACAGTCTTTGGCTGTTTTAAGTAACATACTGACAACATAATCCTTATGAAAGTCTCTGCCTGTCTAGGTTTGTATCTGACACTGAAAGCCAATGAATGCATAATTGTATTTCACTCCTTACAAGCAGGAAAATGAAACAAAGGACATGGGGTAACAAGAAGAAAGACATTAAAATTGCTTCCTTAAACATACATTTCACTCTAAAACAATGACAGCACAATGAGTTGGAACTGCACTTGATTATAGTTAAATGTAGGCCTATCAGAATTGATTTGGAACTAGCATTGTTTACACTGAATTCCTGCTGATTCCATTGACGTTTTTAAATATCAGTAGACCTGTATCCATCTCAATGCCACATTTAAAGTTACATTCCAGTTAAATTGAGAAGAGCCTCGTGCCCTTGGAAATAGAGCTCAAAATGCACATCCTGGACTGATAATGAAAAGAAATGTGATCCAAAGGCCAAAGTGATTTTCCTCCATCCCTGAAATTGCAGGGGGGTTTTTTGCCATTAACAATAATAGGATTTTTGTGTGTATGCGTGCCAAGCAAAAAAAAAAAGAGTCCAAGAACATCTTAAGACTCAAGGAAACTGACATAACAAATACATGACATTGAGGGGAAAAAAGATGTTAACAACATTTTAGCCATATAATATTGACTGTAACATTTTGAAAATGTCATGAGATGTTCTTTTTACATTATCTGATATAAACCAGGAATGCATACCTGCTCCAAAATTCTTCACAGTTTGGAACGATAGCTCCAGAATTTATAAAGTTATATGCATGCTCATTCTTTTTCTTTCTTTCTTTCTTTCCTTCTTTCTTTCTTTCTTCCTTCCTTCCTTCCTTCCTTCCTTCCATCCTTCCTTCCTTCCTTTCTTTCTAACAGCCATGGGGGAAGGAGGAGGGGAGCAATCAGAACTGAGGCCACAGCCCGTAAAGGTTGTATGGAAGATGTTAACATTTTCCTACGAATTGTAATTTCCCTTGCTATTTCAGTTAGCAGGGCACAGTAGAAAACATGGATTTAGAATTAAATGTTTCTTAATGATAATAATGGAGATTGAATTGGACAGATGTGCTACCCTTACCATCAATAGGGAAACAGTAATGAAAATTGAAGGAATCAAGATGCCATATGGAAATAACATCAAGAGTATAGATGAAGATCACTACAAATATTCATTCTTCAAGCTGACAACATCAAGCACACTGAAGTCAAGAAGAAGGTTAAAAATGAATAAAGCATGAGATTGAAGATCTTAAAGTCCAAACTCAGTAGAGGAAATACAATCAAGGCAATTAATAACTGAGCAATTTCATTCATTAGATACACTGCTGAAATAGTGAACTGGATTCACAACCAAGAAGCATAGGGGACCCTGGAATATTATAAGTATATTGGACAGCTGAAGAAGAAAAAAGAGCATTGGAAGAATACCTGAAGGACAGTGAAGAAGATATACTGTAGTTAATAAACCATGAAGGCTCACTGAATACCAGAGAGACCAAATTGTCCTACAAGAAAGGCCAAATGAAGAATAGAAAAGAGACAGGGCAAGACAAAGTATTACATGGCCAATAGATTAAAAAATTAGCAGGCAAAGCAGATAATAAGACCTGGCAATGACCAAGAACAGGGAAATGGAAAGAGACAGAGGGGCTAATTCTGGTTGTACAAGAGAAAGTGTTAAGAACAAATGCCTATAAATCCAGAATTGAGAATTTAAATTGGCTATTTATGTTACTGTGTGAAGCAAGAAGGAACATTGATCAGCAATTGCATTTGAAATATCTGATACCAAACTGTACTACTTCAGACCGCAGACACAAGATTAGAATAGAATAGAATAGAATAGAATAGAATAGAATAGAATAGAATAGAATAGAATAGAATAGAATAGAATAGAATTCTTTATTGGCCAAGTGTGATTGGACACACAAGGAATTTGTCTTTGGTGCATATGCTCTCAGTGTACATAAAAGGACAAGATACATTCGTCAAGAATCATAAGGTATAACACTTAATGATTGTCATAGGTACAAATAAGCAATCAAATCATACTAGGAAACAATCAATATAAATCATAAGGATACAAGCAACAAAGTTACAGTCATATAGTCATAAGTGGGAGTAGATGGGTGATAGGAACAATGAGAACATTAATAGTAGTAGTAACGCAGACTTAGTGAATAGTTTGACAGTGTTGAGAGAATTATTTGTTTAGCAGAGTGATGGCGTTCGGGGAAAAACTGTTCTTGTGTCTAGTTGTTCCGGTGTGCAGTGCTCTATAGCTTCGTTTTGAGGGTAGGAGTTGAAACAATTTATGTCCAGGATGTGAGGGATCTGTAAATATTTTCACAGCCTTCTTTTTGACTTGTGCAGTATACAGGTCCTCAGTGGAAGGCAGGTTGGTAGTATATGTGAATTAGTATAAAAGGCAAAACTATTAAAAGTCTCAAGTGCTAAGGTAGCTTGAATGCACTCTAGGATTTTGGGTGGAGCAAAGATGATTGTATTGTATCAAAATAAATCTCAACATTCAAAATGTGTGTAAAAAGAAATGGAACTTTGATTGCCTAGCCACACCTGCCATTTCACAATAATGTTTCCCTGTATGGCTTCCTCTGGGCTCTAGAATAGCTGAAATAATGAATTACCTAAATGCTTATGCTTTGCTTCTTAAAAATTAATATTTCACTACAGGTGTTTTGCTTAAATTATTCAATAAATTGAGCAGAGGAATAAGAATATCAAAACAAAAGTATTAAAAAGTCAGAGATAGGTAATTTAAAAAATTCAAACTGAAAGTTAAGACAAGTAAATAAAAGGAAAAAGCAAAGAGAACATAATTTAGAATCTAGAAGATGCTACTGCTTGTGTGGCTGCTAAGCAGAGTAAATATTTATGACCAAGTTTTATATAAATGGAGGGAAAACATATTTTTTTTTGAGAATGTAGCTAAGGAATGTTGCTTTCCAGATAGAAATATTCATACTAGCCCCATTTACAAATTTTTGTAAGGTACACATAAAGTAATGATTTTTCTCCCATCTAAGCTTATTTGCACTAGACTTTGAATGAAAATACACATTATGTTTGATGTACAGTTCTTGCCAAAACCCATGGCCCTTATCATATTTTCTTTCATCTCTCTCTTAACTTTTGGAAATAATAATTTAAGAGATAACAGTGGCCTAACTCATTGATAATACTAAGTACCACCAGCGTGCCTACCGTTCCTGTCCTAATGTTCCCTTTTGGTTGTATACAATTCGTATGGTTATTTCATGCTTATACTTATATATATTGCTGTGTTTGACAAACAAACAAACAAAAAAACAAATAAACAAACAAACAAATAAATAGATGCTGCCTTTGTGATATTGAAACCACCCCAGCACTTAGCATTCTCTCTAATAAGAACTTAACCCATTGTGATTTGTTCAACTACCTTTCAAAAAAAAAATCCTCATTTACCTTTTTAAAGGTAAATTCATTTCATTTCATTTCATTGCCTTACACACTGTAAGCCGCCCTGAGTCTTCGGAGAAGGGCGGGATATAAATGTAAATAAATAAAAAAAATTTTTTACCTCAACTACTTTTCAAAAAAGAAATCTGCATTTACAAATAAATTAATAAATTTATTACAAATAAATAAATAAAGTTACAAATAAATGTAACTTAAGGTAAAGATAAAGGTTCCCCTTGTACATACATGTTAGTCATTCCCGACTCTAGGGGGCATCTCCGTTTCTAAGCCGAAGAGCCAGCACTGTCTGATGACAATTCTGTGGTCATGTGGCCGGCATGACTAAACGGCAAAGGCGTGTGGAACGCTGTTACCTTCTCACCAAGATGGTCCTATTTTTCTACTTGCATTTTTACATGCTTTTGAACTGCTAGGTTGGCAGAAGCTGGGACAAGTAACGGGAGCTCACCCCATTATGTGATACTTGGGATTCAAACCGCCGAACTGCCAACTTTTATGATCAACAAGCTCAACGTATTAGCACTGAGCCACCGTGTCTCCTAAATGTAACATAGTGTTATACAAATAAATATAACTTAGATGTCCTGTTTTTTCCTCATTCATGGCAGTTAATAGTCACAGTGGAGAGAAGTGCAGCATTATATTATTATAGCATGAATAAATATGCATATTTCATTTATTTGATTTTTATACCGCCCTTCTCCCGAAGGACTCATATATATCATATATATATATATGATATCCATATATATTTATGGATTGGGCATGGGTTGGGAATTACAATGTTTGAACATGAACATGCTCAGATTGTCCTGAATAACCATAACTCACATCTTAGTTTCCTATTAAGTATAAACTTTAAAGTAGCAAAAGCAGTATGTCATTTGGTATAATTTAAATGAATTTCTCATTCACAATGCATTAGAAACATCAGAAAAGTTACTGACATAGACATTGAAGAAAAAGTGTTATCCACTGTTAAAGCAAAAATTAAAATAGAATTAACAGAAAGCAAATCTCTGAGGAACTTAAAAATAGGGCTACAATATTTATGTTGCAAAAATCCAGATGACCATTGGATAGCAGCAATGAATTAGAATGTTCTCTATATAATAGATTTGTAGCTGTGATATGGTAGCCATATTAAAATGATAATTACATCCACGCATACCCAACATCCATTTTGAGTTAAGCAATGGTCTACAAAGCATGAGAGAGAATAAAAAATAAAGGGGTGTTTGGGTTAGATTTGAAGGTATTCCTTTCAAATAGATTTAATATTCAATATGGATGTGTCAATCACTTTGATATTGATATCCAATATCAAAACTTGAAATTCAAAATTTGGACCTGAGATTCAATATTTGATGGCAACAAGATTTGAACACCTTCAAGATTCCTTTTGTAAAGAGCTGATAATAGGCTATATTGAGGAATCATTGAAGGTAGACTCGATCAACAGGATCTATGTATATAATCCTATATACATACATACATACATACATACATACATGTATACATACATACATTATATGTATAGATACATATAATATATGTATCTATATAAGAGGATCTGACTTCAGTCTGACCTAAGCATAGAACATAAAATTATCTACCACAATGTCCTACCTGTCAATGACTACTTCAGCTTTAACCACAACAACACACAAGCAAATAATAGATACAAACTCAAGGTAAAACGCTCCAAACTCAATTGCAGAAAATATGATTTCAGTATCAGAATGGTTAGTGCCTGGAATGCACTACCTGACTCTGTAGTTTCTTCCCCAAACCTCCAAAATTTTAAGCTTAAACTGTCTACTGTTGACCCCACCTCATTCCTAAGAGGTCTGTAAGGGACGTGCATAAGTGCACCTGCATGCCTATTGTCCCTATCCTAATATTCCTTTTTACTTACTCTTTTCATGTATCCAAATTATATTTATACTTTTACCTGTTATCTTATATATGATTGACAAAATAAATAAATAAAAATAAAATAAATAAAATAAAATGCTCTAGATTGGACTAGTATAGTGAGTTCAAGAAGGCTTTAGGAATGGATGATGTGAAGAAAGAGAAGATCACACAACACATACAAGACTAGATTAAGAAAGAATAATATAATAAAGCTGACTTTCTTTCTCTCCTCCTCCAAACAACATGTACAAAATAAAATCTAACAAAGAGGTGAGGCACGAAAGAGCAGAGACGTATTCCCCCCAAAGGTTTCTATTTGTGAATGTGATAAAACCTGATGGCTAGCTACTCATGTCAATATCAGACCTTACCTCTCAATCCTCCTTCAATTTTGTCTGCATTAGTATATGAAAGAAATGCAGCAACAGCATTTAAGATTCCACAAAACCAAGAAGCCCATTTAATTCCAAATTTCCGGTGGAATTTCAAAGCATCTCATTCAATACAACAGAAATCCTCAACTCCCACCCAGGCTGTGGTACAATACTGGGCCGTGGCCCATTTGGAATTAGGCTGAGTGAGTGGCTGGATGGAGCGCACACGTACCGCTCATGCCAGTTGTGCAAGGGCTGCATGTGCACACCAGCCCACTGCTAGTGTGGCCCAGTTCCCCTCTCCTTCCCAGCTGATCTGCCAAGCCGCAACGGTTGAGGCTTGCTGCAATACCGCACCTTGATTTAATCTTAGCTGATTGGAAGGGGCAATCCAAATCTTCTTAAAATCAAATTACAGCTCAAAACTTTGCATCATTCTAATATTCTTTTTTTAAAAAAAAACAAAACAAGTTTTATTTTAAAAATTCTTTCATCATACATATTTTATGAACAGAGTGTTGACCGGGTCACATCTTAAACATACATATTCATTATTATAATGTATTATAATCTTCCCATTTTTTTCAATATTCATCTCTTTTGTATAGTTCTTTATCACAAATTAGTCATTTTTCACCATATCTTGTTATTTCAGCTTCTGTCATATTATTCTCTTTCCATAGTTTTTTATCATTTACAATTTTACATGTAGATAACATCACTTTACGCCTTATATTTATTTATTTATAGTTTAATTTCTATACCGCCCTTCTCCCGAAGGACTCAGGGTGGTTTACAGCCTTATTAAAAACACAAATAATACATAATATAAATAACAAATTTAAAACAAATTTAAAACAAATATTAAATAGGCCTAATTAACTAAAAGGTCATAGATTGACGTAAAAACCCTTAAAATTTAAAATTATAATTAAATTATATTTTTATAATTTAAATTATAAATTATTTACCATATTTCTTCATTTCCGGAAGTATCCCCCTAACTCCTCCTTTCCAATCATTAGCATTTGAATATACATCTTAATTTACATTGTTATCAAAATTTATAATGTTATTAAATTTATTTTTCGTATTTCCATCTGCTGAAATTTATCACAAATTCTATTCATTCTCCTTTACAAAAATAATCACTTTTGTATTTTCAACATTGTTATTCTGTTTACAATTAGCATTTTTCATTTTCATCTTAATTTACATTGTTGTCAAAATTAATAATGTTATCAGATTACTTATTTTCACATTTAAATATAATGACAATTTAAATTCCATTCTAATTTAAAAGATTATCAAAATCACTATTATTATATTATCTACTTTCCCATTCACATTCATTAATCTACCATATTTTTCAGAGTATAAAATGCACCTTCCCCCCCCTAAAAGGGGGTGAAAATTTGGGTGCGTCTTTTACACCGAATGTAGCCCCGCCCACCCGCTGGCCCCCACCCTATGGACTCTGCCTCCCAGCAATTTACCTCCTTGCAGCAAGCAGCAAGAAGAAACAGCTTCAGCACAGCCTAATTAGCACAAGTTGATTGTTTCCGACTCTCAGCTGTTTCAGGCTGCAGGGATTGCCATTGCCTATTGCTGCATGGGCCTCTGCTGCTTACTGCAAGGAGGTAAATTGCTGGGAGCAGATTTTTTTTTTCTTGTGTTAATCAAGCTATGCTGAAAACGAAAATGAAAGTAAAGCAGGCTGTTTGCTGTTTGCTGCAATGAGGCAAAATTGCTGGGAGGCAGAGGCAGAGGTAGATTTCTTTTTCTTGTTTTCCTCACAAAAAAGGTAGGTGCGTCTTATAGTCTTATAGTGTTTTATACTCTGAAAAATATGGTACCTTGTTATATATAGTTACTAACATTTACCCTATCATCCTTATCTTTAACCATCATCTCTCAATCTTTTTAGCATCCCATTTTCTAATAATTTTTTGCTTAACCCTTTATCTCGCTCTAACTTCTCAATTCTTTTTTTATTTTTGTATGTCTTATATTTCATCTTCTGAATTCCTCTTTTTTTTTGCACTGTTTGATTATCCCTCACCAAAACTTTCCCTTGTGTCTTCCAGATATTTCCTTTTCCCTTTTAACTGTTTCTTTTTTAGGGGGAATTTTTCCCTTTTCCTCTCTACCCTTTTTACATTCCCAAAAATTTCTGTGGTATTATCTATCTGATTCTTATTTTTTGATACTTTCTATTCTATATTTTTAACTTCTTGTATCTCATTTAAGTTTTCCTTTTCAAATTCCTCTTCCCTTTCATTTTCTATATATTTCAGTGAGTTTTCTGTTTCTTTTTTGCCTGTTAAAGATTCACGCATATTTTTAAACATCAAAAATAACTCTTCATACATCTGCAACTCTATTTTTTAGCAATTTAAAAAATTATTATAACCTCCCCAATTATATCTCTTTACAATTAATCAAAATGTAAAGTCTTTTTAATTTTCTTATATCTCCTCTTTTCTTCTTCAATTATTTCTCTTTTCTTCAAAAGTAAAATAATCTCAATTATTAATCGTCCAAGTCCAACAACAATAAAATCCAATTAAAATGCTATTTTCCAGGAGAGGAGGGAAATGAAATAAAAACCTAGGTGTAGAACACAGTTACTCCTTAAATGTTCTCATAGTGTCCAAATTATCTATCTCCAAGGTTGGGGTTTTCAGCTGTTATTTCTTCTGTTTTGTCTATTTGAGTAAAATATTACAGTACTTTTTCTTTCCTCCAGCAGATGGCACTCTTTGTTTCTATTCCATATAAAATAGTCTATTAAATCTAATGAATTGTCAAAATATCCAGCAATTTTAAGATCCTCATAGAAAATGGTGTATTTTTCTGAAAATCACTTTCTTTTCCTTTTGAAATATTTTATTTTTCTCAATTTTCCAGATCTATGACTTCTTCTTAAGCTTTTTGAATTACAGTACCCATTTTTTCTTTTTTCTGTGTATGTGCTCCCCCCCCCCCCGAGTGGCAGATAAGGTTTCTTTTAAAACTCCAATTTTAATTTTATTTTTAGTATAAATTGGCAATTATCTCATCCAGTTCTAGCACTCCATCCAACACTACTCCAGCTCAATTTTTAAGTCCGGTTGTCCCAGCTTCACGATGGCCACCATAAGATGGCCGCTGCCCCCGCTGCTGCTTTGGGAGAACTGTTTCTGTTCCAGCAAGGAAATTGCTGATTCCATGAAATTCCTCTCCTTTCTTCACCACACCTGCAAGATGGCTATGCAGGGGTGAAATCTAAAAATTTTCCCTACCAGTTCTGTGGGCATGGCTTAATTGGTGGGTGTGGCTTAATTGGTGGGCGTGGCTTGGTGGTCAGATGACTGGGTGGGCGTGGCCAATAACAATAAATAATAAAAATAATAAACAAAGTATAAAAAACAATAAGAGGTACCAAAAACCAACTTTCACACTTTACACACACACAACACAACACAACTGACTCACACACAATGTAAAAGCAGCTGCACTTCACACTTCACACAGCCACAAAAAGCTCAAAAACCAATTTTCACACTTTACACACACACAACACAATTGATACACACACACACACACAAAATGTCACATACAGCTTTCTAAGATTTTGTGTGTTTGTATAGTTAGAGTGAAACACTACAGAAACACACCAAATCTCAGAAAGCTGCACAAATATTTTATTTTATTTTATTTTATTGTGGACTTCAATTCCCAGAGTTCCTCAGCCAGCAAAGCCAGCCAGCATTAGTTGATCCCTGAGGAAATAGATTAGCTAAGCAATTGATTCTGTCTGGCTGAAAGTGAAACTGGGGTTTTCGGGTTGGAAAAAAAGCCATGTGTTCATCAGTAATCAGGTAAGTGCCTTAGAATCTCTACTCTTACTTGTAGAAAACATGTTTTCTACAAGTAAGAGTACAAGTAAGGTTCTGCTGATGAGGAACTCAGGTGAGATCGCCAGAGGAGACTTTAATTTTTTTTTTAAGTTTAAAGGCTCTGCCGATCTCAGCTGAGGGGCAGGATCCTCAAAGGCTTTTTTTTATTTTTACAGGCATGTTTCGTCTGAAGAAAAACCGGCTTTTAAAAGTTAAAAAAAAACACCTCTGCTGATGGTGCGGCTCAGCAGAGGTGGGGGTGCGGGGCCAGGGATTTTTGCTACTGGTCCTCCGAACCAGCAGCCGCCATCGCTACCGGATCGCGTGAGCTGGTCCGAACCGGGACCATTTCACCCCTGTGGCTATGGCTCGAAAGCCTCCCAGCAGCAGTTCATCCAACTGGATTTTGTGCAGCTCATCAGAGCCTATTTTCCAGTCCGTTCCTGCTACGACGTCAACCGGAAGTCCCCGTGTCATTCTAAATTCAAGCTTATACTTTCATTACTTACACATTTCTGAAAGTGCTGAATTATAATCTGTAGAATTCCCAATAAGCTAAATCATTTTGTAAGTGGTAGTTACATTTATTTAGAATGCCAGATTCATAAAGGCTAATATAGTATTTGTTGGGAAATTATTCTGGGTAATTTCCAGTTCACTTTGTACCCAGCACATTCCCAGTCAATCACTACAATACATCTAGTCCAGAGCAAGAAAATACATCATTCAGGACAGCTAACAAAAATATAATTTTCTGCTTACTTATTAAGCACCAACAAAACATTAATTGGCAAAAGTGGGATAAAAAAACCAGACAAAATTAGGAAGAGAAAATATACAATGGCAGTCTGTATTATCATATTAAAAGCCACAAAACCTTCCAGAGCCCCTGTAAATAATATTTATTGTAATTAGGATTCAACTTCAACCTTTTCATAGGCATAGCAGTAGCAGAATGGAAATGTAGCAGTAGCAGAGCAAAATAGGAAATCAGGTGATTCCTTCTCTATTCTGCACCATTAAGAAATAATGTGGTGGATAGGACTAATGTATGCAACATGTGGGATATACTGATTAGGTAAAATAATGCTGTGACTAAGAGTTCTCAAGGTTTGGTAGAAAATTCTGTGCAGTTCATTAGACTTTTTTTCATTCTTTTATTAAGAAATATAGTAAGTAGGTAAGAAATCAGCTTCTTTGTAATTATTAAAATATAAAATGACTAATTACATTACATTTTGCTACAAAATGAGATGGTGGTTTTTTTTTCTGTACTCAGCCTCATTCAACTTTTTGTAGGGGTGTACTTTCAAGTTGGGGCACAGTGACTCAATGGTTAAGGACTTGTCAATTGGAAAGGTGACAGCCTGGGTTTGAGACCCGAGCACCACACAACAGGGTGAGTTCCTGTTCTTGCCCACCTAGCAGTTCGACAGCATGCAAATGTGAGTAGATTAATAGGTACCATTTCATTGGGAATATAATAGCAGGTGTCTTTGGTGCATAGCCATGGTGGCCACATGACCACCGAAAATGCCTTTGGACAACGTGGCTCCTTGGCCAAGAAACGGAGATGAGCACCATGTCCTAGGATCAGACACAACTGGACAGGGAGAACTTTACCTTTACCTACTTTCAAGCCAGTGTTGACTCCTGATGACTTCTTGGACAAGTCCCTGTAGTTTTATTTAATTGTTATTCTTAGTTCCCTCTAATTCCTTCTAGTGTCCAATGTTTCAAATCTTATCATGTTAAAAAAAATTAAATTTAAAGCAAAAGCATTTTTCCTTGGGAAGTCTTCTTTATAATTAATTTCAAGATCTTATTTCAAATGTTTTAATTTCATCCTTTTGCTGTTTATCCCACTCTACCCCATTTTTTAAAGTTCTTAAATTTGTGGGATTCTTTTGCTAAGGGTTTAAGGAAACTCATCTGGTGCTGTCAAACCTGACAATCCAAAGATTTCTGATAGCTGAAAAATCACGAATTTCCAAAAGAGATTTTAAAAAGGAGTATGTGTCCTTTCAAAGGAGCTGACCACAGTTTTAGCAGATGGCTATTCCCTTGTTCTTTAAAGCTCTGAACCTGACAGGGACTGATATTATAAGAGTTCCTCAAAAAGGGCAGCTGTCTGGAGTACTTGAGGGTGATCTCAAGTCCTCTCCTCATCTGGAAATGAATTATCCAAGAGCCCATCTACTTATTGGCTCTTCATTGTACCATATTGTGGTCTCAGCTTTTTGCAGAGTCTGGAACTTCTCAGGTGCATTTGTTTGGCCAATGTGTGATAGGGGATGCTGCTAGATAACCTTTTGGCATGATCCAGCAAGTCTCTGCTTACGTTGCTATGTTCAGAAGGCTTATACAGATAGAGTTCTAGAAAGCTAAAGGGATAATAAAGGACATTTAAACGAACAGGATCAGTTAGATGAATTAAATGGTGCTAATAATCTTGGCAACTCCCCCTCCCAAAAAATTTATAGCAGCAGTTTTTTAAAAAAGAAATCAATAGCCTATCAGCATTCTTCTTCCACCATCATTTATATGTCAGTAGGTCAGTGTGCTAAACAGAAGTGTTAGTGATCCACTTGAATGTTAAGACCCAATAGAATAGATATAGCTGCATTAATTTAAACTGAGTAATTACTGATGGCAACTGCCAACATTCAGCACATGATGCAGCTGCTCATTTTGATGTCAACACGCAACCAAGCAAAACAGAAAGGAAGCACTATGCTTGCTTTCAATCCCTGGGGACATTTGTCCTGACAATGTGACATCTGTAATGACCTTTTACAAACCAGCTTGAGGATAGGGAGCTGTCACTTAAGAGAGTTCAAATCTTGGGAGCAAAAGGCTGAAATGAATTCTTGCTTGGATATACGACACCATTGCATAGCCATCTTATATTGGAAAGAGGCCAGACAATTCTTCATTATATCTTCATTATATCCAATTAATATAGTTATTACATACTTATGCTCATATATATGCTTATATATTATATAGTTATTTCATGTTAATGCTTATATATACTGTTATGACAAAATAAATAAATAAATAAAAAATAAAAAATTACCGCACTGCAAATAAATTAGGAAAGTCTTTGGACTTAAAATTCAACATGTCTCAAATGAGTCATGGTCCCATGAGATTTTTCAGTATGAAAATCAGTGCTAAATTGGCGAAATTGATCCAGGACTTTCTTTTTTTTCAATCTATTGGGACAACAAAGGCAATAGGCCAGATTACAATAGCATGATGAGCAAAGATAGATCCTGCAGAAAGTTGACTTGGAAGCAGTCACAATCTATTTGAAGTGGGATGGAGGTAGAGTTGACTGAAGAGGGGTTTTGATGGGGTTTTTTTTAATTCTCCTTTTTCCTTCACAAAAACCCTGAGATAAATTATGCTGTGAATTCTCAGTGGTTTGCCACCAAAATTCAGTGACCAAATTTCTGGCACTTCAGAATAAGGAAAGAATCTAGCCTATGTATACCACTGACTGATTATTTGGCAACAACTGATGTTAATCATCGAGAGTAATAAAATAAAGCTTGCAAGCTTGTTTAATTTTCAATTTATTGTGGTATTTTGTAGGAAGGACAAGGGAGGAGAGGAGATGATCTCTTCTAATAGAGAATAATTGCTAAACTATAAGTAATCTTATACTCCCTTCAATAAAAATAGGACTAATGAGGTGAGTTCACTAGAGGATATGCTGGATGGATTGTCATTGGATTGTCCACTTAACTGTTCTGCCCATTTCAGGTTATTAAATCCAAAAAGGAAGAACATGGTTTAGATTATTATTATTTTTAAAAATAAATAGTTAAAATTTATCCCTGTGTGAATAGGCAGTATGACCAGTTTGTTTCCTAAAGGGAAATTTGTGCGTGCAAAAATATGACAGTATATAACTGTCGTGTGTCTTTAACACCTCAGAGAGTGTGGAAATTGTTAATTAGGAATGCTTATGGAGTTTTTTCTCCAAATTTCAAGTGTCTACTTCAGTGATATTTTTAATGAAGCTGACTTTAAAGATGATGAATTCCTGATTCTCCCTGAGGTACATTTTTGGAAGTTTTCAGTATGTGGATATGATAAGTTATAAGATGAGATGAGACGCTATAAATTATCCTTTTCCATGCTAAAAGAAAGTGCACCATCTCCCAAATAACAGTTGAACTAACATTTGTTTTAAACAGATTTTAATTAGGATGTTCTATGCAGATTGTGCCATAAGAGGCTAAATAACAGAACCTCCATCTCACAAACTATGGAGTGTTATAGATTTGCTATCTATGATTGTTACCAGACCTAAACTCATAATGGTTTAGAATTAACAAGTCATTGTCTGCATCCACTGAACCCATTTGCCTTCAAGTAATCCAATTAACTAATACAGTAGAATTTTTCATAATTTTTAGCAAGTATTTAATAAAATTCAATTTTTAAAAATGCTCCAAAAGATAAAAAAATAGAACAACTCCAGTCCCCTAGTCCTGGGGACACCACTGCATTGTCATCTCACCTCCTGTGGTCTCTGCATTACTTTTGTCAAAAAAAAATTCTATTTATACACACACACACACACACACACACACACACACACACACACACACACACAGTATGTCACAGAAGTGAGTACATCCCCTCACATTTTGTAACTATTTAAGTATATCTTTTCATGTGACAACACTGAAGAAATGACACTTGGCTACAATGTAAAGTAGTGAGTATACAGCTTGTATAACAGTGTACAGTAAATGTGCTGTCCCCTCAAAATAACTCAACACACAGCCATTAATATCTAAACTGGTGGCAACGAAAGTGAATACACCCCTAGTGATAATGTCCAAATGGAGCCCAAGTAGCCATTTTCGCTCCCTGGTGTCATGTGACTTGTTAGTGGTACAAGGTCTCAGGTGTGAAGGGGGAGCAGGTGTGTTAAATTTAGTCTTATCGCTCTCACTCTCTCATACTGGTCACTGGAAGTTCAACATGGCACCTCATGGCAATGAACTCTCTGAGGATCTGAAAAAACGAATTGTTGCTCTACATAAAGGTGGCCTAGGCCGGGGTCTGCAAACTTGGCTCTTTTAAGACTTGTGGACTTTAACTCCCAGAGTTCCTCAGCCAGCAAAGCTGGCTGGGGAAGTCTGGGAGTTGAAGTCTACAAGTCTTAAAAGAGCCAAGTTTGCAGACCTCTGGCTTAGGCTATAAGAAGATTGCCAAGACCGTGAAACTGAGCTAAAGCATGGTGGCCAAGACATACAGTGGTTTAACAGGACAAGTTCCATTCAGAACAGGTTTTGCCATGGTTGACCAAAGAAGTTGAGTGCTTGTGCTCAGCTTCATATCTAGAGGTTGGCTTTGGGAAATAAATGTATGAGTGCTGCTAGCATTGCTGCAGAGAATGAAGGGATGAGTATCAGCCTGTCAGTGCTCAGACAATACACCGCATGCTGCATCAAATTGGTCTGCAGGGCTATCGTCCCAGAAGGAAGCCTCTAAAGATGACGCACAAGAAAGCCTGCAAACGGTTTGCTGCAGGGGTGAAATATAAAAATTTTCCCTACCGGTTCTGTGGGCGTGGCTTAATTGGTGGGCGTGGTTTTGTGGTCAGATGGCTTGGTGGGCGTGGCCAATAACAATAAATAATAAAAATAATAAACAAAGTATAAAAAAACAATAAGAGGTACCAAAACCAACTTTCACACTTTACACACACACAACACAACACAACTGACTTCCACACAATGTAAAAGCAGCTGCACTTCACATAGCCACAAAAAGCTCAAAAACCAGCTTTCACACTTTACACACACACAACACAACACAACACAACACAACTGACTCCCACACAATGTAAAAACAGCTGCACTTCACACTTCACACAGCCACAAAAAGCTCAAAAACCAACTTTCACACTTTACATACACACAACTAACACACACACACACACACACAATATGCCACATACAGCTTTCTGAGATTTTGTGTGTTTGTATAGTTAGAGTGAAACACTATAGAAACACACCAAATCTCAGAAAGCTGCACAAATATTTTATTTTATTATTTTATTTTATTTTATTTTATTGTGGACTTCAAATCCCAGAGTTCTTCAGCTAGCAAAGCCAGCCAGTTGATCACTGAGGAAATAGATTAGCTGAGCAATTGATTCTGTCTGGCTGAAACTGAAGCTGTTTTCGGGCTCTGGCCATGTGTTCATCAGTAATCAGGTAAGTGCCTTAGAATCTCTACTCTTACTTGTAGAAACATGTTTTCTACAAGTAAGAGTACAAGTAAGGTTCTGCTGATGAGGAACTCAGGTGAGATCGCCAGAGGAGACTTTAAATTGTTTTTTTTTTAAAGTTTAAAGTCTCTGCCGATCTCAGCTGAGGGGTGGGATCCTCAAAGGCTTTTTTTTTTACTTTTAAAGGCCTGTTTTGGCTAAAGCAAAACAGGCTTTTAAAAGTAAAAAAAAAATCTGCTGATGGTGAGGCTCAGCAGAGGCAGGGGGGCGGGGCCAGGGATTTTTGCTACCAGTCCTCCAAACCAGCAGTCGCCATCACTACCGGATTGCGCGATCCAGTCCGATCCGGGAGCATTTCACCCCTGGTTTGCTGCAGACATGTAGACTTAGGACATGGATTCCTGGAACCGGGGAGCTACAGTTCATTGAGGGAACCAACAAGTACTGTAACATACTGAAGCACAGCATGATCCCCTCCCTTCATAGACTGGGCCACAGGGCAGTATTCCAACAAGATAATAACCCCAAACACACCTCCAAAAGGACCATTGCCTTGCTAAAGAAGCTGAGGGTAACAAGCCAAAGACAAGTTACCTCAAAGAAAGTTGTTCATTTCCTTGTTAGAGCATTTGTCTTTCTCAGTCCATCTGGATAAGCGCAGTGCAATCAGTTCAGTACTGTAACTATTTGTTTCTGAAAATAAGGTTTAATTTATGCTGCCTTGGGACAAAGTTCCATCCACTAGACAGCAATAACAATGATAACAAAATCCCTGTTTGGATAGCAAAACAATTCTCTTTTCAGGAAGATTTTGTCAAGGTGATAGAAATAAATGGTCAGGCTCAGAACAGCCATTCTCTGAAGTGCTATAAATACAATGACAGCTCAGAAGAGTTCAAACACTTTAATATATGCTTTCTTCCTAAATAAATAAATAAGTCTAAGCTACCCTTGGGCTATCTTCTCAAGCTCAGGGAATGATTCACATAAGATATAAAATGACATAGGTTTAAGCAGTTCAAAGAGGAATCAAGAGTTTCTGCTTTTTTTTCCCCCCTGGAATGACTTGATCAAAAATGTAGTCCCAAGCTTATGTTAGAAGCTTTCAGTGCAGTTTAGCATCTTTATAGTGCCTACTCACATCAACTTTGATATAGTCGTATTATAATAGACATTTAAGAAAATGTGAATATTGTATAGTACAGTATATCTTCTTAACTATGGTTTTTAAGAATCAGACCATTTATCATTTTCATAATATTTACATTGTCCCTAAGTACCAATTTGCTTTACTTTATGTTTTAGGATAAAATAACACAACAGATCCACATTTTACATAAGGATCTTATTGTGTGTAGTGGAGATGGTGGAGGAGGGAGGCAAATAGTTTTGATTCTTTATGCTTTGATTTAAAAAAAAATTGATTTAGTTCTGGTGTCCAATGGCTGAATCTGTATTTTAAAAGGGGGGTTCATTTTTATTTTCTTCATTTATCAAATTTTAAAACTCACCATCTTCTTCACTGGGGGACTTTGGGAAGTGTACAAATAAAATATTTTTTAAAAAACCCGTACAAAAATTTAAAAGAGAAAGCAATGTTAAAAACTAATTAAATGGTGGCGGAGGCTAACCAATCCCATGGTTCTCTGCACCTCAAGGAAGGCTGCAGAGCCATGTTTTCATGCCTTTCTGGTAGGCCAAGAAAGTTGGGGCCTGCCTCACTCCGGGGAAAGTATGTTTCACACGATAGGGGAACTGCAGAGAAAGTAAACTTCCTGGACCCCACCAATCAGAATTCTTTGGATGACGGGGTCCTCAACATATCTTCCCTGCATGGCCGGGTGGGATGGGCTGAAGTAATGGAACAAACATGGTTCCGTAGGTAACCTGGCTCCAGGCCATGTAGGGATTAAAAGGTCTGAACCAAACCTTGAATTGAACCCAGAGGCAAACTGGCATGCAATGTAGATGTTATATGCACCATTCTTTGAGCGTCTGAAATTGTCCATAAAACTGCATTCTGTACCAGGTGAAGGTTCTGGATACTTTTCTAGAATAACTCCATGTAGAGTGCATTGCAATAATCCAAATGGGAGATGACCAGGGCATGAGTGCCTATCCAAGAAAGGGCATACCTGGCCCACAATATGAATCTGAGCAAAGGCCCTCCTAGCCACAGCTGCCACCTATTCTTTGAGCAGGAGCCATGAATCCAGATGGATCCCTAGATTACACATTTACATAGTGCAACCCCATCAAAGATCAACAATGATAAACTCCTGGATACAGAGGGGTCCCATCCATAGCCACTCTGTTTTACCAAGATTCAGCTGAAGCCTGCTCCCCATCCAGGTCCTCACAGCCTCCAGACACTGCAAAAGAATGTCCATGGCATCACTTACCTCACCCAGAATGGATATATAACTTGGTATAATCAGCACACTTGTGATATGTCATCCCATGGTGACATTTTAGATTAGCAAAGCAAGGCAAGGGCTTCTTTCTTATCCAGAATAAAGTAGATTAGCAATATTTTCTGGTGAAGTCAATGCAGGATTAATCGGCATTATTCAACAAACAAAGGAAGATTAAATATATATTTTCGCACTTTTTACTTTCTTCTCTGACCACCGTAGGATTAGTCTGAACTTTCAGTTCTGTGAGATGGTAGGCTGCTACATAAGATTCTTATTCTTATTATACTGAAGAATTACAATTTCCAAAAATTGTGGATTGATTAAGTAGCCTGAATTTCACTTTGTCTTAATCGATTTTTGAACTTTGTGCAGAATTAATAGACTTCTGGTACCAGACTGTAGTGATGGTTGAGTAGATGAAAATATTTAAGCAATTCATTTGTATGATTTCTAATGCATCTAAATCCAAATTTAAAAATGACTTTTAAAGGTCAGAAAATATTTGGCATATCTCCATTGAAATAATGATTTGCATATGGAATTGGTGAAAATAGGCAGTTACACTGAGTATAAATGTCATTTGTTTTAACTTTCCCCAAATGTGATTCTCATTAACAATACTTACGTTCAAGTGGATTCAGTGGTTTGCTGAATAGGAATGAAGCTTAAATTTGGAGCTATTTAACTCTGAATGTCTTTGAGAAATTATTATTCCCTCCTAAAAAATAAACACCACATGTTTTGTATTGCTTTTACATTTCTGAAGTGCGAGTCACTGGGAATCACTGCAGAAGAGAAAAATAACTGAAAGTTAGAAATGTATAAGTTAAAAAAGTGTCTATTTTAGTTTTTGCTAGTAGCAAATTCAGAGATAAGTATGCATTTGAGAGTGCTCTATAATGAAAAGTATGAAAGATACAAATATTCTAATAATTAAATTAACTTAGTAAAATGTCATGTGGTTTAAAGTTCATATGTTTACAATTTACAACTTCTGAACTAATAATTGTAATCTTGGTATAGACTATCTGTCTGATGACTCCGACTATGTGCTCATCAAATCAATCTGATAAAAACAGCTATCAATGCAAAAAGCTAGATAGGACTGAAAATGGGCTCAGTTACCCTTTTTAAATTACAATTTTTGGGACACAGCATAATTTCTATCAAATTTGGGTGAAAACCGCTGGTGAACATTCTTTGTTGAATTGCTGAAGTTCAGAGCAGCAGTGATTAAGTGATTACGGTATTCTTTCTCCATGAAAGCTAGAGCAATCACCACTGTTAACAGCCATAATGCAAATTGAGATTTTTACTGAAGTTAAACTATTGCCAGTATCCCAAATATTTTCAAAGGGGTTTATTAGACTGATTTGATGAGCACACAGTTGGAGTCTACTTGCAGGAGAAAATCTAATGCTTGTGTGAGTCATGTCTCTCTTTCATTAGAGAACATGAGGTCCAGTTACGGCTTCAGATATCTTCCTAGCTATACTGCATATTCGGTATATTCTGTATAATCCTACAGAATACTTTTATCCAATTCTGGTCACTATGATACAAAAACGATATTGAGACCCTAAAAAGAGTGCAGAGAAGAGGACAAAGATGATAAAGGATCTGGAGGCTAAACCATACAATGAATGATTGTTTGATAAAACTATGTATGTGTAGACCCGTGATGGCAAACCTATGGCACGCATGCCACAGGTGGCACCTGGAGCCATATCGGTGGGCATGCGAGCTCAGCTCTGGCCAACTGATTTTCGGGCCTTCTGAGCCCACCAGTTGGCAACAGGCCATTTCCGGCCTCTGCATGGCCTCTGGGGCGGGGGAAGGCCGTTTTTGCCCTCCCCAGGCTCCTAGAAAGGCTCTGGAGCCTGGGGAGAATGAAAAATGGGTCTACCAAGCCCACTGTGCCATCATGTGCCAACAGCAGGGGGAGTGTGGGGGGTGGTCGGACACACATACGCGGGGGGGGTCACATAGAATTATGGGTGTGGGCACGCATGCATGTGACCCCTCCCCCGCGCTCCCCCTGGTTTTGGCACACAATGACAAAAAGGTTAGCCACCACTGGTCTAGACTAATGAAGAGAAGGACTAGGGGTGATACGATAGCGGGTTTCTATTACTTGAAGATTTATCAAAAGAAGGGCCTGACCTCTTCTCCAAAGTATCTGATGACAATACAAGAAGTAACTGGTAGAAGATCATTGAAGAGAGATCGAACCTAGAACTAAGGAGAAATTTCCTGACTGTGAGAACAATTAATTAATGGAGCAACCTACCTCTGGAAGTTGTGGGAGCTCCATTACCATAGGTTTTCAAGAACAGAATGGATAGCCATTTGCCTGAAATAGTATAAGGTCTCCTGCTTGAGCAGGGGTTAGGACTAGAAGACCTCTATGGTACTCTTCCAACCCTATTATTCTCTGTTGTGTCCCTAAGTAGGAACAGTGGGCCGAACACAGCGCACTGCCTACCCAATGTGAACATTGCCCATCATGAATGGTAGCATAATTAGACATGCACAGCCTGATGCATCCATTTTTCCGTTATCTTGACATTGTTTTTCTCTAACCTTTGGATTTTGGATGGCAAGTCCAAAAGAATGGCTACAGTGGAACCGTTGATAAAATGAAAGCTAGAAAAATTAAATGAGACATGCACATGCAAATCCAATTTTATATATTTCTTTGATCCAATCCCATTGTTGGTTTTGATGCCACAAAGCAGACCCAGAACGTTGTTTTTATTCTAAGTTTAGTATGCTTCAAATATTTAAATTCTTTAGAAGAAATTGTTGAAAGAAGCCTGAGGTTGCATTCAAACTCGGCAGGGCAAATTAACTCCACTAGAGTTCTAAATCACAAACCCTTACCACATCAAACAATTGTTGACAACAGAAGATAAATCAAGAAAGGTCAGAGACTGTACCACTGGCACATCTAGCAGAGAGAGTTTTATCGCTTTGAAATTCAATGCTTATAAATTTTAGTTCCAAAACTTGCCTCTTTAAAAGATTTTTATATAGGTTCTTTTTAACAACAACACACAGTCCCCTACACACACAGCAAATAAAAATGTACAAAAATCAAAGTGCACAATGTGTTCCTAAATGAAATGTTCTGTATGGCTATGCTGGAAAATAAAAACTTATGAAATCAATCAAAAGAACAAGCATTTGTTGAACAGGCTGGGGTTGAGTTCAGGCCCTAAGCACCATAGAGGTCAGATTAATGTCAAGGTTTGCTGCTTTTGCTTTTTTCCAATTTCTGTTCAATTTCTAAACATGTAAAAATCCAGCCTATATGTCATATCTATACATAATGTTCAACATTCTCTCAGTAACCTTGCTGGATTGGGGTTATGTTATTTATCTTGATACTTTTTGTATTTTCTTCTTTTCTTTGACTGACTTGTCCCTGTTTGTCACAATCTGGTTTATATCCAATTACATCAAGAACACCGTTGTCCTCAATCTCAAGAAGAGATTGGACAGAATGGTATAGGATCTTCTTTTCAAGCAGGGGATTGGATTAAAAGAAGTCCAGAAAAAACAGAATTGGAAGGGACCTTGGAGGTCTTCTAGACCAGGGCTCTCCGATCTTGGTCCCTTTAAGACTTGTGGACTTCAGCTCCCAGAGTTCTTCAGCCAGATTTGCTTTGTGGACTTCAACTCTGGGAGTTGAAGTCCACAAGTCTTAAAGGGACCAAGGTTGGAGACCCCTGGTCTAGACCTACCTCCTACTCAAGCAGGAAACCCTATACCTTCAGACAAATGGTTGTCCAATCTTTTCTAAAAAAAAACCCTCCAGTGCTGGAGCACCCACAACTTCTGGAGGCAAGTCATTCCACTGATTAATGTTCTAACGGTCAGGAAATTTGTCCTTAGTTCTAGGTTGGTTCTCTCCTTAATAGTTCCCATCCATCACTTCTTGTTCTGTCTTCAGACACTTTGGAGAATAGGTTGATACCCCCTTCTTCTTTGTGGCAGCCCTTCCAACTCTGTTATTCTGTTATTCTGATTGTGAATATTCTCAGTGTACTGTTTGCCATATGAAGATGCTCTTGTTAGAGGACAGATGTTATATTATACTGTAGATAAGTAGGTTTAGAAAGGCAATAGGTGGAAATGAAAGGAGATGAAATCAAGTGTTTCTGGGTAAAGCTGGGCTCTAATACAATTTTAGACTTTAGGACAAATCTATAGATGAGTACAGAGATTTTATTGGCTTCATCTCTGACCTGCAGAGACAAAAAAGAGTTCTAAATCAAATGTGACTTGTCTGGGTAATGCCATCTAATGACCCATGGGATGTATGGAACAATATTGTTATCATACCAAATCGATTCAGCAGGTGCTATTCTATATACCATCTTTTTATTAATTAATTTAAATTAAGATGCTGCTATGGTTTTAAAAAGACGGTTACTCATTTGCTAGAAGGCCAAAATATATTTCTAAAACCAAATGAGGTGTATAAAATCTTGTGTTTAAAACAAAGGTGTAAAGCAAAGGAGAGCTGAAATAAGACCAACCCAGAGGTTAGAATGCAGTACTGCAGGCTACTTTTGCTGACTGCCGGCTGCCCGCAATTTGACAGTTCAAATCTCTTCAGGTTCACGGTTGACTCAGCCTTCCATTCTTCCGAGGTTGATAAAATGAGGACCCAGATTGTTGGGGGCAATATGCTTACTCTGTAAACCGCTTAGAGAGGGCTGTAAAGCACTATGAAGTGGTATATAAGTCTAAGTGCTATTGTTATAAGCACAGTTACGATTTTATTTAGCAACCATTTTACACAATGACCGAGTTGCAGGTCCCAGCTGCTAAACGAGGACTTCATACTCTGCTTGCAATGATTACATTTCTCTGTGTTCAATTGGCTGTTTGGGAGAATACATGAATACATAACAACCATCATGATAGATTAGATGGTTGATGGATCAGACCAGTCAAGCTATTTCTACAAATCAGTCCATAAGGATATTCCTACAGTGGCTGACCAAAGACAGCTTGAATCAAAACCTCATTATGACTCTTCTATATAAGTCAGCAAGCTATATTGAGAGACCTGGGATTTCATACATGGGAAATAGACTTCAGATTAATTCTGGCAAGACTGAGTGGTTGTAGCATTGACAACCCCCGGGGGTGGGGAGAGAAATTTTGCACAGATTCAGCCTGTGTATGAATTACACACATTCTTGGACTGGGAGGCACTACTCATAGTGATTCTTGCCTTAATTACCTTCTATTTGTAGTATTGTAATCCACTCTGCATGGGGCTGCCTTGAAGAGCACTTAGAACCGACAGCTGGTCCAGAATGCATGAAAATGGGCAATTTTGATGTATAGTCATTATGCCCATAAAACATTCCCGCTCTGCGAATTGCCTTGCCTCTCAGTAGGCTTCCAGGTACAATTCAAGGTGCTGGTTATCACCGATAAAGACTTACAGCATAGGTAAAGGTAAAGGTTCCTTTCACACATATGTACTCATCATTCCCGACTCTAGAAGGCGGTGCTCATCTCCATTTCAAAGCCGAAGAGCCAACACTGTCCGAAGACGTCTCCATGGTCATGTGGCCGGCATGATTAAATGCCAAAGGCACATGGAACGCTGTTACCTTCCCACCAAAGGTGGTCCCTATTTTTCTACTTGCATTTTTTACCTGCTTTCAAACTGCTAGATTGGCAGAAGTTGGGACAAGTAATGGGAGCTCACCCTGTTACATGGCACTAGGGATTTGAACCGCTGAACTGCCAACCTTTTGATCAACAAGCTCAGCATCTTAGCCACTGAGCCACTGTATCAGGACCAGGCTATTTGTAGGACCACCTTTCTCCCATTCTCTCTGCTCACCCTACCAGATCTGGGAGGCGGTCATGTTCTGGGTCCCTTCCATTAAACAATGTTATCATGTTGGATCCTGAAGTCATGTCTTCTCAGTGGCAGCACTTGGCATTTTCTGGAGATCCAGATGGTTCCAATCCTGTTATCTTTCTGCAAGTTGCTGAAGACGTGGCTGAACAATGTATTTATGTTTACCACCCATGTATTTGTGTAAAATATTTCCCAGTATCAAACTTACATTAGATGACAGTTGTATGTATATGCATACACATGCATGTACACAGAGCCTTATGTCTAGTAATATTTATATCTACAGGGGTATACACATATACACATTTAGTATTGCTAGGTTTCAATTGCCATACACTAAAAGTTGCACTTTCAAAGAGCACGGTTACATACAATAGGTTTTTGGTGCTGCTTCTATATTGGTGCCACCCTCTTCTAATCTCATGTTGAGGTGAATGCTGGGCAACTGAGCTAATTTATTTCCAGCTCACTGGAAGTGATTTATTCTATTTTCCTGTTGGGTCAATGGAGTTTTGCAAAGCTTGGGAGCAGGGCAGTTTCTCATTATTGGAAGACCTACCTCCTGGTTCCTGAGCTTTGCTTCCTCCCTTTAAGCGTGTGTTACTAATCCTTCCATTTCATAACAATTTTTTCTTTTAATAGAAAATAGAGTACCTTGCCAATTCTTTTTTCATAGGAAGCAGTGACTTTAAAAACAAATACGTTAGTTGGAGGTCAGTAGGAATGAAGCCTTGTTTCTTGTGTGTGCTCCATTGGTATCAATCTCAAATTGTTAAGATGATTTTTGCATTTTTAGCATTTCAAGGTTGGCTGCAGTGAGAACATTCATCAGTTGGTAGAGTTTAAAGAGTGAAAATAATGCTGCTTGAGAAGTGCTTTGGGTATTTTTTTAGTGTCTCCTTTTTTTGTAAATTACTCTGGGCTTTTTTATAAAGAGCAGCAGCTGTTGATTCAATTTCTGTAATCTCTTTTTAAAGCCATTCAACACAGAAGGCGTCAGAAATTTTTCACTATACATAGAATAGAATAGAATAGAATAGAATAGAATAGAATAGAATAGAATAGAATAGAATAGAATAGAATAGAATAGAATAGAATAGAATTTTTTATTGGCCAAGTGTGATTGGACATACAAGGAATTTGTCTTTGGTGCATATGCTCTTTTTTTTCCCCAAAAAAGTTTTATTTTAACATTCATATCCAGTAACATATTTAGTGTACCATCATATACAATTAATTGGACCTGCCCGGTCACCACCCCCTTCCTTTAACTCTCTTCCCTTCTCTACCTTCTTCTACTTTCCACGACCATCCTCCCCTTCTCTTATCTACATCCTCTCCTCCTTCCTCCCTACTCCTTTCTTCTCCCTCTTCTATCTCTCTTCCTTCCTTTCCTCTTCCTCCTCTTCTCTTTCCTACCTCCTTCTCTCTTCTCCTTCCCTCCTTCCCATCATTCTGAAATGGTAGCCAGGCAGCTCCGATCTTACATTAATTATACATCTTCAATCATCTCTGTACATTAACCGTCAATCCATTTTCTACCCTCATACCCCCCTCCCCCTCCCTCCCTCCCATCACCCCCTGGGACCTCCCAGAACCGAATACAGGGTATAAAACTAACGGTCAAAAATTAAAATATAACCCAAATCATAATCCATAGCCACTCCTTAAAATCTCAGCTCCCCTTCCAGAAACAAAGAAAATACATTTCTTCCAATCCATTATATATCAAACCATTCCATTCCTAGAGTTCTCAGAAATTTCCGATTGAGTTGGTATTTGTTCTTCAATAAAGTACATAGTTTTTGATATCCAACCTTCATCAATGAATACCAAAAGAACATTCCATCTTCCAATATTCACCAAGGATTCTTCTGTAATGTCTTTCTTCATTAGGCAGTCTCTCAAAAATAGTTCATATTTCCAACTTAATTTCTTAAATTTTACTGTCCAACCTCCAAAGGTAAAAAATAATCCATCTTTTCATATCTTTGGTATCATTTACATACATCAAATAATATTACAAATATTATTATTAATCCTATATTATCTCCACAATATATCAGTTGTAATAATTAAAATCTTCACTTTACCTTGCTTATATCAAATAACATTATTAAAATTACACCTATAACTTATCCAAAATATATCAGTTATAACAATTAAATTCTAGTTAACCATATAACAACATTACATCCATCTCTCAAATATAATATTTTTACCAGGTTCGCCTGGTCCACCAGTTGCGCCCCTTTCTAGACCGGGATGCCTTATGCACGGTCACTCATGCTCTCATCACTTCTCGCCTGGATTATTGCAATGCTCTCTACATGGGGCTACCCCTGAAGTGCACTCGGAGACTTCAGCTAGTCCAGAATGCAGCTGCGCGGGTGATTGAGGGAGCACCACGTTGCTCCCGGGTAACACCACTCCTGCGCAGTCTGCACTGGCTACCTGTGGTCTTCTGGGTGCGCTTCAAGGTTTTGGTTACCACCTTCAAAGCGCTCCATGGCTTAGGGCCCGGGTACTTACAGGACCGCCTGCTGTTACCACATGCCTCCCACCGACCCGTGCGCTCTCACAGAGAGGGTCTTCTCAGGGTGCTGTCCGCCAGGCAGTGTCGGCTGGCGGCCCCCGGGGAAGGGCCTTCTCTGTAGGAGCACCTACTTTCTGGAACGAACTTCCCCCCAGTTTACGCCAATTACCTGACCTTCGGACCTTTCGCCGGGAACTGAAAACTTATTTATTCATTCAAGCGGGACTGGCCTGATTTTTTAACTGCTAAATTTTTAAATTCTTAAATTTTAAATTTTTAATTGTATTTTACTGGGTATTTTATATGGTCAATTTGGACGGTTTTAATTTCGGCCTTTATGGAATAAGTTTTTTAATTGTTATTTTAGTGTGTATATAAATTGTTTTAATGCAGGCTGTACACCGCCCTGAGTCCTTCGGGAGAAGGGCGGTATAAAAGTTTAATTAATTAAATAAATAAATAAATAAATAAATAATATTTAATCCAAATTCATAAATTTTACTATCTATCCTCCAAAATTAAACAATATTCCATCTTCCTATTTCTTTATACCTCAAATATATCAAATTATATTTGATATATATATAAATTATATATATATATATTATATTATATATATGTTTTCTGAGGTTTTCACGGGTGTTTGTATATAGGTCTTTGGTTGTTCGGGTTTTCTCCCGTGTAAAATTGGAAGTGTCTTGGCGACGTTTCGACGAATGAGACTTCCAATTTTACACGGGAGAAAACCCGAACAACCAAAGACCTATATTATATATATATATATATATAATGTAAATTATATATATATATATATAAATTACACATTTATATCCAAAATAAATCATTTACAAAAATTAACCATAATCATATATAATAAAATTAAACATTCTCCCTCCCCTTATCTTCTATCTTACACATTTTCCACGATCTATTCACCATTCAACTTAGCATCTATCGATTAAGGATTCCCAATCTTTAATACATTAGTGTAGAAGTCTCGTGCTTTAAAAACTGTATTAAGAAAATACTTTCTTCCTTTATAATTCACTGTTAAGCCAGCTGGAACCTCCCATCTAAAATATATCTGGTGTTTCTTAAGCTCATCCACTAAAAAGGCAAATTCTTTTCTCTTTCTTAACATTTTAGGAGGAATTTCCTTCATCATTATTATATCTTGTCCTAATATTTGAAATTTATTTTTATAAAATGCTTGCAAAATTCCATACCTAATCTTCTTATTTGTAAAATAAATAATCACATCTCTCGATAAACACTTCTGCCTTGCCAACCAAGAATTAACACGATAAATTTTTTCAATATTAACTTCAAAATCTTCTGGTTCCACTCCATCTATCTGAGCAAAGGCCTGAGTAAAAATCTCTTTCAAATTTTCTTCTTTGCATTCTTTTAATCCCCTCACCCTTATAGCATATTCCATTAATTTATATTGTAATATAACCCTTTCTTCATCTGCCCTATCTACCTTAACCTGGATATCATCTATTTTATTTTCTAAATTAAAATTAATTTGAACCTCGTCTATCTTCCTTTGCAAATCTAAATTAATTTGGTTAAGTTCTTCCAGTCTTTCTTCGGTCTGAATACTAGATAGCAGTAATGGGGTAATTGATTCCTTTAATTTTTTCATCTCCCTCCTCTGCTCTTCCACCGTATCCTTAAAATCCAGTATTTCTTTCTCCATTTCATTAAATTTTTGATCTATTTCTGAAAGATGAGCCTCCATAAGCTCCTGTAAAAAATTCCTTAGACCTTCTTTGATATCTTCTTTCAATTTCCGTATCTGAATTGAAGAAATTTCCAATATTTTAGAAGTAGTTAAATCTCTTTGCTTAAGAGCCATTTTTAAACTAAGTAATACCAAGAAGAAGAAGAAAAAAAAGAAAAGAAAAAGAAAAAAGAAAAATTCAATAAACTATTCTTCTTAAACTCTGTAATAAAAAGATTAAAAAAAGAAACAAGAAAAAAATTCCATTTAAAAAAAATATATCTTGTTATATTCTTCTTAAAGGTTCCACACCAGCAATTGTAATAAGAATTTCCTTAGCTTTCACTTCCAATACACAAAACACCATTTACTTTCAATACACAAAACGCCATTTACATTCATCATTTCCAATCTTGACTACGAATACATTCTCTGTCAGGGAGTTAAAATCTTCTTACAATCAGATGCCAATGCTCCTGTTTCAACTCTGTCCGCATTAGCAGTCCTTCAGTAATCCATTTCAGTCGTGGAGATGGACGCTGCATTTTGTTCCGCCATTTGGCAGAAGCATTCCGGATTCTGGAGCTTTTTTTCGGGCTATAGAAGGAGCGTTCCCACCAAGCCACCAGACTCTTCCTGGGGCTTCCTGGGGGCTCTACTTCAGCCCGAATGCTCACCTCTCCCTCTTTGCCCGAGGGAAGAGGTTTTCAAGCCACTTGACAGCAGATTAACGCTGTCTAAGCAGCTCTACAGAATCACACAGAAGTGGCGGCCTGAATAGACTGCCATTAACAAAGCGAAGCCACCAGAAGTCTTTGGTGCATATGCTCTTAGTGTACATAAAAGAAAAGATACGTTCATCAAGAATCATAAGGTACAACACTTAATGATAGTCATAGGGTACAAATAAGCAATCAGGAAACAATCAATATCAATATAAATCGTAAGGATGCAAGCAACAAAGTTACAGTCATACATGGAAGGAGATGGGTGATGGGAACAATGAGAAGACCAATAGCAATAGTAATGCAGCCTAATGTGAATAGTTTGACAGTGTTGAGGGAATTATTTGTTTAGCAGAGTGATGGTGTTTGGGAAAAAACTGTTCTTGTGTCTAGTTGTTCTGGTGCGCAATGCTGTATAGTGTCGTTTTGAGGGTAGTTGAAACAGTTTATGTCCAGGATGGAGAGGTACATGGAAAAGTACCTCCTTGTATTCTTACCATCAATGGCTCAGGATACTATTTTATTTATTTTTTTATTTTATTTATTCAAAAATTTCTTTTTATATACAGTATTTCTCACCTTCTCTCATTCCCCCCCCCACTCCAACAGAGATACACAACTTTCAGGGAAACAAGGCCTTTGCATGTGAGGGGGGAAAATACAAAACTTAACTTCGACTTTAACTTGATTAAAACTAAATGAATGGAATACGGTTAGTATAATAACTCTCCTGAATATTTAATCATTTCAATCCTGACATTTATTTTGTTTTGACTTCAGTTTTTGTACACATTTGCTTTGGACCATACACAATCCAGGAAATGCAGGTTGTACATTTCTACATTGGACGGGAATTTGGATATGTTGAGAATCAGAAGTTTGGTTTCATTTGCTTGCTTGCTTTAAGACATCCATGAAAATGGAATGAATTCTCTGCCAGTTTTATGCTTTTTTTTTTTTATGTCTAAACACATGGATTTGAAAGTAAATCTGGCTCCAGATGGAACAAACTCAAATAATTGCCGGCTCAGAACCTACAGTTCCCTTACTAAGTGCTGCACACATTCTTACTCAATGTGGAACTACTGCAGTACAGAATGCACACAACACTGGAGCATATGAAATACAAAATGAAGTAACACATATCTTGTTGGGAAATTTTATAAAGATTAGCAGTGTGTAAGTCAACCAATCAGGATTCTAATAAATGGTGTAGGGTTTCCCACCTGGGCAGGGGGTTGGACTAGAAGACCGCCAAGGTCCCTTCCAACTCGTTGTTGTTGTTGTTGTTATTATTATTAAATACATTTGTGACTCACCAAAAACAATTCCTTCTACTGCAGCATTCCACTGCACCCAGAGTGGAATTTTAGAAAGAATCCTTCTGAAGGAATTCTACCTCACCTCATACTCAACAATTATACTGAGGATGTTATGGTTATATTTCTTGGCCTTAAAAGGTGACCCAGACTTCATAATTGGTAAAGCTTTCAGGCAAGCTCCTCCCGTTAACAACAACTACTTCTTCTTCTTCTTCTTCTTCTTCTTCTTCTTCTTCTTCTTCTTCTTCTTCTTCTTCTTCTTCTTCTTCTTCTTCTTCTTCTTCTTCCTCCTCCTCCTCCTCCTCCTCCTCCTCCTCCTCCTCCTCCTCCTCCTCCTCTTCTTCTTTCTTCTTTCTTCTCCTACTTCTTTTTCCTATATTCATTTTCATTCCCATAGGTAATCCTTCACTTTCACCAGAAGAGAATCAGGAATGCAGGCTTTATGTATAAATCCATAATCAAATTGACAGATTTCATGCATGTTTCCAAAGGAAAGTCACGTCTCTTAATTCCTCAAGGGAATATGGGTAACAGACTTAAAAGCCAGCCTCAAAGAGATTCTGAAAAAGAGTCTATTTGTTTTCAAAATGTTGGCTAATTTTCTTGAATGTTTACCTCATGTTGACCCAATCATTGTAATGCCTAACACTGACTCAATTAAGAGATATAAACTCCAGGACTCTAATTTTTCCCCTTCTCTTGTCCCTTCTCCTTTCTTTGCAACAACCATCTATTTCAGGTGTGTCAAACTCACGGCGTCACATATCCGGACTTTTCCCTCCTTTGCTAAACTGGGCATGGGCATGGCCAGTGCATGATTCATCCGGCCCACGGGCCAGGAGTTTGACACCCTTGATCTATTTTAATTAACGTAGAAATAGATTGATACAACTGACAAACATTTGGAAAGATAGAAAGTTATTTTCTAAAAAATATTTACCTTTATTTATTGATTCAAAGCTTGGATAGACCAGTTGTCAAAATTACTCAAGGTGAAATACATATCACATTGGGCTTTGATTCACTGATCAATTTGATAAATTAAAATAAAATATCTTGAAAAATTGGCCAGCCCTATTTCAAACTAGAGGAGACCACAAGTAAGAGCAGTAAATGGGTCACTATATTCCCATTAGAATTTCCCCTACTCCAAGACCAGTTTAATATATAATTTTATCAAGAGTTAAAGCAGAGTTTTTCAAACAACTTTAAGATGTGTGGACATCAACTCCCATGCATTCAGCTAGGGAATTCTGAGGGTTGAACTCTACACATCTTAACATTGTCAAATTCAAAGACAGCGATTTAGAGGCTCACAGGAATTTAGAAAGAAGGTTATGATCTAGAGCACATGTGCCAATGATATATGAGTGTTTCAAAAGCTAGGCGTTATATAGTAACAGTTTCAAAAGAATAGATTCTTCCCAGAGATCTGTATTCCTGCTCCATCTTTTCAACTTGCAGTCCAATCAAACTGTGGCCTGAGGTGAGTATCAGAGGTATGTATTAAAGCTGTGAGTGAATGTAAAACTGGAAAGAACACTTGCAATCTTTGCATCCTCAGGTAAGAGAGGAGAGAGGGCTTAAAAGAGCCAGGTGTGGCCTGGGAGTGTGGTCATATGCAAGAGAGTTATCCCAATTAATTCATCTTTATAGATTGTGAGATATATTTCTCCTTATAGGCAGTGTATTTTTAATGTTAGACTTCAGGTTTCCTCTTGTTTAGTTTTTCTGGGATGGACTGCTAGTTTATTTTTATAATGTATTTAGTATTATATAACTTGTTGCTGTGTTCAGGTTGGCCAAGCTCATCTGAACTGAAAGAAGTTGCTTTCTACCCCATATGGGGACCAGCGTGTTCCTGAAAGATGTTCTTGATGATGTTAATTAGACATACATTAAGCTCTAAAATAGTCACAGCTTTCCATCCATCTCTGAGCATGGATCAGGCTCCTTTCAAGCACAGGACTCATTCTTTGGGATGTGTTGGAGCATGATAATTCCTCATCTGTACTGTGTTACCTGATCTACTCAGGAGATGGCTCACATCTTTGGGAAGTTAGTTTCACTGTTTCAAGGCACAAAGCTTCACTTTTCCAGTATTGTGGACCTCAACTCATGTACATTTTTATACCAGTAGATTTATGACTCATCTTTCTTCAATACACTTAGTCATATATGAATAAACAAATAGTAAAGGAGTGCTCAATGGGCTTTAAAACAAGCTGGCCAAGACTAGATTCTTGTCTTTCAAACCTTTGGGGAAACATCTAACCAATACTGGCTTTCATTGAATTTGTTGCTGCTCTTATATTGCTGTATGGTATCATCCAGAATCTGTTTTTAGTGCAGTGCTTTATTGTTTTATGGTTTCTATTTTGTATTTTTATTGCTCACTGCTTTGAGTATTCTTGAATAGAAAAGTGATTTATTAGACAAAGAAAAACAGATGTGGAAAGAGTAAGTTATGCCTTGTTTTTCTGAATCCATGAGTTCAAAATTTATCCCAACAATGAACTGCCAAACTGGCCTCAAGGCAAAGTCTAAGGAATAACATTATTACCTTATCATATCACAGTAAATACAGAAACATTTCTATTCCTTCTTTTCTTACCAAGACACATAAAATAATTTCATGCTGGTCTGTGACCGTAATAATATTTGATTCATAAGAGAGCTATGTTTAATGTTTATGTTTACTCTATGAAGCCTTAGTAAGACCACACCTAGAATACTGCATCCAGTTTTGGTCACCACACTATAAAAAAGATGTTGAGATTCTAGAAAAAGTGCAGAGAAGAGCAGCTAGGATGCTTATGGGACTGGAGACTAAAACATATGAAGAACGGTTACAGGAACTGGGCATGGCTAGACTAGTGAAAAGAAGGACCAGGGGAGACATGATAGCAATCTTCCAATATTTGAGGGGCTGCCACAGAGAGGAAGGGGTCAAGCTATTTTCCAAGGCACCCAAAGGCTAGACAAGGAATAATGGATGGAAACTGATCAAGCAGAGATTCAATCTAGAAATAAGGAGAAATTTTCTGACAGTGAGAACAATCAACCAGTGGAACAACTTGCCTACGGAAGTTGTGGGAGCTTCATCACTGGAGGATTTCAAGAAGAGATTGGACTGCCATTTGTCAGAAATGGTGTAGGGGCTCCTGCTTGGGTAGCGGTGGGGGTTGGACTAGATGACCTACAAGGTATCTTCCAACTCTGTTAATCTATAATCTGTTTGATTAGTGCAGAGGTCCAACATCTAGTTCATAATACCTGCCTTGGCGGCTTCTAGTTTTGGCTAAGTATGTTGAATGTAAATGATTTTAATATAAGAGAAAGTGGAGGTGAGAGGAAAATCGAGGTGTGGCTAGAAGTTTTAGAAAATGTGGTTTTACTTTTACATGTTTGTGGTTTCCATTTTGAACGTATGTTTTATTGTAAACTGCAGAGCTAACTGGATAGTCAGTGCTATAAATAAATCTGCTGAGTGAATACCATATTCCAGGAGACAGTCCCTTAGTTCCTAATCTATTTTGACACAGGAGTTATACGTTTGATATCAAGGAAGTACAAAAGATGGAAACCGGTGGATCTCACTGGGTAAATGTATCAGTTTGTCCTTTGTTCAAGGCCTGGATCGTGATACATGTTTTAAAATTAGGTTTTAATTAGGGATATGCAAAATATACAATTCTGGGGTATGGAGAATTCTAATGTTCTCCAGAACTTTCCATTCACAGAACGGTATGTTTAGCACATCTCAACTCTTAACTGATTTTAATTATAGAGTTTAATTGCTTTTAATAACTCAGTTTTTAATTTTGATTTTATTTCACCATAAACCCAAGTGACCTCACTAACCTAAAGAAAATACATAAATAAATAAGTAAATAAATATTTAGGGAAAGGATATGTTCTTTCCCTATATCCCAAATAACCGCCCAGTTTAAACACAAATGGTTGTTGTGCTGGGGAAGAAGAAATAAGCTTGAGATGTGGTGAGTGAGAGATGGAGAATGGAATGGAATATAATGGAATGGGACTAATTGGGTGACTGGCTGCAATCTTAAGTGTTCCACACTGCAACATGTTATTACCAGTCCTGATTATAATTAATAGATCTAATGTGATCTTTTCCTTACCTCAGGAGTACAGTTGGCAGATATTTAGTGCTTAAGCTAAAACATTCAGGAACATTCTAAGTGCAGCAGATGACAATGCACTGGAACAATGTGGCACAAAAGCCATAGTTTTATGAGCCAGAGCTAGTGGTTTTGGCCTGTTTTGTTGTTTTAGGTTTAGGTCATAAATAAGACGCTGGGGAAATATATTAAGAAATAATAGCATGTTCATGGTTCATGCTATGTAGTCATGCTGTCTATGAATAAATTAAAAAGGGGGAGACTGGGACATGGATACATTTTACAGAAAAAAATAAGGACTTCTGAGAAAAGGAAGCAGATACCAATTCAAATTTTGGACTTAATTGATATATTTAAATGATTCTATGTATCATTTCATATAATCATATATCACAGGGCTGGAAGACACCTTGAAGGTCCTCTAGTCCAACCCCCTGTTCAAGGCAGGAGACCTTACTCTATTCCAGACAAATGGTTGTCCAGAGTATTCTTGAAAACCTCCAGCGATAGAGTACCCACAACTCCAGGAGCTGTTCCACTGATTCATTGTTCACACTGTCAGGAAATTTCTTCTAAGTTGGATCTCTCTTTAATAGCTTCCACCCATTGTTCTTGCCCGGCCCTTAGGTGCTCTGGAGAATGAGCCCAAGAATTCTTAAGTAATTCAAATATGAAACCACTGGCATCTTGCAACGATTGGCCTCTGGCCATGAAAATGGAAAGAATTACTTACTAGTGTGGGCAATAGAGGTCATATGGGGGATTACTAGAATCCAGCATGTGTTTGTTAAAAACAGATAATGCCAAACAAATCTTTCTGGTTTTTTTTTTATTTTTGTGGAAAGTATTAGATTAGTAGACTAATGAAATGTTATGAATTTCGGGCACTTGAGGTTCATAAGTTGACCAAAGCCACCTTCTTGATAAAATAGAAAAGTTGGATGGATGATCTCACCATCAGGTGGGTTCACAGTTAGCTGACAAATGATAACCAATTTTTCAGCGACAGCTCAAAGTTATGACAGCGCTGAATGAGGAAGATTAACTCATAGTTGCAGCTGTTGTGGTGTCCCCAGGGTAACATAATTGCAATTTGAGAACTTGGCAACCAGCTCATGATTATGATGTCATAGTATCCCGCAGTCACATTTGCAACTTTCATTATCAGTTTCCAACAAACAAGGTTAACAGGGAAGCCAGCAGGAGGTTGCCAATGATGATCACATGACCACAGGACAGACCCTGCAACCAAGCAGGATTTGCCTTGCAACGGTAACTGGGATTGCTGAAACTGCCATTGTAAGTTAGTGTGGTCATGTGACATAATGCTTTATAATTGCATTGCATAGCGATGGAATTGCCAGTCCCAATTACCATTATTAAGCAAGGACTACCTATAATGCAATATGGGGCTGCACCAGTGGTGGGATTCAGCCGGTTCGCACCACTTCAGGAGAACCGGTTGTTAACTTTCTGAGCAATTTGGCAAACTGGTTGTTGGAAGAAATCATTAGGGCAGAGAACTGGTTGTTAAATTACTTGAATCCCACCACTGGGCTGCACCAAATGAGGTATAGTGTTTAAATTATAGGAGGTGAGAGTTCCATACTATACCGCTTCCAGTTTTGGTTGCTACAGTACATTGAGGATGCTGAAGAACTGGAAAGAGAGAGAGGAGAGGAGAGGAGAGGAGAGGAGAGGAGGAGGAGGAGGGAGGAGGAGAGGAGGGAGAGGAGAGAGAGAGAGAGAGAGAGAGAGAGAGAGAGAGAGAGAAGAGAAGAGAAGAGAAGAGAAGAAGAGAAGAGCAGCTTGGAAACCAAATCTAAAGAAAAACAGGGACTGGATATCTTAAGCCTAAAGAAAAGAAGGCTAAAAGGGAGACAATCTCCCAACACATGAAATACTATCACAGAGAGGAAGGTGTGGATTTATGCCCCATAGTGCCAAAGAATAGGGCAAAAACTAATGGAGGGAAACTTCACAGAGAGTTCCAATTTAGAAACATGGAGAAAAATATTGACTCTGAGAGCTAATAACAATGAAACAGCCTGCCTCCTGCAATTGTGGGTGTTTCATCCCTAGTGATCTTAATGCGAAGATTAAATAGTCATTTTTCTGAGATGATGTAAAGATTCTAGACAAGGGGTTGAATTTAAAGACTTTTCCAATCCTATAAATTCAGTGTTGTACTTTGGTTGTCAGGGAACAAAATAATATGACGAAAAACCCTAAATGTCCTAGGATCTAATTATGTCTTAGGATCTAACTATATAAAAGGCCTACTTCTTAGAAGTGGTTCTTTGAAAAATAATTTGCTTAAGATTTGACAATCTAGCCCTTGAGAGGCAATTTATTTGGTACTGTTCCAATTCTACTAAAATTTGTGTTAAGCTCTTTTCCTGTAGAAGAGTAGCCAAGATGTATCTTCTTTTAATTATTAATTGATGTTTGCATAGTTTTTAATGTATATCTTTGATTTTCTGAGGGGAGTTATTTGCACTTTGTATTTTATTGACTACTTGCTGCCTTCAGCGCTCAAATCAAATGGAAATATGGGACAGAATCACATAAAATAACAATTTTTGGACCAAGGCAGCTTTGTATATCCCTGGCCATTCATAAAAAAAAAATTAAAAAAACCAGATTGAAGCAAAGACTGTCCTCAATTACACAATTTCCTTTGAACCATTTGATTGTACTGTCTCCCAGTTGCCCCACAAATGACCACAGCAATGAACATGAGTATATTGCTGCATTAAATATGCAGACATGCAGATTTGCAGAGGCAGCATTTCAGCTAACAGTTTAATGTCTAAAATGCTGCATTGCTGGCAGGAGACATAACTTAAGCCTGTGTTACAACATCCTGGTCAAGCATGACTCTTTCAATTGGAAGTGAATTCCGTTGTTTGTTTATATGGGATAGAAATGAAATAATTTCAAAAAAAGCTTCTTTCAGTTCTAAAAGCATTTTAACTCTTTTGTATTTCTAAAGGGGTTTTTTTTAGCCAGTGAGAGAAAATACACATTTTTTTTTTAGTATACAGTCTTTCAGTCTTTGAGGTTCACTTATTGGTCCCCTAAATTATACAAGATCAAAAAACAATGTGATATTTTTGGAATCAATATTATGCAGCAAGTTGATTTGATGTTGGCCTCTATCTGGTGTTGAACACTTTTTATTTTGCCATTCCTTTTATTCAAATTTTGCTTAATCAAATGTAAAAAGATGGTGGTGAAGGAACCAGCACGCCCCACGCCCCCCAGAAAAAGAATAAAAAATAAAGTTTGCTCAATTGTGCATTGTACAATATCATTGGATCGATTTTTAAAAAATCTTTAACTAGATGCTTTTCATATTTTCCAGTGTGATAAATATCTGTTATGTATACATGAATTCTAGTTTACATGGTGATGTCATCTCATAGCCCAATCTAATTGACCACACAATGCTGTAGTATTACACACCTCACTGCATGATTGACTGTAATGTGAATAAATCAACAGCAGTTAAGGGAAAAGAACTGGTGCTAAAGTAATAGTAGCAACATGAAAACAATGGAACCAATTTAGATAGGAGAAAAGGTATTATCTTCAAATTCAATTACCTGAACAAAAGCTTGCACCCCATGAAAATTGCTACATTATGTTTGAAAATAAATGCAAAAGATATTCAGTGAAGCTGAAGGTTTTTCATCTTGATTGTGTTATTTAGTTTGGAATTCTAGTTAATTCAAAAAAGAGTGTAACCGGAGTTCTGGGTAATAAAGACCTCAGACTGACTGTACTCTACCCTAATTTTGGCAGTGATAATTCAGTTCAGTTCAGAATAGAGCTGGAAGGGACCTTGGAGATCTTCTATCTAGTCCAACTTCCTGCTCAAGCAGGAGACCCAATACCATTTCAGACAAATGGCTGACCAGAAGATTACAGATGATTGAGAAAACTGAAATGGGCAGATTCTCCCCTTGTCAGGTCAGGAACTAAGTTGCAGGAAATGGATTATAGGTATGTAAAAAATCACAGGAGTAACACAATATGAGAAACCAAGCCAGAAGATAAATTTTTTTTAAAAAAACTCATCATTGCTATCATTTAATTTATTTCACTCTCAAAAATGAGGCATATCTCAAACTGAAACAGGAGATCTGCAGCCCTATTCAACCTCATGGAACATCTGAACATGGTGATTTTGCCTGTTTATTGGCCATCAAACTAACAGGAGCAAATAAGATTGTAATTAACTTCACTTACTTGATCCTCTTATACATTTCTACCACAGCTACTAACTTTCTAATAAGCAGAGCATAGTGTAATTGGTGGTGCAAAGCTAACTTTATTGATTTCTGTTCTTACAGGGCTTTATGGACATTGACCTGTATGCCTAAATCCAGTCAGACATCTGCACACTAAGGCCTTTGCTTCTATGAAGATTCCTAGTTAAGAAGGCAGTAACAATGTTTGAAGACTACTTAAGAAACCTTAGATAGGAGAAGGCCATTTAAGAGTCAGCAATCAGCCTCTAAGCCTCTAAATCAGTATTTCTCAACCTTGGCAACAAGCTGGGGAATTCAAGGAGCTGAAGTCCACAAACCTTAAAATTGTCAAGGTTGAGCAAGACTGCTCTAGATCTATGACAGGTTCTTTGTTGAACATGTGGATTAAATGCACCTGTTTAATTAAATTTAAAGTTTATTCTGCCAAATACTTCCAGACTCTCAGTGCCTTACAATACTTTATACAATAGAAATATCCTCAATAAATACGTTTTTAAAATGCTCACACACACACTCCCATTTAACATAATGCAAAAACTAAGTGTATGTTGGCTGTGAAAGTTGGACCATAAGAAAGGCTGAGTGCCAAAGAATTGAGGCCTTTGAACTCTGGTGCTGGAGAAGACTCCTGCGAGTCCCTTGGACTGCAAGGGCGATCAAACCAGTCAGTCCTAGAGGAGATCAGCCCTCACTGCTCTTTAGAAGGCCAGATCTTGAAGATGAAACTCAAATAGTTTGGCCACTTAATGAGAAGGAAGAACTCACTGGAGAAGAGCCTAATACTGGGAAAGATTGAGGGCAAAAGAAGAAAGGGACAACAGAGAACAAGGTGGTTGGATGAAGTCACTGAAGCAGTAGGTGTGAGCTTAAATGGACTCCAGAGAATGGTAGAGGACAGGAAGGCCTGGAGGAACGTTGTCTATGAGGTTGCAATGGGTCGGACACAACTTCACAACTAACAACAAAGTGTATGTTAAATAATTATTATTTATAGCTATAATTATTTGTTACCATCTCTAGAATTGATTCTATAATTTCCTAGTTCTCTCCCCCCCCCCCTTTTTTTTTTTAAAGGTTAGTACAATATTTACAAACTTGGTTCTTCCTCATTTTTCCAGGATTTCTCAAAGATCATCACTTTATAAGTTCACTCTCTTACATTGCAATTTATCTGCCTCTCCCTCCAAGATTTAAATTTGTTCCAAGTAAAAATCACTAGTTCCTTGTTATTTTTCTATCCCTTTCAAGCATCAGTTTTTCCCATTTTTTCTATTACTCATAATTTCCTGGTGGAATATAGACTTTCTTCTCGGATAAGATTCAACCAACAAGTTCAACTATTTACTTTTTTCTTTGTTGCCCTTTTGAATGTATTTAAATAATCTTTTCCTTACTCAAGCATCCTTCACCAATGTTAGCTCACTCTGAATTGTATTATGTGTAGTGACAGATTACATCACATCTACAAGTATTTAGATCCAAGTATTAATGATCCCAATGCCATATACTGAGTTCTCTACAGATTGACTACCCATCCCAAATGCAAATAATTCCTAATGCACTTATATATAAAAAGGTTAAAGGTTTCCCTTTCCAGTTGTGATCAACTCAAAGGGACAGTGGTCATCTCCAATGTTCAGCCTAGGGAGCTTGTATTTTTGTCTGAGATGTTTCCATTATCACGTGGCCAGCATGTAAGTATGGAACATAGTAACCTTTCATGCCAAAGCGGTACTTATTTATTTACTTGCATTGGCATGCTTTCAAATTGCTGGGTTGACAGGAGCTAGGGTGAAAACGGAAGCTCTCCCCATTGCTCTCCAGCTGACAAGCCCAGCATTTTACCACTGATGCTACTCTTGCCACTTATATATACAAAATACAATTATCCACTTTATACACATCATTCGCAGGTCCCAGATGTATTTAGCAGAGTATTGAATACCCATGGAACTGTTGTGTCTTGCCCACTCTCACCGCAGCCGGGGTCTTCTTATCTGCTTCCGAACGCTGAAGAATGTCCTAGTATGCCTCCCGGCCCCAGCCCTGGCTCCATGCCCAGACAGGCTGAGGAGGAGGGGGCACCTCCCGGCCCCAGCCCTGGCTCCATGCCCAGACAGGTTGCGGAGGAGGGAGCACCTCCCGGCCCCAGCCCTGGCTCCATGCCCAGGCAAACGGAGCAACTAGACCCCTCCCCCTCCTCCACAGCATGTGAGCCTGAGGGAGGTTTATTACCAACAGCTGCCGACTGGAGTGACCCTCGCTTCAGAAGAATTGATAGGCGGCGGCGTCAGAAGGAAGGGAGGGGCAGGCCTGGATAAGTGCTGAGTCATGGAGCCACACCCCATGGCCTATATAAAGGATCTGCTTTCTGGCAGTCTCTGAGTCAGGCAAAGTCAAACATATCTTGCTGAAGTCACTTTCTGGTCTCCTGCCTGCCTTGAGGACTTTGCTAGGACTTTGGCAGAGCTGCAGAGGCACGCCTGATTTGGATTTCCCTGACCCAGCCGTCAGCGGAGGAGTGGGACACGACAGGAACACTTTCAGTCAATCAATACTAAATCTAAACCAGATAATAAATAAGCTCTGAGAACACCAGGCAATTCTCTGCTTTAATATTACCAATTACAACTTTAATGCAGAACATTGGGAGTAGGCTAAACCCTGGTTCCTAGCTAACTACATATTTTCAAATAATAGTCAGGAAAGCAAGTGTTCTTGAAAAAATAAGGGCAGGAAGGGAGCTTTGTGTGACTAGTAATGTCATAGACAAAGAGAAGGCAGAATAAGAGATAAAGAGGGAACACAGGAGAAATTCCTAACTATATCTCACTATCTAGGAAGTCAGAACATTTTGAAATATGAATACTTAATGCAACTGAAGTTAAATTTCCAATACCTCTTCTCATTAGTTCACATTCAGATTCACAATTCCCACCGTCTCTTAAATTGTTCTGCTTTGATCTCTGGGCAAAGGCTTGCTTACGATGGGCAACATTTATGTTCAACTAGTCTTTTTTTTTTTTTTTTTGAGTATTGCAGAGATACCTTCTGTGTATGTGCTTCTCCATTCAGGAAAGCTGAATACATCCCTGATTGTACTTAAATATCAGTGTTGATTTGGGGTTATCTATCCTGAAGTCCATCAACAGTTTATATTGACACACAGACTTTTGGCATGTTTTTGATGCAGATACTTAATCTGCTTCCTTGACTGATAAGGCAACCCTTACTGATTGTTAATTGTTCAACTCATTGCACCACTCCCATAGAAGAAAAGCTGCCCACTTTACAAACTTGTAATCTTGTCTGTTTTCTGCCCAGTCAATATTTATTTAACTTATCAGTTAGGAATTGTCACTGGCTCTAAGCCTGAATGCTAGGTGTGCTCTGGTTTAAAAATGCCTGTTCAGCTTTTAACTGTAAATCAGACCCTCTGTTTGGTGCACTGAACTTTCTAGAAAAGATGCAGATGTCTGCAAGTTTTTTCACTCTGGCTATACTAGATTTCCAAGTTCAGTCTTGTAATGATGAGACCCAACTAAGGGCTTGTGTTTTCTGTTTGATCATAAGTTTCCATTAGCAAACTGGCCTCAGTAATTTCAGTCTGTCTCAAGCATTGAATGGTCAGTGAGATCAGAAGAAATAGTTTTCCAAAAAAGGAAAAGAAAAGAAAAGAAAAGAAGGGGACAGCAATTAAGAAGAGATATCAGGCTCAAAGCCAAGAATGACACATAGTAATTCTTCCACATTGATATTTAATGTTTCACACCTATAGACAAAACCTTACCACACTGAGCAGTCTGCTATCTGCATCTACTCCTTGTTTTCAACCAACAACCCTTCAGGCATCTTCTCTGTTGCTTTGTCTCCCAAAGCTGTTTTGTAAACCAAAGAGTTTCTCTGAATCAGCATAAATGGAGAGGTCAAGAGCGGTAGAATCCTGTTCAAAGTTGAAGCCATACATAATTAAATCCCCAGCAAGATTACATAACATGACTTTGAGAAAAATTCAAAGCACCCTCTGGAAATCACAAGGACTATTAAGTGCCTGAGTAGACTTATCTAATACAGCTGTCCTCCTAATGGATCTTGGTAATAATGGTCAGCTCCATGGCAATCAGGCAGATGTTAAGATCATGCCACTTCTCCTTCAAGATAGAAAACAGATCTAAAGTATTCCCATGTACAAGAATTGGACCCCTGATGATCCCAGGCAAGGACCATGAACTCACAACTCCCCATTTCCCATTTCTACCCTAGAGGAGGCAAGTTAAAATTCCCAGTACCAGTGAGCTAGGAAAATCTCAAAACAGTTCTAGCAACTCATATAGCAGGTTGTTGATAGCCGTTCCAACTTGTCTCTATAACTCAACTTCACAAACAAGGGTCACATCTATTTAATTGTGGAGCAGTGCCTCTGACTGCTTGTGAAGCTTCCCACATGGCAATAACCATTCTATATCCCCTATTCTAGTTTTCCCCTGTGCTGCATTACTGATTGAGATATGCCCCCATCTTCATCTTTACTGGTCTTGGTAACACAAGCCAGGTCAGCCTCTAATCCATGCTAAAATTAACTAGAGATTATGTAGACCTGGCCCTAAGCAGAAGCAGCCCAATCTCAGTGTCTTTGTGAACTTGGCAATCTAGCTTCTGGGTTTTGATATCTAACTTCACAGTTTAGATAGCACATAGATAGCCAGTTTTTGATGTTCGTTTATTATAAGTGGGATTATATGCCCAAAACTCCAGATAATAGAACAGCTTCTAAGACCACTTTTCTCCATAGCATGATTGAAGCAAATACTCTCTTTTCTCTGTACAAAAAAAAAATAAACTAAAAAAAATAGGAGTGGAGGGGGAGAGGCAGTACAAGATTGCAGGAAAGCTTTAGGTAAAATCATATACCAATCCCCTTTAGTGCAACAATTTGAAACTGGTATGAAAAAGCAGTGGGAGATCAATTGAAAACTCAATGGAAAATTACTACTAGATGATAGAAAGATGTTTCAAATGACAGCCTTCCCTTTATGAGAGAGTCCTTCGTTCTCACTCTGATTAGGAACAGCACCAGAACAGAAAGGTGAACTTCAAACTGAGCTCTCCAGCTTTTTTGGGAGTATGCAGGAAACTTAAAAAGATACACTATTATACAGTATACATAAATGGCAAAGCATGCGATTTATTCTTGCCATAGTTCCTAAGTTTAAAGGAGGATAAGGGACAAATGGACAAATAACACAGAGACGAAATTCCAGCCAATTGTCTGAACAAAATATCTCAAACACAGACTTGATGCCAGGGTAAAATAGAACTAGTGTTCAGGGTAAATAATTGATTAAGACAAAGAACAGATTAAATTTACCTCAGGGGCTGATCTAGCAGTACACTTGAGTTTGCAATGCAGTGTATACTCAGTAAACAGCCATAACAGCTCTTAGCTTTGTACTCTCCAAGTATACTAAGTTGTCATACATATTTTTTTAAAAAATGAAAAAAACCTTTTGTACAACATAAATGAACACCATTGCAAAGCCTTATTAATACCTAGAATGGTTTACTGGAGAGTGGAAGTTGACACTCAGATTGTGACTCCATTGTTTGATACATCCCAGTCATTTGTATAAATAGAATATATCATATATCTAATCCAAGCTAGATCACATAGGCAATCATAAATATAGTTCAAGATTGAATTTCTTTTCACAGTAGTCATTCTTCAGAACTGATTCATCTCTATCAATGAACATCAGAAATTTCTTGTAATTCAGATGATCCTAGTCCAAATATTTGTCTTGATAAGCCTTTTCAGTGGGATACAACTTGAACACTATAAGGTATATTTTATCAGGTAGTTTCCAGCATTTGGATCTGCTTGTGTTCAACACAAACACAAATCCAAATCCAAACAAAAATGTCAGTATCAATTTTGCTCGCTTTTCAGTTTGATGCTTATACATGCATGGTTCTTTGTTTATCTTTCAAAACTAGTCATGTTCTCTACAAAAACAGATAATAACCCATAGCACATATGTAACATCTCATGATAGTGGAGCAAGATTATAGCTTTATTCACATAAGAAGCTAAATTTAAAAGGGACTGTTTTGGCTTTAATTTTGGGCAGTGTATAAATTTAGCTAATGGTGAATTATTCAATAAATCTCAGTTAACCATGACATTTTACGATATGTAAAACTGGTGTTCCTTTCGGTAATTCATGGATTAATGTAGCTTTTGCGATACTTTTATTTGGCCTTTGACCTAACTGATGAAATCCCTCTGCAGATAATCAGATCAGATCAGATCTCTGGTTATTGTCCCCATAGTCTGTTGCAAGAAATAGGGTACAGCAGTGGTGGGTTTCAAAATTTTTTACTACCGTTTCTGTAGGTGTGGCTTGGTGGGCATGGCAGGGGAAAGATACTGTAAAAATCTCCATTCCCTCCCCAATCCAGGGGAAGGTTACTGCAAAATCCCCATTTCCTCCTGATCAGCTGGGATTTGGGAGGCAGAGAATAGATGGGGGTGGGGCCAGTCAGAATTTTTACAACCGGTTCTCCGAACTACTCAAAGTTTCTGCTACTGGTTCTCCAGAACTGGTCAGAACCTGATGAAACCCACCTCTGGGGTACAGGTCAGTAATGAGGACCAAATAATGAATCAAGATTGAAGGTCAATTCAGAAGGAGCAAATTAGAACCAGGAAGCAGCCTAAAAAAGCTATTAGGGCAGCTTATTTGGAAAATGGTCAACAAAACACAAAATCTGGCAAAGTGACAGAGAAAATATGCAAAATGACTTAGGACTTGGCTATCTGCAACACTTTCTGTCACAGTAAGAATCTATTTGGTTACTTAGAGAAGAAGGAGAAGTCCTGCTGAAGATACCCTCGCTTGTCAGAAGTCCCATTGTCTTCCTATGTAAGGAAGGCACTTCAGTTGTGTGGCTCCCAGGCTGTAAAGGCACTCTTCATAAAATGCCCTTGGCCCCAACTCTCCCACTGTTTTGGAAGTTAGTCAAAACATCACATTTATGTCAAGATTTCCATTAACAATTTATTTATTGTAAGATATAAAAGGAAAGTGGCTTTTAATGATACTAATTTATTCATTTATTGTTGTAAGATGCTTTGATTGTCAGAAAGCTATAAAGAACATAAATAAATAAGAAATTGGTAGGAGAGAATTTATTTAGACATTCACATCTGAGGGAACATTAGCGATACAATGCTGATTAGAGAGCCTAAAAATGTTTATGCGATAGGAAGCTGGATACAAAAAAAAAAAAGGAAACCTTCATGTTGGTGTTTTGTTTTTTCTTAATGAAGTTGACATGGAGATTGGATGGTAGAGACATCTGATGAATTTGTGAAACCCTGACATGGTCCAGATAAATACCAATTCATTTGGCCCTACAATTAAGTTTGCACAAAATAGCTTCACTCAGAAGACACACAGATGACAAATCTCTAAAGAATGCTGTCTGGTTTCATTGTTAAAAAAAGAAAGAAAGAAAAGAAAAACAGCAATATTTCCACCATCATTCTCACCCTCTTTTGGAAAAGAGGAAAACCAAATGTGAAATACTGCCTTTGCTTTGGGTCTCCATGGAGACAGTATAAACACATCTGCTTTCTTGTGAAGGTTGAAAGCACCCTGCACAGAATTTATAATTGAAAGGAATGAAAGACATTATTATTTCATGCTAAAACATTTCAGTGACAGGATAGAGGGAATTCAGCTGAATGTTGTAGGAGTTGGTCGTGGTGCAGTGTTTTGGGGCTATCATTTCCAACAATCAAGCTACAGGTCCAAGCTACAGGTTCCAAAGCATTGCCACATCGAAAATTGGAAAGTCTGGGCACAGTACATCCAACATTAAATTGACATCATGAAAAGAAAACAGGATGCAACGTCCTTATTCTTACCACTGAAAGTCAAAATGGCTTCACAACAGGACTCCCTTCTCCAAGCATAACTGGCCCATCATCTCCCTATTGAGCAGGCTATTGATGGCTTTTGTCCTCTTTATACATTTACCTGGGAACATGTCTCATTGAGTTCAACAGACTTACCCCTTATTTTATGCTAAATGAGAAAGGAAGATGCAAAGTCAGAATTAATGTATCTGACAAATCATAATGGTCTGGGAACACATTAAACTAAATCACAATGCATGGGTTCATCAATCATATTAAGTCAGGGTGGCATTCCATGGCCTAATGCCGTGATGGTGAACCTATGGCCCGCGTGCCAGAGGTGGCATGCAGAGCCCTCTCTGTGGGCATACAGGCCATTGCCAGCTGCTCTTTCGGTCTTATGTGTGCGGGAGCACCGGAAATCAGAAGATCAGCTGGCTGCCGTGCATCCACACACCGGAAACTGGAAGGCCAGTTGGCTGGCATGCGCATGAGCACCAGCCAGTTGGTCTTCGGGTTTCCAGGCTCCGGTGCATGCATGTGTTCCAGTTTTGGCACTCAGTTTGCTTTCATTGGCCTAATGGGTCACATGTCCCCATCCCAATTTAGCTATCTCCTAAAATTCATTAAGAGACCCAGTTTGATGTAGTGATTAAGGCATTAGTCTTCCAGTTCTTTTCACCATTAGCCATAGGAATTAGGCTCCAAGCCCTTCATGGTTTTTGCACTCTTTCCAGTTCCTCAACATCTTTCTTGAATTAGGAAGACCAGTTCTTCCTTTAAAAGATTTATTAGGCAATATGATCGGTGTATAAAAAGAAAACCTATTGAAAATAAAAGACAGACAGCCAGAATTTTTAGCCCTGCCCATTGTTAGTACATCACCGAAACACTACCATGTCCCCTTATGGTGCTTGAAACCAAAAATAAAGGCAAAGCCAAAATTATGTGTTCTGATGGAAAGATGTTCTCCAGCTATGTGTTAAATCAAAATTAATGTGTTTAGATAACATAACAAGCCAAATTTAAGCAAACCATATTACATTAGTAAGTGAATCCAGCCATCCTCCTCCACATCATCATCACCACCGTTTATATTTTGCCAATCTAACCATATGCTTTCTTTCCTGTCCTTGAGGTGTGATTAGTGTTGCAAAACTATAATAATGTATTTCTTCATTGTTTTTAAAAGTATAGCTTACATCTCAGTTTAAATTTTTAAATAAATAACTATAAAATTAGTAATGTTCAAAAAACTGCTTAACCACATGTTCAGATGTGCATTTAAATCAAGAACCGTGCATATCATTGTTTAACCTTTTCCATATTTTAAAGTTTCAGCTTCTGTCCTCCTCCACTAGCAGACCTTCTAAGAACAATTGTTATTTAGTTGTATATTTATACACATCACTGCACATTCATATTTGTTACAGAAATATCTTTTTAGTAAGTAGAAATACTAAAAAGTCAGACAGATTATGGAACTAATACATCATTCAACTGTGAAGCATGATTCCTGCTTTCCTGGAACTAGCTTCCTAGGCTGTATCATCTAATTAATCTTGTTGTCCAACAAAACCAAGATAGTGATAAACAGTATTGAGGCAATGGCTCTAGACAGCAATAATAGGCAGCTAAAGTAGATAGTAGTAATAAACTGCTTCTGTAGATAACTTCGACCCTGAAAAACAATGGGTGGAAAGAGCGATCACCTCAAGCTGCATTTCCATAAATTTTGAGTGATGGTCCCTCACTTTATGCCCATCAGGGAAGATAAAGTTTATACTGAGCGCTGTGTAAAATAACAACTTTGGAATTGAAAGGGATGAATGTATATGCGATCTGAAATTGGGGTAGGTTTTAAGACACAACAGTTTTATGAGGCTGTTTAAAAGAGAGTTGATCATAGAGAATGGAATTTGTATCTGGGCATAAAACTTTAATCAGGGTAGGTATGGATAGGAAAATTAACTGGGAGATTTGAAGGGAAAAGAATAGTGGTGCACATTTCAAAACTTCTGAAAGCAGCCATTGGCTATATCTTTTTAGACAATAGATATTGTAGAATAAGGTTTCTTAAACTATGTTCCATGGGACACACCTTTTCCTTAATCCTCTACAAGATGTTCTGTGAGTTCCTTTAAAGGCATTGACGGCCTAAAATCTATTCCTTCAACATATCTTTATGAGAAGTGGCTTTTCATTAAATTAAAATCAAATACCAAAAGAGACTGAATACTGTAGCAATTCTAAAATATTGTTAGAGAACTCCAGACATTGAAGAAATCAAATGCAAGTTCATAATCATTAATATTTGTAAAAGAAAGGCTATTTTTAGACATGTTTTATTTCAATGATACATTTATCTTTTTTAAAAAAAACAGGTGTGCATATTCCTCATTAAAAAGGTTTAGTCTTTCACGATCTTAATATAATTAACCAATAGTATTATTATAAATTGACTGGATTTATCAACTTGCCTGTTGATAAAGGCAAGTGGTACTTTAGTACTGAAAAATGTAATGAGAAGTTAATGGGAATGTGATGTTTTGATAGTACAGATTTCATCTTTACTTAGTAGTATGAATGAAAACCAATTATTTTCAGGATGCTGAAGAAGCTGCTTCTCCTACATTCTTCTGAGATTGATTTAAGCCCTTTTTTGATTTACAACTTGGAAACACTACATCAGAGAAAGGACTTGAGCCTGGGCATTAAACTGGACATGAGGCAGCTGTATGACACATATGGTAGAAGGACTCAATCAGCTCTGGGCTACATCAGAAGAAGCATCATATCAAAGAATCAGAATCTGGATTAGTGAGACCACAAGTACAATATTCTGTATGATTCTGATTGCCACATTTCCATACAGATTTTGACAAATTAGAATAGATTCAGAGAAAAAGGGAAAGATTATGCAGAGACCTTAAGACATGCCTTGTGGGGAAAGAATGAAGAAACATTTCAAGGAAAGACTTGGTGGGGAGAGACACAATACATGTATTCAGGTAACATAGAGAAGCTATAGGGAAGACAGTTGTAAACGATTTTCCATGACCACAGGAACTAATACCAACAATAATGGTGGATATTTAGAATAATAATTTGGAGAGAGAGAACTTATATCTTTATACCTCCAATTTATTGCTTCCTTATTTCTAAAAACATTTTTATTAACCTTCCATTATAAAAAAGATCTCCCAAGTATTTTGACATAAGAATCAAATATATAAAATCGTTTACAAAAAGGGTTAATCTTTAACATAAACAAAAATAAACAGAAGACAGCACAACTAAAATTCAGCCATATTTTTAAAAATTCTACTGGTTTAAGATACTAATTTAATTTCTTTCATGGCTTAATTTCAAAAGCAAATAGCCATCATAGGAAACAGCTCTTCTCTCAATGCCAACAACTGAATCTTGTTTAGCAATGGTGTGATACAATTCACACTCACATATCAAGAGCCATGGTGGCGCAGTAGTTAGAATACAGTACTGCAGGCTACTTCTGGTGACTGCCGTCTGCCAGCAATCTGGCAGTTCGAATCTCACCGGCTCAAGGTTGACTCAGCCTTTCATCCTTCTGAAGGTGGTCAAATGAGAACCCAGATTATTGGGAGCAATATGCTGACTCTGTAAACCACTTAGGACTGTAAAGCACTGTGAAGTGGTATATAAGTCTAAGTGCTATTGCTAAATGCTATTATCACTATTCAGGTAAATACTATAACTTTTTTATTAATTATAAAATAACATATTAAAAATGGAGATCCTGATCCAAAAATGCACATTTCACTGATATATATTTTTTTTTTACTGAAAACAGCCAGCCGTCTCTGTAACCCAAATGTTAACCATAAAAACTTGTATCCAAAAGCACGGTTAATGAAATTGCCTAATTATAGCATCTGTGCTTTTTATTTCTACCTTGCTAAAACAGTAATTCACTCTACAAAAATCACAAGTAAACTCCGATCATCAGTTAGAAGTCCATTTATTTTGGGGTGCTCATCAGTTAGAAGTCCATTTATTTTGGAGTGCCCATAATGTAGAATCAGGAAATAGATTCATTTCTTCTTAATAAAATTGCTGTTGAAGAAATGAATCTATTTCCTGATCCTACATTATGCTCCACTGTTTTTTCCTAAAGTTCGTTTAATTATATGCAATCGACTTCCTTCAAATAAACTGATATTAACTATGGATGTATCGTGTTGGGCAACCTAAGCTTGCTCTAGCCAAAAAGAAAAAAAAAAGACCTTGTTAATGAAGGTTAAATCTCAGTTATTGGGAAAGCAACAGCTGTGGCTGTAGATTTTCCCTTCCGCTCACAAAGGAAAGCAGGAAGGCTGAGGCAGCCCTGTGTAGTTCGTGCTGGAAAATGCTCCAGAGGGCTCTACCATCTGGGATGGTATTTTATTGTTTTAATCATTTTTAATTATCTCAGTAATTTGGTAAACTACCCAGAGAACTTTGGTTATTAGCCAGATTAGAAATAAGCCAATCAATCAGCCAACTGAACATACAATGCTGCGTTCCAACGGCTAAAATTCTACTTTAGGAGGGGCAGTAACCAAATCTAGAATAATAACACTAACAGCAGAAGTTCTGAAAACAATGTTTTAGCCCTGTGTCTCAGGGTGAAAAATCCGCCCATTATTACAGGGATTTTTTTTTTATCGGGGAGCGGGGGGTGGGGAGGCACAGTTTAAGCCCCAGGACTGCATTTGGCCCTGAAAGCTTTGGGTGATCCCTCCTGAGCTCTTTCAACTAAGTTGCAATATTTAATATGAGGATAGGACAATATTCCCTAGAAGGGAAGTGTAGCTGTGGATTTTAGTAAAAGTTTATTACAATTTAAATTAAATGTCAATGTTGAACTACTCTGAGATTTCAGTTTACATAAAATGGGTGTAGAAAAGTTTTAAATAAATAGAAGTAAGGAAAAGGATAGATGCTTAACTATATGGGAACCACACTTGAGTTGTAGGTAGAAATTAGAGCTGAAACTATTTTTTTAAGGGGGGAACTAATCATACAGTCAAATCAGAGGTGAGTTTCAGCAGCTTCTGACCAGTTCTGGAGAACCAGTAGCAAAAATTCTGACTGCCCCTGCCCCTATCTATTCTCTGCCTCCCAAGTCCCAGCTGATCGGGAGGAAATGGGTATTTTGCAGTAACTGTCCCCTGGAGTGGAGTGGGAATGGAGATTTTACAGTATCCTTTCCCTGCCATGCCCATCAAACCACACCGACCAAACCATGCCATGCCCACCAAGCCACACCCACAGAAGTAAATAATTTTGAAACCCACCACTCACTCAAATCCTACTTTGAGAATGCTTCCATCTCTGTCTCTGCTTTAGCTGGGTTGAACATAAAAGCCTGCCTCTCAATCAAGACCTTAAGGCAGTGTTTCTCAACTCCATCCTGAAGATCTGCAGATTTCAACTCCAAGCTGCCACTGTTGAGAAACATTGCTTTAAGACAATCATACACAGAAATAATAATGACATGAGTACTCCCATGTCCCTTACTGTTTTGCATTTGGCTATAACTAAGTATAATCATCAGTGCACTGAGGTCAACATGAACAACCATGTGGGTGACCATAAGCATTTGGTTCATAGCACCATGATGTAAAAACAACTATATGCATGACACAATGTCTGATACAAATAAGTAAGCCAGATTACACAAGGTAGCAATAAGAGTTGTATTAATTGATTGGTTTTCCAATGGCAAATTGCAAGCTGGGAACAAGAATCAAATCTGAATTAGGACCCAGGACAGGCATGGTAAGCAGAGCGTGGGAGCATTTAAAAATTTGTTTTCCATTATATTATTCACATGCATGCAATTTGTGTTCGTTAAAAAAAAAACCTTATTAGTGCTAACAGGAAGAGTAGCATAGTAACCTCATTTCTTAGATTAAATGTCTTCTACCTGCTCATCACTCCAGTACACAAAGTATGAATTCAGATCAATGAGCTCTTCAGATACTTTGTTGTTGTTGTTGAAAAGATTATTACACAACCGTCAATTGTATGATTGGCATCTTATTTAGTTCGGCTATCAAGGATGTGGAGCTGCAGGAAACAAGTGCCATAGAATCTCCTTTCTAGAGGAAGGATGATGGATGGATGGATGGATGGATGGATGGATGGATGGATGGATGGATGGATAGATAGATAGATAGATTGATAGATAGATAGATAGATAGATGATAGATAGATAGATAGATAGATAGATAGATAGATAGATAGATAGATAGATAGAATCTATTCTGCGACAATTACACATCTATGTAGTTTGCAGTTAAAAATATAGACATAGCAACAACTCAAAAAACAAATCAGTAAAATTTAAAATAGCCCACTGATGAACAGATTGGAAGCACAACAAACATGCTGTCTGCAAAACTAGTTGGAAATTATGTTGTCCAAGACAGAGGAAAAGCTATATCTCAGCAGGAAGCTGAGTGATTCCAGAGGATTGAGGCATCAATAGAACAGTATTGCTTTCTGGCAGCACTTTCATCTCCCAGATTGAAAGCACCCAGAACATGCCCTCTTGAACAGAATGGTCAGACTCCTGCAGGTGCCCTAGACTCATCCTGGAGGGCTTTATAAGTTAAAAATAGCAGTTTGAATTATACTTGGAAACCTCCTGGAAACTAGTGCAGTATTCACAAAATAAGCCTTATGGTGCTGAATTGTTTGTCCTCATAAGCAAGATTACATTGTACAAATGTAATCATTCCAATCTCCCCCCCGCCCCAAAAAAACCCCTCATTTTGCAAAAGTGTTTTTGCTTTTCTCTCCAATGTAAGAAGCTTCAGTTGTCTGAGCAAACGAGAGCTGGGAGGAAAGAAGATAAAACCTTCTAGCACAATTTTAGAAAACTTGAGTTGCATCCAGATAGGGCCACGCATGATTTGGTCCCAATAAAATCACATTCCGTTTGATTTCCTTTGGCCTTTTATGCACATGCAGATCCTTAGGGGAGGAAAATCAGCTTAATGCATTTTATGACATTTAGTTAGCATTGGCATCAGGAGGCTGAGTTTTGAAAGCTATACATTCATGTCTAGTTCTGTGATTAATATTATGGATATTTGATCCACATTTCTTCTGTTGTAGTGTACAATCCTGCCAGTTTGGTCTAAGCAGGGATCAGCAACCCGCGGCTCTGGAGCCGCATGTGGCTCTTTCATCCCTCTGCTACGGCTCCCTGTCGCTGGTCAGTGCCACAATTTGGAGAGGAGCTTCCGGTTAAGGGGGGGGTGACGCATGCAGTCCCAGGAAGAGACTCTTTGGCAAGGGTCAGGTTTTCTGGTCAGCTCCACAATTGATAGGGCTTGTGGTTAGGACAAGTAGAGGAAAAAGGACACCACACTAGGAGGAGACTCTATGGTGGGGGAACTGAACTTCCGGTCAGCTCCAGAATTGAACAGGGGCCTTCCGGTTAGAACCTTTATGGCTCTTTGAGGGTTTAAGGTTGCCGACCCCTGGTCTAGAGGTTAAAGCACCAAGCTAGAACCAGGAAACAGTGAATTCCAGTCCTGTCTTAAGCATGAAGCCAATTGGATGATCTTGGGCCAGTCAATGTCTCTCAGCCCAATTTATTTCACAGGGTTGTGTGAGGAAAATAGGAAGAAGGGAGGTATGTTTGCTGCCTTGAATTATTTATAACAAGAATAAAAGCAGTATAAAAATAAATAAATGAAATAAAAAGAAATCCTCTCTAACTTGGATCTGATGACGCATCCTGGAATATTAACTATCCTCATTCTATTTTGAAAAACTGTTGTGTTAGCAAATTATTGTTTCCTTTTTATTCTTCCCATCAGGACTTTCTTCCCCCACAAAATATATTAGGCAAATATAGTTAGTTACTTGTAATTCTTCACTGAATGTCTAAAAAAAGATTCGTTGAAGTACTTTGATTATGGGACTGCAACGTATTTTATTTTTGTGAGAACAAAGAAAAAAGTCCAATATTACCATTCACTCTCTTGAAGCTGATTAATATTTATAAATTTTTATATCTAGACTGAAAAAGCAAACTGAAACCAATGCAACTGCTTCCAACTTCCTAATACATTAGAAAACAAAAATAAAGAGTTGACTAGTTCTGATTTTAAAATGAAAATACTTTGTATATCTTGCTATTAGCTTCACCTCACTTAAATACAACTGATCCAATCCATACTACACTATACAACGCTGTTACAAACCTAGGTCTTGAACAACTTGTAACTAACAATACAAGACTCAACAACTGCCTTGATCTCATCTTCTGCAACAACTCCAACTCAATTTATGGACTACAAATTAAAGAACCTTTTTCCAACAGTGACCACTGCATGATTGATTTTCGTCTCAATATACGTCTATACTTAGATCGCAATAACAATAGTATTCCCAGCTACAACTTCAAAAAAGCCAACTACGATCTTATAAACAATGATCTTTCATTTCTAGACTGACAAAATCTGTTTGCAACCTGCACAACCGCTGAAGACCACTATAGTGTTTTCCTACTTGAAATCAATAAAGTCATTAAACTATATGTACCACAAATGACCACCATGACCAGGAAAAGCAAACTACCTATATCAATAAAAAAGCTTCAATCAAAAAAAAATCACTCTGGAAAAGAAACAAAAAAGGCTATGTAGCAAATTTCAAAAACCGCTACAAAAATATATGCAACCAAATAAAAACTGAATGCACAAATTACCACACCAAGCAAGAAGAGGACCTTCTGCGCACAAATACCAATCGTGCCTTTTATAATTTTGTTAACAATAAACTTAAAAACTCAAGATCCATCCCACCACTAAAAGATTCTAACAACAAAGAATACAATGACGAAACAGTTAAAGCTAACCTCTTCAACATTTTCTTTGGCTCAGTTTTTGTTAACAGCAATAACACATATCCGACATTCCACAAACATACCAGCATTGAATATGATGACTTAACCCATATAGATTTCACAGAAGATAACATTGAAAAAGCTCTTCATAACTTGAAACCATCTCTATCTATTGGACCTGATGGACTATGCGCATACTTCTTAAAAAAACTTTCCACTAATATAGCAGAACCCCTAAGCATAATCTTTGACAAAGCTTTCACTACCAGTTCCTTTCCCAAACTTTGGTCACTAGCCACAGTCATCCCTATCTTCAAGAAAGGAGACCCCAGCTTAGTTGAAAATTACAGACCAATCTCTCTGTGCTGCGTCACCTGCAAAGTCATGGAATCAATCATCAACCAATCCATTACCTCACACTTAGAAACTAACAACCTACTCTCCAACAAACAATTTGGTTTCAGGAAAAAATTATCATGCAACTTACAACTTCTTCACTGTAAAAACATATGGACTACAAATCTTGATCAAGGCAAAACAATAGATGCAATCTACATAGACTTCTGCAAAGCCTTTGACTCAGTAGTACACGATAAACTTCTCCTAAAACTAAAATCCTATGGCATTTCAGGACCCCTTCACAAATGGATATCTGCTTTTCTGTCTAACAGACAACAAGTGGTCAAAATTGGCAATGCTCTATCAAATCCTGTTCCTGTCAAGAGTGGCGTTCCTCAAGGCAGCGTCCTTGGACCAACACTCTTTATACTATACATTAATGATCTTTGTGACCAATATCAAGTAATTGTGTTCTCTTTGCTGACGATGTCAAACTATTTAACACCACAGACAATGCATCTATCATCCAAAAAGACCTTGATCATCTAATCACTTGGTCTAAAACTTGGCAACTCCAAATCTCAACCAGCAAATGCTCAGTCTTACATATTGGAAAAAAGAACCCAAACACTAAGTAAATACTTGATGGACATTACCTTACCGATGACCCCCACCCCGTTAAAGACCTTGGAGTTTTCATGTCAAATGATCTAAGTGCCAAAGCCCACTGTAACTACATAGCAAAAAAGGCTCTAAGAGTTGTAAACCTAATCTTGCGTAGCTTCTTTTCCAAAAACACTACACTACTAACCAGAGCATACAAAACATTTGCTAGACCAATTCTAGAATACAGCTCGCCTGTTTGGAACCCTCACCACATCTCTGACATCAATACAATTGAACGAGTCCAGAAATATTTCACAAGAAGAGTTCTCCATTCCTCTGAAAACAACAAAATACCTTATCCCACCAGACTTGAAATCCTAGGCTTAGAAAATTTGGAACTCCGTCGCCTTCGACAAGACCTAAGTTTAACTCACAGAATCATCTATTGTAATGTCCTTCCTGTTAAAGACTACTTCAGCTTTAACTGCAATAATACAAGAGCAACCAACAGATTTAAACTTAATGTTAACCGCTTTAATCTAGATTGCAGAAAATATGACTTCTGTAACAGAATCATCAGTGCTTGGAATACTTTACCTGACTCTGTGGTCTCTTCCCATAATCCTAAAAGCTTTAACCAAAAACTTTCTACTATTGACCTCACCCCATTCCTAAGAGGACCATAAGGGGCGTGCATAAGCGCACAAATGTGCCTACTGTTCCTGTCCTATTGTTTTTCTTTTCTTCTTCCTATATATATATAGATGCTTATACCTCCCAATATTTACTCATATATATGTTTATATACTATATAATCTTTTTATATGATGTTGTGACAAAATAAATAAATAAAAATAAAATAAATAAATATTATTTTTAAAAATAGAAAATACACTTAATAACTAGGGCCAGTTACACTGCCTACTATTTATTACTTTTGGGACATATATACAGTAGTCCTGGGTTTTAGAGTCAAGCTAGATCAATTAAAAATTTTATATAGCTGTTGGTGAAAAACATTTGTTCAGTAGAAAGCAATAATAGTCAGGCTAATGACACAGATTGAAAAACCTTTTTTAGGACAAACCAAAATGACACAAAACCATGTTCAAGTCCTCCAGATATCATCCTCAGCACAATGCTATAACAGTCATGAAATGGGGGAAAAACAGAAATGTTCAAAAGAATTATGGCAGATTTTACAGCCATGCAGCCTACAGTTCAAAGTCATTCTAATGTGAAATCTGTAGACTGACTGCATTTGTTATTGAAAGATGTGATGCTGTCTGAAAACACAAAAGCCTTCCATCTCCAATTTATCTCTTGCCTTGAGCGACATATTCAGGCTCCTTGGTCTGAATAAAGCACATTTCTAGAATCATTATGGTCTTTGTCTGAGTAAAGCTAGAAAAATAATGATAGCAGACTTCAATCATCAATCAATCAATCAGATCTCTATTTTACTCATAGGCTAGCAAGAAATACATTTGGGGAGGAAAATTACTTATTTCAATAGTAATACTGAAACTTGTAAGAGTTTAATTATAAAAAGCAACTAAAAGCTAAGTTTGCTAAAACAACACTACAATATTAAAGAAGGTTTAAAATGTCTCTTAAGAGAGAAGAAGGAAGATGTGATTGAGGGAATACTTTCAATAGCACAACATAAGAAAATTGCCCTGTTTCAGCCCCTGCAAACCCTATTAAAAAGATCAGATACAAGGTAATGAGAAATAAATTCTGTTCTGTCCTGGAAGCTACTGACCTTGAAATAGATTGTACTACTAATATTGACTGATCAGATGTAAGAATATTTCTTAGATTCTAAATCAATGTTTACATTCATACACACATATGTAGGTAATTTTTATTAAAAATTTTAAACAAGAAGATATTAATAGAAACTAATATTTGAATACTGCTCACCTGCCTGGAACCCTCACTATATTTCAGACATCATTACATTAGAAGAGGGTCCAGAGATATTTTACTAGAAGAGTACTCAAATCTTTGCTCGAAATAAAATTCCCTATACCACCAGGCTTGAAATTTTAGGTCTAGATAGCCTCGAACTATGTCGTCTATGTTCCGACCTATGCTTAGTTCATAAAATTATTTACCAAAACATTCTACCTGTAAATGAGTACTTTAATTTCAACCATAATGACACAAGGGCTATCAATAGATTTAAACTCAATGTAATTCGCTCTAATCTTAATTGTAGGAAATATGACTTCTGCAACAGAGTAGTAAATGTCTGGAACACTCTACCTGATCCTGTTGTTAGTCTCTCTAATCCCCATACCTTTTACCTTAAATTGTCTACCGTGGACCTTTCATGTTTCTTAAGAGATCATTAAGGGGGCGTGCATAAGCACACCAGCGTGCCTACTGTCCCTGTCCTACTATTCCCAATTATATGTAATCATTCTATGTGTTTATGGCTATGTTTTGCCTATTTATATCCTTTTTTTGTGCCAATGTGTCCATGTCTATACTGTTACTTGTTTCCTTGTTGTTGATAAAAGAAAGAAAGAAAGAAAGAAAGAAAGAAAGAAAGAAAGAAAGAAAGAAAGAAAGAAAGAAAGAAAGAAAATATGAGGAACATAAATGTTATTTGTTTGTCAACAATCTACTAAGCTGGCCATATGCACACTGCTGCTGGCAAAGGAAATAGTGAGTTTGTTTGTTCTTTTTAAAAAAAACAGCCTCCTAATATACTTTAACATAATAACAGAGTTGGAAGGACCTTGGAGAACTTCTAGTCCAACCCCCTGCCGAGGCAAGAAACCTTACACCATTTTAGACAAATAGCTATCCAACATTTTCTTAAAAATTTCCAGTGTTGGTGCATTCACAACTTCTGCAGGCAAGTTGTTCCACTTATTGATTGTTCTAACTATCAGGAAATTTCTCCTTAGTTCTAAGTTGCTTTTCTCCTTGATTAGTTTCCACCCATTGCTTCTTGTTCTACCCTCAGGTGCTTTGGAGAATAGTTTGACTCCCTCTTCTTTGTGGCAACCCCTGAGATATGGGAACACTGCTATCATGTCTCTCCTAGTCCTTCTTTTCATTAAACTAGACATACCGAGTTCTTGCAACCGTTCTTCATATGTTTTAGTCTCCAGTCCCCTAATCATCTTTGTTGCTCTTCTCTGCACTCTTTCTAGAGTCTCAGCATCTTTTTTACATCGTGGCGACCAAAATTGAATGTAGTATTCCAAGTGTGGCCTTACCAAGGCATTATAGAGTGGTATTAACACTTCACATGACCTTGATTCTGTCCCTCTGTTTATGCAGCCCAGAACTGTGTTGGCTTTTTTGGCAGCTGCTGCACACTGCTGGCTCATATCTAAATGGTTATCCACTAGGACTCCAAGATCCCTCTCACAGTTACTACTATTGAGCAAGGTACCACATATACGGTACCTGTGCATTTTGTTTTTGTTTTTTTGCCTAAATGTAGAACCTTACTTTTTTCACTGTTGAATTTCATTTTGTTAGTTACCGCCCAATGTTCAAGTCTGTCAAGATCCTTCTGTATCCTGAGTCTATCTTTAAAATTTAAATTGAACCTTCAGATGTTGCTGAACTACATCTCCCAGCATCCAATATGATTGGTTGTAGCTCATTCTTAAGGCCACGTGTTAAGTCCCCTCTTTGCCCTGTTATAAATTGATAAAATGCTCCCAGTTACTAGCTCAGGGTTTATGCCACAAGTTGTCTGCATAAATGATCCATTTCAGTCATTTTCACAGTTATGCACATATGGGAATAATTCCGAAAGCCATTACACTATTGTAAAATGCACTATTACAACAGGTGCCAGAAATCCAGGATTTAAACACAGTCTTCTCTTGCTTTGTTCTTTTTATTTCATTTAAGCTTTTTTTTTTTTTTGGTGAAAATGAAGGCAGGGACTGGGGAGGGGATTTCTATATCTTTTTTAAAATGTGAGCCAAGAGTGCAGATAATGAGTTCCTTCTGTGTATCTTGTGTATTATGAGACAGCCAGACAATAAGATACTCAAAAGTTTAGATATAGACAGGCAGCAAGACGTGAAGGCAGTATAGGAAAGAACTAATGAGGAGGGCCCTTCACTAAAGATAAGAAAGCCATCAAATTTGCTATTTGCCTGTTCTCAGGCATTCAGGCAGCTCTTGAAAAGAAGCCATGGGATGAATTCTTAGGGGGGGGGGATCTTTTTTCTTTTTTTTTTTTTTTGAGCCATAGGCATTATCAAAAACCGACAATGATTTTTTTCACATGGCTGGGTATAGGATTTAATGGTTTTTTATCACCATGAGATAAAAAGAAAAGCTTCCCTCGTCTCTTTTTTAAAATGAAATACATTTATTTTTCCAAGGCCCGAAATGAGACTTACAGTGAATATACAATAGGCTTGTGTTGAACACTCATATAGTAAAAAAAAAAAATTATCTACAGATATTGCTTTATTGCATTTCATTTCATTGTAATGAGGTTGTTTCTCTGATTGGAGAAACTTTTCCCAATTTGATGGTGTCCTTCTCTTCAAGGGAAGTTATTAGGGACCATAGTGAGTGGCACCAGAGAAAGCTTTGGAGAGAAATGGCCTCTTCTCTTGAACCTGAGGATAGGTAAAAGATGTTCACCCTACTCTCTGATATTTCTGTCCCCTACATAATCAGCTGGGAGAGCAGAAGGAGAAGTGTTCTTATTTCCATTTGAATAAAGGGAAGCTTCCCTATGCATTATTAAACCTTGTAGAATCTTATTCCCATCTTCAAACAGATAAGAGTGGAATTCACTTTTTTTTTAAATATCTGGGTTGATTTTAGGAGGGGAGAGGGAATAGATGAGACTATCATAGCAATAATAGTATAATAATATATAATATATAATATATATATATATATATAATATAATATATATATATAATAGTATAATAATAGTAGGCACGCTTGTGCATAAGAGCACAAGCGTGCCTACCGTTCCTGTCCTATTGTTTCCTTTCATTATATCCAATTAATATAGTTATTACATACTTATGCTTATATATATGCTTATATATAGTATAGTTATTTTGTGCATATGCTTATATATACTGTTGTGACAAAATAAATAAACAAATAAAATAAATAAATAAATATCTGCTACTCACTTTCTAGTCCTCAGACATTCAGACATTCAGACATTTTACTAACATGTTTTTAAAACAATTGAACATTTTAAGAAAGGAGAAATATACACATGTATACATATACATACATACACTGTTACTACCAGTTTGCCAAGCACCAGAAATGTGAGTGCGCGCCATCCACACTTGCGTGCGGCATCACAAAACATGGCAATTCACTCGCATGTAGCATCCGCACATGCATGCAAACGTCAAAAAAACAGCAATATAGGATGGGATTGTACCCCGGCAGGTGGGCGGGGCAGGCCCACCTGCAGGTCGCCACTACCGGTTGGCCCGAACTGGTCCGAACTGGCTGAATACCGGAGGAAAGTGAAAAAAATAAAATATAACAAAGTAAAAAAAATCTAAACAGTATTAAAAACAACTTGCTTGCCAATTATATTCTTCCCTTCCATCTGTTAATTAGAACTAATCTATTATGAAATGTTTCTAATGTCTATTTGATTCTTTTATTGTGAATTTTGCCTAAATGAAAAGATTCAGGAAGATGGATTCTTCCTCTCTGCTATCTATTCTCCTTGTATCTTTCTCTGTATTCTCACCTTCTTCCCAGTCTTGGAGTAATGCATCATAGAACAGCCTTCCTAGTTAAACAACAGGTATTTGTACAAATGTCAAGAATCCAGATAAACTCTGAATTCTGGAGGGCAAAAGATATTGCCTAGGAAATGGTTAAACAAGAGTGGGGGATCCCTCAGAAGCTTAACAGTCACAGGAAGAAACTTAGGAAGGACCCACACTAATTAATTGAGTGGGTTAAAGTGATGGAGGTAGATTTGTATCTTCAGATTTGAAGGAATCATCTAATCATGTTTCCTGGGGCTTTCTTGAACTTCAGAATTGGGAGTATCCAGAAAGAAGGAGGACCAATGGGATTCTCCCTTCTGCACATCATCAGTCTCTAGGCAGAGTCTCCCTTGACTTCACCCACTGGAGGAGAGAGTTCCACGTAGAGAAGAAGCCCAAGTTAATTATTCAAGCCAAGATCTCCGCTTCTCTCTCTCCACAGAACTGTCTTTCCTTCCAGAGACTCTACCAAGACTGATGATGCTCAAGCAGGGAGAATTCTAATTGGTGCTGCCCCTTGTTCTGGCCCCTCCCACCTCAAAATTCTGAGATAAACACTTCCTCCCCCCAATGAAGAACATGCAGGCTGCCAGTTGATTGGCGTGTGCGCATGTATGGCAGTAACTGGAAGCCTTGCTGGCTGGCATGCATGTCTGTGCCGGAAACCATAAGTACCTCATCCTGGGCAGCTCCTCTTCCTGATCGTAGCTCTGATGAGAGTGTGCATGATGCGTACACGTGTGCACACACAACGTGCTCCTTTTCCAGCACTTGGTCCTGCACATGCATGCACACATGCTCCCTTTTCAGCACTTGGTGCTGACCTGATCTGTCAGACTTCTTAGGCAATGGATTTAATGTCATGCTATTTTTAATGGTTTAAACTGACACTGCTTTTCCTAAAGGAATCCAGAGACAGGGAGCTTGGGCTGAAAATGTTCTTAGTGACCTTTATTCTCACCTTCGTCACTATAACTTCTAGGATTTACAGAATTATTGAATCAGTATAGCCGCTTTCTTAATTGTTTCTGCATTTATTTAAATACTTCTCATTAATAATCTCAAAGCAGTTTACCCTCACCGTTCTTCAACATAGAATCTTCAAATGTGCCAAGCCAAATGTTTACTCACATGTTTTTCCAGTCCTTATGAGATACAGCCAATTTCTTGCAAGAAATCCTTTCTGTAACCATGGTACAGAAATCCAAAGTTTTCTGATGGCTTACTTCTAAAATCCTTTGTTTCCTCATTGGGTGTTGACCTTCTGTTTGAAGTACATATGGAAATATTACCTGTACTCCTAACTTTTTTTGCCTTTCTACTTAACTGCTCATAGTCTCTTGATATTTTTTCAGACTTTGTGTTGCATTGTTTGTCCCAACATAAAAGAGATAATAATCAGTGGGCTTAACAGGTGCAAAGAATTCTATAAAACAGAGCCAGAATCCAGCTTAATATTCATATGAAAATCCTAAGAGTAGGGAATAGATATGCATTTGATTTCTATTAATTCAGTATAATCTCTTCAAATATCCATGCACATACATTTGTAAATTTTGAGGTTTTTGTTTAGAAAGATTCAACAACTTCAAATGTTTAGAAATATCCTGCCCTAGAAATCATTCTTTATTCTGCACTACCTCTCCATCCTCATTCCAAATTAGTAAAAATCAGTTCTGATGTAATTGTATGTTTTTTTTCATTTGGTAACCATCTTTCAGTGAAATACTATAAGAAGACATCTAAAGGAAACTCTTCCAATTGTTCCTTTTCAGAATGAAATATAGGCAAGCAGGCAGGGGTGAAATTAAAAAATTTTTCCCTACCAGTTCTGTGGGCATGGCTTGGTAGGCATGGCAGGGGAAGGATATTGCAAAATCTCCATCCTCATCCCACTCTGGGGCCAGCCAGAGATAGTATTTGCCGGTTCTCCAAACTACTCAAAATTTCTGCTACCGGTTCTCCAGAACCTGTTAGAACCTGCTGGATTTCACCCCTACAAGCAGGAAAGTTTTAGAAATGTGTATAGTAGAAACCAGCATCATCAGGAGGTTTCTCTGCCAACTCCAACAACAGAGCAAGCTCAAAAACATCACCAAGAGAAATATGGAAGAAATTCTGAAGCTTCTTAAAAAATGGGATGGTGAAAAATGGCATTTCTCTTTCACATAGAAATAAAATATTCAAGAAACCAGAATGCAGATTTCAGGACATTTATGCAGTAAATATCCTAAATGGGATAAGATTATTTGTAATTATAATTAATAACAGCAGATACATAACACCAAGACTGAAGAGATGCTTTCTAGGAGAATCAGTTTAAGGAAGTTGCAGCAGGTATAGCTGTGTTAGGCCTCAGAAATGTAGGAGACTCAAGCAGGATAGCAAATAGAAACAGGCTATGAGTGTACAAAAGCAAATATGCTACAACTGCTTTTCCTGACTTTCTTCCCCCTAAGAGACCACCCAATCGCAGGTCAATGGGGTTTGAGATCAGGTTTGCATTAACTAACAGGCAGAATGATTGGCAGGATCATTATCCTAAGCCCAAAGATGCTGCTATGTTCCCAATAATTTTGTAATGCACAAGCTGTTTCTTCTAAAAAAAAATTCCCTTGTTACTCCTTCTCATTTTTGCAGAAATCCATTTGCAATATTGCTCCAGGGCTATGGCTAGAAGGACTCTTCCAAGAGTATTGTCTTCAATCTCCAAAGAAACCAGTATTGTTTCCTAAAGAAAAGCTTTCTATTTTTAACAGATTCTCCATGGAGCTTCTGTTGTTTATTACATCATCTCATCTAAACATTGTGCACTTCCTTTAAATCTTGTAGTTAAAAAGAATCAGCAGAATCCATATCTATCTTAATGAGTCACTAAATAAAGTTCTACGGGTGCATATTTTAAACATTTTGCAATCCTAGATAGCTAAAGTGGGCCTGATGGTCTCTTTGATGTATGACCAAGTTGCATCTAAAAGGTCACTTCCTCAGAGACAGAGTAGCTGATAAAAGCCAAAGTTATTAGTAATTTCACAGCTTGTTTGGTCAGTTTGTGTGGCATTTGATGCCTTTCAGAGAATTTTACCGAGGAATTTCATGACAAGGAAATATGTTACATGGAAAAAGCACCATAATTAGTTTGTGTCACGGAAAGCATTCCATTTCATAACATTAGCTTCTTTTTAAAATATTTTAAAGTGTCAGATATGCCTTTAATTTAAAAAAAATGACAATTAAACCTCTAGTCATGGGAAGTATCTGAAGAATGAGAATGTGGGAGTTTATTTTCAAATTATTTTTCAGCATATACCAAATGTGGCAATTGTTAGAAAAGGAGAGAGTGGTGAAAACACCACATGCTTGTGTTTCCTAAAGTCAGCTAGAAAGAAATGCTAACTGTGGTGAAAATAAAGTTAAAAGGAAATACTTTAAATTGAGTGAATTGATTGTTGCAATTAATCAGAGCTTCCATACCATGCCATTATAAGAATCAGAAAAGTATAGAGTTTGACTGAGACAGGGAGCTGGAAAGCTACCAACAAACTAAGCTGCTTGCTTCAACTTCACCTTACGCTTGATGCAGTAGGCAGGTAAATAGAAAACTGTAATTTTTGTAACTGTAATTATTGCCTATTGGAAGGTTTTTTCACATCTCTTGCCAGATTTTATGTTGGGTTATTTACAACAGATAACGTAATGGAGGTTTGTTCTTCTGAAGTTTTGAGTTTTCTTTCAACTTGCTAGGCAGGAAGCTGTAAGAATAGATGTTTCCTTTCTTTATATATACGCTTATATGTTGTGTGGTTGTTTCATGCTTATGCTTATATATACTGTTGTGACTAAATAAAATAAAATAAAAATTCCAAAGATGTGAAAACACTGATAAGATTTATTGCAGAAAAGTTGATAAAGTTGATGTTGAAAGAATTCTGTTGACTGTAGTGTTCTAAATGTAAAGCCTATTCATAGCAAATTCAAAATTCAAATTTTTGCACTTCTTTGTTCTGACACAGACACAGACTTCAGAGGATAATTAGAACTGCAGAAAAAACAGTTGCTACCAACCTGCCTTCCATTGAGGACCTGTATACTGCACGAATCAAAAAGAGGGCTGTGAAAATATTTACAGACCCCTCACATCCTGGACATAAGCTGTTTCAACTCCTACCCTCAAAATGATGCTATAGAGCAATGCACAGCAGAACAACTAGACACAAGGACAGTTTTTTCCTGAATGCCATCACTCTGCTAAACAAATAATTCCCTCAACACCGTCAAACTATTTACCAAATCTGCACTATATTAATGTCATCATTCACATCATCCATCTCCTCTACCTATGACTATATGACTTTGTTGCTTGTATCCTTACGATTAATATTGTTTTTAATTAATATTAATGTTTTGATTAATATTGATTGCTTATTTGTACCCTATGACTATCATTAAGTATTGTACCTTATTATTCTTGATGAACATATCTTTTCTTTTATGTACACTGAGAGCATATGCACCAAGACAAATTCCTTGTGTGTCCAATCACACTTGGCCAATAAAGAATTCTGTTCTGGTCTGTTCTATTCATAGAGAATGCAAGGTTCAAATTTTTGGACTTCTTTGTTCTGCCCACACAATGTAACCAGCTAGAAGCCGCTCTCTTTGGTCAGAGGGAGAATTTTTAACTTCTCTTTTGTTTTAATCATTTGGTGACCTCTTGTGAACCGGTTCTCACAGAAATGCTTTCTGGCTTCATTTTAAACAAAATGCAGCAGGCAGCTTAAAGTAAGGTTATTTTGTGAGTGTGAAAAATCTGCTGATATGCTGCTTAGACTGGACATAGCAGAAAGCTCTTTGGGATTTCTGTTGTCCATTGGGAGACTCTCCTGTTTCATTGCCTTTGAGACATCAGTACATAAGCCATTGTTGTCTAGTGCCATATGGATCTACTCTCTCACTGACTTCCTTAACCTGAAGAGGGAGAACTTGCCCTTCTATGATGTCTTGGACTTTGGTCCAGCTTCTGTGAACTTCTTTAACTGTGTTATCTGTGTCTATTTGTGGACACTTTGTCACATGCAGATATATAGGACAATAATCACTGAAATATTGGTAAGACATTATTCTACTCCAGGGGTCTCCAATCTTGGTCACTATAAGACTTGTGGACTTCAACTCCCAGAATTCCTCAGCCAGCTTTGCTGACCAAAAGAGACTAAATCTCGTTCAGATGATTTTTTTTTTATAAAAAGTTTTATTTTTACAATCATATCAAATAATTCATCCAATGTACAGTTATATACAATTAGTCGGGCTTGCCCAGTCACCACCACCCTTTTTAACACTCTTCCCTCTTCTACCTTCTTTTACTTTCCAAACCTTCCTCTCCTTCTCTTATCTACAACCGCTCCTCCTCCACCCTACACCTTCCTTCTCCTCTACTATCCCTCTTCCTTCCTCTTCTCCTCTTTCCTACCTCCTACTCTCTTTTCTCCCTCCTCACCGTTCTAAAATGGTAACTATGCAGACCCGACCCTACATTAATTATATTTCTTCAATAATCCCTGTACATTAACCATCACTCCATCTCTACCAAACCCCCCAATTCCCTCCCCTTACCCCCACCCCCACCCCGACTTCCCAGAACAAAATGCCGGGTATCAAAACTAACAATCATAATCCAAAATAATTCCTAAATTATAATCTCTAGTCACACCACACTTAGTCACACTCTCAATTCCCCTCTCCTTCAAAAATATATCTAATACAAAATATTTCCTAAATTTACTCATATGCTATTCGATATTTTTTTATCTGATACTTATTTTGAATATAATCAATCCACATTTTCCATTCTAAAATATATTTTTCTAGTGTATAGTCTTTCAAGTAAGCGGAGATTTTGTCATCTCTGCCAGATTTGATACTTTGAGTGTCCATTCTTCGATTGTAGGTAATTCTTCTTTCTTCCAATACTGAGCAATCAAAAGTCTTGCGACTGTTATTAAGTTCAAAATCAATTTAGTCTCTATAGCTGTATAGTCCATAATTATTCCTAGTAGAAAGAACTGGAGTAAACTTAATCTTCATTTTCAAAATATTCTGCATGATCCACCATACTTTAATCCAAAATGCTTTAACTTTTTTACAAGTCCACCATATATGGTAATAAGTAGCATCTTCACAATCGCATCTCCAACATTTAGCAAGATCTAATATGTGTTTCTTGTAAACAGGTAATGTCATTTTTAAATTGTTTCAAATAATGAAATACTTTCCTTCTCTTCTGCGGTGAATTCAGGCCATTAACATTCCAAGATAATAGTTTAATTGCCATTATCGGCCGAAGGAAACTTTTGGAACACCAGCCGCAGATCACATTTTACTTTAGGCCTTGCTCCTCCCACTGTTTCCGTTGTAGTAGTTGCCAGTTGTTGTTATGCCTTCATCTCTTGTTCCTTGCGTTTAGCAGCAGCTCTTGTCAGCCTATGTTCTTTTGAGTCTAGACCCGTCGTAGGTATTTCCAACACTTGTAATAAATCTTCTTCCATCACAATCTGTTCTTGTACCTGCTTCACTTCTCTTTCCTTCACTTCAGCCTCCCTTCTTCTAGCTTCCAATGGGGGAAGACTTCCAACTTTTAATACCTCAACATAAAATTCTCTTGCTTTTCCAACCGTATTGAAACGATTTACTTTCCCTGCATAATATACTATTATACCAGTTTTTTAAGTTCATTCACCAGGAAGGCAAATTCCTTCCTAGCCCTTGACATTTTTGGTGGGATTTCCTTTAATATCAAAATATCTTGACCAGCAATCTGAATCTTCTCCCCCTTATATGAAGCTTGCAAAATCTGATTTCTCACTGTTCTGTTTGTAAAATAAATAACAACATCCCTTGGCAACTTTTTTTGCCTTGCTATCCAAGAATTCACACGATATATTTTATCAATTTGATAAGCCACATCTGCTGGACGAGCTGCTAATATCTCAGCAAATACTTCAGAAAAAATTTCCCTTAAATTCTCTTCCTTATTTTCTTTCAAACCTCGAATTCTAAGAGCAAATTCCATATTTCTATATTGTATCAAAACTATTTCATCCTCTGTTTTTTCCATTTTACTTTGAAATTCATCCATTTTATTTTCTAATTTTAAATTATGTTGCTTAATTTCTTCAACCTCCTCTTCCAATAAAATCACATTCGTTGCCAAACTTTGTACTGCCATTACAAATCCTTCTTTAACTTCTTTATTTCCCACTTGAATTTCTGATATCTGCTCTTTCATTTCAGACATCTCATCAGTTATTACTTTAAATTTTTCTTCTATAAAGCCTTTTAAGTTCTCTTGTAACGCCTCTAAATTCAATGTTCTAGTCTCTGCTGTATGAGCTGGAGAGGCACCAGCTGATAAAGTTCCAGAGCTCTTTGTTACAGTAGACTTTAATTGTTTGGCTGCCATCTTCTATAAAATTATTTATTTATTTATTTCCAACTTAATATTCACTTTAAATCTTCTTAACCTCTAAGAAACACAGTCTTTTAAAGCAGTATGATGATTTTGATCTATGAATAGATAGAACTGATTGAATGTTTAGCTATTTTTTCCCCAGAAAAATCAACAATTTGAGAATTGCACAGGAGTAATCATATTGAGTAATATCAATGCTCTTTCTCAACAAATGACAGGTTTCTGAGTACACTGGTATGGTATGCTTATTGTATCAAATCTTACAAGATGAACCCAATAAATACCAGAGTTTTAATAGCATCTGTCACACAGAAAATGAATTTTGCAAAATAAATAAACCTTATGTTTTTATTGGGTAAACTTTATTTAGCAGAAGCTTTTTTTTTTTTGCAGGCTTCTAGGTTCCATATGTTTAACCAGAGTATTAAAAGTTAATTATTCAGCAATTTTCATCCATTTTTGAAAATTTCTATCCAATTCTTATTAAAAAAATGTTGAGTAAAAATTATTTACATTAAATATTATTTAATAGCTATTTTTGTACTTTGAAAATGAAAACCAGAACAGAATTATGTATGGCATATATTAAAGTGACTTGGAATAGAAATAGAATAAACCATTTGAAAATACAAAGCAAATTAAATGTAACTAAACCATATCTGTCCCATAAAGCAGGGTCAGGTGGCTAATAGAAAAGGATGAAGCACCAATTTTTATACAAATATTAGCGGTGCTCAAGCTAGTACAAAGATGTACAAGCATAAATAGCCAGAGGAAATCCCCTGCCAAACCAGATGATGCAGCTACTTTAATGTTTCAAGGGAAAATGTTCCAGTCATCTTACAATGGTTTGGAAAGCATCTTATACCAATGCTGCTTTTTTTTTTTTTTGCATTTATATCCCGCCCTTCTCCGAAGACTCAGGGCAGCTTACACTATGTTACCAATAGTCTTCATTCTATTTGTATATTTATATACAAAGTCAACTTATTGCCCCCAACAATCTGGGTCCTCATTTTATCTACCTTATAAAGGATGGAAGGCTGAGTCAACCTTGGGCCTGGTGGGACTAGAACCTGCAGTAATTGCAGACAGCTGCTGTTAATAACAGACTGCATTAGCAGCCTGAGCCACAGAGGCACAGAGGTTTCATATACCTAGTAAATAAATCTGGCTAGAAATATGGACTGCCCAATACAAAGGACCAGATTGAATGGCAATTTAATATTATGTTAAATCTCACAACAGGGCAGACTTCATACTTGAGGAAAACAGCCTAGTCTAGAGCAGGGGTCTCCAACCTTAGCAACTTTAAGACTTGTGGACTTCAACTCCCAGAGTTCCTCAGCCAGCTTTGCTGGGAGCTGAAGTCCACAAGTCTTAAAGTGTCTGGATTATTGCAATGCTCTCTACATGGGGCTACCCCTGAAGTGCACTCGGAGACTCCAGTTAGTCCAGAATGCAGCTGCGCGGGTAATTGAGGGAGCTCCATGTTGCTCCCGGGTAACACCACTCCTGCGCAGTCTGCACTGGCTATCTGTGGTCTTTCGGGTGCGCTTCAAGGTTCTGGTTACCACCTTGAAAGCGCTCCATGGCTTAGGGCCCAGGTACTTACGGGACCGCCTGCTGTTACCTTATGCCTCCCACTGACCCGTACACTCTCACAGAGAGGGTCTTCTCAGGGTGCCATCCGCCAAGCAATGCCGGCTGGCGGCCCCCAGGGGAAGGGCCTTCTCTGTTGAAGCACCTACCCTCCGGAACAAACTTCCCCCCGGTTTGCGCCAATTATCTGACCTTCGGACCTTTCGCCGGGAATTAAAAACTTATTTATTTATCCAAGCGGGACTGGCTTGATTTTTAAATTTCCAAATTTTTAAACTTTTTGTAATTTTATATGGGGTATTTTAGTTAAATTGACGGGGTCAATTTACGGTTTTAATTTGGCCATTATTGAATATGTATTTTAAATTGATATTTTAATTTTGTATATTTAAATTGTTTTAACTTTGGCTGTACACCGCCCTGAGTCCTTCGGGAGAAGGGCGGTATAAAAATTTAAATAAATAAATAAATAAATAAATAAATAAAATGTTAAATCTCACAACAGGACAGACTTCATACTTGAGGGAAACAGCCTAGTCTAGAGCAGGGGTTTCCAACCTTAGCAACTTTAAGACTTGTGGACTTCAACTCCCAGAGTTCCTCAGCCAGCTTTGCTGGGAGTTGAAGTCCACAAGTCTTAAAGTGTCTGGATTATTGCAATGCTCTCTACATGGGGCTACCCCTGAAGTGCACTCGGAGACTCCAGTTAGTCCAGAATGCAGCTGCGCGGGTAATTGAGGGAGCTCCATGTTGCTCCCGGGTAACACCACTCCTGCGCAGTCTGCACTGGCTATCTGTGGTCTTTCGGGTGCGCTTCAAGGTTCTGGTTACCACCTTGAAAGCGCTCCATGGCTTAGGGCCCAGGTACTTACGGGACCGCCTGCTGTTACCTTATGCCTCCCACTGACCCGTACACTCTCACAGAGAGGGTCTTCTCAGGGTGCCATCCGCCAAGCAATGCCGGCTGGCGGCCCCCAGGGGAAGGGCCTTCTGTTGAAGCACCTACCTCTGGAACAAACTTCCCCGGTTTGCGCCAATTATCTGACCTTCGGACCTTTCGCCGGGAATTAAAAACTTATTTATTTATCCAAGCGGGACTGGCTTGATTTTTAAATTTCCAAATTTTTAAACTTTTTGTAATTTTATATGGGGTATTTTAGTTAAATTGACGGGGTCAATTTACGGTTTTAATTTGGCCATTATTGAATATGTATTTTAAATTGATATTTTAATTTTGTATATTTAAATTGTTTTAACTTTGGCTGTACACCGCCCTGAGTCCTTCGGGAGAAGGGCGGTATAAAAATTTAAATAAATAAATAAATAAATAAATAAATAAAATGTTAAATCTCACAACAGGACAGACTTCATACTTGAGGGAAACAGCCTAGTCTAGAGCAGGGGTTTCCAACCTTAGCAACCTTAAGGATTGTGGACTTCAACTCCCAGAGTTCCTCAGCCAGCTTTGCTGGGAGCTGAAGTCCACAAGTCTTAAAGTTGCTAAGGTTGGAGACCCCTGCTCTAGAGAGCATAGGGCAAGCCATGTAGTTCAATGAGCTTTATAAGAGTTGGCTTCCAGAATGATAGATATTTGAGAGACCATTGCATAAACAACTAGCTGCAAACTTCTTTATATCAAGCCTTTTTACCAGTTCATTGGAAGACTGTGAGGTAAAGAATCAGAAAGGCTCTGTCCAAATATACAGGGAGATATGTTTTCTAACTTGAGAGTAGTTCAGTGGCTGGAAGCCCGGCCCATTTATCTCAATAAATCTTGATAAAGAGAACTGTGAAAATCAGGCTTGGGGGAAAAAAAAACACTTTCAGTTTAAGGCAGCTGCCCAAGAGCCTGACAATGGCTGACATCCATCACCTGGCTGCCAATCTCTATTTTTCAGCCGCTGTAGTCTACAATGGCTGTTTAATAGCATCTAATAGCCAGCCAGTCCTTAGAACAATGGATATTTACTAGATCATCCATATATACTGACACTGATACAGGAAATACTTGTGCAGAGAAAACAATTTCGCCCTTGTCCTTCTTCAGAGGTGATTTCACAGCAAGTTTCCAGATGCAGATTTCCTCTCCAATGCAGATTTTGAACAAGTATGATCCATCTGGCAGGTGGCACTATATTATGATAATTCCTTTCTTGTTAAGAGCAGAAACTCTGTTCAGAATACAGACTTTCAGAGTAGTAACAATTTCATTGTTTAAACACAATTTTAAAATGTGTTTCACACTTAAAATTCAAAGGATTCACCTGCTTGATGGAATTGTCAGTAGTGACAAATCCATCACACCACAGTCCCTAAAGGCTCACAAATACTTCAGAAACTAATGTAATATTTATTTTTGTTTTTGGAGATCCACAGCCAGCAAGGGCAAGAAAACCAAACGATGTTGCTTTCCAATGTCAGGTAATTTCTCATTTTATCATTAAAAACTGTTTTTGCATGATATGTCCTTATTGGGAATGGCCAAACAGTATTATAATTAGTAATAATTCATGTACATATCATTATTTCTTTATTAATGATGAACTTTCATATGTATATATTTATAATTCTTTATTTTAGCACATAAATGGAGTGGTGTTTTGGCCTAGAGGTAGAGCTCTCACCTCACAATCAGGAGGCTGTGAGTTTGATCCTAGGTTGTTGTTGTTAGTTGCAAAATCGGGTCCGACCCTTCGCGACTCCATGGACAACGTTCCTCCAGGCCTTCCTATCCTCTACCATTCTCTGGAGTCCATTTAAGCTCACACCGACTGCTTCAGTGGTTCCATCCAGCCACCTCATTCTGTCGTCCCCTTCTTCTTTTGCCCTCCATCTTTCCCAGCATTAGGCTCTTCTCCAGTGAGTCCTTCCTTCTCATTAGATGGCCAGAGTATTTCAGTTTCATCTTCAGGATCTGGCCTTCTAAAGAGCAGTCAGGATTGATCTCCTCTAGGACTGACTTGTTTGTTCGCCTTGCAGTCCAAGGGACTCGCAGGAGTCTTCTGCAGCACCAGAGTTCAAAGGCCTCAATTCTTTGGCACTCAGCCTTTCTTATGGTCCAACTTTCACAGCCATACATTGCAACTGGGAAAACCATAGCCTTGACTATACGCACTTTTGTTGGCAGGGTGATGTCTCTGCTTTTTAGTATGCTGTCTAGATTTGCCATAGCTTTCCTCCCCAGGAGCAAGCATCTTTTAATTTCTTGGCTGCAGTCCCCATCTGCAGTGATCTTGGAGCCCAGGAAAATAAAATCTGTCACTACCTCCATTTCTTCCCCATCTATCTGCCAGGAATTGAGAGGGCCGGATGCCATGATCTTAGTTTTCTTAATGTTGAGTTTCAAGCCAACTTTTGCACTCTCTTTCTTCACCTGCATCAAGAGGCTCTTTAGTTCCTCTTCGCTTTCTGCCATTAGAGTGGTATCATCTGCATATCTGAGGTTGTTGATATTTCTCCCAGCAATCTTAATTCCAACTTTTGATTCATCCTAGGTAGAGGCAGATATTTCTCTCTCTGGGCACACTGAGAATCTGCTGAACAAAAACTCCACATTGGCGACAGGAAGTGCATCCAGCCATTAAAACTCTCTGCTAGCTCCATTCAGTTGTCCAGATTCCACCCCACAAGGGATTATGGGGTTGTTAAATGAATATGATTTAAGCACATAAATATAGCTCATGCTATTACCGAAGATGTATTCAACAGTCTGGAAAGAATATATGCAGAAACACCAGATTTGGTTCCATCAAATCTATCAGAAAGAAATTAATAGCTGGTATAATGAACAGAAAATGTGCCATTGCAAATTGGGGATTAATGTCGCTTAAGAGGGTTATAATTCTGCTTTCAACACCTGCTTTTTCTGTAAGTTCGATTTGATGAAAGAGAACTTGCTTTTGGAAATTATTTCAAAGGAGAAACGAATTTCCAAGAGATTTGTTTGGGTAGGCAGTAGCATTCTTGTGCTTGTTTAGTGATGAGGTGCTTGCTAGTCCCATCTTTCATTTTGCAGTCATCTCTCCAGCAATTTGTAGCTTCCACGGCTCTACATCTCTCCATTATATGTGATGGGAGGACATCACAACATGATGGAACAACTCCTCCAATGGAGCTTTGTCCAATTGAATAATGGAAAAGCAATTTAACCTACCTCTAGAAACATGATGAGCTGTAAAAAGACACGAAGAAATTCTAAAAAGTCCTGAGAATAAGGAAAATGAAGATTGAACTGAGACATTGTAAAGCAGATATTAGCAACATATTGTGCACAATAATTTTTTGGCTGGTGGATAATAAATGTAGAGCCAAGGGCCACATTCCAAAAAGTAATAGGTGGGACCAAAACAGTTTTACATTTGATTTGATGAACTTTGTACTGAGTCATTTCTCCGTGACATTAAACTCCAACTTTTGTAATGCTTACAGGATTCAGCTTTTGGGATATTGATATTACAGTGTCAGAGCATTCTACCTCTGCTTTTATGGCAAGGAAAAAGCATTTGAGGCACTTGAGAGCACTAGAAGAAAGCTGTTGATGAAACATGAATGTTTCTCATAAAGCAGTTGAAGTTGGGATTTTATAGTTTATGAAAGAAGGAAAGACAATATTTTAGGTACTAGAAGCTTCAACAGGCATTTTATGGGTAAGCAGGGCTACTGCTATATATTTTGCAATACATGCAAAACAGGCGGTATTGTATTTGTGGAGAGGGCTGTGGTTTTTTTTAATTTTCTTGATTATGTGAAAAGCTGCTGCATTAAGCATATTCTCTGTGTGCTTTCAATGGAAATATTTCACTGCCTGTTAATCATGAGACCAATATTCAGTCTATAAGTAGAAGAGGTCCAGAGTCCAAAAAAAAAAAACTTTAAAGGCCATATCAGCTCTGTGATCATAGGATAACTATTTCTATCCTAATTTTTCCTCTATAAATCTATAAATTTCATATCTGCATTCGGATTTGGCAGACAACAGGTGCGTGGTGTCTAAAGAGAGTAGTAGCTTCTTATTACCCAAAAATGATATTGCACATTGCTTGGAGACTCCTTTTGGAGACAGAATATTAGACTACTTCTGAGTTTTTTAATTTAGTAGATTTTTCCTCATCCCTCTAGTATTCTTGTATTCTGAATATCTGTAACTCTGCAAGCATGACAGGTAGTATATTCAATTCTTCAATGCTTACATATTGACATAGCAAGCCTCCAAATTAGGTCATTATTATGATTTTATATGTTTTTTTTTACAATTGCAGTAAAAAGAGGCTTCTTAAAATATTTGTGAAGTAATTGTTCAATAGTGTGCTATTAAGCATCATTATTTCTTGCTATGCTCTGTTGAGAATGGATTGAACCTACTCAATATTAACTAAAGAACTGAATAATAAAAGTTAATTATAGAAGTTGTGACTATATACAGTAATAGTGGCCTATGGCATGAAGGGATGCTCTTTGGTAAAGAAAAGCTTCTACAATTCATTTAATGGCTCTTAGTTAAATTTCGCTTACTCAGTAAATTGGACTTATATGTAAAAAGTGAGTGTACAGAAAAATAATGAGGGCTCAAACTCTCCTTTCAATTAAAAGTGACACATGCATCATCCCATGTGAGAGGAAAACACAGGGGGAAAAACTGAGAAAGAAGTTTATCACATAGCTACATGCAATATGATAGAACAATGGATGTGTAGAACATGCATGTCATGTCATCAAAAAGAAAGTCCTTTGATGATGTCTTTAATGTGATATTTAAATCAATTCATAAAGAAGCCAGCCTGGAACTAATTTATGGTGAGCCATCATGAATTCTTCAGCAAGGTAATTTGCATTCTCACCAAGAATATCTGAAGTACTGATTGGACTGATGTTTTGGAGGCAAGAAGAAGAGCTAAGCTTTTCTGAGAACAGCTCAATCTATACTAAATTACTGAGCTGCTCAGGCTAGGAACTAGTCTGGTATTAATGGCTCAATAGGGTCACCTATAGCCCAAATGGCCCTTAAGCCATTTGAGTTTAGTTGAGTTAGTAGCTGCAGTACCATCTAGGTCTATTAAGAGTGATGCTACCGTCGGATAATAGACAGCAAGAAAATAAGATCCATCTGGTAATTTATCAGACTAATGCAGGGTTCAAGACAGCACTGTCATTCCCTTAAGAAAATTGGTGATTTAAAGTAGTTTTTATGATAGATGTCTATCATGTTGACGGTGCTGAAATCCCTGTGACTGATTAAAGGGAGGCTACTGTATTAAACATATCCCACCTTAAGATCCTCCATTCCTTGAAAGAGGTATACAATAAATAAATAATCATTAATATCATTGTCATTACCTTGTTTTCTCATACATACCGTTCAGCTGAGCTGAAAGGCAGAAATGCAACATACCTTTGCTGAACATCCAACAGGGCCAACATTGTGAAAGAGAGTTGCATTAGTTAATAGAAGCTAAAAATCAGAAGGAACCTAGTAGCCCCTTTACAGTGTAAACAGATGCATCTGATGAACTACACTGTAGTTCATGTCTGTTAATAATGTTTGTGCGGCTGAAAAGATGTCATTAAACTCCTGATTTTTCAGTTGGGATCAGTGGTGGTATTCAACCGGTTCTATCCAGTTCGGGCGAATCGGTAGTGGCAGTGGTGGAAGGCTCCACCCACCCGCCCAGACGTCATCACATACCATTTTTGATGCTCTGTGTATGCACGGAAAGTCCTGTGCAAGCACAGAGGCGGCATATACAAGCGAAGAGCGTGCACACGCACTCACATTTGCGAACCGGTAATGAAGGTAAGTGAATACCACCTCTGGTTGGGATGGGTTTCCCCAACTATCAGCCAGCACCTGCCTGAACTATGCAATCTCAGCTGGGTGTTAAAAGAGATGCAACTGGAAGAACTGATGACTGAGGTCTTTTATTTTTCCTGCTCCATCTCAACCTCTTTTGTTGTTTATCATGTCTTTTAAACTGAGAGGTAGTCCTTGGTTTCAGGCTAAGAGAGCATTTCTCAACCCTGGCAATTTTTAAGATATGTGAACTTCAGTTCTTAGAATCCCCCCAGCCAGCCAGCCAGGTTAAGAAACACTGAACTAAGATAGAAGAACTTTGTAAGATAAATAGTGGGGTTAAAAATAGTATCATTGGGTTGATTCCAATGATACGTGAAATAGGTTTACTCTTTTTCAGAACTGGGGAAACAAAGGCATTAGAAGAGAAGGAAGGAAGAATAATAATGGAAGAGGACTTATCTTTCCTCTTTAAATTGGACAGTAAGAGATAATTATCTCTGTACCCTTATGCCACACTAGGAATAAAAACAAATTCCTCCATTTGGGGAAAATTTCTATATTTTTACAGAATATTATCTTCTCTCAATAGATTTTCAAAGTTTCTTCTTTGGACTTTATGGTCACTGGTGCTCCCCTTTATTTTTTTCCAGGGGCTTTCAAGAAAGTATTTTAAAAAGTCAAGATAGCTGTCAGGATAGTTCAGTCCTTCTTTACATGTCCAGCCCCTGGCTTGTGCAACATAGGTTGTAAGCTGCTAGAATGTTTCCTGTGGCTGCAATAATTGGGTGTTGAAGGACTTGGTCCAACGCACCATTTTATGTATTGTAATACTTTGATTACTTTATCCATAAACCCATTATTTTGATTGTGTTCCATCAAGTCATTGTCAGCTGTTAGCAACCACGTAGATATATTTTCTCCATGATGATCCATCCCTAATCTGATCTTTCAGGTCTTCCAACTGCACCCATTGCTACAGTAACTGATTCCATACACCCTGCTGGTGTATTCATCCTCTTCTTGTCTTTCCATCCACCATTCCCAGCATTGGAGCTTTCTCCAAAAAGCTGGGTCTTTGCATAATGTGTTTGAAATAGGATAGCTTGAGCCTAATCAGTTGTCCTTTAGTGAGAATTCTGGGTTGATTTGTTTGATGATCCATTGGTTTGTTATCTTGGCTGTCCATGTTTTTCTCAGGAGTCTTCTCCAACACCAAATTTCACATGCATTAATACTGTTCCTGTTATGTCTCCTCAAAGTCCAACTTTCATTTCCATAGAGTATCATGGGAAATACATGGCTTGCATGAATCTGATCTTTGTAGATAGAAATATGTCACATCATTTGAATATCTTTTCCAAGATCATCTTTAAAGTCCTCCAAAGGCCCCTCTTGTCCTAATTTTCCGCCCCCCTCAGTTATCATGAAAGCATGCATAACTTGCACGGAATCCTTTGGATGCCAAAATTCACCTCAGAGCTGGTCCCAACTTTCCCAGTGTCCTCTTGCCAAACATTCTTAAAATAAATAAATAAAGAACCTTCATTTGCCAATTACAGTTTCCATAGCAACAGTAAATCCCTTCATTGAATTTATGCTGAAAGATATATACTTAAAGGTAAAAAATTAACACATTTTAAATTAACCCAAGATGAAAGTAGAGATAAATAACTGTTTTGATATGAGTGTCCCAACATTTGCACATTAAATAAGATGGAAAGAATTTGAGTTTTTTAAAAAAATAAAATGTGGACCAGAAGGGATGAGTATTGGAATAATAACATTGAAAAGGGCCAGTTCCTTCTCCATAAAAATTAAAACACCCCTGTCAAGTAGCTACCACACCCTTACTGAATAATTAGTTCCACTGTTGAACTATTAGGAAATATTTTTTAACATTCAGCTGGAATCTGCCATCCTGTGACTTAAATCCATTATTCCATGTTTTGCCAGTTGAGATAATAAAGAACAGATTTTGATTTTTTTCTGTGAAACATTATTTTGGTTATTTAAAAGTTGTTGTTATATCCTCCCTCAGTGTAGTCTTCTCAGGCTTATACAACCCCAGTTCCTTAAAATGCTTTTCCTAGGATTGGAGAGAGTACTTGAAATAGATTTTGACAAATGCAGACTAAGTAGATGAATTGTTTTCTGTGTTTTAGAAACCACTGTTGTTTATGTACAATAAAATTGCATTTACCTATTTAGTGATCATAGCACATCATACAGTTAAATCATAATTGGTTTTGTAATCAACTATTACTAGTTTCACAAGTATTGTTACCAATCCAGATCTGATTTTTGATGCCTATGTATAATTGCATTTAATTCTATGATTTTCAAATGCTTACTCTATTCTGTCAGGAACCTTAGTTCTTTTTTCTAGAGTATTGTTATCTATGCAATATTAACTTTTCTTTCAAATCATTAATAAAAGTTTTAAATATTGTAAGATCAGAACAGAACTTTTGGTTATCCTACTATGTGCCTCCCTCACTTGACTGGGGACTGTTGATAAACACTTTTATGTTTTTAAGCCAGCAACATACTACATACTTAAACATTATTGTTTTTAGATTAAAGAAATTTCACAGGATTCATATATTATTCCAAATCAACAGATATTATTTATCATGTGGATTTCAGAGAACTACTGTTAGATTCACCATCTCTGTGTATTTACCATCCTTTAAATTCACTTCAGCTTGTCAATGATCGCTATAGACTGTGGGGCCCAGAAGTCTATGCAGTTGGAGTTATTGAAGCAAATATTCCCCCGATTTCTGTTACTTCATTTTTCCCTCCCCAGATACAGAATTTTATATTCTCGTTAAAGAATTAAATTCATTTTGGGTCACTTTCCAAATCCATCTAGATCTGTTTGAATGTTTAGTTTCTCTTCTAAGTATCAGCCACTCCTCCTAGTTTCGTGTTATCTGTAAATTTGATAGTTATTCTTCAATTGCTTCATCCAAGTTGCAAATAAAAGTATTGAACATCAGAGGGCCCAGGACAGAATTTTGTATTCAATATTGCTCTCCACTCTGATATGAGGTGTGGGAAGATTTTTCCACTATGGGGGCCATCTATGGATATTTTCTGGCTACAGTCATTCAGCCAATTATGCATCCATCTGTTGTTTCCCATATTTTATCATTTCATTAATGAGGGTGTCATGTGAGATTTTGTTAGATGCTTTGCTGAGGTCAAAATACACTAGTTTAAAAGGTTTTCCCAAGTTGGAAACTTTGTGAGAAGGGAGGAAAACTTAATCTGGTATTATTGTCTGTGATGAACCCATGTCGGCTCTTGTTAATTACTGCATTTCTATGCAAGTACACACAAAATGCTATTTAATAATCTATTTGAGAACCTTGCCCAATATAAATGTCAAGCTTACAGATCTGAAATTTCCTTGGTCTGCCTTTTCCCTTTTTTGAAGATGTAACATTTGCTGTCCTTCAGTTCTCCAAGACCTTAGCATTCTCCAGGGGTTCTCTAACATTAGTTAGTCATTCTATAATCACCTCCATTAATTCTTTCAGTACCCTACAATGTAGTTCATTTCACTCTGAATTAATTTAAGTTTGCCAAGTGTTTGTTTGCCTTCTTTTTGCTTATATTATGCTATAGTTCCCTCCTCCCACAACTGGTAGAATATCTAAGACTTTGTTTGTCCTTTGGGAGAAGACAGATATAAAATGTAAATTAAAATACTTTGCCGTCTCTGTCACCTGTTACCAATTCACCTTTTTTTTCTTGCAACAGACTACAACTCATTTGCCTTTTTAAAAACATAACTTGATAAATCCATTTTGTTGTTGTTTTGCCATTTCTCCTGAAATTTGGCTCATTCTGCACTTCAATCTTTCTAACACAGTCCCTGGTAAATACTCTACATCTTTCTTTAGTTATACAGTACTTCTATTATCTAGATGTATCTTTTTTCAGTATTTTAGGAAGCTTTGTGTTTCAACCCTTGTCATTCTAAATAATGCATTTTACTGGGTTTTCAGTCCTTTCTAAATATTTTTCTCCTACAGGATTTGAAATCATTAGATTGATCTACCAAGTTCACCAAAATCCACTCTTTCAAAATCCAGTACACAAGTCTGTTTTTTCTCTGTTCCTGCTGTCCTTGGTATTATGAAATCAAGGATAATATGGTCACTTTCTCCTAAGGCTCCAGTCATAGCTGCTTCTTCAGTCAGTTCCTTTCAATGGGTAAGAAACAGAATAAAAGACCCTCCCCACTTATACCTCCCTCTACTTCTGATAATGAAGTTCTGAGCAAAAGTTGGATCTCCAGCAGACATCAGGGTAGTTGAAATATTAATATACAACTTCAGCCTTATTTTTAGCTTTCCTGACCATAAAGTTTACAATTCCACTATACGTATTCTTTCTCAATGGCTCTTTCCATCTCCCACTGTGCAATTTTTTTGTCTTCAGGTCTTCTTGTGCAATCATGTTGATTTCTTTATTTTTTTTTATTTTATTTTTATTTTGTCACAACAGTATACGTAAACATCGACATAAAACAACAACACATCATAAAAGAAAAACATATATATAAGTAAAAGTATGCAATAACTATATTAATTTGATATAATGAAAGGGAACAATAGGACATGAATGGTAGGCACTTTTGTGCTCTTATAGTCCTCTTAGGAATGGGGTGAGGTCAATAGTAGACAGTTTTTTGTTAAAGCTTTTGGGATTTTGAGTAGAGACTATAGAGTCAGGTAGTGAGTTCCAAGCGTTAACAACTCTGTTACAGAAGTCATATTTTCTGCAATCAAGTTTGAAGCGGTTGACATTAAGTTTGAATCTATTGTTTGCTCTTGTATTATTGCAATTGAAGCTGAAGTAGTCTTTAACAGGAAGGATATTGCAATAGATGATTCTGTGTGTTAAACACAGGTCATGTTGAAGTCGGCGGAGTTGTAAGTTTTCTAATCCCAGGATTTCAAGTCTGTTGGTATAAGGTATTTTGTTGTTTTCAGAGGAGCGGAGAACTCTTCTTGTAAAATATTTCTGGACGCATTCGATTGTATTAATGTCAGAGATGTGATAGAGATTTCTGTTGCTTCTATCTCTGGAATTGGTTACAATTCTGTTTTTAAGAATTCCCACTGACCTTGAGCTTCTTGTCTCTGTCATACAAAATATTTATAATTAACTTGACTTTATTAAAAGCTGCTTTCTTGACATTCCAGGTGTGCATCTGCCCGTAATCAGCTTTAGTTCCCCTTAAAATCAAGAATTTCAGTACTGCTTGGTTGTATTCTGCAATGTTCCACTTCCTATGGTATGGTATGGTTAGGTTAGGTTAGGTTAGGTTAGGTTAGGTTAGGTTAGGTTAGGTTTCTCCTATTGATCCATATCAAATCAAGAATAACTGAGCTCCTGATTCCTTGGTCAGTCTCTGAAGGAGAAGGGTCCACAAAATAAGTGGAATTTTCAGTGTGAGTTTATATTCTGGTGTTATTTCTTCATACATATTTGAAAAATCTGCAGTTTGGTTCTGGAAAGCATAATCCATATCTTCCCTTGATTGGACAGAAGATAATAGCTATCAGCAATTGTATTTCAGTATATTTTAACACAGATATTCTCTACAGTACTACCAAATTAATTCATTTAGAGTTCTGTATGTCCATTTGTACCATGCATTGCAGATTTTCCTTCCCTTTCTACTGCTTTGTCCCATTCAACAAACAGTATCCTTCATTTTTCACCAGTTCTCATTTATCTCTATTAAGTCATATTTTCCTTTCAGTACTGACAGTTCAAGTTAATTTTGTTTATTTCCCATACTGTATTAGTATGAACATTAGTACGTAGAGAATGAAGGCCATGAACACTGAGCCAAGTTCCTTTCTTGCTGTTATTGCATGATTTACTACAGCTGCATTGCAATAATATTCTCGCTTCTCAAAAGCCTGAGAACGTATCCCTGTATGTTGTATATGTATTAAAAATGGAAACACTTTTTTCTAACTTTTTTCCTTATTTACATCATACACAGTTTGGGGTTGTCTCATGCAAGAAATAGATATACCGTATTTTTCCATGTATAACTCGCTACTTTTTCTTTAAAATATTTACCTGAAAATGGAAGGGCGTCTTATACACAGGAGGCCAAGAGGAGAAGGCTGCACATGCCGAATGAGCCTCTATTTTATATGCAGCTATATCATTCCTCTCTACTGTAGTTGTTTCCTGTATGACATTGTCACTGTAAGTTTCGTCTGTATTGCTCCTGTGATGCATTTCCTGTTCTTGTTGTATTACTCACTCTAACAAGATGGCTTCTTCCCAGTGATGGCTTATAGTGTGCTTACTGTAAGAAATTACATGAAACATGGGGGTGTCTTATACATGAGGGTGTCTTATAGATGGGAAAATACGGTAGGTATTGTAGTTGGGCAACACAACTGGTTTATACGACAACCATGACCTGGAGGACTGAGAATCTCCATAGACATTCAACTTGTTAATATGTATCTTTTTATTTTCTTATAACTTACCTAGACTCACAGATTTATTCATTCATGTACAATAACAGAAAGAATTTCAGATTTTAAAAATTCCAATGTTAGCAGAATCTGACATTTTTGCTTTCTCTAGTTCTAACACAACTTTTCTCAAGGAAGCCTTTCTGAAGCACATGGTCAAGGTTGCACATAAGGATCATCTATGTGTGGCATGGATGTGTCAAAGAAAATCAAGATAGCAACTGTGATCATGCAGTTACATATGCCATCTTGACTTTTTTTTTAATTCTCACCCCCACAGATGCCCCTGTTACTCACACTGAGACTAAACAGCTCATATGTAACCTCACATTTTAGATGCAACCCCATCAAGCTCCTCCAAAAGTTGCCATCACATTTGTAATTTTATTGAGATAGATTTTTTTTTATTTGCATTTATATTCCGCCCTTCTCCGAAGACTCAGGGTGGCTTACACTATGTCAAGCAATAGTCTTCATCCATTTGTATATTATATACAAAGTCAACTTTTATTGCCCCCAACAATCTGGGTCCTCATTTTACCTACCTTATAAAGGATGGAAGGCTGAGTCAACCTTGGGCCTGGTGGGACTTGAACCTGCAGTAATTGCAAGCAGCTGTGTTAATAACAGACTGTCTTAACAGTCTGAGCCACAGAGGCCCCTAATTCTTCTAATAATAGAAGAATATCAACTGCATTTTGCTTAGTTCATGTAATTTGGTCTTCATTAAAATCTACATCAAATTAGCTAATTTGATTTGAGTCTACTTCAGGTCCTCATGCTTATGTGACATGTCTCTGTATTTTTTTGGAAGCCATACCAAGGTGGTTTTTGATCGTCTTCTTCTGGGATGTTTATTTAGATTTTTTATCTCGGCCTAGAATATTAAACTTTCTTTGTGTCTCCCATTCAAGTACTAATCATAGTCACCACTATTTAGCTTTTGGGGGGAATCAACCAAAGGTGCCTAGATGCATGGGACACAGTTCCTAGTCTTAGCCACATTCTTTTCTTAGCTCATCTTAATTTTCACATACCAAAATGTGATCATCAGCTAAAAAAAATATGCATTACCATATGAGATCGTCACAGAAACTTCAGAAAACATTCACATTCATTTTTAAAAAAATATTTGCAGGATTCAGGGAACTGTTTGAAGGCTTATTATGAAAAGGTATTTGCATTTATTGGAAATGGTGGGAGGGGGAATCAAAAGAACATTTAGGAATTCAGGCTTTAATCTTAAATTATATGATTTCTACAGTTGTAAATACTTCACACAGAAGACCTATAAAGCTGGTTGGCGGGGGAGAGAAAACCTTAGAGAAATGGATGGAATGGTATATAAATTAAATACAGCTTCCAAAGGGAACCAGCTGAATTACATGGAGTGCAAGCAGCATCTCCCTGACATGCTATGGAGGTTGGTTCAAATTGGACATACTAAACTGGACAAATAAGATGTTCCTTTCTAGCTGTCTTGTACTTAAATACTAAATTAATTGCAATCAGTGCATAACTTTATTATAGCAGTACATTGGGATAAATTTGAACAAGGAAAAGCATGAATAGCGATCATTGAATTATGAATGGATATAGACGTGGAAGACTTGAATATGGGAAAATCAAAGAGAAAAGCCAAGAGGACAGGTTCTATGGAGGCATATTCCTAATATCTGACTATCTCACATGCCTGTAATTAAGGTTAAATGATGCCAGTGGAAAGTATGTACTAACATATATACAAGCTGATATTAACAAAAGAGAAGAAAAGAATAGAAAAATAGTACAACATGCAAAAAAGCAAAAGGAGTAAGAAAAAAGAATATTTAAATATTCAATCCATCATTTATTCACAAATCGAATTTTTTTGGGCCATTTCTGTCCAAAGGGCAAAGAATCCAAAGGGTTTCCAGAATTTTATAAAGTATTTCTTATTTTAGCCCTGATCAAACGAGTCAACTTTATATACCTCTTATGGTTCGTCACAGTGACAAACAGACATTTTTATCTACCTATCAAATCCTTCCCCAGGACCTGGGATAGGTAAATGTGGTTGTTTGATGGGATAAATAACCTTCCTTCCAGTAGTTCTGCAGCTGCTGGTTCTGGTTGCTCAGCCAATCTGGGCCCTGCAGCTCATTTTTCACCAGATATCTAGAAACTGAAACCTAGTGCTGTCCATGTTGGCCTGAGAGAAGACCAAGCCAGTACATGTAATTTACGTCTCACCCTTTTTTTTTTATGGAAAGGCACTCTTTGTTGGTTCCTCTGTTGAGACCTTTCCAATATGGTTGAATCTCTGACATAGCTCTCATCTTCTTCAGAGCACATAAGCCCCACAATCATGTGAAGGTAGTGACTCACTGCAGGATACTTATTATAGTTATTATTATTATTGCATTTAAGAATTTAATCTTTAATTCATCAAGGTGTTTCTAGATTCATGCAATTGAATCTTCCATCTCAAAGATTTCTTCAACTTTAGAAACACTCTTTCGTAAATCCAAAAATATTGCCCACATCCTTCCGCATCTCTGGATTTGTCATTTTTATTTCTATTCTGGAAACAATCTCACTGATAATGTTAGTGAAATATACCCACTGCACTTGCTCAGTTTTAACATTTTGTTTCATTGGGTTTATTCAGCCTTTAAGTTCCTAAATTGGCTTAACATTCTGCCTTTCCCGCATATGCTCACTGAGGAATTACTATTCCTACAAAAATTTAGCTGTGCTATTTAAGATAAATGTTAATACTTTTTTTTACAGATTCCAGAACCTGACACTGAATTTAATGGGAACAGAAAAAATGTCATTTAGAGTTATCAGCATGATCCATGAACCATGGCTTGAGGCCAATATGTGACTTGAAAGAAAAAGATATCATTTTTGAGACCCCAGACCCCAATCAAGATCATAAAGTTGTCACAGATCATTCAGCACTACTTACTGAAAAATATCTGTTCTTGTAGCAAAAAATATCAGCCCCCATTTTTTGCATAAAATACCTGTATTAGCTACCCCATAGTGACTATTCTTATAGGTTCAGGTAAGCTATGCACTTACTTTTCCTGCAGAAAGCCCCCATTTTAATACTTGCCATTTCTTAGTTTGGTTCAGAATATTGTCTACTGTATTTAGAATTCTAAAGAACTGCATCTAGTCTGTACAAAAAAATGCTACGTTATATAGATCTCTAACCCGAGAGATGTTAAAATTGCAATGTATGGTCTCTCAATGCTCACTTTGCTATATTTGTTGGCTTTAATCGCTAGATAATTTTATTCACCAACAAAAGCAATGAAACATTGAGGGGAGACATATTTGAAGTCCTCTTCAGATCATGTCTGAGATCCTCATACTTGGAATGTAATATTTATTTATTTATTTATTTGTCACAACAGTATATATAAGTATAAGCACGAAATAATTATACTATATATAAGCATATACATAAGCATGTATGTAATAACTATATTAATTGGATATAATGAAAGGAAACAATAGGACAGGAACGGTAGGCACGCTTGTGCTCTTATGCATACCTGTTACAGTCCTCTTAGGAATGGGGTGAGGTCAATGGTAGACAGTCTTTGGTTAAAGCTATGGGGATTTTGGGAAGAGACCACAGAGTCTGGTAGTGTGTTCCAAGTATTTACAACTCTGTTACTGAAGTCATATTTTCTGCAATCAAGATTGGAGCGGTTAACATTAAGTTTAAATCTACTGTGTGCTCGTGTATTGTTGCAATTGAATCTGAAGTAGTCTTCAACAGGAAGGACATTGTAATAGATGATTCTATGAGTTAAACTCAGGTCATGTCGAAGGCGGCGGAGTTCTTTGTTCTTTGTCCCCAGAACTGAATGTCCCAAATGCTCACAGTCATATCGTCTTTGATAAGATTGATTCAGAGGTAGTTTCTCCCCATCCAATTTATTTCAGAGAATGTGAGAGGAATCAGGAACACTGATCAGGAAGCTATTGCAGTAATCTGAAAGTGAAGCAGCTGAGGCATGCAGCTGTAAAGTTATAATCTCTCCTGCCAGAAAACTGTGGATCCTATGAATGATGAAAATTAGCAATCCACTGAAGCCACCATCCAAGGTATTTCCAAAAGATTCTAGTCTCATTGCAGAATTATCTGAGTTAAGACAATCTTTACTAGCTTTGAGAAGAATGGACCAAATTAAGGTAAATATTTAATGGGAGAGGAAAGGAATAAGAAGGCGGGCCCCAAAGACCATATATTATTTGTACGTTGAAATGGCAAAATACACAAATCAACAAACATAATTTGTATGTGCAAACTTGTACTTATAGATGCACATTGAGAAATATGGATTTAAATACGAGTTCACTACTTGAGGGAAGCTTATGAAGAGATAATCTCCATGACTATTGAATCTGTTGTTATCATATTAATTGCTTCGGGACAACATCAAGACTTCTTCTGTTCTCCTTTTATTGTTCAAGTAGGCCTGGAATGGGACATATTCAAATAGAGAAATGTCCTTTATTAGAGATGGATACATGCCCACCTCAAGTAATATAGCAGGAGATGGTAAGATGACTGACAAACTAGAAAAAATCTTTGCCATTTCAGTTTCAGAGGTGCTGCAACAAAGAGAATTGGATACAAAGAGATTTATTTCAGAATAATTACCTATTTCTGGCACTCTGCACACTGTAAATCCAGCCATGCATTAGGAAATGTTTGACTCATTGCAAAACTTGATGGCAAACTGGGAGAAATAAAGGTTTTCTCTGTTTTTCAAATGCAAATTGAGAAGCAGATAAGATTTCAACATTCATAGAGAGATATGTTTCCTATTCCATTCAAGGCACAATGTTGTAGCAAGTAGGTAATTTTATTCCCTTTGGGGTCTATTTGGTTTTATATTGATAAAAATAAGAGAATGTGCCACCACTGCTGCTGCTACTTTTCAGACTGATCAGCAACATTTGTCCCCAGTGATTTTAAACAGTAATCAATTATAAAGGAAAGGTAATTCAAGTATGAATTATCAATATGCCTTGTTCATTCACAGTACACTGTGGTATCATTTTGAAGTTGCTCAGGCTGCACTGAAGAGTCAGAGGAATAATACTGGAGTTCAGCTGGTTAATGGTTTTGCTAGGCCAGGGGTCTGCAACCTTAAATATTCAGACTTGGACTTGTTTCCCACAGAAAAGAAAACACTGGGAGCCACAAAACCTGGGTGGGCATGGCCAACTCAATGTCACTCACTTCTACCAGTCACATGACCCTCCCTAGCCACGCCTACCCAGCCGGTCATTAGGGCAGAGAACCAGTTGTTAAAAAACACCAGGCACCACAAAACCCTTTTGACATATCTCTATCTCCCCTCCCTCCATCCCTCCCCCCCTCTCCCTCTCTCTCCCCCTCCCTCTTTCTCTGTATCTCTCTATGTCTTCCTCTCTCTCTCCCGCTCTCTCTCTGTGTAATGTATCTTTAAACTTTTGGAGGGAATTTTGGGCGGGAACAAGCACGTTGCTGATTGGTTCAAGCCTCAGCCAGAACTGTATAAAAGGAGGGATTTTTGCCGGATGTTTTTGCTGGGTTCACTATAAACTAAAGAGCTGTTGTCACTCACTGGTCTCCTGCCTCTTTATTGCCCGAATTTAACATTGGCGACGAGGATGGGATGTTGAGGCAGTGAGATCGGAAAAAGGAGCAAAAGAGAGCGCGAACCCAGCCAGTTGCAAGGGTGGATAGTTAGCGATGTCCAGCTACACGCCGCCAGTGCCATTCGACCCAGCAAAGGAAAAATGGGGGTCGTACATGGCTCGTTTCGAGTGTTTCCTCGAAGCAAACGAACTACAAGGAGTTTCGGATAATAGGAAGCGAGCGTACTTCCTGAGCCACTGCGGTCCAGAGGTTTTCGATACCGCAGAGTCACTTTCAGAGCCAACGGCGGTACAATCGGTACCGTGGCAAACACTACAAACAACACTTTGAGCGCACTACGCACCGGTACCCTCAAAGTTCATCCAGCGGTTCGAGTTGAGGCAGCGGGTACAGCGAGAAGGCGAATCGATAAGCGTGTACATGGCCGCGTTGAGGAAAGCCGCGAACCACTGTGAGTACAGAGATTTGGAGGACTCCTTACTCAAACAGCTCATTTGTGGGGTCAAGGACATCCGACTGCAAAGGCGGCTGCTGTCTAAAAGCAACCTGACTTTGGCGATAGCTTTAGACGAAGCCAGGGCTCACGAGATGTCTACCAAAGCGGCAGAAACATTGCAAAAGCCGAACGCACAGGGTACCGGGACGAAAACAACACCGGTCCACAATGAGGAAGTCCAGGCCGAGTCAGAAGGTGAGGAAGAGGAAGAGGTTTTCCACACCGGCAGGCCGGAGAGAGGGGACCGGGGCGAATGCATGAGTTGCGGGGGCCAACATCAACGACAAAACTGCAAGTTTAAGGACGCGATTTGTCGGCGGTGCGAAAAGAAAGGTCACATAGCGCAGGCCTGTCGAGCCCCCCAACCTTCCCGCCAAAAATTCAAACCGACCAATCAGAGCGCGGGAGCAGCGAAGCGGCCCGGGATTGGTCCATTCAAAAAGGGCGCGAAGTTAAACCAGACCACTGTGAGAGTGGGCCTCGCATCGACGCGACTAGAAAAAAAGATTTTTACCAAGACATACATTGAAGGGGTGCCGTGCCAAATGGAAGTGGACACCGGCTCATCAATCACAATTATGTCCTGGGACACCCTCGTGAGAGACTTGCCAGCCGTCGCAAAGCGCCAGCTACAAACCCAAAAGCTGAGAGTGCAGGACTACCAAGGGAATCGAATCCCTGTTCGAGGGGTAACGTCCGTCCAAGTCAAGTATGGACAGTTCAAGAAAACCCTGCCCATCACCATAGTAGATGGAACCTTACCGAGTTTGCTAGGACTGGACTGGTTCCGAGCTTTGGGCATGGGAGTGACCGGGGTCTTCAGAAATGAAGTCGACCTCAAGGATGAACTACTGAAGGAGTTCGAGGACGTCTTCAAAGACTGCCTGGGCAAGTACGAGGGGACCCCTATTTCTTTCAATCTAGACCCGCAAGTTGCCCCTATCAGGTTAAAGGCTAGGAGGGTTCCATTCGCCCTAAAGCCCAAGATTGACCGGGAATTGGACAAGCTAGTAAGCCAGGGGATACTAGTGCCCGTTGACCATGCGAAATGGGAGACACCCATAGTGACCCCAGTCAAACCGGACGGATCGGTCCGGATTTGTGCTGACTACAAGGCAATGCTAAACAAAGCATTGCAGAAGAGTGCATACCCCGTCCCAGTAGTGCAACACTTGCTGCACTCGTTGGGACAAGGGCAAGTTTTCGCCAAACTCAATTTGGCTCAAGCCTACCAGCAGCTCCCCATAGATAGCAGCACAGCCGAGGCGCAGACAATTGTCACGCACCGGGGTGCTTTCAAATGCACTAGACTCCAGTTCGGAGTTAGTGTGGCCCCAGGGCTATTTCAAAACCTAATGGAGCAACTCTTACAGGGTTTACCCAGGGTGGTACCATATTTCGACGATGTATTGGTATCAGCCGAGAACTTAGAGGAACTGGGGGTAAGACTAAGGAAGGTTTTAGGCATTTTCAGGTCTGCCAGGCTTAAAGTTAAGCTTAACAAATGCCAAATTGGGGTAGAATCCGTAGAATTCCTGGGCTACCGAATAGACAGGGAAGGGATTCACCCCACTGAGAGCAAGGTATGGGCCATCAGAAAGGCCCCAACCCCCCAAAATAAAACGGAGATACAAGCATTCTTAGGTCTTGTCAACTTCTATGTGGTATTCTTAAAGAACAAGGCATCAATAGCCGAACCGCTTCACAAGTTACTAGCAAAGAAAGCTGTTTGGTCCTGGGGGAAGGCGGAAGCTAAGGCATTTGAAGGGGTAAAAAACCTTTTGTCCAGCGATAGCCTCCTTATTCAATACAATGGCACGTTGCCATTAGTACTAGTTTGTGATGCATCTCCCTATGGGGTGGGGGCAGTGCTCAGCCATAGATTACCGAATGGAACAGAAGCCCCTATAGCATATTATTCCCGAACAATGTCCTCGGCCGAAAGGAACTATAGCCAGCTAGATAGGGAAGCATTGGCTATAGTCTCCGGGGTTAAGAAATTCCACGAATATGTATTCGGACGAGATTTCGAGATAGTCACGGACCATAGACCCCTATTGGGTCTATTAGCGGGCAACCGCCCAACACCCGTTGCACTGTCACCCAGACTGACCCGATGGACTATCTTCCTAGCGGCATACTCTTACAAATTGCTCCACCGCCCCGGAAAAGACTTAGGGCATGCGGACGCTTTGAGTAGATGCCCTTTACCACAGACTATTGAAGACCCGACCCCGGGAGTACCCGTCTTGCTAATTGACTCTTTGGACTCTGGCCCAGTCACATCCAAGGAAGTGGCTAGGGCATCCTACAAGGAATTACCATACGGACTGTAATCGGTTGGGTGCAAAGGGGATGGCCCGCTCGCGGCGGCGTTCAAAGACTTTGCGAAAAAACGAGCGGAACTGTCAGTTCAAGGGGGGTGTCTGTTATGGGGGGATAGAGTGGTCATCCCGGAGAAATTACGAAAAAATGTATTGGAACTATTGCATGTGGGCCACCCGGGGATTGTGAGGATGAAGAGTTTAGCGAGGAGTTATGTTTGGTGGCCTCTAATGGATAAGGAAATTAGCGACAGGGTAGGGAAATGCCAATCCTGCCAAGAGTCACGGTCATTACCCCCTACAGCCCCCATTAGGGAATGGGAGAAACCCCAGGGACCATGGTCTAGGATTCACATAGATTTTGCCGGGCCATTCCATGGGCAAACCTTTTTAATTGTAGTAGATGCCTACTCAAAATGGTTGGAAATCATCCTCATGAGAACCACGACGGCAGAGGCAGTTATCTCAGTCCTGAGGCACCTATTTGTAACCATGGTTTGCCCGACACACTAGTTTCCGACAACGGCCCGCAATTCACAGCAACCCAGTTTGAGGGGTACTTGGCGGAGGAGGGCATCAGACATGTCCTCTCGGCGCCTTTCCACCCGGCGACGAACGGACTTGCAGAACGTTTCGTTCGGAGCGCAAAAGAAGCGCTGTCTAGGATAAGGCCAGGCGATTGGCAAACAAAAATCGATACCTTTTTAGCGGTCCAACATAGAACCCCCTGTGTGACAACTGGCCGCAGCCCGGCAGAACTGTTGATGGGCAGGAAGCTTAGGTGCCCGTTAGACTGCCTAAACCCGACCTACACCCCAGATGGGTACAAGGGAATACAAGGAAAAACTAGAGAAATGACAGTGGGTGACCCAGTATGGGCACACAACTATAGCGAGGGTTGAACATGGTTGAAAGGAACAATTCTTGGAATAACCGGGCCGAAATCATATGTAGTAGATATGGAGGATGGCCGGGTTTGGAGACGCCACATAGACCAAATAAGGAAACGAATAGCAAGTAAAACAGAAACAAATCAGCCAGGCCCTGACTACCAAATGTTTGATTTCACAGCTAACTCAAACCCGGGCAACGGGGACTTATCTGAGTCCGATGAAGTCCAGCGACGCCAACTGGTTCCTCATGAAGACAGCAGGGACGAATCTGCCAATAATCCAGGGCCGGACGGCCTAGAGGAGGAGCTAGGAGGAACTAACAGTCCCTCCGAACAGCTCGACTCACTCCCAGAGAATGAATTGCGCAGGTCCGAAAGAGTTAGGAAACGCCCTACCGACCTGCGTGACTACGTAGAGAAATAATATGCTAAATAAATGTAAATATGGTTACAATGCGTTCTGGGAGGGGAGGAGTGTAATGTATCTTTAAATTTTTGGAGGGAATTTTGGGCGGGAACAAGCACGTTGCTGATTGGTTCAAGCCTCAGCCAGAACTGTATAAAAGGAGGGATTTTTGCCGGATGTTTTTGCTGGGTTCACTATAAACTAAAGAGCTGTTGTCACTCACTGGTCTCCTGCCTCTTTATTGCCCGAATCTAACACTCTGTATCTCTGCCTTGGTGCTTCTCCATCCCCTGCCCTTGCCCTTACCTTCTCAGGCCAGGTGAGGAGTGACTGGGAGGGGAGGTCGAGGGGCGGGGCCAGCCACTGGTGGGATCACCCAAAGGGAGACACAGCAGAGGGCCCAAAGAGCTGCATGCAGCTCCGGAGCCGCAGGTTGCTGACTCTGGGCTAGGCAAACCAAAGAGAACCCATGTTTTGAATAGAACATAATCTCTTTTCTGTATTCTAGCAAATGACCTTTTCTAGGGATCATGATCTTAATTAACTGTATAATGAATTAATTAGTTTAATTAATTGTATAAGAAATGATCAGTCTAATGAAGCAAGTAGAGTAGAGTCCATCTGAATGCACAGTTGCATGGAAATGTAACAGCATGCAGGGTGGACTAAAGCAATGAGGATTAGGAAAATTCAGAGAATGATTTTATTCACTCAGAGAATGAATAAAAGCACCAAGACTGAGGACATGAACATGAATTCAGAAGCCAATAGACAACCTTTGGTAACTATCTGATATCTATCTCTCTGCCTACATTAGTTAAGAAAATTGTTGATTAATAATGTGTATCTCTAATTAGCTGTGTTGGAATGGAGAAATTTATTAAAAAGGACAACTATTCAAGTTTTGATTCAAGTTTTGATTCCATACAATTTTTGTACTATATACTGCTGACTTCTATAATGATTGCCAACAGGGACAAAGATCTTGAGAGGTGATGTAGAAAGTTTTCTATACGTTCCTGCTCCCAAGAATATAGGATGTGTGAATAAGAAAATTATATAAAAGTTCATAGTTTATTTTATTTTTATTTATTTATTTATTTTGTCACACAGTATATATAAGCATAAGCATGAAATAATTATACAATATATAAGCATATATATGAGTATAAGTATGTAATAACTATATATATTTGATATAACGAAAGGAAACAATAGGACAGGAATGGTAGGCACTTTTGTGCTCTTATGCACGCCCCTTACAGACCTCTTAGGAATGGGGTGAGGTCAATAGTAGACAGTTTTTGGTTGAAGCTTTGGGGATTTTGGGAAGAGACCACAGAATGGAATACCAACGTGTATTCCAAGCATTAACAACTCTGTTACTGAAGTCATATTTTCTGCAATCAAGATTGGAGCGGTTAACATTAAGCTTAAATCTATTGTGTGCTCATGTATTGTTGCAATTGAAGCTGAAGTAGTATTCGACAGGAAGGACATTGTAATAGATTATTCTATGAGTTAAACTCAGGTCACGTCGAAGGCAATGTAGTTCTAAATTTTCTAAACCCAGGATTTCAAGTCTGGTGGCATAAGGTATTTTGTTGTATTCAGAGGAGTGGAGAACTCTTCTTGTAAAATATATCTGGACACGTTCAATTGTATTGATGTCAGAAATAAATAAGTATTTATTTATTTATAGAAATAAATAAGTAGCCCATCTCCTTTTCTGAACATAATTAATTGATGGATTTCATCACATCAAGTTGTTGTTGACTCTTAGCAATCACATAGATATGGTAGATTTTCTCCACGATGATCTGTCCATAACAATGGTCCCACCATTGGTTCTTCCAATGGTGCACTAATCACCACTGTAACTGATTCTATCCACCTTGCGGCTGGTTCTCCTTTTTTTTTTTCTTTCAACTTTAGTCACATTCTCCTTTCCCAAAGAAACCAGATTAAGAATCTTTTAGAACTTCTACATGTTTTCTTCCTTGGTGCTTCTCCATCCTCTGCCATCGCCCTTACCTTCTCAGGCCAGGCGAGGAGTGACTGGGAGGGGAGGTCGAGAGGCGGGGCCAGCCAGTGGTGGGATCACCCAAAGGGAGACACAGCAGAGGGCCCAAAGAGCTGCATGCAGCTCTGGAGCCGCAGGTTGCTGGGCTAGGCAAACCAAAGAGAACCCATGTTTTGAATAGAATATGATCTCTTTTCTGCCTTGTCTAGCAAATGACCTTTTCTAGGGATCATGATCTTAATTAACTGTATAATGAATTAATTAGTTTAATTAATTGTATAAGAAATGACCAGTCTAATGAAGCAAGTAGAGTAGAGTCCATCTGAATGCACAGTTGCATGGAAATGTAACAGCATGCAGGGTGGGCTAAAGCAATGAGGATTAGGAAAATTCAGAGAATGATTTTATTCACTCAGAGAATGAATAAAAGCACCAAGACTGAGGACATGAACATGAATTCAGAAGCCAATAGACAACCTTTGGTAACTATCTGATATCTATCTCTCTGCCTACATTAGTTAAGAAAATTGTTGATTAATAATGTGTATCTCTAATTAGCTGTGTTGGAATGGAGAAATTTATTAAAAAGGACAACTATTCAAGTTTTGATTCAAGTTTTGATTCCATACAATTTTTGTACTATATACTGCTGACTTCTATAATGATTGCCAACAGGGACAAAGATCTTGAGAGGTGATGTAGCAAGTTTTCTATACGTTCCTGCTCCCAAGAATATAGGATGTGTGAATAAGAAAATTATATAAAAGTTCATAGTTTATTTTATTTTTATTTATTTATTTATTTTGTCACACAGTATATATAAGCATAAGCATGAAATAATTATACAATATATAAGCATATATATGAGTATGAGTGTGTAATAACTATATTAATTGGATATAACAAAAGGAAACAATAGGACAGGAATGGTAGGCACATTTGTGCACTTATGCACACCCCTTACAGACCTCTTAGGAATGGGGTGAGGTCAATGGTAGACAGTTTTTGGTTGAAGCTTTGGGGATTTTGGGAAGAGACCACAGAATGGAATACCAACGTGTATTCCAAGCATTAACAACTCTGTTACTGAAGTCATATTTTCTGCAATCAAGATTGGAGCGGTTAACATTAAGCTTAAATCTATTGTGTGCTCATGTATTGTTGCAATTGAAGCTGAAGTAGTATTCGACAGGAAGGACATTGTAATAGATTATTCTATGAGTTAAACTCAGGTCACGTCGAAGGCAATGTAGTTCTAAATTTTCTAAACCCAGGATTTCAAGTCTGGTGGCATAAGGTATTTTGTTGTATTCAGAGGAGTGGAGAACTCTTCTTGTAAAATATATGGATACGTTCAATTGTATTGATGTCAGAAATAAATAAGTATTTATTTATTTATTTATAGAAATAAATAAGTAGCCCATCTCCTTTTCTGAACATAATTAATTGATGGATTTCATCACATCAAGTTGTTGTTGACTCTTAGCAATCACATAGATATGGTAGATTTTCTCCACGATGATCTGTCCATAACAATGGTCCCACCATTGGTTCTTCCAATGGTGCACTAATCACCACTGTAACTGATTCTATCCACCTTGCGGCTGGTTCTCCTTTTTTTTTTCTTTCAACTTTAGTCACATTCTCCTTTCCCAAAGAAACCAGATTAAGAATCTTTTAGAACTTCTACATGTTTTCTTCCTGTGTGTATATAGGAGAGTTTGAACCGATCCTCAGCATAGCAGGAAGAATTGTTTTCTTGCCTTGCTATTACAAAAAGAAAAGGTAGGAATGGTAACAGATTTCTAGTGCAAAAGGAAATACAAGAAAGAATCTCATCCCAGATTTGATTTCAGCTGTGATTTTGCTTGTGTCACTTGCCAGAGTTTCAGAGGACAAGCTTGTTCATTTATTTAGCATAATGCTATACTCAAATCAAGTAAATTACCCAAATGATTGTGCTTAATTACCTATTTGCACATTCAGTTAACCAATTTGAACACCAAGGTGTAGTAATTCTATGTAACTAAATGAGGTGGGCATTTATGATTGCAATCAGTATATAATTCTTTGTATCTAGCTAAATGAACAGATTACAGATTTATAAAGGGAGTAAAGGGAATAACGTGCTTTTTGTCAGCAAACAGTGATCCTGATGTAGAACTAAGCTTTTCACAAGAAGGACACCATGAAATTACAGATTAAACCACAGTATCCATTTGTCTTCTCTCCACCTTGTCTAAAATGTTCTGCTTGTCTAAACCGTTAGGAGAAAGAGGTACAGTTTACTGCATCTATGGAATTTCATCTGTTGTAGCGAGCAACAGGTATCTCATGTGAACAAAGAAGGGTCTTGTTTAAAGGTTGAAGTGACAGTTGACCAGTTCAGACTCTGGCATCTCCTGCTGTTGAATGTCAAGAAGTAGGACTTAGAGATGGCTTCATCTGAGATACTGTAAAGTTATCGCCAGTTTAAAGCAATACACTAGAGTGGTTTGTCTTTCTAGCTATATTATACAATGTGCTTAGTTCAATTCATCTGTTTTTCTGGAGTCACACAGTGCATTGAATCATAAACCAACTGAAAGGGTTGAGTTTACATTTTAGATTTGGAAAAGATCAAAATCTTACATTTACAATGTGGTAGGGGATTCACCTAAGCTAGAGATTTATATTTGTAGTTTTCCCAGACAGAAGACTGCTTCTGTTTCTTCTAACAATGTACACACCCAGTAATATTTCTTCACTTTTTTATTTGGATTGTCCTTTTTGGAAGAAACTTGCATGCTCAACTATGCTTTTGGAATATTACAGATTACTAATAGTACCATTTGAAAACTGGTCAGAATGGACTTGTTGGGTTGTTAATCACCTCTGTTCTTTGTTCTAGCAACAGGAGAATATTAGCTGATGATCCTGAAATCTGTTCTTGTTCGTTTTAGTAGGATTTTTAAAGCACAGATTGATTAAGTGCAGTTGGCTTTTCTTGTTTTATCATTTGTGTGGTTTTGTTTGTTTTATCTGCCTTTCATCTGTTATCTTTAGTTTAACTTAATTTATTGTACAATCAAGTATCATATTTTGACCTTTGCTGTACATAAAACAGGAGCCTCTTCTCCCTCCCCACTCCTCCTCATAATGGAAACTTAATACACATGTCACTGCAAGAACTCATAGACTTTCAGAAGCATATTTTGTGAGGGAGATAAAGGAATGGACAGTCTTGTAGATACCACTGCAGGCTCTGTTGTACCCACAGTTAGGGAATTACCATTGGTAGAAACACATTGGCTACATAATTTGTTGCTATGCCAAGGTGAATTTCAGTAGCACTCCTAGTGCATCCACTTATCCAACCACCACGCATTTGTTCAGTTGAATTCAGTTCAGTTTATGTTGTAGTTTAGTGCTGCAGTCAAAATATGACATTTAAACCTGCTTAAATAATTGTTCATCTTGTGCCCCGATTATACCAGCTTCTGGACCAGAAGACTTTATTCAAGCCTTAGTACCATCCAGTTGGATTGTTGTAATGCTCTTACGGGGATGCCCTTGAAAAGCTACCAGAAAGCAGGAAAAGAAGTAATGAGTAGAAACTTGTCAAAGAGAGATCTAGACTAGAAGTAAGGAGAATTTTTCTGTCAGTGAGGGTAATTGACAAATAGAATAGCTTGGATTGTGGGTGTTCCATCACTGGAAGTTTTAAAGAATAGACTGGACAACTATTTGATTGGGATGATATGAGACTCCTTCCTTGAGCAACTGTTTGGACTAGAAGATCTCTGAGGTCCCTTCCAATCCCATGACGCTGTGATTCATTCAGAATCTGCAACTGGTCCAGAAAGTAGTGTTTTGGGATGCTCCATTGATATTCCTTGATGCCAGCTCTGCTCTGTGAGTTTCACTGGCTCCCATTAAGCTTCTCCCAGTGGACTTTTGAGTGCAATTTAAGGTGCTGTTTTTCACTTACAGAACTTTACATGGCACATAATCAGGTGGTTTGCAGGACCATCTCTCTACTTGTTTCCATTCACCTTACACATTCTGCAAGACCTAGGGATCATGCCTTTCTCTGGCTCAGTGGCAGCACAATGCAACAATGGCCCCACTCTCCCCACCCTGAGATCTGCATGGCCCTGATCCTCCAGGCTTTATTTATTAACCAAATTAATAAATTTATTTATTAACCAAATTAATAAATTTGGTTAATAAATGGGTGGCTTATAAATTTAAATAAATTTATAAGCCACCCATTTATTATGGGTGGCTTATAAATTTAAATAAATAAGTGAATAAATTGGTGTGTCACCCAAAGAAAATACAACAACTAATTCCCTAATGCAATTAATTCAAAAGAGGAAGCCTTTTAATAAGGTATTGAAAACTTGGGTGTTCCTTTAGCCGCCAGGAGACTAAATCGATCTGGAGGACCTATATGCTTCTGACTTTACTGTTTGAAAATGAGATAATTTTCAGACTGTGGGCATACGATGTGGGCATATGAGATTATGATAATGATGATGACAACAATGATGACTGTTGTTTGTGATATTTTGTTTTAGGTTGATGGGGTGTTGTTGTTTTAATTCACTGTGTACTCTTGTGAGATGAGTGTCTATATAAAATGGTTAAATAAAATCAAATATTTATTACGGTCATAGACCAGCCTAGTATGCATACATGCATAAATAAATGAATGAATAAATAAATAAACAAAATATTCTTTTACAGACAGACATTCACGTAGAAGGGAGCGTGGCAGCCAAGACATAAATGATAATGTCATTTCCCGTGTCACAGAAATAAACACACAAATTTAAAAAGGCTTGTATAGCTATCACAGCACTTTTCTCACCTGGAATCTGTAGTGAGAAATATGATTCTGATCAATGATAACATATCTAAGTGATTAAAATAGCACTATTTTAATGGCTTAGTTCCTACTATGCAAAACATGGTGCTAATTGTTAACTATATGACCTCTGTGACCATATTATAAGTAATTGTGTTCTCTTCGCCAATGATGTTAAACTATTTAACACTACCAACAATGCTGCTACCCTTCAAAAAGATCTTGACTTTGTGTCGGAATGGTCAAAAATTTGGCAACTCCAAATCTCAACCAACAAATGCTCTGTCTTATTCATTGGAAAAAAGAATCAGAACACTAAATACAAGCTTGATGGACATGACCTTGTAGATGACCCTCACTCCATCAAAGACCTTGGAGTTCTCATTTCAAATGATCTAAGTGCCAAAGCCAACTGCAACTACATCACCAAAAAGGCATTAAGAGTTGTAAACCTAATCTTGCGTAGCTTCTTCTCTGGAAAGATTACACTACTAACCAGAGCATACAAAATATTTGCTAGACCAATTCTCGATTATAGCTCGCCTGTCTGGAACCCACACTTCATTTCGGACATTAATACAATTGAGTGTGTCCAGAAATATTTTACAAGAAGAGTCCTCCACTCCTCTGATCACAACAAAATACCTTATGCCACCAGACTTGAAATTCTGGATTTAGAAAATTTAGAAGTACGCCGCCTTCGGCATGACCTGAGCATAACTCATAAAATCATCAGCTACAATGTCCTTCCTGTCAAAGACTACTTCAGCTTCAACCACAACAATACATGGGCACACAATAGATTTAAATTTAAAGTGAACCGCTCCAATCTTGATTGTAGAAAATATGACTTCAATTGTTAATGCCTGGAATGCACTACCTGATTCCGTGGTCTCATCCCAAAATCCCCAAAACTTTAACCAAAGACTGTCTACTGTTGACCTCACCCCATTCCTAAGAGGTCTGTAAGGGGTGTGCATAAGAGCACTAGCGTGCCTACCGTTCCTGTCCTAATGTTCCCTTTGGTTGTATTCAATTTGTTTGGTTATTTCATGCTTATACTTATATATATTATTGTGTTTGACAAAATAAATAAATAAATAAAATAAATACCAGTCCGGTTAGCAACAGAATATCAATATTAAGGTATAATCATTTTATCAGGTGCCAGTAATGAGATACGGCATGCAGATATTAAGACTTGGTGCAAGGGACTTAAGCTTGAATTAAGGGAGAGACTTCTATTGCCAAATACCAGCGGGAATATTCACCCTTGAATTCCAATAAAATATGCTCACAAGTTGGGAAAACTCCATCAAGTTTGAAATTTAAATTGTTAAATGTTTTTTTCTGCAGTCCCAAAGTGATGACAATCTCTGCAGCTTAAACATGGAAATGAAGGTGTTTAGCTCCACATAATGGAGCAGTGGATGTCTTCCTCATTATAAATGGGCCATAACAGGACTGGATCTTTTTCTGGTAAATAAATGAGTTTTTCAGCTTAATGATAGTTGCCAATGCTGTGAATCCACTCTCTTACCTGGCCATCAATTGTGGGGAAATGCTTTGCACCGCTGTTATTTAATTGATAGAAAAGCCTTAGCATAATGCAGATGAATGAATCCACTCCAAAAATTCATCATGCAAACCAGCACATTCTCTCTCCAGGGCCAGCCAGCAGCCTTGATGCTTAGCAATTACAGCCGAATTCATGTCAGCAACTCCAAGCCTTTTAAAACAAGAAGACAATAAATATATTTACAGTATAAATATTGCATGCAAATAAAGCCTAGGATGATGCTTTCTTTATAACTGAAGCTATTCTTACAGTAGAAATCTCGAGCTGCCACTCGTCCTCATTATTCTTCTGTTATTTTCCATTGTTTTGAAGCAGCAGGAAAAGCAAAATAAAACCCTTCAAATGTCAAAACTAGCAGGTCGTAAATAAGCAGCTCCCCGCTCCTTCCCTTTACTCAGTGCCAAACACATTTATTCCATCCTCTGGTGTGTGTTTTTTTAAGTTTAAAAAAAACACATTACTCAGCGTAACATGAAGCCTAATTAAAATTTTACACAGTATGTCTTTTAATTAGATATGGCTGGAGTGGTGAAAGCTATCAATAAGTACCAGGATAATTGTAGAAAATGGCTTTTCAAAAATGAACAGCAGGCATGAATCTACATGGCCACAGGGTGCTGGTTGAAAGTCACAGCCTTGACAGAGGTTCAGGGCTGAGAAAAATCCAGATGATCCCTCGGGGACAGCCAAGAGATAGAGAAATTCATTAGCTATTTTGCTGCTCCTAGTATTATCTAGCATTTTTTGCAGCAACTCTTACTTGGTAAGCTTAAATTGGGTAGGAGCATGCCCAGGACCTGTGCATTATAATTCACAATACAACACATCATATTTTATGCACTGTAAGCTCACCTGTGACACAGTTTTAGCTCTGGTTTGACTCTGGCCATCACATTCAAGCAACAGTAAACAATAATAAGAAAATACGATGGTTGGATAATGGGAACATATGTGGATGAAAGGTTGAAAATTCACACTAAACCAGGGGTCTCCAACCTTGGTCCCTTTAAGACTTGTGGACTTCAACTCCCAGAGTTGAAGTCCACAAGTCTTAAAGGGACCAAGGTTGGAGATCCCTGCACTAAACTATCATTTAAAAGAAAATGTTTATAAGAAGATGTATTGCTGGTATTTAACATCCGATAAGTTTTCTAGAATGTAGAAAGGTATTTCAAATGAATGTTAGAAATGTAAAAGTAAAGAAGGAACCTTTTATCATTTATGGTGGACAAATGATAAAGTAAAGAAATTTTGGTGTAAGATTCATTTTTTAACACAGAAAATTCTTAAAACGAAGACAAGGATGAAACCAGAAACTTTTCATATGGGTTTAATGGAAAAAGGCTTGTGGGGGTGGGAAATTGGAACTTTGAACTAATTTAGTTTAATGAAAAGAAGAACTAGGAGAGTCATGATAGCAGTGTTCCAATATCTCAGGGGTTGCCACAAAGAAGAGGGAGTCGGGCTGTTCTCCAAAGCACCTGAGGGTAGGACAAGAAGCAATGGGTGGAAACTGATCAAAGAAAGAAGCAACTTAGAACTAAGGAGAAATTTCCTGACAGTTAGAACAATTAATAAGTGGAACGACTTGTCTCTAGAAGTTGTGAATGCACCAACACTGGACGTTTTTAAGAAGATACTGGATAACCATTTGTCTGAAGTGGTGTAGGGTTTCCTGCCCAAGCAGGGGGTTAGACTAGAAGACTTCCAAGGTCCCTTCCAACTCTGTTATTCTGTTATATAGGTTGATGGCAGCAAGACAAAAATGGAAGGACATTTTGATTCCCACCATGGAAGAATGGCTACAGAAGCTGATGGAGTTGGCAGAGATGACTAAATTGATCGTTCTAATCAAAGAAAAGAACATAAGTACTATTGTTGCCACATGGAGATTGTTTATGGACTTTGTGCTTGAGGTGGGAAAAAATGAAACCTTGATTTTGGGTTTTGGGTTTGATTAAATTGATTTGTTGTTATAGAAATGGCTTGTTTATACTATTACGGAAAAATAAAAAAATGAAGTTCGATGTTAATGCTTTATTTTACTGCAACAGAGGGAGTTAGAAATCAACACTTTTTTTCTTTTCTCCCTCCCCTCCCTCTTTCCCCTTCTCCTCCCTCCTGTGTCCTATCATTTGCTTCTGTATTTTTGTATTTTATTCTATAATCTATTTTTATTTTTTTATTTTTTTATTTTGTCACATGGTATATATAAGCATAAGCATGAAATAATGATACAATATATAAGCATATATATATAAGCATAAGTATGTAATATCTATATTAATTGGACCTAATGAAAGGAAACAATAGGACAGGAATGGTAGGCACGCTTGTGCTCTTATGCACGCCCCTTACAGACCTCTTAGGAATGGGGTGAGGTCAATAGTAGACAGTTTTTGGTTAAAGCTTTGGAGATTTTGAGAAGAGACCACAGAGTCAAGTAGTGTATTCCAAGTATTAATAACTCTGTTACTGAAGTCATATTTTCTGCAATCAAGATTGATTGATACAATGTTTTTTAAAAACTGAAAAAAACAAACAAATAACAGCAAACAATAACAGAGTCAGTTTGGTGTACTGATTTTTTTTTGTTTGTTTACATTTATACCCCGCCCTTCTCCGAAGACTCAGGGCGGCTTACAATGTATAAGGCAATAGTCTCATTCTATTTGTATATTTTTTTACAAAGTCAACTTATTGCCCCCCCAACAATCTGGGTCCTCATTTTACCTACCTTATAAAGGGTGGAAGGCTGAGTCAACCTTGGGCCGGGCTCGAACCTGCAGTAATTGCAGGCTTTGAAGTGCTAGCCTAGAAACCAGACGACTGTGAGTTCTAGTTTCGCTTTAGGCATGAAACCCAGCTGGGTGATTTGGGGAGAGTCAGTCTCTCTCAGTCTAATTCACCTCATGGGGTTGTTGTGGGGAAAATAGAAAGAGAATATTAGGTATAAAGTATTCGCTGCCTTGAGTTACTTATAAAGTAATAAAGGGATAAAAATCAAACTGGCTGCAATTTTATCTTTAACTTTTACATTAACAATAGATTGTCAAATACATTTAGGAATATCATGCAGTTGCACATACACACAAGCATGCAAACTTGAACTCTGTTTATATACATAATTTAGTTACATTATGCTATGCACAATGGCAATAAACCACTCAATGGCTTTAGAATGAATTAGTGCTTTTAAATTCCCTACATATAGGAATCCAAACTGACCTATATAAAATAATAGTTTGACAAGAAGCAATTTCACCTTTAGCTTTATTTCAAATGTTCACAATAAATACCTATTCTCTACAAATCCTTGTTACCTTGCTTGTTTGTTTCTTACTTGAGAGTGAAAGAATAAATTAAAACATTTTTTTAAAAAAATCCTGTGTGTGTGTGTGTGTGTGTGTGTGTGTGTGTGTGTGTGTGCACGTGGTTGATGAATGCAGTAAGCATCAAACAAAAGATTTAGGTATGGTTGGATTGTTACAGGTACAGCACAACAATAAGAACCTTTATTTCATCTGAAATCATTGCAAGCATCATTCTTGTCAGTGGCATCGGTTGACACATTTTGATACCGCCAGTTGTCAAAGCCTGGTTCACACATGTACATTGGCCATTTGATGACTAGATACTACATCATGACACATCTGTATAAAAATGTGACAGCAGAGCATGACTAAAATATTCTCCATGACCTTAGGCACAAAATACTTTCAATGAATCCTCTTCACACATTCAATTGCTTCGCTTTAGATACATATATCAACTGTCTCTCTGTGTTTTGTATGTATAAACCACCCTTGAAGTACAATGAATCTACTGTAGAGAACTTAACACAGAGATACTTTGAACCATTCTTCAACTGCAAAAGGCTATCTAGTCATTAAATTAATAGTGTTTGCATATGCCAGATTTGGTCCATAAATTACACATGGTGTGCAAACACAATGTACGTGATGTGCATGATATTCAGAAGGCTTTTAAGAAACGGGCCAAGTTTGCTTTTCATAGTTCTCAATGAACTATGCAGGTTACCCAATGTTATTCTGACTAAACTGCATCTTACTTTTTTAACCGGTATGATTCGGTAATTTCTTATGTATGCTCAAATGGCATAAAATGCATACCATCCCTCCCCACATATTCATAGTGATCGAAGTATTCAGGACAGACTAGAAGCTTGTATCAACAAAGAAAATGAATTTACTGTGTATCCTAGTGTTATTTCTTTCCAGAGGTATTGATTAGCTTCTCCAAATACATCTGTTCTTTTTATTCCTTTTAAAAATATTTTCTTTTCCTCCTCAAGGAAATGTTTTAAATGACCCTTTGTTCACAGGAAAGGACCAGAGTATCCGACAAACATGTTTTTATTCTAAAAATTGAGAAGTACTTTTGAGAGTTTAAGAAATGTCATTGGTGAAGAGAAGAGGACGCTGGGGAGATTAATCTTTTGAAAGGATCTTTGTGCACCCTCCCCCACTAACCTGGGAGAAGCCACATACCTGCCTGCCAGCCTGGAACTTGCAACTTCTTGCTGGCTTCTCCATGTTTTTTTGTTATATGGAAAGCCAGCAGGAAGTTGCCCTGCCTAACAAATATGGGATTCCGGTAACAATGATAACTGGGATTGTAGGGATTGCTGCCAGGAAGTGATGTGATTGCATTTTATGACTATATACACCATGATGGAAATTCCAGTCTCACTTGCCATTGGTAAATTGAGGACCACCTGTACATTCAGAACTTGTTTATTTATTTATTTATTTATTCATTCCCTGATATACTAAGAATTGATTCAAATGTATCTACTCAACTGCAAGATGCAGAATGATAAAAACTTAAAAGTGGACTAATGTACTAAGTAAAGGTATTTAAATAATTATGTTTTCAATTGAGATTATAGCATATAAACAATATGATGGTTATTACTACTATTATTATTTTATATCCCCCACCAGAGATGCTATTCAACAGGTTCTGACAGGTTCCGGAGAACCAGTAGCGGAAATTTTGAGTAGTTTGGAGAACTGGCAAATACCACCTCTGGGGTGGGAATGAAGATTTGCAATATCCTTCCCCCAGAAGTGGGAAAGGAATGGGGCTTTTGCAGTATCCTTCCGCTGGAGTGGGGTGGGAATGGAGATTTTGCAGTATCCTTCCCCTGGAGTGACGTGGGAATGGACATTTTGCTGTATCCTTCCCCTGCCACGTCCACCAAGCCAGGCCCACAGAACTGGTAGTAAAAAAATTGAATTCCACTACCGTCCCCCACCATTTATTTATTTGATTAAATTTATATATCATCCAACTTCCAATATTTCTGGGTGGTTCAAACATAAAATAAAATTTTAAAAAACCAAGAAAGAAATTAAATCAAAAAAATAGAACAAAGGAATGAAGAGCGCAAAGACGACAAAAATCAGACAAACTAAAAAAGAAACAGACTCACACATCCCAACAGGTGCTTCAATCGCCCTTGTCAAGGCCTGGGTGAAAAGCTACATCTTCAAGGTCTTTTGAAACACTAGCAAGGTGGAGTCTGCCCTGATCTTGGGGACAGCCTCATATCAGAAGGCAAGTACAGAGAAGGTGTGTTTCCATAGCCCCAAAGAATGACATTATTTAATTTTTATTTATTTATTTTTTATTTTAAGTAAATAAAAATTAAATAATGTCATTCTTTGGGGCTATGGAAATACACCTTCTCTGTTGTAGTACTTGCCTTCTGATATGAGGCTGTAATTGAAGGAAATTAATTAATTAAGTAAGTAAGTAAGTAATTGAAGGAAACCAGCAAGTGCCAAGCTACAAGATTGAGTTGTGAAGTAGATACTATGGGAGATAGATGGTCCCTCAAGTAACCAGGCCCTATGCTATGTAAGGCTTTATGGATGACAACCAGCATCTTGAATAACCCTAGAAACAAATTGACAACCAATGCAGCTCACAAAGCAGAGGTGCCACATGGGCTTAATGAACCATGCCCCTCATTGACCATGACATTGCTCTCTGGACCAGTTGAAACTTCTGATGATCTTCAAGAGCAACCCCATGTGGAACACATTTCAGTAACCATGACATGAGGAGACTGGGGATTGAGTGACAGTCTCTCCAATCTAGGAAAAGACACAAATTTTCTTGAGAAGCTTCAGGCCCCTTACATGGCAATCGCCTTATATTTTATGCCCAGAATGGATGAGAATGGATTTTAATTTTGGTTTCCACACTTGTAGTCCAACATCATATTATGCACTGCACCATATTAACTCCTGTGATAGAAGGAGGATTAATGATTGGATACAATTTTGAGTGTAAATATTCTCTGGAGAATTATTTATTCAATTAAGTGATCAGAGAATTTTGAAGATTCAATTGAGGAAAGCAATTCAGGGTTAACCCAACAGGAGCAGGAGGCCACAAGGAACCAATGGATGACAACTAGCCCATTCTGTTATGAAGCTTAAATCTGCTGCACAGGCAGGAGAACAAGGACAACCGCATGGCGTAACTCAGACTGTGACAAGGTGTATCTTTAAAATTGGCATGTAGACTTGTGTATTTTTGCAGGGTTTACAAGCTCATCCAATCAGCCAACTCTAAGCAGTATATAATACCTCTAATACATAATTTCAGATTAAGAAACAAATCACCATATTTAAAAACAGAATGTATATTGTCGTCACATCTAAAAAGCACAAATCACATTCAATATGATTTAAAAAAACAAAAAAAACAATCAGATTGATCATCTGGAGAGACAGTTATAAAGAACTCACTCACCATGGCTTGTTGAAGTAACCAGATTCTCTCTAATGTTCTAAAAATCAAAACAGTTTGTGTTATCTGGGAAAAGCGGTTCCAGAGGAGGGGTCAGCAATGAATGAAAAGGCATCTTTCCATGGACCCTGAAAATGGCACTCGCTTTTTGAGGGGACAATGTGACAGCTAGGAAGGTCATAGGATGTTTCTGAGTAGATCTCACATCCAAGCACTAGAAATAGAATAGAACACAACACAACACAACAGTTGGAAGGGAGCGGGGGAGGCACATGTGCATGCGTGGGGGCGTGGCGCATAGAATTATGGGTGTGGGGATGCATGCAGGCAATCCTTCCTCCCCCCCCCCCCGTGCTTCTGGCACACGATGGCAAAAAGGATAGCCATTACTACCCTGTACCATTTCAGACAAATGGTTGTCCAATCTCTTCCTAAAAACTTCCAGTGTTGAAGCATTTACAACTTCTGGAGGCAAGTGATTAATTGTTCCAGTGATTAATTGTTCTGTCAGGAAATTTCTCCTTAGTTCTAAGTTGCTTCTTTCCTTGATCAGTTTCCACCCATTGCTTCTTGTCCCGCCCTCAGGTGCTTTGGAGAATAGCTGGACTCCCTCTTCTTTGCGGCAACCCCTGAGATACTGAAATTTTCTTGACTTCCACAAAGTGTCTGAATTACCTGCCTTCATCCCATGTCCTAAGCCTCAAACTACCAAAAAGTAACCCTTTCAAGACTTTGGGGAAGGCAGCAAAGGAGGTGACTGACAGCTTTTCAGTTCTAGCATTTTTCCCCTTACTTTTTAAAATCAATTTGTCGCTGCTGGCAATTTGCTTGGTAATAATGAGTTAACCTGAAAATGTCTAAACCAGTGTTTCTCAACCTTGATAACTTTAAGATATGTAGACTTCTGGGAGTTGAAGTTTGATTCTAGCCATTTAATCTTCCTTCACCCAACAATCTGATTATGTCACTTGATCTATGCGTATGTTCTATGGGACCAACTTACAACTGAGTTTGCTACAGATGCTTTCAGTGATTTATTCAGATCTTATTGTTCTCATTAGAATTAACCTGAATGATAGATTGAAATTTGTTCACTGCTGCTGTCTGTTTGCATCAGCTTATTGCAGTTTCCAAATGACACACTTTCAAGTCTAACAAAAGTTCTGGTTTCTTACAAAAAAAACTGTTGCGGTAGAAAGAAAATCTTCATGGGATGAGTCATACTAATAATAATAATGATCAAGCTATGTATCATTCATCATTCATCAGGTATTAATCGTACTGTTAATAAAATTAAGTAGTAGAGAGAACAAACAAGCTTTTTCCCAGGTAGCATTTCACCCTTAAAGTAAACAGATGTATTGTTATATTGAGTGAGCCTGTAAAAGTTATTGAAAGTTAAAGAAATTATAAAACATAAATGATAGATTTGTGGAAAATATAAAGTGCAAGTGGAAATATTAAAAGAAGAAAAACTGCCGTAAAACCCAAATTTGCCCAAACCATTTCAGAGTTAGTAGTTTTCCAGATTTGCTACTTAGATTCACAGTAGTATGAGTACCGTACAGTGAAGTCCTCAGTGCTCTCTCAGGTTGGTTTTTTGCGTGCATATATTTTATTACCCAACCAGGGAACAACATCAGTGCTAAAGAGTGTGGGGTTTGCTCCTTGTTGGTCTACGGTAGCCTGTCTGCCATGTTAGTGTATATTTTTTTTTATTTGAATTTATATCCCGCCCTTCTCCGAAGACTCAGGGCAGCTTACATTGTGTAAGGCAATAGTCTCATCCTATTTGTATATTTATATACAAAGTCAACTTATTGCCCCCCCAACAATCTGGGTCCTCATTTTACCTACCTTATAAAGGATGGAAGGCTGAGGATGGAAGGCTGAGTCAGCCTTGGGCCTGGTGGGACTCGAGCCTGCAGTAATTGTAATTGCAGGCAGCTGTGTGTTAATAACAGGCTGCATTAGCAGCCTGAGTTAGATTCAGGGTAGGTGGGATTGGATATGGAAGAGAGGTAGATTCTACTTACTACCGGTTCACAGCGGGATCACACGCAGAAGCTTCCTGATGATGTTGGGGTCGGTGGGGGGAGCCTCCCTCCGGTTTTATTACTGGTTTTCAAGAACCAGTCCAAATAGGGGGCAACCTACCACTGATATGGAACATTAAAAGAGGGGGAGAAACATCGGTGAAAGTACTATTAAGCTAGTACAGAGGCCTGGATGGAAGTGAACTTGTAACTAGATAACAGATCCCATTCTAATAACCTGGTTGCCATATACAGTTATATGTTTTGCACTATTGCTTCTTGCACAATTGGCAAAACATTAAGAGTACTATGCACTATATATGAATTATTACATTACCAACCATCTGAACTGCAGTATTTCCTGCTATGGCCTAAAACACTGACCCTTTTATTAAAATTCTTCTGAAAGAAGAGATATTTCATGAATATTTATGGCATACTTTAGGTCACTGGGATGGAGAACACAATGTAGGAAAGGAAGGATGAATCGGTGTACGCGCAGTCTTCCCCCCCCCCCCACCTTCTTTTATGTGTAAAATCCAGAAATGGCTGAGCAAGTAGGCAGTGGCCTGTGAAAAGATGACTCTGGGCTAGACATGAAAGAATAAATAAGAAATATCAGAAAGCTAAATGCATTCACAGGAAATGCATCTGGAGTATGTATAAGGGAATTTGAGAAGATTGTGATAAAGACAGCAATATAAACCACAGAAAACCCGTGGGGAGTTTTAACTAGAGAAAAATAAGAATCTGATAACGAATAAACCCAGTGGCTATATTATTGCCCTTATCATAGTTCCTTGTTGTTGTTTGTTAAAAGAGGATCCTTAAACTTCTTTCAAAATATCTGTTAGGGAAAGAGTGCCCTTCAAACAAGGATATGACTGGAAACTTTCAGACTACCAGTGTCCTGCTGTTTTACAAAGACAGATTGGTAAAGCAATATTCAGCTTTTTCAGAAATGGTAATGGTAATATGGTAGACATTAGTCAACACTTAGACTCCAAAGGGGCAAAATTTAACTGAATATAGGGTGTAAAACAAAGGGTTCTTTCTGAATACAATTTAATCAGATATCATGATGCACTATCTAGAACCGGGAGGGGGTGTCAAACTCGCATTGTCACATTGTCATCACATGAGGTATTGCGACTTTCCCCCTTTCGCTAAAATGGGTGGGCGTGGCCAGTGTGTGACACATCCGGCCCAAGAGTTTGACACTCTTGATAAGTTTGACTACTTAATTTCCCTTTTAACACTTCAAAGTCTATCCATGATTTCCTGAATTGACAACTTCCAATTCAGGTGCATTGAGATTACACTCCTCAAAATTTCTGTTACATCTGGAATCGCATAGTTGGGGGAAATCGGTGTTAATTAGCAATAACAATAAAACTTTTAAAAGAATCCCTACAAAATGTATTATATTTTCATTATCATTGTTAGCATCCAGTATATAAATACACATATAGTATGTAATAACTTAGGACTGCAAATCATACGTTTAACTATTGCTATGGATTCTATAAAAAGTATACCAGAAGCCATGTAAAAACCTACTCCTGAAAGTAATACTGATGTAGTGATTAAGGCACCAGGCTAGAAACCAGGAAACTGAGTTCTAGACCAGCTTTAGACACCAAGCCAACCTGTGTCCTTAGGCCAGTCACTCTATCTTACTTAGCCCTAGGAAGAAGGCAAAGCAAATCACTTCTGAAATTTTGCCAAGAAAACTGCAAAGACTTCTCAAAATTGACTCAATGGGACACAGACCCAAACAATACTTTTTACTGTATTTCCTTTTTCTTATCTCACGCTTTTATTTTTATTACTATTTCTTATTCCTTGCCTGAATTTTTCATATTGTTTGTGCCAAAAGGAAACCTTGGGATGGGCATGTATATGTGCCATGAATAGGTTGTGCACAGCCAAATGTAGGAAATATTACATAAACCTTAAAACTGATTAGTGTCTGAAGATAACATTGTCTCGTTTTCCGAGCATTCTCAGTTAATTCTCTGCTATAATATTACAGCATTTCTAACTTTTGTTTTTAAATGTCCAGATGAAGTTTTCTGGTTTAACAAGATAATTAGCCATTAGCACTGAAGGCTGAGGAACAGAACACATTTTGGCTTCCCATTATTAATAAAAATTTAGGCTGACGTTCCCTTGCCGAGACATGCGTATAACTTAAAAACAATACTTTGGCAGTAATTATTCTCTTTATTTTAATTTATATGACTGCCATCTTAAAAACATGTGGTTGCTGCAAATTAGACAATGTGGCACATCAACAATGTGTGTGAATCTTCGAAAGGGTGCTTCATTTCAGTGAAGGATTGAGAAAGCATCTTTTTCAAATGCTTGAAGAGCTGTGATATTCCATTCGTCACCAAGAAAGCAAAATTCATTTTCACTGAAATATCTTAGTGGATCAAGGCAACTAAGTTCCACCTTAATGCCTTGTAGATTGAAGCAACTCACCTCTTTGAGCTGGTTTATGACAGTGGTGGGTTTCAATTTTTTTTACTACCGGTTCTGTGGGCGTGGCTTGGTGAGCATGGCAGGGGAAGCATACTTTAAAATCTCTATTCCCTCCCCAATCCAGGGGAAGGTTACTGCAAAATCTCCATTTCCTCCCAATCAGCTGGGAATTGGGAGACAGAGAATAGATGGGGGCGGGGCCAGTTAGATTTTTTGCTATCTGTTCTCTGAACTACTCAAAATTTCCACTACTGGTTCTCCAGAACTGGTCAGAACCTGCTGAAACCCACCTCTGATTTATGGTATTAAAGCAAATTGAGACCTGCCTCATAGAGCATAGAATATAGAATCATAGGACTAGAAGGGACCTTGAAGGTCTTCTAGTCCATCCCCTGCTTAAGGCAGGAGACCTTACACCATCCCAGTCAAATGATTGTCCAGTCTATTTTGAAAACTTCCAATGATGTAGTACCCACAGTTCCAGAAGGCAAGCTATTCCATTAATTGTTCTCACTGTCAGAAAAAAAAATCCTAATTTTTTAGATTGAGTCTCTCTTTAATAAGCTTGCACCCATTATTTCCTGTTCTGCCCTTCTATACTAGTATTTCACCCTCTTGGTCTGCAAATGATATCCAGGATGTTTTTGAACTATGGATAATTACTGGTTTTTCCATATTTAGACAGCATGGAACTAAAGAGTTCCAGGATCACAACATAATTATGAAAAACTCTTGAAGGAATCAATCCAGGGTTGGGCTACTGGGGGTTCGCAGGGGTTTGGGAGAAGCTCTAGCTAAGATTCTGTGCAGTTCGGAGAACCCCCAAATCCCACTCTTGCCTGGCTCCGCCCACCCACCCCACCCTTCCTAGGAGTCCCCGCGCGGCCCGTTTTGGATGCAGGTAAGTAAGTGCAGGTGGATGCAGGTAAGTGCAGGGGGAGGCTCAGGGAGGGCGAAAAAAGGGCCTACCGGAAGTTTGGGAAGGCTGGAAACGAGCCCATTTCTGGCCTCCAGTGGCCACCGGAGCCTGAGGAGGCTATTTTCTCCCTCCTGGAGGCTTGAGGAAAGCCTCCAGAGCCTGGGAAGGGCAAAAATGCCCCCTCCCCTCATGGTGCAGGAGGCTGACTAGGCCACGCCCTCTATGTCCACGCCCACCCAACAACCGGGCAGAGAATCTCTTGCTAACATTTTGGAAGGCCACCTCTGAATCAATCCTATTACACCTGAGGGAAGTAATTGTGGCCTGATTAATATTCAGCTCTCACAGCCATATGGTGATAGAACTGAAAACCAAAACATCTGGAAAGCACCAGATTGGAGAGGATGTGCCTTTAAATTGCATTTAAATTTTAATTTTAATTGCATTCACCCAACGTGCTTAACTTTGATATTGAATTAACCATTCTCTGGGTTAACACGCTGTAGCAATAGTTGCTTGATATGTAAATGAGCTGGTGGAATGTGTTGTATGAACAGAGTCTTAAGTATCTCTATACTCATGAAAAAGCAAAGCAACAGGCTAGTGTGAGACCAACTAAACTTTCAATGTCATCGATTGGAACCTCTGCAACTCAGAGTCCTTCAAGACTAATGACAAGAGACAGGAAGCCAGGGAGATGGGACCATTCTTTCATCAATGAATTATCCTTTTGCCAATTTTCTTCAACAAGTGCAGGCTTGTTTTGAAATCTGTGTGCCAGGAGAGACATTCAGTGTGCCTGCTATATAAAGTAGCAGGTGTTGATTCAATTGCTCCTTCCTTGTCCATACGGTGACTCAGCTGACAGTAAGTGAGATTTGCAGATGCTTATTGAATTGTGACTTACTCAACTCTGTTGGTATTCTGCTCAAATTAATTTAGCAATGTTCTCCCACCTCCTGCTCCCCTCTTTCCTGGATATTTAAACTACTGCCTTGGAGCGTTTTGTTTTTCCTATTTATTTTAGGCTCACTGAAATCTCTGTTGCAGGAACAAATCTTGTACACAAATTATCTTTGTTTCTCTTTATGAGCAATTAGCTGCTGAGACCTACATTCCAGTAGATTTAATTGTTTACTTCACGTTGCACTTTCTGACTCTCTGCCTTTCATCCTTAGGTACTAAATGGTGAAGGTTATAAGCAATCCAGTTGGGCAGCCACCCAATCTTTTTAGACTCACTAATGAATTTTGACAATATGTGAATGCCAATGCATATTATGTGCAGTTTGCGGGGGCCCTAGAAAGCTTTTCCATTAAAGTTCCACATAATCCAGTATCTGTTTTACAAGGTTCTTAATTATTATTTTAGCCTTCAACACTTCAAGAAAAATTGTGCCGGCACACTTAGACTGGGCAATTTTCATGCATTCCATTATTTATATTTCTAAGGTTAGAATTATTTAAACAAAATTAGCAGAGATAAATGCAGAATTCTTCCCAAAGTAGAAAAATATTTATTAAAATGTCAAGACATATGTGCATACTTAAGCTAACATGCCTATATTAACCTAGGGTTACTAAATGTAGGCTGCAAAAATCTAGACGACCACTAGATGGCAGGAAAAGAGATAGAGAAAACTGTTTTCTACATTTAATTATCATCTGGATTTTTGCAGCCCAACAAGATTTGGTAGTCCCACATTAACCTGATCGTGTTTATTAGATTTCTATCCTCCAATCCTGGGGTTGCCAGATGTCAAGAGAAAGCAGAACATGTATTCCTTTTTGTCCTCATGTCCTCCATCTGGCAGGCAACTGTATGTTTTTTTAAGAACAATCTCTCTCCTTGGGCAGCTTTTCTCTACTGTGCAGCATTTCCCTAATACCCTAATTCCCTAAGTAACCAACTGCTAGTTAATCAGTTCATATCTGTGATCTTAATGCTGTCATGGTCAGATTATTTTCTCCTTCGCCTGGACTTTCGGACCGCCGCTCACCATCGCAGGGAGACGGAGCCAATGCGTTGGTTCCGTCCCAGGCGCCTGATGGACCCTGAGAGGTTCCAGATGGAGCTTGGGCCGTTTCCTGAGGATCTTGCCCACGGCACGACTGAAGAACTAGTCGCGGCCTGGGAACGGGCCGCGGCTGGGGCTTTGGACCGTGTCGTGCCTTTGCGGCCTCTGACCCGGTGTAGATCTCAATTGGCTCCTTGGTTCTCCGAGGAGCTGAGGGAGATGAAACGCCGGAGAAGACGCCTAGAGAGCACCTGGAGGTCTAGTCGTTCCGAGGCTGATCGGACACTAGTGAAGTCTTTTACTAAGACCTATCTAGTGGCAATGAGGGAGGCGAAGCGTTTTTACGTTTCCACCCTCATTGCATCGGCAGATAACCGCCCGGCCGCCCTGTTTCGGGTAGTCCGTTCCCTCCTTCATCAGGAGGGACGGGATGACCCCTTACAGGGACGTGCCGAGGAGTTTAACAGTTATCTATACGATAAAATCGTTCAGCTCCGGAATAGTCTGGACCAAAACTGCGATGATCCAAGCGGGATGACGGAGCCTCGTCTTGTTGAGGTTATTTGGGATGAGTTTGATTCTGTGGCTCCCGAGGACGTGGACAGGTTGCTGGGGAGGTTGCATGCAACCACATGTTTACTGGACCGCCTGCTGTTACCGTATGCCTCCCACCGACCCGTATGCTCACACAGAGAGGGTCTTCTCAGGGTGCCGTCCGCCAAACAATGTCGGCTGGCGGCCCCCAGGGGCAGGGCCTTCTCTGTGGGAGCTCCTACGCTCTGGAACGAACTTCCCCCTGGATTACGTCAAGTGCCTGATCTTTGGACCTTCCGCCGTGAGCTGAAAACACACTTATTTATTCAAGCGGGACTGGCCTAATATTCTTTAAATTTTTTAATTGGGGTTTTATCATTTTGGGGTTTGAAATTTTAAATTTTAAATTTCTTAATATTGGCCATTTCTTCTAATTTGCTCGGTTTTAAATTGTTGTCTTAACTGTATTTTTTCATGTTTTTTACCTTTTGGCTGTACACCGCCCTGAGTCCTTCGGGAGAAGGGCGGTATAAAAATTTAATAAAACTAAAACTAAACTAAACCAGGCTCAAGGTTGACTCAGCCTTCCATCCTTCCAAGGTGAGTAAAATGAGGACCCAAAATAGTTTGCAATATGCTGACTCTGTAAACCGCTTAGACAGGGCTGTAAAGCATTGTAAAGCGGTATATAAGTCTAAGTGCTATTGCTATTTGCTATTGCTATGCTGCTAGCATTATTGGGCAGACGGGATATGACCATAAGCTCTAAACTCAAATAAGATTATTCTGAATCCTGCTCTCTTCTTTCTCATCAGGATAAATTGAATAAAAACTTCACATCATTATACAGAGTCCAAGACATTCTGACTTTTATTTCCTCTTAACGGAGCTTGTATATTTTATTAGCCGGTATTTTCTTCCATCGCAAACTAACAAACTGTCTGCTAGTAAAATTACAGCACCCTGTCCTCTTTAACAGCTTGCTTTTTTTAAAAAAATATGCTGATTGCAACAGCTTTGCTCTTGCCAAAACAAGTAAACTAAGTGCCTGGTAAAGGTAAACAGAGACATAAAAAACGGGTGGGGTTTTTTCCAAGTTTCCATTTAGAATTCATTTGTATGCACATTTAGGCATCTGTGAGGCACTGTAGGCCGCCAGACTTTACAAATAATCACACTGAATAGCCTGGTGGCAAATACATCAGTAAATACCCTAACACATATGCACTTATAAAATGAGACCCTTATGCTATGATTCCAAGCACCATCAGATTAATCTAGATTGAGTTCAAAGGAACAAGCCAACAAACTGGATGGTTTCTCTGCCAGGTTCCACACAGACCACATTTTGAAATTCTACCCTACATTATGGAAGAAGTCTATTCAGTTCTCATCTTTTAAATGTGTAGCTCTCAGAATTTTGTAACACAGCTCACCAGCAATAGAAAAGCATATTAGATGCTCTAACATCTAACAAAATGAAATTTGGTGGTGAAAAAAGTAAGGTCCTACATTAAGGCAAGAAAAACAAAATGCACAGGTACAGTGTATGTGGTACCTTGCTCAATAGTAGTAACTGTTAGAGCAATCTTGGAGTCCTAGTGGACGACCATTTAAATATGAGCCAGCAGTGTGCAGCAGCTGCCAAAAAAGCCAACACAGTTCTAGGCTGCATAAACAGAGGGATAGAATCAAGATCACATGAAGTGTTAATACCACTTTATAATGCCTTGGTAAGGCCACAATTGGAACACTGCATTCAGTTTTGGTCTCCACTATGTAAAAAAAGATATGGAGACTCTAGAAAGAGTGCAGAGAAGATCAACAAAGATGATTAGGGGACTGGAGGCTAAAACATAAAAAGAACAGTGGCTGGAACTGGGTATGTCTTGTTTGATGAAAAGAGGATTAAGGGTGACATAATACAAGGATTCCAATATCTCAGGGGCTGCCACAAAGAAGAGGGAGTCAAGCTATTCTCCAAAGCACCTGAGGGCAGGACAAGAAGCAATGGGTGGAAACTAATCAAGGAGAAAAGCAAATATTTCCAGTGTGTTATCTAAAAATGTGCTGGGATTGCAACTGGACTGCTTAAAAGGTCATCCATCCTATATGCTGATATTTGACTTTTAGAATGATCATCTAAGTAGAGCCCATTTTCTACCTGTTCTATTCCAAAAGAGATAGAACACAGAAAACCCAGTCCAGAGATGAAAAAAGTGCTTCATTGAAATGCAGTTCCACAAGTTATAAAATTGAAAATGCTTCTCCCATTTTCCCTAATTAGCTGTTGTTGATCTCTAACAACAGTTTCACATGTGCAAAATATGAATACAAATCATTTCTTCTTGGTTAAGATTTGATTTATACTGTTGCTATTATTCCTGCCATATTTGAAAGATAAAATGGCACTAATTGTATCAGAGTTGCTGTAAGCCCTTAAAGTTGTCTGCATCAGAACCAACATTAATTTCTAACTGTGAGATAGAGTTGAAAATGTAGGGGTTTTCTAGTGTATGCTGTTTTGAAGAGCTTTGCCAAAATAAAACAGAAATCATAAAGTAATGGAGACACATTAATAGATATGTTGGATGTCAGCATCTATCGTTCCCAATCCAATATGTCAGAATTATGAGAGTTGAAATCAACTAAATATAAAAGACATTACGTTGGGGAAATGCTGACTTGAAACTACAAAATACATCATGTCCATCCAGTAAATTGTTTCTTTCATAATGCAGAATAGAGGAGGGATTATCTGGTGTCCTACTTTTTATCTCTATTCAACTGCTGCTTTGGACATAAAAAAAATAACCTGGAATACATGTTAACGTTGCCCAAGTTGAGAAATATTGATGTACTGTATAATGTAATGTAAATCTTCTCTGTTGTTCATGGCTTTCTTTCACTGCTTTTACCTGTCTTTTTTTCCCATTATGCCAGGGAATAATCGTTTATGTTTGCTGGTGCTTAAACACCAAGCTTTTTTATTTTATTATTTTATTATTTTACTTATTTTATTTTTGCTAGTTGCCCTGAGAGACATGTTTGCTTGCTCTGAGCTAGATTTAAAGATTGACTAGGAGTGTCTGGGTAGCTATGGAATTGTCTAATAACAAATAGAAGAGAACCTTGCAATTTTCAGTTCTCTCTCTCTCTAAAGATAAGTCAATGAACAGCCTCATCTTGTAATTTGTGACATTTTAGTACTGTCCTACTTCTAACATCACAACAACTATGTTTTGAAATGTACAGAATCGACAAATAAAGTGTTACTTCCTTTGGAACTTACACTCGACACAGAAGTTCACAGTTAAATTGCCAGATTCATTCTTTGTTTTTTTAACACCTTCACTTTATCTCTCTATAAGAATATAGAGATAACTAAATTGAAGCAGCATGCAAAATAAATACAAGTCCTCAACAACAGGAGGAAGTGGGAAACAGGACAACTGCAAGCTCACCTGAATTTCTAAGCAAAATTGTGCCTGTTTTTGTGCTGAAACGCCAATGTTACTACAACAGCAAACATAGTTCTTTTAAATATTGAATCGTATTGTATAATTGTGTCACTATGGTGTCAATGATATAATCAATGATATAATGATTCTATCTATATAATGTCTGCTATAGAATCTATAGAATATGTAATACTCTTTTCTTATCTCTCTCTCTCTCTCTCTCTCTCTCTCTCTCTCTCTTTCCTTCTGCATAGCGTTAACTTGTCCGAATAACGATTAGTCTTGGCATCCAATGTATATCAAAACTGTTATGATGCAGTTCAAAGAAGGTTTCTATAGTGCAGTGATGGCAAAACTTTTCGGCACCGAGTGCCGAAACTGGAATGTGCATGTACCGGAAACCTGAAGACCAGCTGGTTGGTGTGCTGCGGGCGCCAGCCAGCTGGTCTTTGGGTTTCCGGCCTGCACATGCACACCAGCCAGCTGGTCTTTATGCATGCTGGAGCACCTAAAATCCGAAGACCAGCTGGCCGGCGCGCACATACCTTTATTTTAGCTGTTTTTAGCCAGTTTTTTTGCCGTCTTCCATGCCATTTTGGACTATTCTCCATACCATTTTCTGGGCCATTTTCCAGCTGTTTTTCAAGCTTTTTCTCAGGCCAAAAATGGTCTATTTTTTTGGCTGTTTTCTGGCTGTTTTCCAGCACTCTAGCACCCACGAAGACCAGCTGGCCGGCATGCATTTGTGTGCTAGAAACCAGAAATGCAGCTGGCAACATGCCCACAGAGAGGGCTCTGCATGCCACCTCTGGCATGCGTGCCATAGGTTCGCCATCACAGCTATAGTGTCTTCGCAGTTGGAATAATACCCAATTCTCCCTTTTTGTCACTTCTATGAGTTACTAATTTGTAAAGCAATTATTTCTGTGTTTGGGATCCTCTAGGACAGGGATGTCAAATTCACATTGTCATGGTGGCATCACGTGACATATCAAGACTTTTTCCCCCTTCACTAAAAGGCGTGGGCATGGCCAGTAGATGATGCATCCAGCCTGCGGGCCAGGAGTTTGACAGTCCTGCCCTAGGAGATGACCAGGCTGAGTGGCATAGTAGCCTAGTGGTGAAGACGCTCGCCTCCCATTAGAAAGGTTGAGAGTTCAGTCCTAGATAGTGTCAGATATTTCTCTCTTAGGGCACCAAGAAAAAAGATAGCTGCTGCCAACTGCACATGGTGTTAGCAAGAGCATCTGGCTGGTAAATGTTCAGCTCTATCCAGTCACCCCAACTCTACCCTGAATTAAGGGATTGGAGAGTTGTAAAAAGGAAGTTTAAGTAGACCCTGCCATAGCATAGGAATAACCCTAGAAAGAAGAAGAAGATGGAGTCCATTAGTATCCTCTAATCCTCTAATCCTCTAGGAGATGACCAGGCATGAGAGAGAGGTCAAATGCATCATCAGTCTCAAGTCCTTCATGCCCACAAGAGGTTTAATTCCATCCCACTTTGAATTTTGTTGACTCTTTTCTACCACCTATTCGCTTTGACTGTTAGTAGTTCAGATTCTTGAAGAGAACTTTAGCATATAATACACTTATATTCTTTTGAACTACCTGGATATCTGATTACCTGTGCTTGACATATCCTTTCTAGTGTTTGTCCATGCTTAAACTATCTTTGATCAACATTCTATGTAAGGCCTATGTCATCTTGGGGAGCTTCTCCCTGAATCATCTGGGTGCAGTAGCCCAGTGACTCAATGTTACTAGCTTTGAAATCAGCTAGCTTTAGAAAATAAAGTGATCATTATTCAAATGAAGTTATCTTCATATGCTAAATTTCAGCTTCATGTGGGTGAAACTCAATTTCATTGAGGACTGCATCAAGGCTGTGATTGACCTCAGGGGCTGGGCAGGTGCGGCCGACTGGCTGGGTGTGGCCAACTGGGCGGGTGTAGCCAACTGGGTTGGCATGGCCAGCTTGATTTCAGTCCCCAAACTGCTGGCATGTTTCCTCTTTCATGTCCCCAAACTGCTGGCAATTGTCAGAGGTTTTAGAGTACAACTCCCATCATTTTTATCCTTCAATTACACACAGTATGACTGGAAGCTACTAGATTATCTGTCTTTTATTTAAAGGCATGTTTTGTGTATCTAGCTTTGCATCCAGTAGTAAATTATTTCCCTTGAATTAGATAAGTAGGATCACACATGGATAGATATGCACTACATTTGCACTACAGGTCATGGTTTAGGAGCCATAATAGCTGATATTATGGATTAATGTAATGCACAAAGCCAAGCCTACATGTGCTCCCAGCACATACATGAGTAAAGCTAGTATTTTTGCTTGCTATCCAAAGATGGATTTCACTGAATCTATCTTTCACACAAGGAAAGTCTTCATAAAATGGGCTAAATCTGGAGGGGTTTCTTTCTAATGACCTAACTGTTCAAAACTAGAGATCATCTACTGCAGTACATCTATCATATACATTTAAACTCTATTTTTAACATCAAACATTTTCTACTATTATAGCCTTGGGTGTTCTCTCACTATGTGTCGGCCGCCAATGTATAGTAGTATGATGTCTTTAAATCTTGGTTGACAGCATAGCCTTGGTAGATAAAAAAGCAAGATATTATTCCCTTTTAAGGGGTGATTGGTTTGAACAATGCTAATAGATGTTTTTGGTCTCTGGCTTAACAGTCAGCTCATAACCCACTGTGTCAGTTTGTTGTATTTCTTTCCCTTGGCAAAATAAACCACCAGGATCATCAACTCTTGGGCAACAAAACAACAGGCAACTCCACTGCTTGCTTTTTTCAAAGGCCTAGGCGTACATAGCTATAACAAATATCAGGATCAAATCCTTTGGCATTTTCTGCATTCTATTTTGAAAGACTACAAAATCACAGTCAAGTGCATGGACCTTTGTTTACTTCATAATATGTCCTCTCCAACTGATCCTTAGACTGCTCAAATGCAGTACCCATTACCCAAAATGGAAATAAATTGAAATATGGATGGATGTGCTGCAATTCTCCTGTTCTTTGCCACAATTACCATAAATAATAGAGGGAAGCTGTCTTGAATGATATTAGGAACTGGCAATTCATTTAGCAACCTTGTTATCAATATGGACTAGAGCAGGGGTCTGCAAACTTGGCTCTTTTAAGACTTGTGGACTTCAACTCCCAGAGTTCCTCAGCCAGCTTTGCTAAATCCACAAGTTTGCAGACCCCTGGACTAGAGTAACATAGCCAGGAAGGAGGGAACACTTTATGAAGAAGATGATAAGAAAAAAGATAGCACTGTCCAGAGATAAATCATGGGAAGAGGAAGAGTTTTAGGTTAGCCACTCCCTAGAATGTCCCAGGTTTATCCAATAGGTTAGGGTAGCATAAATTCAGTCTGGCAAGATTCTGTCTATACCATCTACACAAATAAAGAACTGAACTTTGGTTGCATGATTTTACATCATTCTTGGATGAAGCCTGAAATATGAGAGCTTCCCACTATGCATTAACACTTAAGACATTCAATGTTAATATTGTATTTTTAATTTATTATAAAAGAACAGTTGTACTTTGAGTGCCTTGATACCATAATAATCTACCATTTCATTTGGACCAGTCAATCTTTTCATCAGATGCACTTCATGTAATTAAAGATAATAATCAAGAGCTATAGACATTGTGCTGAAAGATCCCACCACTATACTGTCAGAATCAATCAGGAACTAGGTAAGACTTTGTCAGTTGAAAATTAAATCCAGGGTATAAAAAGCTGAAGAAAAGCTGATGGACTTTTTAAAAAAAAATTGTCATGCTTATTCTGTAGAACATTGCTTCTTAAATTGACAATTTGAAGAGATGTGGACTTCAACTCCCAGAAGTCCTAGAAGCAAAGCTGGCTGGAAAAATCTGGGAATTGAAGTCCACACCTCTTCAAGTTACCAATGTCGAGAAATGACCACATCACTTAGTTATAGAAATTCCTGACCCAAGTGGTCATAAGGAGAGGACTATATGTAAAATGTTTTTGTGTTACTAAAAAAACTTTTCTGCATTGGTAACAGAAAGTGAATATAAGTTTCATGTAAGTAAGTTAAGTAAGTAAACGTAACTAATTTAAGAATGGAGGGGGGGGGAGATATTAACCTAAGTCCATTGTCACAACATAATATATTGACATTATTAGCATCTTATCAGATTTATTGTTTCTATAAATCTTACTTCCTATTCCTGTTTGAGACTAGAATCATCTGCATACAAGTTAATTTTAGCAAAATCTATTGACACAAATGACAGTTATTATGGGACAAATGGGATGAAGTTGACCAGAAATTTAACACAACATCTAAATTATAAGAGGGGAGGGGTCACTGCCAATGCCATGCTATTGATGAACTGTCTACCAAGTGGAGTTTTTATAACCTAAAATCCTTTCTCAAAGGAAAACATTTAAGGGGCATTTTGAATAGAACAACTGCTTTTGCACATGTCAAAAACTGGCTTAAGTAAAAAATAACAATGCACTCTTATCTAAAAATAAGTATGCTCTCCTAAAGGTATCCCTATTTTCTCCTCCTGCCCCCTGTCTTTTCTTTCTGGGATTAATTTTTGGGACTCTTCATACTTTGTTATTAAAAGTTGTTGCTGTGTTTCTTGAGGCAATATTTTGTGTGTTGTTCTGAAGTTTTGCTCAGTGTTTAAATAAGCTATTGATTTTATTTTCAGTGTAATTTAGGGTGGTAATACAGTTCTTATTTGATAACTACTCTCTAATGGGCTCCGTGTAAACAAAAGCTATACCTCCAATTTGTTATTCTTGTCATCAAAATCGACCAAGTAGCTACTAGCATTGATGGGCGTGGATTCAAGAACTAAATGTTGTGCAAAGCAATAACGAACATTAATAATGCAGGAAAGTGCTGGAGAAGGCTAAGTAATGGTCTGAGATAGGGCATACAATGCTATTGTTATAGACCTTCATAGTAACCTCTATTATACAGGTAGTCCTCAATTTACGACCACAATTGAGCCCAACATTTCTGTTGTTAAGTGAAATATTTTAAGTGAGTTTTGCCCAATTTTTATGACTTTTCTGGCCATAGGTGTTAAGTGAATCACTACAGTTGATAAATTAGTAACCTGGTTGTTAAGTGAATCTGGCTTCCTCGTTGACTTTGCTTGTCAGAAGGTCACCAAAAGTGATCACATGACCTTGGGACACTGCAGCCATCATAAATATGAGCCACTTGCCAAGCATCTGAATTTTGATCACATGACCATGGGATGCTAGAAAGTTTGTAACTGTGAAAAACGGTCATAAGTCACTTTTTTCAGTGCCGTTGTAATCTTGAATGGTCGCTAAATAAACTGTTGTAAATCGAGGACTACTTCCATCCTATTCTCAGAATAGGAATGACATCTACGTCCTGTTCCTTTTCTCCATTGCAGATAAGTGTTTTAAACTTATAAAATATCCAGTAAAGCTGCATACCTAAAGCAGGGGTCTCCAACCTTGGCAACTTTAAGACTTGTGGACTTCAACTCCCAGAATTCCTCAGCCAGCAAAGCTGGGAATTCTGGGCGTTGAAGTCCACAAGTCTTAAAGTTGCCAAGGTTGGAAACCCCTGCCCTAAAGGTACTTATATCTGCATGTGCTTGTTTCTGTGTTCAGTGACCAGAATTTGGGTAGTTCACATTTTTTAAAAATTCCCAGTGATTTTCAGATTTAACATATGTCTCGTATAATGTTCTTTCTATTTATGGATAGAATGGAAGCACTGGTAAGAAATCTAAGAATGCCATCAGATTAAAGCTGCATCTTTACCTCTATCAGGCCTTCATACACATATCATTAGCTTACTTGCAAAATGACCCATTTGCTCTCCTGAATTTGAGTTTCGCTAATAGTAATAGGGTCCAATGTGGGAAGCCAACTTTTAATTTAACTTTCCCAAAATATTCTGGAGTATTGCTATGTCAGACACAATCTGTTGCACTCCAGATGTTGTATACTTCAACTCCTAATAGACCCAGATAAGAGAGCCAATAATCACAAGATTGTGGAAATTATTGTTCAAAGCATGTGACAGAGTCCAGATTGACTATTCCTGCACTATAACATCCAGCTAGGAGAGTCATGGAATAGCACCAAAGAGACTTTCTAGAAGGTTCTGTAACAGAGCAGCTGCTACTGCCAGCCCTGTTCAAAACATAGCAAATGCAGTACATTCTACAGTTCAAAATCCTTGAGGTCACCTTCCAATCAAGCCCAAATGCAATTTCTTTACCATAAATGAGTTTTAGAAATATATCCATAATAGATATGCAACTCCTTTACTTCTTTAATGAAATTTCTATATTGTAATGTGTGAACTTTCTGTTAGCATCGCTTCTACATTAAATTTTATTTTACAATAACAGTCTCAGTAATGAAAAAGATGATGTCTAAGGTATATTTTCATTGCAAAGGCTGGACAATTCCAGGAAATCCTTTCTACTTTTACAAAGCAAAGCTATCACGCTCTGTGATTAGATTCAATATGTTCTCAGGCATACATTCTCTTTAACTTTAACAAAATACAATTCCTTCCTGGCTATAAAGGAAGCTCAGGTATGCATTGTCTGTTGACTTTTGCATGAAAATTGTAACAAGATGAATGAATGGAGATGAAAGACTTAAAATATGAGGTTTGTGGATGTCAATAAGGTTTCTTTCTTTTGTTGGCAGAGTATCAAACTAATCAGTCCTGGGAGGAACTTTTCAGCAAACCTAAAACCAGTTTATCCTTAGTTGTACCACAAGAGGCTCAGAGGAAGGATGTAACGCTCCTGGTTAAATTTGCTTATGATTAATCAATTCACAAAGTACCCATCCCCAGAATATCCTGTTAGAAAAGTGATTAAAAACATATTCTACGCTTGGTCTTATCCAAAAAACCAAGAAGCGGTGGGAAACCATTATTCATCTTCTGTTGTTTTTTTTAAATTTCAACAGCATAATTTTGGAGCATGAAAGGCAGTGCTGGAATTAAAAAAAAATTACTACCAGTTCGGTGGGTGTGGGTTGGTAGGTGTGGCAGGGGAAGGATAGTGCAAAATCTTCATCTCCACTCTGGGGCCAGCCAGAGGTGGTATTTGCCAGTTCTCCGAACTACTCAAAATTTCCACTATCGGTTCTCTGGGATCTGTCAGAACCTGCTGAATAGCACCCCTGACGAAAGGTCATGAAAACGAATCACGGAGATTATAAATGGCATGTGGGCCCTGGTTGCCCAGATTCTACCTTGAACAGAGAAAAAATGGCCTCAGTACCAGAATACCCATTTTCAGTGATATGCTTCATTCTCATGTCCTATTACCACTGCTCATACCCTTGGTAACCCGGTAGGGGCAAAAGGCAAAGCAAATATCAATCACTTCTTTTTCCTTTCTTCAAGCATAGTTAAAGAGCAAGGAACTTGAGTAGGTAGAAAAAGTGACCCCCTTTGCTGGAGTGAGTGTTTCTGCAAATAATAAGATTGCCTGATGGTGACCCTGAAATTGAGCAATTTCCACCAATTGGCCATCTTGAAGAAAGAGATTTTAATCTGTGTCCTCATCTTTATGCAAATACTATTCTACTTGGAATTAATTCTCTCCTTGGTGGATTTTCTGTCATGGTAAAAACAGTTTCACCCTAAAAACTGTTATGCTTCCCAATAATTTAGCATTGATTTATATGATGTACATTTCTTACTTCAACAGGATGGTCTTGAGCTGGTGTCATATACCCCAGCATTAGCCATTGGAATGTCTGAGGTTTCGGGTTTTTTAAGAAAAATGTTTTGTCCTAACTTGTCTGCATTTGAATTGCACTGCATACCCAGTGTTGCTCTGTTTGTGTTAAGTTCGGGAAGTAACGAGGCTGGAGACCAGGGTAGTGACAACAGCTCTTTAATATATGGTGAACCCAGCAACAAAACTGGGGAAAAACCTCTTCTTATATACAGTTTACCCGGCGGCTTCAACCAATCAGCAACGTGCTTGTTTCCCGCCCAAATATTTAAAGATACATAACACTCCTCCCCTCCCAGAAAACACTTTACCAACATCTACATATTATTTACATGTTATTTTTCGTAGTCACGCAAATAACCTGGGCGTCTCCTGACTCTTTCGGACCTCGCAGTTCAGTTTTTGGGATTGGGTTGAGCTGGTCGGAGGGGCTTTCTGCTCCTCCCAGCTCTTTCTCTAGGCCCTCCGGCCCTGGATTACTGCAGAGTCGTCCCTGCTGTTCTCTGGGGAACCTGATGGCATCGCTGGACCTCCGGGACTCAGATAAGTCTTCGCCTCTCCGGGTTTAAATCAGCTGTGGGTTCAAATAATGTGGTCAGGGTCTGTTTCATTGAGCTCGGATTGTTCGGTTATTCTTTTCTGATTTGATCTATGTGGCGCCTCCATACTCGGTTGTCTTTTAACTCAACCAAGTATGACTTTGGACCGGTTGCTTTATGATTTGCCCTGCTAGCCAACTTGGGCCGTCCCCATAGTTGCGGGCCCACACTGGTCGCCTATGTCCATTTCTCTAGTTTTTCCAGTTCCCCTTATAACCCTCTGGTGTGTAGTGGGATTTAAACGGTCAAGTGGCACCGGAGCTTCCGTCCATCAATAATTCGGCTGGGCTTCTGCCTGTTGCAGTGCTGGGGGTTCTATGCTGAGCGGCCAGAAAGAAATCTATCTTTGTTTGCCAGTCGCCTGGCTTGAGTCTGGACAATGCCTCTTTAGCGCTCGGACGGAACACTCTGCAAGGCCATTCGGCGCGGGGTGGAAAGGCGAGAGGGCATGTCGGATGCCCTCATCTGCCAAGTATTCCTCAAACTGGGTTGCCGTGAATTGCGGGCGTTATCGGATACTAGCGTGTCGGGCAACCCGTGGGTTGCAAATAGGTGCCGCAGGGGCTGCGATTACCGCCTCGGCTGTCATGGATCTCATGAGAATGATTTCCAACCATTTAGAGAAAGCGTCGACTACCACTAAGAAGGTTTGGCCGTGGAAGGGCCGCAAAATCGATGTGGATTCTTGACCAGGGCCCTTGGGGTTTTCCCATTCCCTGACTGGGGCCGTTGGGGTAGTGGCCTGGATTCCTGGCAGGCCAGGCATTTCCCTACCCTCTCAGCAATTTCTGAGTCCATTAATGGCCACCACAATAGCTTCTCGCTAGCCCCTTCATCCTTACGATCCCTGGGTGACCCTCGTGGAGAAGGTCCAATACCTTTCCTCAATTTCTCCGGGATCACCACCGATCCCCCATAGCAGGCACCCCTTGAGCCGAGAGTTCCCCGCTTCTTCACAAATTCCTTAAGCGCTGCGCCCGGCGGCACCCTCTTTACCCAACCAGTACAGTTCTTAATAATGTCGGTATGATGCCGAGCCACCTCCTTAGATGTGACTGGGCCAGAGTCCAGAGAGTCAATCAATAGTACAGGTGCCCCGGGTGGGGTCTCGATTGCCCCTGGCAGTGGGCATCTGCTTAATCGTCCGCATGCCCCTTCTTTTCCTGGTCGATGCTGCAGCTTGTAGGAGTAAGCAGCCAAAAGATAGTCCATCTGGTCAATCGGGAAAGTGCCACAGGCGTTGGCGATCGCCAGCCAGTATCCTAACAGCGGTCTATGGTCTGTAACAATTTCAAAGTCTCTACCAAAAACGTATTCGTGAAACTTTTTACCCCTGACACAATTGCTAGCGCTTCCTTATCCAACTGACTATAGTTCCTCTCTGTTGAGGACATTGTTCTGGAATAGAATGCTATTGGGGCTTCTGTGCCGTTTGGAAGTCTGTGGCTGAGCACAGCCCCACCCGTAAGGGGAGGCATATAAACCAGCACTAATGGCAATGAGCTATGATACTGGATCAGCAGGCTATCGCTCGAGAGTAGGTTTTTACTGCTTGAAAGCCCTACTTCCGACTTTCCCCAAGACCAAACAGTATTCTTTCCCAGAAGCTTATGCAGCGGTTCAGCAGCAGTTGCCTTGTTTTAAAAGACCGCGTAAAATTCACTAGCCCAGGAATGCCTGTAGCTCTGTTTTGTTTTTGGGCGCTGGAGCCTTTCTTATTGCCTTGACCTTGCTCTCAGTGGGGTGAATTCCTTTCTTGTCTATTCTGTAGCCCAAGAATTCTGATTCTACCCTATTTGGCATTTGTTCACTTTAACCTTTAGTCGGCTGACGGAAAATGCCCAGAACTTTTCTCAACGCTCCCCAATTCCTCTAAATTTTCGCTGATATCAATACATCATCAGTAGGGACTACCCTGGGAGCCCTTGCAGAAGTCGCTCCATTAAATTTTGGAACAGCCCCGGTGCCACACTCACCCCAAACTGTAACGGGTGCACTTGAAAAGCACCCTGTGAGTTACAATCGTTTGGGCTTGGCTGTGTTGGCGTCTACGGGCAGTTGTTGATAGGCTTGTGCCAAATCTAATTTGCAAAACTTGCCCTTGTCCCAAGAGTGCAGCAAGTGTTGCACCACAGGAACTGGGTAAGCGCTTTTCTGTAAGGCTTTGTTTAACGTTGCCTTGTAGTCAGCGCAGATTCTAATTGACCCATCTGGTTTCACTGGGGTGACGATTGGCGTCTCCCATTTGGCATGATCGACTGGTACCAGTATCCCTGATTTATGAGCTTATCTATCTCCTTGTCAATCTTGGGTTTAAGGGCAAAAGGACTCTCCTTGCTTTATCCTAATAGGGGCTACCTGGGGTCTAAGTTGAAGGAAATAGGGGTCCCCTTGTACTTGCCCAGGCAGTCCTTGAACACATCTTGAATTCACTCATGAGTGTGTCTTTTAAGGTTAACGTCACTTCTGTAGATGCCAGTCACTCCCATGCCCAATGCGGAACCAGTCTAGTCCCAACAAACTTGGCAGGGTCCCCTTGACGATCGTGATGGGCAGGGTCTTCTTGTGTCGCCCGTACCCGACTCGGACAGAGGTGGTCCCTCGAACAGGGATGCAATTCCCTTGGTAGTCGTGGACTCGTAGCCGTTGTGTTTGCAGGTGGCGTTTTGCGACTAAAGGCAAAGCTTTTGCAAAAGTGTCCCAGGACATGATTGTGATCGCTGACCCGGTGTCCACTTCTAGTCGGCACGGCACTCCTTCTATTTTGGGTTTGGTGAAGATTTTCTTCTCCACCGGGTTGTGTGTGACCTATGATCACGGTCGTTTGATTTAGTTCGCGCCTTTTTGTTTGAGCCAATCACGGGTCGCCTTGCCGATCCAGCGCTCTGATTAGTGATTTGAATTTTCGGCGGAAGGTTGGGGAGCTCGACAGACTTGAGCCAGGTGCCCCTTCTTCTACACCGCCGACATGTAGCGTCCTTGAACTTGCATTGTTGGCGCTGGTGTTGACCTCCGCAACTTCCGCATTCGTCCGGTCTTCTTTTGCGTTCTCGGTTCGACAAACCCTTCCTCATCCTCACCGTCTGATTCGGTCTGGATCTCTTCTTGGTGCACGGGGTTGATTTTGTGCTCGCCTTTGGCGTGAGCGGCTTTTGCAGGGTTTCCGCCGCTTGGGTGGACATCTCATGAGCTCTGGCTTCGTCCAGAGCGTTTGCCAGCGTTAGGTTGCTTTTTGATAGCAGCCGCCTCCGCAAACGAATGTCTCTGACCCCACGGATGAGTTGCTCTAGCAGCGCCTCGTCCAGGTCTCGGTACCCACAGTCTTTGGAGGCTTTCCGCAGGGCGGCCATGTAGTCGCTGATGGATTCGCCCTCCAGCTGTCTGCGCTCTCCAAATTCAAAACGCTGCACGTATTTGGACGGCGTTGGCGTGAAATGGTTTTTAAGCAGGGTTTGCAGAGTTTGCCACGATACCGATTGTACCGGCGTTGGCTCTGCCAGGGCTTCCGTGATGTCGATGACCTCGGGACCGCAGTGGCTCAAGAAATATGCCCTTTTGCGGTTGTCTGGAACTCCTTGCAGTTCGTTTGCTTCTAGGAAGCTTTCGAAACGGGTCATGTACGTTCCCCATTTCTCTCTGGCTGGGTCAAGCGTGCGGGCGGTGTAACTGGCCATCTCCGCTTTTCTGCCCTGGGTTTGCTGGGTTCGGTTCTTCCGTGCTTCAGCTCGGTTCTGGTGCTCCTTAGCCTCGAGATCCCACCTCGTATTCTACTTGGAATTAATTCTCTTCTTGGTGGATTTTCTGTCATGGTAAAAACAGTTTCACCCTAAAAACTGTTACGCTTCCCAATAATTTAGCATTGATTTATATGATGTACATTTCTTACTTCAACAGGATGGTCTTGAGCTGGTGTCATATACCCCAGCATTAGCCATTGGAATGTCTGAGGTTTCGGGTTTTTTAAGAAAAATGTTTTGTCCTAACTTGTCTGCATTTGAATTGCACTGCATACCCAGTGTTGCTCTGTTTGTGTCTCGGTGTTTTTACTAAGAGTGTTAATGACTGGCTGCAAAGAGTATATATAAATCCTTTCCATTCCCCACTAGTTACGGTAGTTAGAACTGAAGTAGCTTCTTGGATAAGAAATGAAATATCTTCATAAAAAATAAAGAAAGCCCAGTTGCCTTTTTAAAAAACCTTTGGCTGACCTTTGGGACAACCATGACCCGAATAACTGAGAATCTTCATAGACACTCTGTCCGCACAACTGCAGTAGCACCCTAATCATTTTTAAATGCTTCAACCTCCACCTGTCTCTACCTGTTGTCATTTCTTAGGAATTTCTTCACAATTTAAAATTAAACTTGCGGTAAAAGGAAGACTATCTGAGTTTCAAGGCTACTCTTCATCACTTTTGGACTTCAGTCCTAAGAGGCAAGTATCTGAATAATTCAAATTATGCTGGACAGCAATCAGCCGAAAGTATTTGGATTTCTGTATTGAACAGAATGTTGAACTCAGTGGTCTATATGGCCTCTTCCAGCTCTAGGTTTATCTGTAGAGCTATGTACTGTAAGTATCCAAAGAGAGGAGCCAAATGACAAAATCAGCATCATGATCTTATGATGCAGACAGCATCCCATTTGTACATGAATTGTGATACAATTTGCATGTATAAAAGGGTGGAATTTGCAGCTTTTTTTCTTCATTTAGATAAAGGGTGGAGAACCTTTATGACCTGTGGACTTCAACTCTCAGAATTCCTGAGCCAGCATGTCCAGTGGCCATAAAGAAGCCATAGTTCCCCACCCCGGATTTAGATGAAAGTGTTGGATTCTATGGACACCTCTAAATAGACATATACCCATCTATGGGGAATAGATTTCAATTCTTTCCTGCTTCTATCTAAGGGATAAATGAGTACTTTACAATGACAGATAGGATTTTTGGAATAAACTGGTACAAGGACAACTGCAATAAAATACTACTTTGTTTGTAACTAGCAGTTACAGAACACTCCCCTTGAAATATTTCATAAAACACATCCAAAAGCTGACATAAAATTATTTGCTTATGTGTACATTTATCCTTTTATCCTCATATCCACACCTGACACTTGCCAAGGACAATACAGGAATTTATGTGCTTGAAGACTAGGTAAATCTGTAATGCATGAATGTTTTTTTCCCCAGGAAATAGATTTCAATCTGTTACATATTTTTTTATATACTTTAGGAAGAGTGATGGTGATAAAAGTTATTTTTACTGATGTTGGAACATCAGTAAAATGCAATAATTGTTTCATTTTGTTTTTAAGAACCAACCTTCTTTTAATTGAGAATGTAGTGAAAATGATATAAGTGTATCTATAGATGATAGCAAGAGGCCCATTATGTGTGTTAAGGGAAAGAAAACAAGCAGCAAGATGAATCCTTGATAAGCATTTCTGAAAGTGCATAAATAAATTGAAATTAACCCCAAAGGAGCTTTTTCAAGAGGCAACTGAACTTTCTGTTTTTTTCTTTGAAGATGTTTCGCTTCTCATCCAAGAAGCTTCTTCAGCTCTGACTGGATGGTGGGGAATGGAAGGATTTATACAGTCAGAGCTGAAGAAGCTTCTTGGATGAGAAGTGAAAGGTCGTCAAAGAAAAACCAGAAAGTTGCCTCTTGAAAAAGCACCTTTGGGACAATCATGAACTGGATGACTAAGAATCTCCATAGACAAATTGAAATTATATAATCATGACCATAATTCAAATTTGTATCCTAGACTTCGCATCATTTAGTAATGGATATAGGCAACCAAAATGTTTTCTTCATTGGCCCGCATGATATGATGTCATGAAGAAAGGTATTAGTTGGGCACAGGAATATTCAAAAATGTATGATTCTGTTCAAAGGGCAGACTGAAAGGAATTATCAACCATTTTCCAAATCCCAAAAGTTGAAATTTAATTATTGGAAGATTCGCCAGCTAAAAGTTATTATTGGGAGGTTTATTTATTTATTTATTTATTTATTTAATCATATTTATATACCGCCCTATCTCCCGAAGGACTCAGGGCGGTTCACAGGCGATTAAAAAACACATAAATACAGAATAAAAACAATTTAAAAACTTATTTTAAAGCCCGTTAATTAAAATATACAAATAAAACCCAATTAAAACCCATAAATTTAAAATCTAGCTCAGTCCTGCACAATTAAATAAGTATGTTTTAAGCCCGCGGCGGAAGGTCCGAAGGTCCGGAAGCTGACGGAGTCCGGGGGGTAGTTCGTTCCAAAGGGTGGGAGCCCCCACAGAGAAGGCCCTTCCCCTGGGCGTCGCCAGACGACATTGCCTCGCTGACGGCACCCTGAGGAGACCCTCTCTGTGAGAGCGCACGGGTCAGTGAGAGGTATTCGGTAGCAGTAGGCAGTCCCGTAAATAACCCGGCCCAATGCCATGGAGCGCTTTAAAGGTGGTCACCAAGACCTTGAAGCGCACCCGGAAGGCCACAGGTAGCCAGTGCAGTCTGCGCAGGATGGGTGTTACACGGGAGCCACGAGGGGCTCCATCTATCACCCGCGCAGCCGCATTCTGGACTAACTGCAGCCTCCGGATGCCCTTCAAGGGGAGCCCCATGTAGAGCCCCATGTTGATTGATTACTTGATTATGTGTCATCAGGTTGTTTATCATTCCTAGCAACCATATAGTTTGTTTTCCTTCATGATCTGGTCTTTCCTATCACCCAATGGAAGACCACTCAGGGTGGTTGCTGAGAAGATAGGAGGAGGATAAAGTATAATTGTATATTCGTCACCCTATCTTACACATAAAATAAAAAGTTGGGATTAAAAAAATAAATTAAAAAATAAATAAACAAATAAATAAAGGGTCCAAAGGTAGGTTGATAAATGGTAGAACACCTATGGGAATGATTACATTATTGGCAGTCAGTATAAGTAATCTTGATATATTTGTTATTTACTAAAAAAATAGAAACCTGGCATAAAAAATACAGGATCCCATTTATGCCACAAATCTAATGCAATATATACTCTAAATGCATAAAAAGCATATCAGGTTGAATACATATTAATATCCCATTTAAAATATTAGTGGATGGAAATGTATTTGTACATGTATAGCTCAGGTTGATATATTAAGAGAGCCAGAACAATTTATGTGATTCCATCCTGCTGGATTGCAACATGGATTTACACTATCCTTCCCAGCTTGATGGCTTCCAGGGAATGCAGTTATATACTAATAACGCTCTGAAGTTCTTGTTTTAAAATTATTGCCGAACAAAGAAAGCTGTGCAATTTAGTCTCGAATGACTGCATAGAAAAGTATTAACTCAAAATTGAAAGCCAAGTCCCAATAATGACTGGTACAATTTTTTAAAAAAGCTAAGTTTGTATTCATATCTGTCTCACTGAGCATATGTACCAAAGCCCCCACCATTCATTGATAAGGAGGGTGAGTTCTGATCAGTGAATGAAGAATATAAATCTTTGAAATAAATGCATAAATGCCTGAGTTATACTATATGTAGGCAATTAACATGTATTTCTTATAATATCAATAATCCAGTGGTGGGATTCAAAAATTTTTAATTTTGTCGGTGTGGCTTGGTGGGTGTGGCATGGCTTGGTGGCCATGGCTTAGTGGGCATGCAGGGGAAGGATACTGTAAAATCTCCATTTCCTCCCGATCAACTGGGACTTGGGAGGCAGAGAGTAGATGGGGGCGGGGCCAGTCAGAGGTGGTATTTACCGGTTCTCCGAACTACTCAAAATTTCCGCTACCGGTTCTCCAGAACTGGTCAGAACCTGCTGAATATCATCTCTGCAATAATCCCAAAATGATTCGGAACACATTACAGCGTCCAAGAAGGACGCTCTCACTGGCACCAATTTGGCAAATGGATGGCACTATGTTCTCTTTAATATTCAACACCTGTAGTCAGAGAACAGGCCAGCAAAAGGTAGTTAGTTTTATAAGTCCCTTAATTTCAACAGGAAAATTTTAATGTACATTTATTGGGAAAGAACACTGGAAAGAATATTGTACCTGAATGTGTGTGTCCAGAACGTTTAATACCTGCTCAGCTCCACTATTATTTACTTTCATTCTTCCTCAAACCATAAAATAGAAAATACATTCTAATTTCCTGCTACAAATGCAAGACAGGTTGAGTTTTAAAACACTTTCTACATTAAACAAGCTGCTTAAAGCATTCAAATTAATTGCTTGCAAGCCTATAATTTTTTTGTTTCTATGTTGTGCATTAAACTAACTCCAGAGCTAATTTGTAAACATCTTGAAAAAACAGAGCCAACAACCAGCTGCTCTTCTCTTGTATAATTCCCTTTAGAGTGTTCCCAAATCCATTTTCAATTTTGGTAGGAAATCAGGCAGCATTTGCCAAAGATAAGGCTGTATTTTTTTTTTACTATAGGCAATATTTTCATCCCAAAAGTCATTAGTCTGTGGAGTTGACAAAGGAAGCGGAGCACGTGTTCATTAATATCATTAAAGTTGGTGAAATACTGCTTGCTGAACGCCAGTCCAGCAGGTCTAAACTTTGTTTTACTATATATCTGCAGCCACATTAATTAGCCAGTTTTAAATCAAGCTTTCGTGATTTTTGTTTGTTTAACATCTTCTTGTCTAGGCACTAATCAAAAGTCATTCATATGGGAACAGACTCCTGAGGATAGGTGTCAATATTGAGTATCTTGATTCTTAATTTATCTGCCTGCATCATTCATTATCTAAGCATTTTTGGTCATTTCTGATGCATGCGAATGCATTAAGCATTTATTTCTCACAGGCAAATTTAGGTTATAAATAATCAGATCAAGCTCACAAGGGGCAAATGGAACTAACTGCTTGACGACCTGGTGAAACATCTCTTCCAGACATAACCCTGCTAATGGATTCTTGAAGCGTATTATTTTGGATTGCATGGAATCACTGCACATTGCCTCCAAAGTTTGGCTCATCTACTTGAAGGAAAAGATCTCACAAAGTCAAAACCAGAAAGCCTGAAATTAGACTAGAGTATTGCCAAAACAAGAGGCAGGTGGAAACCATCTCTCCTGTCCAAAAGAATATCTTCAATCTTCATTACATCATAGGGATATGGGAAAGGGATGCAAGAATTAAGATCTTAGTTTCTCTATAAATATGACTTGCATTTCAAATATAGCAACCATTGGAAACATTTCATAATAGCTTCATTACGTTTTAGATAATAAATATTTATGAGAGCTCTGTGTCTTTGCATGCCTGTTTCCAGTCTATCTGGCTGCCTTAAAGGAAATCTGGTTGCCTTAAAGGAAATCTTGTTGCCTTGTTGCCTTAAAGCAGTGGTGGGATTCAAGTAATTTAACAACCGGTTCTCTGCCCTAATGGTTTCTTCCAACAACCAGTTTGCCAAACTGCTCAGAAAGTTAACAACCGGTTCTCCCAAAGTGGTGCGAAGTGGCTGAATCCCACCACTGCCTTAAAGGCAATCTATCTTTCCTTGCTACTAAGATTATCAGATTTGGACTGCAAAAATGCAGAGAACAGTTAGATGGCAGCAAAGAGATAGTTTCTTTGCAGATTTTTGCTGCCATCTAATGGAAATGCCATCTAATGGGCATAATGGACCATAAGGAAGGCTGAACATCAAAGAATTGAGGCCTTTGAACTATGGTGCTGGAGAGGACTCCTGCGAGTCCCTTGGACTGCAAGGTGATCAAACCAGTCAGTCCTAGAGAAGATCAACCCTAACTGCTCTTTAAAAGGCCAGATCCTGAAAATGAAACTCAAATACTTTGGCCACTTAATGAGAAGGAAAGATTCACTGGAGTCGCTTGAACGACTGAGGGCAAAAGAAGAACGGGACGGCAGAGAATGAGGTGGCTGGATGGAGTCACTGAAGCAGTCGAGCTTAAATGGTCTCTGGGGGATGGTAGAGGACAGGAAGCCCTGGAGGAATGTTGTCCATCAGGTCACGATGGGTCAGACACAACTTCACAATTAACAAAAACAACAATGGACATGCAGAAATTTTAAGGCAACCCACCTCAAGTGGGCAAATCAATTAATGTACCAACCATTCTGTGCACAAAATAGCTAGTTTTCAGGGTCTCTTAACTGAAATGTAACAAGCACATTGGGTATACATAGAGATATAGATTAAAGTGTGGCTGTCCGAAGGAAAAGTCTGGAATGTCATGTATTTCTCTCTCACCTTCTGATCTATACAACCTTTACCTAGAATAAACCCTCAGGGCACTTTCCAAATACAGCTGCTTTCCATTTCTTGTACCTTTCCAATCAGAATTCTGCCAAATATCTCCCTAGGCATGCCGAACAAATGAAACCCCATGTAGATGTGTCATTCTTGCTATCTTTTCTTTGCATAAGGGAACAATAAAAAGTGTTCCTCCAAAGGTTATTCACAGATGAAATCCTCACATCTGTTAAACAAATTGCATATACATTCCATAAACAAGCATCTTTATATTTTAAAATACTGTATCTGTGGTAATCTTACCTATACCTGCAATCTTACCATTTTTCAACATTTTCATAAGTTGTACATTTTATGCATTCCTTTTATGGCAATCAAAATGAATACATCCATTTGTTGGTTTAAAAAGCATTGGTGAGGCAAGGAGCAGGGTAACTGCTCTTTAGGTAGATATTTAATGGAAATTTATTGTACTAGCCAGGATCAATTTTTCCCCCTTCTGGATAATTGAATTGAGTTTACATTCATGAATAAGGTACTCCTTCCCCTGTGAATTGGTCAAGTTTATATGGAGATTAAAATGATTAAATTGTCATATAAAACTATTGGAATTTTATCCATAAAGTCATCTTGACATAACAGTTTTGATTATAAAATAAACATGACACTAAATGAAATAAAGGTTGCAATTCCTTAAAAAGCATATTCTTGGCTCTCTAAGCTGCCTGTGTGAACACCGGGCAGAATAATCCTTCCAGACGCTGAGTGGTGATTCAAACCCGGTTACATGCTACAAGATGGCTGTTAGAAGATCCTGGAACACAAATGGTGTAAAGAGCTGAGAGCTGCCGCCTCTCAGTGCCCTTTTATAGCCACGCCTTGCTCCTCTGCGAGTAGGTGTCGGCTTGTGGTTCCTCAGCTGTTTGGTGGTTGTTTCAGATCCACTGTGCAAGGCCATCGTGCTGTCACTCTCTCCAACATCATCAGGATGCACCACTCCAACCCGATGATCCTGATGGCTTCTGATAGCTCTGCTGGTTCCCCCAACTTTTACTATTGCCCGAGCACTGTTCTAGGTCAACCACCCATATCCGTGCTCCATTTGCCTCCTCCAATGCCGTACTGTCCCCACCACCATCACCCATGCCCAAGGTTCCATAGCATCCTTCCATTTCCGCGTCGCGCTGATCTGTCACCCACAAGTAGTCTTGCGTGTCAAGTGCTGCATGACACTCGACACATATATGCTTTTCTGCTTCTTTCTGAATGGAAGAATTTGATGATTGCCTATCAATAATTTGATTTGAAAAAGAAATCTGTCATCCTACAATTCTTTAGGCAATTTTCTTGCATTTCGTGGTCATAGTGGGAATGGACGGAGGAAACCGAAATCATTTGGCCAATAATATCATAATAATCAAAAGTAAACAGGACCAACATTTTCAGTGTCCTTGGGGTGTTTGGTGGTCAAGAACAAAATTGCTTTATGCCAGCCAATGAAAATAGAAATCCAGGAAAATATGAATTTGAAGATTTTCTAGACAGGTCATAAACTTCCACAGAGTATTTGAGAATCATGGCCCTTGAGGATGGGGGTGGCAGGAGGGTATGTAGCCAAAAAAGTAATTAAGTTTTGTCCTTGAGTTCAACCATCAGCAATCTGCTAACAGAAAAAGGGCCAAGGAAGAAATATAAGCATTGTCAATAATAGCCCAGGGTTCTAGAATCACGGTTGTAGAGCTAGACCTAGCCTAAATATCAGGACCTGTATGCAGGGCAAGGAGCAACAGAAATACAAATGCAGAGGCAGACAGTAGCATCCAAGAGTGGGTCAAGGGCTTGGAATTTGTTTTCCTGTAGCTCCAGGTACTAGCATGGCTCAAGTTAGAGCATTGTTACCTTCTCCTCCTAGAAGATACAATTCAGAGCATTTTCCACTTCAAGCACTCCTAGAAGATACAATTCATTTTTTCACTTCAAGCATAAAATCTGGAAGTGGTTTACAAGTAGAAACAAAAATAATTGTGTTATTTTTCTTTTACCAAAGCAGTCGATTTAGCCATCTCTGCTAACTCCATCAACTTTTCCAGCCATTCGTCCATTGTGGGGATCAAAGTGCCCTTTTGTGCATAAGGTAATCTTGCCAACATATATAACATCAAATATATGTCAAAATATATAACATCAAAGTTCCAATTTTTCCTCCCAAGTCTTTTTCCATTAAACCCAAAAGAAAAGTTTCTGGTTTATCTTTATATTCACTTGTAGAATCTTCTGTATTAGAATATGAATCCTACTCCAATATTTCTTTGCTTTATCACATGTCCACCATAAATGTTAGAAAGTCCCTTGTTTGTCTTTGCATTTCAAAAAATTATTTGAAATACCTTTATACATTCTTGATATCTGATATATTCTTGATAACTTATCTAAATACCAATACTATCATTAAGTGTTTTAAGTGTTGTACCTTAATGAAGGTATCCTTTCTTTTATGTACACTGAGAGCGTATGCACCAAGACAAATTCCTTGTGTGTCCAATCACACTTGGCCAATAAAAAAAATCTATTCTATTCTATTCTATTCTATTCTATTCTACATCATCTTATAAAAAGTTTCTTTTAAATTGTAATTTAATGTAAATTTTAAACCTTTCATCCACATATTATCCCATTCTTCAAGCTTTACATTATAGCCAAAGTTCCTTACCAAATAAATCATACAATGCTTTACATATTCACTTTCCAAATTCAAATTCAGTAACGTTGAATATAGACCTTAGCAATAATATGTTCATCACTACCACACAGTAGGATTTCCAATTCATTTTTCACAAAGTCAAATCTGTAATTCTTTTTGTCTAATTTAAATCTTTATGTCAATTGTAAATATGTAAACAAATGGCAGGCATGTTCTTTGATAAGACAGTGGCTTCCAAGGTGAAGGGCTTGGAAGTTGCTTTTCTGTAGCTCCAGCTACTACTGGTGGCGTGGCTCAGCTCAGGGCATTTTACCTTCTCCCCCAGAAGATACAGTTTATTGGTTTTGCTCTGCATTTCATACTTCCAGTGTGTTCTTGGACTAGGAGGTGTCCTGATAGTTTCCCCGTCATTGTCTGAATCAGCCTCCACCTGTTCAGAGTCAGTGTGTCTTGAAGCTTTCTCGGATCTTTTATTGCTAGCCAACTGCCCAGGTTGATAGTCTAGCTTGTCTGTTTCTTTAGTCTCTGATTCAGGAGATTCAAAGGAGACCATAGCAACAACAGCAACAACAATGAAAACTGAACCTGTTTTTTTCAGTTATTGGGAGGGAGATTGATCTACCATAACCATTAGTCTTTTAAAGCCCCTTAATATCTTCCAAAAATTGAAAAAGACTAAAAATTTGATTCTGTTTTCTTGAGGAAGGCTTTGGGGCAACAAAAAAGATGCTGTAGCCCATGTGCTACGGACAAGTTGCGTACATCTGAACTAACTCTTCTGCTCAGAATTTACTGTGTTGCAAGATTCATTTAACAACAGAAAACTCAAACCTACACAAAACTGCACTTAACAAGCTGTTTGCATCACGAGAAAGAAATTGCACTTTGGTCAATAAATGGTTAAACAAGAGCTTGTGTAGCCTTGTGGTAGCTGTTTAATGTGATTTGGAGAATGGCTAAATGCTCTAACATGTGCAGCTGGCATATTTTGAACAGTCTGTTTGGTCCCTGAGGATTGTAATTTATGAAAAACAGCTCATCTCAGGAGTTATTTCCTGAATACTGAAGTTTTGCATAAAACTTTAGCTAATCCAATTTAGTTCCCCTAGTGACACTCAAGATGGAAAGGTAATCTAAGGCCTAGAGAATAACACCTTAGAAAAAAAAAGTATATCTAAAATATGGATTTCCACTGCAGGCATACTCAGTACTAAATTAGAATTGTACATAATGACACATTGTTTATGGGCTACATTTAACAGAATCTGTCTGTTAGCCGTTGTGTATATCCCCAAAATGGCATAGGATTAATGAGTTTATATAAAGAACTCTCAGGAAATACAAAGGACTCATTCTCATGTCATTGTCTCTGTGACATGAAGAAGCCCTGCTAACCATTTTTAAAGGACATATCCATAGGGTATTTAGTCTATGTCTCATCTCCAGCCGACAGTGGATGCAATTTGGTTGTTTTCCATCTTCTCCTGGCACAAGTCTTGCCTATATATGAACTGGGATATTTCAGCAATTATTAGGGTCATGATTAGGTCAAAAGTTAGGATCTGTCTAGTTTATATTTTGGACATAACACCTGATTTCTGCAGAGATATTAGCCCATATAATATGACTTTCCAAAAACACTTATTAGATCCTACCCAAGCTTTTTTTTTAATGCAATATATATGGCTTTAGCATTCCTGTCACACAGGTTGGGTTGAAATGGAAAAGAGCCAGGTTCAATTAATTGTAGGTTGGGAATTCTATCACCAACTAGTATTTTAATTTTTGCCTCCTATCAATAACATGGACACTTTTTACTGATGTTATTGCTGTAGGGGTGCCATTTGATCCACTCATTTTTCAAGATCCTAAAGTGCCAGAGAACTAATAGATGACTGGAAAAGAGCTGATATAGTTCCTATCTACAGAAAAGGGGGGGAAATGGAACCAGGAAACTACAAACCTATCAGTCTGACATCAATACCTAGAAAGATTCTGGAAAAGATAATCAAACAATGAGTCTGCAAAGTCATAACCAGAAGCCAACATGGGTCTGTCTAAAACAGGTCGTGCCAGACAAATCTTATTGCATTATTTGACAAAGTGACAAGATTAATGGACCAGCAAAATGTTGTAGATATCATTTACTTGGATTTCAGTAAGGCATTTGATAAAGTAGACCATAACCTAGCATTTGATAAGATAGAAAAATGTGGGTTAGAAAGCATCACAGCTACAGTAGATGGATTTGTAAGTGGCTGACCAATTGCACTCAACATGTAGTCCTTAATGGAACTACATTTACATGGAGGGAAGTATGCAGTGGGGTATCCCAAGGCTTTTTTCTTAGGCCTAGTTCTCTTCAATATCTTCATCAATGATTTAAATGAGTGGATAGAAATGGGACCTCATAAAATTTGCAGACAACATCAACCTGGCAGGAATAGCAAAAACTCCAGAAGTTAGCCTCAAGATACAGAAGGATCTTTACAGACTCAAACACTGGGCCCTAACTACCAAAATGAAATTTAATGGTGAGAAAAATAAGGTTCTATATTTATGCAAGAAAACCAAATGCACAGAAGAGCAGGAAGGAAGTATACTGACATAGAAACAGATGAGCTTCTACCTGCTTTATTACCTCCCCTTTTCCATTCCTGTGACTTGTTAAGTTAGTTTTGGACTTAACGCTCTTTCAAAATAGCACTGTGCCATGCTCAGAAATTGTCTAACAAGGTCATGGGTCCATCACAATTTTAGCCTCTAAGCAACTTGACAGGTGGCTAAACCTTCTATTCGAAGTACCCTCCTACATCTGCCTCTTTGCATCCCTTACACATCAGGACAGCAGTTAGTGATTGTTTTCCATCTGGTAGTGATACTTTGTGGGAAGCTGTAAGAATTAACCATGGGGCAGGACAATTTGGGGCACCCCTCTTTTCTGCCAACTCAAAAACCTGGCATATTAGTATGGTCATGAAAAAAAGTCTAAAACTAAAAAAATCTGAAACTCCCAAGCTGAGCAGCACTTTGTATCAAAATACCATTGCTGGCGACAAAAATTGTTTTAAACTGCTATTGCCTTACACTGCAATATTTATATTCCAGTCCATCATGGCCATACATAAACTGGGATTATGCAAGATATTTAACTGGATCATTTAAAGACTGAGCGTGTGGTGCGAGTACAAAAACCAGGATTACTTCACAAGTAAGTAAGTTAACCATATGGGTTGCAAACATTCAGAAAAGCACTGGATGGCAGCTAAGATACACAGAAACCCAGCTCTTTGCTGCCACTTCATGGTCATATGAATATTCACAGTTGAAATTAATTAATTAAATGTAATTTGCCTAGACATAATCTAAAAAAATCCTGAGTTTGTTTTTAATTATTGAATTGTAGTTACCCTTTTAATTCCATTCTTAGAGGTTGTTAGAACTCCTGTGGTTTTTGTTTTATTTCACCATCTGAATAATTTCTGCAAACTTAACAGCTTAATTCCTCACAGGTAACACCAGGTCATTAACCAAATTATTTAAAAATGTTGATTACAACTGTAATTCTTGAAGAACACTGAATTCTTCTTTATTGTGGAAATAGTTTACTTGTTGCTTATTTACTGCTCCATGTTCTCAGTCCATGAAAAGATCTGTTTCCTTACTGTAAGTTTTTCTCAAGAACTTTGATGAACAACCAGAATACTTTTAAATTTCATATATACAAAAATTGTTGGATTATCTTTTCTACAAAAGTTCAGAAAATTGGAGGAACAAGAAGGGATATTGATTATTTTCCAGCAAGACTCATTTATTTTATTTACAACAACAGCAACAACAACAACAACAACAGATTTGGAAGGGACCTTGGAGGCCTTCTAGTTCAACCCCCTGCCCAGGCAGGAAACCCTACACCATCTCAGACAGATGGTTATCCAACATTTTCTTTAAAATTTCCAGTGTTGGAGTGTTTATTTTTTATTTATTTATTTTTGTCACAACAATATACACAAGCATCACACAAAATGATTATATAGTATATAAACATATATATGAGGAAATATAAGGAAGTATAAGCATATATATATATATAAGAAAAAAACAATAGGACAGGAACGGTAGGCATGTTTGTGCTCTTATGCACGCCCCTTGTAGTCCTTTTAGGAATAGGGTAAGGTCAATAGTAGAAAGTTTTTGGTTAAAGCTTTTGGGATTATGAGAAGAGACCACTGAGTCAGGTAATGTGTTCCAAGCACTGATTGTCTATGACCTTGAGAATTTTCTGTTAAATACTAATTTCTACTCATGTATCTGAAAAGGGAAAAAAAATCAGCAATACGGGTTTACTAACATGGACAATAAAGTGAACAAGCTTATTAGTGATTAGTGATTGTATAATAACTAGCCCTTTGGAATCTTTGTATTTAAAATCTCATCTAGATCAGTGATTATGTTTTCATTCTTAGATTACAAACAATAAACAAAACCTCATGAAAGATGCTTAGCTATTGTAAATTGCTTTTATGCTATTGAGCGGAACCATTTTTCCTCACACTGGTGTACTTAAACTTTGAATCTGGTCTATTACTGCTAAATTTCCCTCAACAAATCACTCATGACTGAAAACAGCAGCCTCTCTGTTTTGCAACCTTAAAAAACCTTGATCTTGCCACAAAGTATTTTGAATTATACCTTGCCAGAATCCATATTTATTTATTTATTTATTTCGATTTTTATACCGCCCTTCTCCCGGAGGACTCAGGGCGGTGTACAGCCAAGTAAAAATTCAATATATAAACATTAAAAAGAAGTTAAAAAGAAATATTATAATGTGGCTGAAATTTTAAAACCATTTAAAATCTTAAAACATAAATACCCCAATAAAATTTCAATCCAGTCCCGCTTGAATAAATAGGTGCATTTTCAGCTCACGCCGAAAGGTCCGAAGATCAGGCAATTGACGTAAACCGGGGGGAAGTTCATTCCAGAGCGTAGGAGCTCCAACAGAGAACAGACATTGCTTGGCGGACGGCACCCTGAGAAGGCCCTCTCTGTGTGATATGGATTTGAATGGCTTATAAATATTGCTAAATAAATACATAGATAAACCCACTCAATTTCAGATGGATACAAACCTGTGTTGTCTATGTTTGTGAAGGTTAAAAAGTATGGTGAAAATAAGAACATAGATGTAAGTACCACTCCCACCATACTTTTAAGCCTCACATATGCCAAATTCTATTAAAAGTCTGCAAAAGTCCTATCTGGAAAATGTGCAGGAAGTTAATCTGTTTAACTGAGTGATTCTATATCTTAGTAGATAAGTCTGCAGAAGAATGATAAAGGTTGTGATGAGCCTCAAAGATACATTCTATTTATTTATTTATTATTTATTTATTTGTCACAACAGTATATATAAACATAAGCATGAAATAACTATACGAATTTGATACAATCAAAAGGAACACTAGGACAGGAACGGTAGGCACGGTGGTGCTCTTATGCACGCCCCTTACAGACCTCTTAGGAATGGGGTGAGGTCGATAGTAGATAGTCTTTGGTTAAAGCTTTGGGGATTCTGAGAAGAGACCACAGAGTCAGGTAATGCATTCCAGGCATTAACAACTCTGTTACTGAAGTCATATTTTCTGCAATCAAGATTGGAGTGGTTCACTTTAAGTTTAAATCTACTGTGTGCTCATGTATTGTTGCGGTTGAGCTGAAGTAGTCTTCAACAGGAAGGACATTGTAACAGATGATTCTATGAGTTAAACTCAGATCGTGCCGAAGGTGGCAGAGTTCTAAATTTTCTAAACCCAAGATTTCAAGTCTGGTGGCATAAAGTATTTTGTTGTGATCAGAGGAGTGGAGAACTCTTCTTGTAAAATATTTCTGGATGCGCTCAATTGTATTAATGTCTGAAATAAGGTGTGGGTTCCAGACAGGCGAGCTATATTCAAGAATTGGTCTAGCAAATGTTTTGTATGCTTTGGTTAGTAGTGTAATCTTTCTGGAGAAGAAGCTACGCAAGATTAAGTTTACAACTTTTAAAGCCTTTTTGGTGATGTAGTTGCAGTGGCTTTGATACTTAGATCAGGGTGAGGGTCATCTACAAGCTAATGTCCATCGAGTTTGTTCTGATTCTTTTTTCCAATGTGTAAGACAGAGCATTTGCTGGTTGAGATTTGGAGTTGCCAAATTTTTGACCATTCAGACACAAAGTCAAGGTCTTTTTGAAGGGTGGCCATATTATTGGTAGTGTTAAATAGTTTAACATCATCAGCGAAGAGAACACAATTACTTATAATATGGTCACAGAGGTCGTTAATGTATAATATGAAGAGTGTTGGTCCTAGAACGCTGCCTTGGGAAACACCGATATTGAAAGGAGCAGGATTTGATAGGGCACTGCCTATTTTGACCACTTCTTGTCTGTTTGACAGGAACGCTGTTATCCAATTATGGAGGGGTCCGGAGATGCCGTAGGATTTTAGTTTTAGAAGAAGTTTGTCATATACCACTGAGTCAAAAGCTTTACAAAAGTCAATGTAAATTGCATCTATTGCTTTGCCCTGATCAAGATTTGTAGTCCATATGTTTTTGCAGTGAAGAAGTTGTAGATTACAGGATAATTTTTTTCTGAAACCAAATTGTTTATTAGAGAGTAGGTTGTTTGTTTCTAGGTGGAGGGTGATGGATTGGTTGATGATTGATTCCATTACTTTGCAGGTGATGCAGCTATAAAGAAATTGGTCTGTAATTTTCAACTAGGCTGGGGTCTCCTTTTTTGAAGACAGGGATGACCGTGGCTAGTGACCATAGTTTGGGAAGGGAGCTGGTCTGAAAGATTTTTCAAAGATTATGCTTAGGGATTCTGCTATAACAGTGGAAAGCTTTTTTAAGAAGTATGCACATAGACCATCAGGTCCAATAGATAGAGATGGTTTTAGTTTGCGTAGAGGCTTTTCACCATTATCTTCTGTGAAATCTATTTGTGTTAGGTCGTTGTAATCATTGTTGATACGACTGGGGAATGTTGGGTATGAGCCATTGCTGTTAACGAAGACTGAGCCAAAGAATGTGTTAAAGAGGTTTGCTTTAACTGTTTCATCATTACATTCTTTACCATTAGATTCTTTTGGGGTGGGATGGAACTCGAGTCTTTAAGTTTGTTGTTCACAAAATTATAGAAAGCCCGATTGGATTTTGTGCACAGAAAGTCTTCTTCTTGTTTGATGTGGTAATTGGTGCATTAAATCTTGGTTGCATATATTTTTATAGCGGTTTTTGAAGTTGGCTACATAGCCAGTTTTGTTTTTTCGCCAGAGGGATTTTTTTTTTTGGATTGGAGCTTTTTCATTGATATGGGTAATTTGTTTTTCCTAATTTTTGTGGTGGTTTTTGGTACGTATAGTTTAATGACTCTATTGACTTCAAGTAGGAAAACACTGTAGTGGTCTTCAGCAATGATACAATTAGAGAATAGATTTTGCCAGTCAAGAGATGAGAGGTCAGTGTTTATAAGATCATAGTTGGCTTTTTTGAAATTGTAAATTTCTCTGTAAATTTCTGCAAATTTTTGAGAACCAGTCATCTCCTGCCAATTTTTTTTAAATAAAATGCTTCATCATAGTCTTCTCTAGAAACCTTATATGTCTTGTTATCCCAGAGGAAAATGAAGCAAATACATTGTGTATCACCTGGCAGTCCACATATCAAACTTCATAACTGATAGCAGAGGATGCTTACTACACAATAGGAAGAGATGGGCTTTCATCAAAACTACACAATAGGAAAAGATGGATTTTCCAAATCCATTACCCAGTAATGTCCAAATGTAAATTAATTCCATGATAAAAATATGGAAAAATCACACTATATTTAGTCACACAATATAAGAGAACTTATACTTCTCATTGAGTTACCCTTCGCAAAACCCAGTCCTTACTGGAACAAGAGAAAGAGCCACCAGAATAATGAGACCTGTCCTCACTATCTTATATACCATATTTTATTGCTGCTGGATATTTTTGCAGTAGGGAAAAGAGAGGGCTAAGCCTGTATAAATCATTTTCTAGGAATAAAGCAAAGTCAACATCATAGGGCAGGGTAAAACTGGGGTTGCAAGACCATTCTGCTGGATGCTGTAAATAATTTACAATGAAAGACTCTTTGTTAGCTAATTTCTAAAGAAGTGTAGAACTGGGCTTATGTTCATAAATCTGTAATTAATATGTGTGGTTATGAGGCATAGTTACTAATGGTTAATTAAAGGCACATTATTCATATTGGATAGTATCTGTGATGTCAGTGATGATAACTGATTTACCCTCCATGCCTGCAGCATTTTATTTATGGGCATTATATGGAATGCTCCTTTCCATTTTCAATTTTGAAACTTAGAGTTTCCTTTTCTTTTTGAAAAGTGTATTTCTCACTTTTAATATCATGTTCATACATTTTTAAAATGCTGCCCTTTAGTAATGAAAGTGAGCAGTCTAAAAGCAGGCATAATAAACTAGACTTCCCCAACCTGGCGCCCTCCAGCTTTGCTGATGCTGCAGGGATTTCTAGTAGGTCAAATACGTCTGGAGAGTAGAAGGTTGAAGAAGAAACCGAAAAAATATAGGCAAATTATTTTCCTTCATACTTCCTTTTCCATAAGTATGGTCTATCATATCTGCATCATTTTTAAGTTACTACAGTAATGCTGAATCGGAGTAATTGGCATGATAATTTGGAAGGGGGAGATAAGCTCTATTATTTTTAGGAAGGAAAGAGACTGTACACTCGGAATCTATACAGCCACACAAAGAGAGAAAATATTATTTTCTTAAACATTATGAATTGAAGTATATAAGATGAAAACTCTTCAAAGACACAGGGGAAATAGAGAAAGAGCTCATATGGACGTACTCTAAACTGGTGAGAAATGATAGTGATGTTTATATTGACATAATTTCTGTGAACTATATTCATTCAGATACAGTACATCTATAGCAGCATGAAAATGGCATGGAGTATATTTCTATGCATCAGGAAAATATATGTCAACACTAGAATCATAGATCCTAACCTCTACCCCCCGCCTTCCCATCCCACCTCACCCCACCCCACCACTGCCATCATTATGCTCCCTTCCCTTCAGGCAGTCAAGAATTTGGTGGCAAGCTTACCCTACTTGTTATTTAGCCCTGTCAGTTCCTTCAACACTGTTGCTGAAAATATTAATTCAGGCATAAATACACCTGCCTATGATGTAGAATGTAGGCCATATACTGTATCTCCTGCAGTGAATAGACAGGCAAAGAAGTTATTCGGCTTCACTTACATCTCTTTATTGTCTCTTGGTCCTTTTCATTTGCTTGTCAGCCAAAGATTCAACTGCACCCCTAACTGGTTTCCTGCTTTTGTTGTCCACACTCTCAGATTTGACACATCCTCTGGTGGCTTTCCCTGACTAATTAAGACTTTCCTGTTTAATAAGACAGTCATTTCTCTGGCAGTGTAAAAATTATTTGTAGCATGTGGCTGCATCTGTCTGCATTGGTTAGATAGACCTTTTGTATTTTTGTACTTTTCTTTTAACGAATAATTTTTATTAGTTTTAACTTTTGTTAGCCTATTTACTGTACATTAAAGAGATGAGATATAAATATGTATATTAAATCAATAGATATCCACTTATTAGCAATATATTTTACTCTCCCCTTTCCCTTTTTGCATCATATTAGTTATCCAGGTAGTCCTCGACTTACAACCATTCATTTAGCAACCACTCAAAGTTACAACAGCACTGAAAAAAAGTGAAGTCCGGTCCTTGCACTTACAACTGTTGCAGCGTCCCTACAGTCATGTGATCAAAATTCAGGAACCTGGAAACCAGCATAAATTATGATGGCTGCAACATCCCAGGGGTCATGTGATCACCTTTTGTGACCTTCCCTGCCAATGTATGGCACGCAAAGTCACTGGGGCAAGTTGGATTTGTTTCCGTCTGCATGATTCACTTAATAACACACTTAGCAACCATGGCATAAAAGGTCATAAAATCAGACTTGGCTCACTTAACAACTGCCCTGTTTAGCAATAGAAATTCTGGTCCCAATGTGGTTATAAGCCAAACAGGTATTATTTATATTATATTATTTACATTGTTATACCAGTAATCGGTACTGAGTTCAGCACAAATTAATTCCAAGATAAACATCAGATCAACAATCAAGTAAGTAATACCCCAATCAGGAAACGCCCAAAGAGCCATCAGTAAACAGCCCAACCAAAGAATTTCTAAGACCACCTCCACCCACACAGACAAGCAAGGCACCAGAATATGAACCGACAACAAACAGCATTCCTGACAAGCACTGATGATGTTACCTAGGTAGGGTAATGAAATGTCTACAAGAAGCTCAGAGAGCACCAAGGGCCCTTCAGGTATTTATTTGAAACAAATTTGGATTCTTTTGAATTGTCTGCATTGGGACAAGACTTCTGTTTTTGAAGGAAGTTTTCTTTCCTCAGATAGAATTCTTGATATTGCTTGTCAGACAAGCTAGCAAGCTATTGGATTTGATTATATTTCTTTAACTCACACTGTATGTTCTAGTTGAGCTTCTGTTATTGTGGTTTTGAATAGTTTCCAACTGTTATGGTAATCATTAGTCTTCTTGACTTTCTTTTTCAATCTTCTTTTTGTTCTGGACTTGTTTAATCCTCTTGACTTCCCTTTTCAACTTTTATTTTATCAAACCCTAACTCAGATATTTATTCAAAGTTAAATAATTTTTGGTAAGCTTCAATTTCTGGAGAATATACACATTTGTCTTGATCAAATTATGTGTTTAGCCAGACAATGAGGCTAAGTGAAATCACTATATCCTGTAACCGTTTTCCTTTTACATGACTCCTTAATTTCCTTTCCCATCACAGGATTAGCCCAGTCAGCATTTTGATCCTTATTCCTAATTACTCTTAAGAAATTTGCTCACCCATTCTGAATTTTCAGGTTTGTTTTACTACATGGCCTTTTTTGATGTGCAAGATAAACTTCCTATAGTATGCCCGGCCTTGTTTTTCCCATCTGAATTTGGTTAGAATTCCACTAGAATTCTATTATATCCACCATATATGAATTTTTTAACACCCAGCACTCCAATTCTCCACCATAGTTTGGAGGCTTCCAATCTACGCACAAAGAGGAGAACAAAAAGGGTGGAAAAAGAGAAACAGCATCCCTCTTCCAATGACCTTGTGGTTATCCTGACCTATTGCAGGAATTTGCAACTTCCATCAGCCTAAGAGCCATATTGTGCTTTGCCTAGTGGTTATATTTCAATATATCAGGCTGTAAAAGGGATCCCAGTAGGCAATGTGTGGCCCTCAAATTGCACAGTTTGCACCTTTGATTGGTATTCAAAAGTATTTTTACCGGCTTCCGGGTGGCTCCGCTTCGTTAATGGCGGGCGATCTCAGTCCGCCAGTTCTGTGTGATTCTGTAGAGCTGTTTAGACCGCGTTAATCTGCTGTCAACAGCTCGTAAATCTCTGCCCTTGGGCAAAGAGTGGGAGGTGAGCATTCGGGCTGAAGTAGAGCCCCCAAGGAAAGCCCCAGAATGATTTCTGGTGGTTTGTTGGGAACGCTCCTTCTATAGCTCAAAAAAAGCTCCAGAATCCAGAACGCTTCTGCAAATGCAGAACAAAACGCAGCGTCCATCTCCGTGACTGAAAAGGATTATTGATAGATTGCCAACATGGAAAGAGCCGAAAACAGGAGGGCTGGCATTTGATTGTAAGATGATTTTAACTCCCTGACAGAGAAGGTATTCGTATTTAAGAGTGGAGATGATGAAAGATGGCGTTTTGTGTCTTGAAAGTGAAAGCTAAGATAAGCGAAAGCTAAGGAAATGCTGATTACAATTGCTGGTGTGGAACCTTTAAGAAGAATATAACAAGATTTTTTTTTTAAATGGAATTCTTTTTTTTTTAAATCTCTTCTTTTTTTTATTATCTTTTTCTTACAGTGTTTAAGAAGAAAAGTTTGTTGAATTTTTTTTTCTTTTGATTCCTTTTTTTTTCTTCTTCTTGGTATTATTTAGTTTAAAAATGGCCTTTAAGCAAAGAGATTTAACCACTTCTAAAATATTGGAAATTTCTTCACTTCAGGTACGGAAATTGAGAGAGGATATTAAAGAAAGTCTAAGGAATTTTTTACAGGAGCTTATGGAGGCTCGTCTTTCAGAAATAGATCAAAAATTTAATGAAATGGAGAAAGAAATACTGGATTTTAAAGATTTGGTGGAAGAGCAGAGGAGGGAGATGAAAAAATTAAAGGAATCAATTACCCCATTATTGTTATCTAGCACACAGACAGAAGAAAGACTGGATGAATTTAACCAAATTAATTTAGATTTGCAAAGGAAAATAGATGAAGTTCAAATTAATCTGAATTTAGAAAATAAAATAGATGATATTCAGGTTAAGGTTGATAAGGCAGATGAAGAAAGGGTTATATTACAATATAAATTAATGGAATATGCTATAAGGGTGAGAGGATTAAAAGAGTGTAAGGAAGAAAATTTGAAAGAGATTTTTATTCAGGCCTTTGCTCAGATAGAGGGAGTGGAACCAGAAGATTTTGAAGTTAATATTGAAAAAATTTATCGTGTTAACGTTGTTTTGATATTGATTGATGAAGGTTGGATATTAAAAACTATGTACTTTATTCAAGAACAAACACTAACTCAATCGGAAATTTCTGAGAACTTTAGGAGTGGACTGGTCTGATATATAATGGATTGGAAGAAAAGTATCCTCTTTGTCTCTGGAAGGGGAGTGGAGGTTTTAAGGAGTGATTATGGATTATGATTTGTGCTATATTTTAATTTTTGTTGTTAGTTTTATACCCTGTATTCGGTTCTCGGAAGTCCCGGGGGGTGGGGGGAGGAAGGGGAAGGGAGGGGGAGGGGGGATGAGGGTAGAAAATGGATTGATAGTTAATGTACAAAGATGATTGAAGATGTATAATTAATGTAAGATCGGAGCTGCCTGGCTACCACTTCAGAATGATGGGAAAGAAGGAAGTAGAAGAGAGAAGGAGGTAGGAAAGAGAAGAGGAGGAAGAGGAAAGGAAGGAAGAGGGATAGAAGAGGGAGAAGAAAGGAGTAGGGAGGAAGGAGGAGAGGATGTAGATAAGAGAGGGGGAGGATGGTTGTGGAAAGTAGAAGAAGGTAGAGAAGGAGAGTAAAAGGAAGGGGGTGGTGACCGGGCAGATCCGATTAATTGTATATGATGGTACATTAAATATGTTATTGGATAAGAATGTTAAAATAAAACTTTTTTAAACAAAAGTATTTTTACCTTCATTCTTTATAAATAATATTTTCCTCAAGGTTAAACTTACAGTAAAACAGTTGGACTCCAGTTCTTATTAACTCCAGCCAACATGGCCACTGACTAGAGCACGAGTGTCAAGCTTGAGGTGTCATGTTGCCATCACATGATGTATCACGAGTTTTTTTCCCTTTAGAAAGCTGGGGTGGGCATGGCCTGCACGTGATGCATCTGTCAGCCCCTGGATCACTGGGGCTGTCATTCAGACGAGGACCAGGAGCTGCCAACTAGGCAGTTTGACACCCCTGGACTAGAGAAATTCAGAAAAATGGAATTGCGCTAAGATGGTATGATGAAACTAATTTGTTTTCAAATACATTTGTGCCCTTTTAATGGAGAAAGAAAAGATAAAAGTTGATTCTCCTCTGGGCTTGAACAAGCATGTAGCTTCTTCAAAACAATGAAAGAGAGTTGAATGGAAAAAAAACAACCTGCAGTTTAATCTGTCCTACAGGTAGTCCTTGATTTACAATCACATTTGGGACTGGAATTTCCATCACTAAATGAAGTGGTCATTAAGTGAGCTGTGCCCAATTTTAAGTAAATAATATGGTAGGTAAAAGAATCGGGCTTCCCCGATTGGCTTTGCTTTTCAGAAATTCACTGAGAAGTCACAAACGGTGATTATGTGAACATGGGATGTTACAATTATTGTAAATACATACATTTTGATCATGTGACCATGGAGATTCTGGTGGTCATAAGTGTGAGGACGATTTGCAAATCACTTTTTTCAGCAATTTTTTAACTCTGAACAGTCGCTAAATGAATGGTCATAAGTCAAGGACTACCTAGGTAGGCTTCTTTAAAATGTCAAAACAAGGCTGTGTATTTGTGACTATGGGGACAATAAGCTGACTTGGCTCTATCCAGTTTATTGTCAGAATGGAATGGAGTGGAATATAACAAGATATAAATCATCATAATTATCATATCATCATCATTCCTGGATGGTCAAATGCAAATTCATATGGAATTGAAAGCAACAAATCAGTGGCTTTTAACTCTTAGAAATGTTCCATTTCAAGTAGTACAAAATTTTAAACATTTTAAAGTAGGATCATAAATCTTGTTCAGTTCTTATCTTCAAAAGAAAAAAGGCTGTGTTCCCTCCTCATTTTGCTAATTACTTTGAGTCTTTCTTAAAAGATTCTTCTAATAAACCTAGGCATTGAAAAGAGGCCAGTGGTTATGGGATTTTTCCTGTCACTTTTTCAAACAAAAATAAAGTGTCCATTATAATCAAAGCTTCCTCTGACTACATAGTCAGATTGGTAACCCATTTTTGTTTTACTTCCCACATCTGACTCAGATCAAATTAAATTCAAGCAGAGTAGACTGACTCTTGTGTTCATACTTCTTCTGTGGCATAAATAATAATTCTAGACAACCAAAAGTATCAAATATCCCCTTGTAACATATATTTAAAATATTTATTTCACTCTGCATGTTGCAGCTGAAATCTAAGTGTTAGTTCTTGACCTGCATCTCAAACTTTTCACCTCTAGCTTTAATTGAGAGGAATATTGCTGGGAACATTATTTAGCATTGATTTGTAGGGATTCTGGTTCAACATTTTTTATCATTTAACAGTTTCAATAACATTTGGAGTGCCCATAAGGTCCTACAATTGAGGGGTCTCCAACCTTGGCAACTTTAAACCTGGAAGACTTCAACTTTAAGTCCTCCAGGCTTAAAATTGCCATGGTTGGAGACCCCTGCTACAATTGGCCTAATCTACAAAAAGTGGCCAAGTGTGAGAGATGCTGGAGATCTGAACTCCAACTCCCACCATTCCCAGTGATAAAGAATGCTGCCAGCTTGTATTAATATTGAAAGAACTTTTCAAGGAATATAGAATAGAATAGAATAGAATAGAATAGAATAGAATAGAATAGAATAGAATAGAATAGAATAGAATAGAATTTTTTATTGGCCAAGTGTGATTGGACACACAAGGAATTTGTCTTGGTGCATATGCTCTCAGTGTACATAAAAGAAAAGATATGTTCATCAAGGTTACAACACAAATGATGGTCAATATATAAATGTCAATATATAAATGTCAAATTTTATTAATTTTAAATGGGGTTTTTTAGTGTATGGTAAATTTTTAAATTGTCAGGCTAATTTAAATAAGTTTTTTAAATTGCATTTTAATTGTATTTTGTATTGTTTGTTTTATTCTGCCTGTACACCGCCCTGAGTCCTTCGGGAGAAGGGCGGTATAAAAATAAAATAAATAAATAAATAAATAAATAAATATAAATCATAAGGATTGCCAGCAACAAAGTTACAGTCATACAGTCATAAGTGGAAAGAGATTGGTGATGGGAACGATGAAAAGATTAATAGTAGTGCAGATTTAGTAAATAGTTTGACAGTGTTGAGGGAATTATTTGTTTAGCAGAGTGATGGCCTTCGGGAAAAAACTGTTCTTGTGTCTAGTTGTTCTGTTGTGCAGTGCTCTATAGCGTCGTTTTGAGGGTAGGAGTTGAAACAGTTTATGTCCTGGATGTGAGGGATCTGTAAATATTTTCACGGGCCTCTTCTTGATTCGTGCAGTATACAGGTCCTCAGTGGAAGGCAGGTTGGTAGCAATTATTTTTTCTGCAGTTCTAATTATCCTCTGAAGTCTGTGTCTTTCTTGTTGGGTTGCAGAACCGAACCAGACAGTTATAGAGGTGCAAATGACAGACTCAATAATTCCTCTGTAGAACTGAATCAGCAGCTCCTTGGGCAGTTTGAGCTTCCTGAGTTGGCACAGATAAACAAGGAGATAAAAAATATTTCCAGCTAAACTGCTTATTTGGGTATTCTGTATATTTATTACATTTTTGTATTAATGCTGATGAATCAGTTCTTTTGTGTATTTTTTTATACATAGTATTTCAAGTGACTTGTTATAATTGGGATATTTTTAAATATATATAATTCAAGCTGAGTCTTGTGCATTTTTTCAAACTGTTATAAGATAGTAATTTTGCTTTTTTTTTACAAAACAATTTCTCAAGAAATTTTGTTTTGTTTTGCAGTTTAATTTTCCTTGAGAAGGGAAAAGATCTTTTTGAAACAAATGTTTGAGGGAAAGAGGTTGAGGCACCCATTTTTAATTGTTCCAGTGGTTTTACTTTGGTGACTTTTTATATAGATAGTGAAGATATATATAGAAGAACTCGACAGACCTTGTCTGGGATTCAGAAACAAAGCAGGTTTGGTTCTGGTTAGGACTTGGGTGGGATTACATTAGGTAATTCCAGGATGGCAACTTAAACTGAAAAGTCAAAAACCATTCCAGAAGAAGCAAATAAAAACCACTCTGACTTTACCAAGAAAACTGCATAGTTTCTGTTTCATATGTAAAACAGAGCGAGTGAAGCCAGGGATGTAGGCTTCACTCAGGTCTGGGTTTACCCCGACATTTGCATGCCCACCGCTGATTGGTGGATTCAAACAGGGCCTGCCACTGATTGGTGGATTCAAACGGGAGGGGGGGAGTAAAGCGTTGTCAGTGGCTGAATCTGTGGGACAGCGCCCTTTAAAAGGATTGGCTGCTGACCAAGCCTTTGCAGAAGTCACTTACTTAAAGAAAGAGCTGAAGTTACTGTCTGTCGTCCTGCCTCTTCAGTTTCATCCTTATAGTAAGAACATTTTGCCCCTTGCTTGAAGGCTCTTTACTTTAATGGACATTCAAAAGATACACAATGCGTTTACTTTCATCATCCATGCTATTCACATGAAAAGAATGGCCAAATAAAATTATTTCACCCAAACAAATGTGAAATTCTCATAGGAACCAATTCTCTATGGAAGTGGTGACCTTACCTTCACCGTAACTAAGGCTCAGCCAAACTGCTCACCAGATTATGGGAAGGGGGGGAAATCACAAACTCCTTTTAGAAGCCTTCAAGGTCCATAAGTCACTTGGGATGGACCAATCTACCATAATAAACTATATCTCTCCATGGGGACGAGTGACTCCAGCAAGCTAAAAAGCAATCAGAGAATGCTGCATAGCCAATGACAGAAGTTCTGCCTAGAAATGTCAAGTTGCCTTTATAAAGTACCTGACAGTTGTGAAGTCTATTTTTTTCTGGAACAGAGATATTTTATTGTTATAGTAAAATGAAAGGCAAAGGGCAAGAGCAGTTAATGAAAATTTATCTCAGAAAAGAAAAGGAGGGAGAAGATGACATAGCAACAAGTCAAGAAGAGCTCCAGTGATTTTGCTGACAAGGTGGGGAGGAATGGGGTGCGGTCCCCGAGAGAGATAGAATAATAATTTAGAGAACCAGCAGAGATAGAACAGGTCTTCCTCAAACAGCTGGAGTTTCTAGTCACATAAAAAAAGATTTTAACATGCTTAACAGTATAAACGTAATTATAATCTTATTTCCTGGAGGGTAAACTGTACAACACTGTTATTTTTGAATAAACATACATATTGCAGAGAATATATATGGATCTACAACAGCTTATTTTGACCGTCTGATCTGCTCCAGGCATTCCAGACTACCAAAAACATCTGGCATGCTCTTTTTAGGTTCAAATAGTTTTATTCTACCTAGGTCATTCAAAGCATTCCAATCATCTGTTTGATGCCACCTATTCACTTTATTTATCCTCTTTCCCTTCTTTTACTTCCTTCCAAGCATTAGCTCACATCAAATGTCCAAAGTATCTAAAGTTCTACTTGCTGATCTATGTGTCAAGTGAACAGTCAGTTTCATTTAGTCCAGGGTTGACTGATTCTTGCAGCTGATGAAACACTTAGAGACCATCTCCAAATAATTCGATGTCTTACATTTTCTAAAAGTTCTGCTGTAACAGTGACTCATTACCACTGGCACAATCATTATTCTGTTATGATACAAATAGCTTCACCTTCTGCTTCATGATGTTAGAGAACAACAAAACCTGGAAGTGTGATGTAGGCACAAAGTAAGATAATACAATTTGGTTCCCTTATGGTAGGTGGAAATGGTGAACACATTCAGTTACAGGAGTCGACCTGACTAGACAGCGCCTAATGAAGTAATCTGGACACTTAAATAGTTTTCATTATTTCAAATCAAGATGGTTTAAAATATAAGAGTTAAATTTGTTGTATTTGTTGATTTATAAACAGTTCCACACTGCCTTTCTTGTATTGTTTTCAAGTTTTAAAAAAATATCAGGTAATCCATTTGTGGATTAGCTACTTCACAACTTCAATCCTTTGAATGTCATTCCCTCTATGTTTTCTTGTTTTAAATTGTTACAAAGCACTGATCACAACTGGTAGGGACTCTGGCAAAAACATTGTTTTACCACCAAATATTGAATTAGTTTGCCTCAAGAAATTATTCCAAAGCAAGTTATTGTTATCTTAAGGGGGGGAAATCCTATGTAGTCTTTTCTACTTGCCTTAGAGAAAATCTTTTCTTGCACAGAGAGGCGCAGGACATTAAAATATTTACAAGAAGGAATTAGCATATGGACATGAAATGTTGGAGTGTCAGTTTACAAAATTCATGCTTTGGAAAAAAAAGATGAAAAGTTAAGAATTAGAACTTTCTCACCACAGAATTATGATCTGTAACTGAAAATACAGCTTGTTATGTTTGATAAAGGCCTGCAGTTCTTAGCACTTGTTGAGGAGATATGATTCATATTTCAAATGGACAAAAGAGATTTGTGAGACTAAAGGAATTGAATTAAGCTGAAGCCTAGCTTTTAGAAAGCAAACATCTCCACATTTATTCCACTGAATTCAGTGAGGCTTGCTTTGGAAGAAACATGAATAGGATGTCAAAAGAGCCAAGTCAAAAGAACTGGGCAGGGCACAGTTTTAAATACATTTGCTCTGGAATATGTTCTATTAACTGCAATTAATCTCCCTCTTGTAAACTCCTCTGGATTTCAGTCATAATTTTCTGATGCATAAAACTCAAGGCCCTTTTATTAGCCATATTGGCATTTAACTTTATACAGGAAGACTATATTATTCCAGCTGGGGAATGTAGATTTATTCTAATGCCATACAAACTCTCCTCATCTTACAGCTACTCTCACTGAGGCAGGAGAGACCTATATCATCCCAGTAAAGTTGACCCTCAAATTAGCATAGTGTATTAGCATAGTGATCAAGAGCACTTGCACAGTTAACATCAGAGGTTTTGATGAAATGTCAAGGTACCTTTACAAAGTACCTGACAGTTGTGAGGTCTGTTTTGTTTGTTGGTCTAGAACAGGGGTGTCCAACCTTGGCAACTTTAAGACTTATGGACTTCAACTCCCAGAATTCCTCAGCTAGCTTTGCTGGCTTTGTTGGCTGAGGAACTCTGGGAGTTGAAGTCCACAAGTCTTAAAGTTGCCAAGGTTGGAGACCCCTGGTCTAGAAAAGAGATGTTTTATTGTTATCATAAAATAAAAAGGCAATGGCAAGGCTAATTAATGAAAATTTATCCCAGAAAAAGGGTCAGGAGATGTTGTAGCAAGAAGCCAGGTGAATCTCTACAATAATTTGGGGAATGTGTGCAAAGTCATGCTAAGTATAGAAAAGGAACATGTTCTGCACCGGGAGGGTGCAGTGCTACTTTCATCATTCTGATCTCCTCTCCCCTTTGTCTGGTATGATGCTACTGGTTGAACTGATGCTAGACTGGAGTTCTTCCATCAAATTGTCCTTTTTTCAGCCAGTGAGGATAAAATAATTCAGTGAATAATGCGTAAAGTGTCTCCCAAGCAATTAGCTTGCCAGAGAATTGGGTAGAAAACATGGTATAAAGAGAATCCAACCAAAGTTCCTTTCCAAAACTCTTTCTTTCCTAGATCTTTTTAGAGAATTTTATTGTAGAACAAGAATAGAATAGAATAGAATAGAATAGAATAGAATAGAATAGAATAGAATAGAATAGAATAGAATAGAATTTTTATTGGCCAATGTGATTGGACACACAAGGAATTTGTCTTGGTGAATACACTCTCAGTATATATAAAAGAAAAGATACATTCATCAAGAATTCCAAGGTACAACACTTAATGATAGTCATAGGGTACAAATAAGCACTCAGGAAACAATATCAATCGTAAGGATACAAGCAACAAAGTTACAGTCATACAGTCATAAGTGGAAGGAGATGGTTGATGGGAACGATGAGAAGATTAATAGTGCAGACTTAGTAAATAGTTTGACTGTTGAGCTAATTATTTGTTTAGCAGAGTAATGGCGTTTGGGAAAAAACTGTTCTTGTGTCTAGTTGTTCTGATGTGCAGTGCTCTATAGCGTCATTTTGAGGGTAGGAGTTGAAACAGTTTATGTCCAGGATGTGAGGGATCTGTAAATATTTTCACATATTTTCGCCCTCTTTTTGACTCGTGCAGTATACTGGTCCTCAATGGAAGGCAGGTTGGTAGCAATTGTTTTTTAAATTTGAGATCTTGTGCATGCAAGATATGTAGCATAGTATTTTCTTACTAAGTTGTTATGTAATAGCAAAAACATAGAACTACATGGAGAGCTTAGTCATGTTGAGAGTTCTGGGGGCTTTAAATCTAGCATATTTGTAGGCTGAAGAAGATGCTATATAAGGGCAAAGAGTTATCTGCAAAGATGTTAAGCATTCCAAGCACAGCAGTGAAAACTAAATTGTTGGGTTTTTACATAAGATCAGGATATCTGCACATTTAGAGCTACTTTAAAATTTCAGTCTCCTCCTCCTCCTCCTCTACCAGTTTCTTTCATTTTCTTTCTTCCTTAATATTTATACTGTCATTTTAAAACAAAACCAGAAATACTGTTTGGAAGACAGTGGAAGATCAGATCACTTGTCTTTCCTGATTCTTAAAAAAAGTCATATCTGTGATAGCAATTCCTTTGAACATAACCATTTCCTTGTTCTTTGTATCTAATATCTTTTCAGTTACATTATTTTTCTCTAGGGTACCACTCAAGTGTCATTTCATAATTCAGACTCAATGTCAGTAGGTATTGATAGGGTGCCCAGTATAATGTAATAGAAGTGGATCTTTTAATATAAATTCTAAGAGAGTTTACTGCTGCATGACATTGCGTATGGTTTCTTTTTATCCAGACATTTAAGTGCCCAACCAATATAATTTATATCTAAACCTGTCTTTTATATTGCAAAATATGCTTAATGCTTATCGTCGCACTGGTGTGAGCTATCTATTTTGCATTTTGCAATTATTTTCAGACTCCTGAAGTTTGAACTGCTGAGTCACTGGAAAAGAAATTGTAGCAGTTCCATTAAGATTTTAGTATTAAGCCTTGAAATTGGTATTTTTAAATATATATTTCTTGAAGCTATTTCAAAAAATCTCATCCATTTAAGAAATATGAATTCCACTTTTGCACCAAATCCATTCAATGTTTGTGTATGTATGTATGTGTATATCTCTGTATTTTATTTATATGTTATTAACTGAGTTATATCCTTTGGTATATAGATATATCATTTAGAGAGGTTTCTTCAAATATTGATAGATGGGAGTCACTAAACGTTGTCCTTTGGGAAAATGTGAATACTTTCAATATTATTCCCAGATTAATTTACAGTAATGAAGAAATTCCAGTTTATAAATCTGGAAAATATTTTCATTAAATAAAATCCTTGTTTGAAATATTTCCATGGGGTTCCAGCAGTATTTTTACAGAAAATGCAACTACCAATTATGAAGGACGATTCAGTTTTCCAAATCTGGAAATATATATATGAAACTTACCTATTCTCAAACATTAATACAGGATACAAATACAAATAAATAGAGGAAGCCAACAATTAGTGTTAATTTTTCAATTTGGAATATACACATATAGATTTTTGGTAGGTGGATAGTATTAGGATCTAAATAAACTAAAACTATGGTATCTTTGGAAACTATTATATCAATAAGAAAGTTATAGGGAGGAGGAGGAGGAGGAGAAGGAGAAGGAGAAGCAGAAGGAGAAGGAGAAGGAGAAGGAGGAGGAGAAGATTTGGTCTCTTTCCCAATGCCAAATTGTTGTTATGGGGAAATCCAACATTAAAATTGTGATATGGAAATATTGAATGGAAGCAGGGGTATTAAGTTTGGACCAGCTGAAAGATGATGAAGATGAATTTTTAGTATGCTTGGAAAAAAAACCCTGATAAATTCTCCTTCCCTTACATAATGAGTCTTACATAACTACATAAATAGTTATAAATGTTCTCATCTTTATTTAACAAGAAAAATATAGCATATAAACAAATATTTCAGATAAAGTCTCTATCTAATAATCAAATAAGCCCAACATCTAATATACATTAAAAAAAATTTAAAAACCATCAACAGATTAGCCCAAATATTGCACTAGTATTCAAATCCCTCTGTTAACCATCTTTTATTGTATTTAACATGCAGAAAGTCCACAAATGACATTTTCAGCTTTTGACACACCCAAGACACTAAAACCACTTGTTAACTCATTAAAAAACCCACTCCTATTAGTTTTTTTTTTCTACAAAGGAATTATTGAGTCTGTCATTTGCACCTCTATAACTGTCTGGTTTGGTTCTGCAACCCAACAAGAAAGACACAGACTTCAGAGGATAATTAGAACTGCAGAAAAAATAATTGCTACCAACCTGCTTTCCATTGAGGACCTGTATACTGCACGAATCAAAAAGAGGGCCGTGAAAATATTTACAGATCCCTCACATCCAGGACATAAACTGTTTCAACTCCTACTCTCAAAACGACGCTATAGAGCACTGCACACCAGAACAACTAGACACAAGAACAGTTTTTTCCCGAAGGCCATCACTCTACTAAACAAATAATTCCCTCAACACTGTCAAACTATTTACTAAATCTGCACTACTATTAATCTTCTCATCGTTCCCATCACCAATCCCTTCCCACTTATGACTGTATGACTGTAACTTTGTTGCTGGCAATCCTTATGATTTATATTGATATATTGACCATCAATTGTGTTGTAAATGTTGTACCTTGATGAAGGTATCTTTTCTTTTATGTACACTGAGAGCATATGCACCAAGACAAATTCCTTGTGTGTCCAATCACACTTGGCCAATAAAAAATTCTATTCTATTCTATTCTATTCTATTCTATTCTATTCTATTCTATTCTATTCTATTCTATTCTATTGTATTCTATTATAGATATTTGCTATCAATAAATCAATCTGATATATAGATATTAAGAAATGAGTAGAATATGGAATTAGAAGTTCCTATGTTGTCTTGAAATGGGAGAGTGTCTCAACGTCTATAGTAGGAGTATCAATGGAGCTCAAATTACGACTTATACAACAACAAAAAATTATATTTACAATGTATTGGACTCGATTACATTTGTACAGAAAAGGCCTGTCAAAAACAGCATTTTGTTGGAGATGTGATAAGGATAATGCTTTTAAAATATATATATTTCTATTATGTTCTATTCTTATCAAATTTCGGGACAAAGTATTTGTTTATATAAATACGATTGCACAACAAAAGCTAAAATACTCTGAGGATAATACTCTTTTGAACTATATACCTAGTACTTGGAATCTGACAACCAAACAACATAAATGGATTCTCAGTTCCTTTACTATGGCCCAAAGACTAAATGTACAGCTCTTTTTACTCAATGGATTGAGAACATAATTGTATTTGCTATCTATGAATGGATACCCACTTGGCAAATATAATGAAATATGGGATTCATTTTCATAAAACACACTATGTTTTTTAAAAAAGCCCATGGTAGATATATAAATGTATTAGAAACATATATGTACGTGAATAATAATTGCATTAGATAAAAGGGCAAAACTTTTCACTTGGTTGATTTCACTATTCACATCCGGCACTAAAAGGAAAATAAAAGTCCTTTCCCAATGCTGGTTTTTGGAAGTGAATTGGTTAGAAAGGCCTTTTCTATGGTAAGGATGCCATCTATGATTTATGGTTCTTTCATAGAATCATCAACTGATTTTGAACCAGGCAGTTTCTAATCAGTGGTGAGATTCAAGTAATTTAACAACCGGTTCTCTGCCCTAATGATTTCTTCCAACAACCAGTTTGTCAAACTGCTCAGAAAGTTAACAACCGATTCTCCTGAAGTGGTGCGAACTGGCTGAATCCCACCACTGTTTCTAGTTCTTTCTTAGGCATAAAGCTGACTGAGTAATGTTAGAGCAGGGGTTTCCAACCTTGGCCACTTTAAGCCTGGAGGACTTCAACTCCCAGAATACTAGGAGTTGAAGTCCACCAGGCTTAAAGTTGCCAAGGTTGGGGACCCCTGTGTTAGAGAGTCTCTCTCTGTCAATTCCAGGAAGAATAGAATAGAATAGAAGTGCAAGAGACCTTGGAGGTCTTCTATTCCAGCCCCCTGCTCAAGCAGGAGATCCTATATCATAGTTACTCCACTTATTTCTTCAACCATGGTTGAAGAGTTTAGAACAGGAGTCTCCAACCTTGGCAACTTTAAGACTTGTGGACTTCAACTCCCAGAGTTCCTTCAACCATGGTTGAAGCATGGTTGAAGCCATGGTTAGTCTCGAACAGGAGTCTCCAACCTTGGCAACTTTAAGACTTGTGGACTTCAACTCCCAGAGTTCCTTCAACCATGGTTGAAGCCATGGTTAGTCTAGAACAGGAGTCTCCAACCTTGGCAACTTTAAGACTTGTGGACTTCAACTCCCAGAGTTCCTTCAACCATGGTTGAAGCCATGGTTAGTCTAGAACAGGAGTCTCCAACCTTGGCAACTTTAAGACTTGTGGACTTCAACTCCCAGAGTTCCTTCAACCATGGTTGAAGCATGGTTGAAGCCATGGTTAGTCTAGAACAGGAGTCTCCAACCTGGGCAACTTTAAGACTTGTGGACTTCAACTCCCAGAGTTCCTTCAACCATGGTTGAAGCATGGTTGAAGCCATGGTTAGTCTAGAACAGGAGTCTCCAACCTGGGCAACTTTAAGACTTGTGGACTTCAACTCCCAGAGTTCCTTCAACCATGGTTGAAGCATGGTTGAAGCCATGGTTAGTCTAGAACAGGAGTCTCCAACCTGGGCAACTTTAAGACTTGTGGACTTCAACTCCCAGAGTTAAATTCTGGGAGTTAAAGTCCACAAGTCTTAAAGTTGCCCAGGTTGGAGACCCCTGGTCTAGAAAGCTAATCAGGATCAGTCTAATTAGGATATAAGGTTTAAATCTATAGATTAATCTGGAAAAAGGCAGTGGTAAACTATTCCTGTATTATGCCAATAAAATTGTGGGGATGTGTCCGTGAAGTTCCCACTATTACTGTTCTACCACTATCGCGAATTGATTTTAGTACCATAAAATTAGCAAGAGCAATGCAGTAGTCAATTCTTCTCCATAGAAGTACAATCCAGTAATCACAGATAAAGGTAACTCAGATAGAGGTGAAAGGCTATTTCTATAATCCCCATTTCCCTCATTTCTGTAGGAATTATGGGAATATAGGCTAATGATTATTCTTTTTTTATCATCACCTATCTATTCCTAACATAAAAGCATACTACCATTTTTATTCAAATATGTCATCGTTGTGATTTTTGTGGATCCCTTATTAAAAGTAGCTCAAAATATCAGATAAATTGGAAATGATCTGTGAAGTTAATTTGCACAGTCTGACTGCATATTTCCTTGGCATCATATAAAGAAGTGAATAATAGAATGCAAATGATGTCTAAACATTCATATATTCCTTCTGCCTGGGCAGATTATGCTATTATTTGTATGAAGGTCCAACTTTGCTTTTTATTTTGAAGCATTATTTCAGTTGGAAAATAAATTTGCATTTGCAGATATGTGTGCCCTGCAATATGGGTACAGAGATATCACCATACCAGACACATATTAACTCTCTTGTTTATGCATTGCTTATGGTTTATAGCATTTATGAATTTTAATTTTTCTTGTCCTTCAATAACATAATCACAACAGTTAAATTGTTAAACGGTAATAAAATATGAAGTAAATACAGTATAATATAATACTATAATAATACTATATTCAACTTATTTTAATAGATTTTTGTTAGTACCACTTTCAGTAAATCAGATATGAACATTAATAATTAAGATTCCATATGAAGAAACAATGCCTAGTGTATCTTTCCATCCTATTTTATGCTGCAATCCTCTGTACCTGGAAGGTATTCCTTTTATTGCTTTTCAAATTTGCAGATAACATGAAAATAGGAAGAATAATCAATAGCAGAAAAGAACAATTCAGCATTCAAAACATTTTGATGCAGATTCAGTAGAGATAAATTTATAACCTTAAATTAAAGTACAAATGCACATATATTTACACAAATCTATATTAAAATAAATATAAAATGATGCAATTGGGAAAAGTATTTGGAAAAGTATGCTGAAAAAGAACACAGTATCTCCATATTCCAACAAGTGCAGTAAAAGAATGGTACAGTTTCTAAAAGGTGAAGAATATAGTGTCCATGTTACACAAAGTAATAATACAATTACCATACAGAATCATTAAATTGGAAGGATGTGGCTGCAAAACTGAATGTGGCTGCAAAACTGTAGACAATTGGATACCCAATGTCTTTGTTGAATTATATAGTGGAAGGGACTGTAGAAGTCAACTAATTCAACCTCTTGTTCAGCCCATTACAGCATCTCCAACAGATGACCATCAACCCTCTCTTCAAAGACCTTCAACCAAATTCATGTACCTGTATCATTGGCTGGCAGCTTGCGCACTCAAAAAATTCCTCCAACATTTGGCCAGAACCTCCTTCCCTGTTATTTTAACTCATTGCTTCTACTTGTGCCCTCTGGGGGAATAGAGAATAAATCCACTCAATCTTCTGTGACACAATCCTTCATATCTCTGCTTTTGTATGCCTGAGTCATTTTTTTTATATGTCAAACATACCCAGATCTTTAACTGCTCCTCATAGGGCTCTCCAGTCTCTTTTATCATCTTGGTAGCTTTTCTTCTGATCTTGTTCCAGTTTCTCACTGTCCCTTTTTAATTGTGATGCCTAGAAATGGGGTCTGACCAGAGCAGAGGGGAATGAATTCTGTTAATTTCGCTATATTCTACCCAACTGAACATCTGGTTGATGCTGTAGCATTGCAAATCTAGCTCTGAGCTGAATATGAGACTAGTTCAGTGATGGCTAATGTTTTTGCCGTCAGGTGCCAAAAGTGGGGGGACTGCAGGGGGTCCCATATGTGCATGCCCACACCCATAATTCAAAGTGCCCCGCCCCTGTGCATGCGCACGGGACACACATCCCTACACTCCCCATGCTTTTGGCACGCAATAGCACCATGGGCCCAGTAGACCCATTTTTTGCCCTCCCCAGGCTCCCCAGGCTTTTTTTTTTTGAGCCTGGGGAGGGTGAAAACGGCCTTCCCTACCCTCCCAATGCCGGAGACCCTCCGGAGGCTGGAAATGGTTCGCCATGACAGATCTAGTTGATCTCTATGGTACCTTCAAATTCTTCGTATATGTGTGTGCTTAATATAAACATATACTATATGGAAATATAAGATAGATATTAATTTAGAATTGTAATATTTTTCTTTTTCCATTCGTCAGTAAGCAGTTTTGCAAAAGCAATATAAAATGCTTCCAGCTACGTAATTGTAAAGAATAATACTCTCTCTATAAAGACCTGACAATGACAAAATGTGCCATACAGTTTTCTCTCCAGGATTACTTGACTTTGAAGTAGTTTAATCAAAAAGATGGTTCTTTGGCTTAAATTAGAGTAATAAAATATTTAATAGATTGGGACACTTTAGCAAGTGCCTCATATCTAAAGATACGTTTTCAACTCAGAAGACAGTTCAAAGGAGGGTGGGGGAGTAAAATACTGCAAAGAAAGAAATAATTGCAAATTGGGGAAGATATCATCTAGTTCTGCTAATGCTTTATTTCATGATTCTAGCAGTTCTTGATTGTTTTATTAAAATCTGATTTTCTATGCAATTGAAAATAATGTACGAATACATTTCTTATAAATGTGATTCCAGGCAAGGACTATTCAAGATAATGAAGAAAATATACAGTTAAGAGACAGCACTTAAATTCTTCTGCCATAACCTATATCCTTCCTCTCTATCCTTCCACCTCTTCCTTTACATTGAAGCTGTATTCTGAATGCTAATATGACAAGAATGGCAGGGTTGGGGGTGGGGGTGGGTCTTTTTTTTTTTTCAGTCCCAAGGTTCAACTACTTGCAATTTTTTTAAAGGTTCTAAACAATAAGTATTCCCTAGCGTGGTCTAAAGTGGGATAACAAGAACATTGATACTTAGGAAGAGCCTTGCTGGATCAAAACAAAACCCATCTAATTAGGAATTTTATTTCCCGAGTGCACAAGGGAAAGCTCAGCAATAAAGCATATTTTCTAGGAGCTGATACCTAAAAGCCTTTTTCAGATTGAGTTCTTATGTTGTACTCAGCCATATATTGCATTCAGTCATTTAGTAGCTTTTATGATGTTTTTCATGACCTAGATGAGAAAGCATGCACTCCTAGTTCTGGGGACTCTGCAGCCTTGAGTACCAATGACTAAGGCATTCTTATCTATCAGCTGCCCAGGGGTGGAGGCTCTTTTACATTAAACAAACGTTTTGGTGCCCTGCAAACTTTATCTTGAAGGGCTTCAATGTGCTATGGCATATACAGGTGCCATTCTTCGTTTATAGAATGGTCCCAAAAATACTTGGCCAAATCACTTGTGAATCAGATAACTTAAGGAGACAAAAGGAAGACAAGAGGTGAAGTATTCCAGTTAATGACAGAAAGATTGCTCATGAGTAAGAGATGAGAAGGCACAGAGGGTTTTTCCTGTAGGCATATGTCATGCTAGCCTGCCTGGTTACAAGGAAGATGCTTGGCTGCCAGACAGATGCTATTGAGAGGGAGGATTGCACCAAAGAGAACAAGAGGTACCCAATGCATGACAGCTATTTGAGCCAGCGAAGAAAATGTGTGAGGGGGAATTAACAATGTCAGTGACAGTGAAAACTTTTCCAAGGGTTCCAAGATTTTGCAAGGCAATTCTGACCAAACAGAAAGCAGGAGAATTCAACTGTGTGAATATGTCTGCGCTTGTTTCTCCTTTCAAAAGCCTTTTCTGCTCTCTTAGGACCTGGCTGGGGGGTGGGGGCGGGGGGCGGGGGAAGGATGAGGTCGGTCTCATTGAGTTCAATACAACAGCCACTATTGTTTAAAGTTAATGTTGTATGTATTGTCTTTAGATCTGGTATTGCTTATATGCAAATGGTAAAACAGCTGTTCTTAACCTTGGTTCCGAATGAAGTAGCAAAGCAAAGCTGTTTGTTTCTAATTATAAGAGTATCTTGGGTCTCTTACTGGATTTGTAAAAGGGGAAATTCCTTAAAACCCTGTGATGGTTGGAAGCTTGGCAGCATTTGATATACCTATACAACAATCTGATAGGGGCCATACTTTGGAAGATTCCCGTGGGGACAATTTCTGAAATGTAGGAATACCTATTATGTGAAAAATAGTTTCCCAAAGAGCTATAATACTGGGGGGGGGGAAACTAGTTACAAAAAGATATGCACTGCAATACACATAGCACAACATAACATTCTGAAATTATCTGCCTATACTGAACTTGAAGCTTCTGGTAAAATAAGACATAACTTCTACACAAACCTAAATAATTGATAACTAGGTTTAAATCTTTATGTCAGATTTAAAAAGCTTAAGATTGGTTTTATAAAGAAATATAGCACTGTAATTCAGTGATTCTCTTTTGAATTCATATATTTCCACCGCCTACTTTGAATGAAGTTTTCCTCTATGCTGTTGTAACTTTATCTCTAAAATTAAATTCAGAATTTTACAGTTGGAAGAAATCATGAAGGTCTACTAATCTAACCTTTATTCAACACAAGAATCATGTAATTACATTATCATGGCTGTACTGTATACTCAGCATCTGCTTAAATATAAACTTTTTGTTAAGTTTGGGTATTGACGAGGCAGGAGACCAGGTTAGTGACAACAGCTCTTTAATATAGTGTGACCCAGCAAAACTCTGGAGAAAAACCTCTCCTTATATACACTTCAGCCAGAGGCTGCATCCAATCAGAAGCGAGATACTTCCCGCCTAAAACTCCCGCCAAAACTTACAGTAATACATTACACTCCTTCCCTCCCAGAAGGCACTTTGCCAATATTTACATATTACTTCTCTCGTAGTCCTGCAGGTACGTGGGCGTCTCCTGACTCTCCCGGACCTGCGCAGTTCACTTTCTGGAGTTGAGTCGAGCTTGCCGGAGGGACTTTTCGTTCCTCTGAGCTCCTCCTCCCGCCATCCGCCCTGGATTATTGCCGGCTCGGACCTGCTGTCCTCTAGAGGGACCGGAGGGTGTCGCTGGTCCTCGCCTGACTCAGATAAGTCTCTGTTTGGTTCTACGCTTTCTGTTTGTTCTCGGCTCCAGTCAGCTGTGGGGTTAATTAAATCATAGTCAGGGCTGGTCTCGCCTAATTCTGCCTTATCGCTCAATCTGTTTCTTAATTGATCTATGTGGCGCCCACACTCTGCCATCGTCTATTTCCACTAGGTAAGATTTGGGGCCCGTTTGTCTATGACTATCCCCTCTTCCAGCTTGGGCCGTCGCTGTAATTATGTGCCCACACTGAGTCTCCTATGTTTAATTCTCGGATTCTATCTGGTTTTGTTTTGAACCCGTCCTGCACGTAGTTCGGTGTAGCCGGTCTAGCGGGCACCGTAGCTTCCGCCCATTAATAGCTCGGCTGGGCTGCGGCGGTGGCCACACAGGGGTCCTGTGTTGACGGTTAGGAATGCGCCGATCTGTGCCTGCCAATCGCCGGGCCGCTTCGTGATAGCGCTTCTTCGCACTCCGAACAAAACGTTCAGCAAGGCCGTTCGACGCAGGGTGGAACGGCGCTGAGAGGCATGTCGGATGCCCTCTTCAGCCAGGTACCCTTCAAATAATGCTGCGGTGAACTGTGGGCGTTATCGGACACGAGGGTGTCCGGTAGCCCGTGCGTGGCGAAAAGGTGTTTTAGTGCTGCAATGACAGCTCCGCGGTTGTGGATTTCATTAGATGATCTCCAGCCATTTGGAGAATGCATCCACCACAATTAGAAATGTTTGGCCGTGGAAGGGCCGGCAAAATCAATGTGTATGCGGGACCAAGGGCCTTGGGGTTTCTCCCACTCCAACACTGGGGCCGAGGTGGTAGTGGTCTGATTCCTGACATACCTGGCATCGGCCAACCCTGTCACTGATTTCCCTGTCCATTAGGGGCCACCAGACATAGCTCCTGGCTAGCCCTTCATCCTTACAATTCCTGGGTGACCCTCATGCAGTAGTTCCAGGACTTTTTCTCAGCTTCTCTGGAACTACCACCCTATCCCCCAGAGCAGGCACCCCTTGCACAGACAATTCCCTTTTTCTTTACAAACTCTCTAAACGGTCGCCCGCGCAGCGGCCATCCCTTGAACCCAACCGATTACAGTTCTTAAAACAATGTCCGGTAGGAGGCCCGAGCCACTTCCTGCGATGTGACTGGGCCAGAGTCCCAAGAGTCAATTAGTAGAACGGGGTGCCCGGAGTAGGGTCCTCGATTTCCCGGCAATGGGCATCTGCTCAATGCGTCCGCATGCCCCAGCTCTTTCCAGGTCGATGCTGCAGTTTGTAAGAGTAGGCGGCCAGAAAAATAGTCCATCTGGTCAGCCGGGTGATAGTGCCACTGGCGTTGGGCGGTCGCCAGCCAGTAATCCCAATAGCGGTCTGTGGTCAGTGATAATTTCAAAGTCTCTCCCAAAACGATTCGTGAAATTTTTCACCCTGACACTATTGCGAGAGCCTCCCTATCTAGCTGGCTGTAATTCCTCTCAGCCGGGACATCGCTCGTGAATAGAACGCTATAGGGGCTTCAGTGCCGCTTTGGGAGTCTGTGGCTAAGTACAGCTCCTACTCCATAGGGGACGATCACAAACCAATACTAACGGCAGTCTGTTGTTGTATTGTATTAACAGGCTATCGCTTGATAGCAAACTTTTACTGCCTCAAATGCCCTATTCTCTGACTTCCCCACGACCAAGCAGTGTTTTTCCAAGCAATTTATGCAGCGGTTCAGCAACGGTTGCCTTGTCTTTTAAAAACACGGCGTAAAGTTTACCAGACCCAGGAAAGCCTGGAGTTCTGTCTTGTTTTTGGGTGCTGGGGCTCTTTATCGCCTTGACTTTGCTCTCAGTGGGTGAATCCTTTTGTCTATTCTATAGCCCAAAAATTCAACAGATTCGACCCCTATCTGACACTTGCTTGCTTTGACTTTTAATCCTGCCGACCTAAAATGGCCAAAACTTTCCTTAATCGCTTCCCCAGTTCTCTTAAATCTTCCCTGATACCAACACATCATCGAATAGGGTACGACTCCGGTAACCCTTGTAGGAGCCGCCCATCAAATTTTGAATAGCCCGGGCCACACTCACCCGAACTGTAACCGGTGCACTTAAAGGCACCCGGTGCGTTACAATGGTCTGGGCTTCAGCTGTGCTAGCATCTACGGGTAGCTGTTGGTACGCTTGTGCCAAGTCTAATTTGGCGAAAACTTGTCCGTGCCTAGTGAGTGCAATAAGTGTTGCACTACTGGAACTGGGTAGGCGCTTTTGCAATGCTTTGTTCAAGGTAGCCTTGTAATCAGCGCAAATTCTTATGGACCCGTCTGGTTTTATAGGGTGACGATTGGCGTCTCCCATTTGGCATGGTCAACTGGCACTAGTATCCCTGGCTGACTAATTTATCTAACTCTTTGTCGATTTTAGGTTTGAGTGCAAAGGAACCCTCCTTGCCTTTAACCTAATGGGAGCTATTTGGGGTCTAAATTGAAGGAGATAGGGGTCCCTTGTACTTGCCTAAACGGTCCTCGAATACGTCTGCAATTCCTCCATTAGGGCGTTTTGCAGGTTGCATCCGCTCCGGTGGGCGCCAGTCACCCCATTCCCAACGCCCGGAACCAGTCTAGCCCCAGCAAGCTTGGCAAGGTTCCCTCGACTAACGTGATGGGCAGGGTCTTTTCGTATGTCCCGTACTTGACCTCGACGGTCGTTGTCCCTCGAACAGGGATGCGGTTGCCCTGGTAATCCTGCACCCGGAGCCGTTGTTTCTGTAGCTTGCGCTGTGCGCTGTGCGGCAAGGCTTTCACAAAAGTGTCCCAGGACATGATTGTGATTGCTGATCCTGTGTCTACTTCCAGTCGGCACGGTACGCCTTCAATTGTCGGGTTTGTGAAGATCTTTTCTTCGATGCGGGTAGTTGCGTGGTCTATGGTAACAGTCATTCGGTTTGACTTCGCGCTCTTTCTTTCCTGGCCAATCGCGGGTCGCCTCGCCGATCTCGCGCTCTGATTGGCTGGTTTGAAATTTCGCGGAATGTGGGGTTTGCATCTCTGACTCAGAGCCGCCTGATTGGCCGATTTGAATTTTCGGCGGAAGGTTGGGGTGCTCGCAGACTTGAGCCAGGTGCCCTTCCTTTCACACCGCCGCAAATGGCGCCCTGAACTTACATCTTTGGCGCTGATGTCGCCCGCAACTTCCGCATTCCTCCGGTCTTCCCTTGTCGATTTTCCGGTGTAGTGGACTTCTTCCTCCTCTTCGCTGGTTGACTCACGATAGGTTTCTTCGTGGTGGACTGTGCTCGGCTTTGCGCCCGCCATCGGCGTGAGTCGCTTTTGTAAGGTGTCTGCTGCATGGTTGGACATCTCATGGGCTCTGGCTTCGTCCAGAGAGTTTGCCAATGTCAGGTTGCTCTTGGCTAGCAACCGCCTCCTCAAACGGATGTCTCTGACCCCCCGTATAAGTTGTTCCAGCAGCTCTTCGTCCAGATCGCGGTACTGCAATGCTTGGAGGCTTGTCTCAGGGCTGCCATGTAGTCGCTGATAGACTCGCCTTCTTGTTGCCTCGCTCCCCAAACTCGCACTGCCGAACGATTTGGACGGGCTGGTGCGTAGTGATTCTTCAGGAGGGTCTGAAGGGTCTGCCACGACACGGAGTGTAGCGGTGTTGGCTCCGCTAGGGCTTCTGCGACGGCGATGACTGCGGACCCACAGTGGCTTATGAAGTAAGCCCGTTTGCGGTTGTCGGAGACTCCTGTAGCTCGCTTGCCTCCAGGAAACTTTCAAACGGGTCATATATATTCCCCATGTCTCCTGGGCAGGGTCAAACGGAGTGGGTGGCGTGTAGCCGGTCATCGCTGCATTCGCTATCACCTTGCTGGGTTTGATTCTCGTAGTGAGTTCAGCTCTGTTCTGGCGCTCTGCCTCAATATCCCACCTTCGTCGCCAATGTTAAGTTTGGGTATTGACGAGGCAGGAGACCAGGTTAGTGACAACAGCTCTTTAATATAGTGTGACCCAGCAAAACTCTGGAGAAAAACCTCTCCTTATATACACTTCAGCCAGAGGCTGCATCCAATCAGAAGCGAGATACTTCCCGCCTAAAACTCCCGCCAAAACTTACAGTAATACATTACACTTTTGATCTCTGATGATCTGTTTTTCATGAAGTATGAAATTTATGTCATTGCCAGCCTCTTGCACTCTGTAGGGGGTGTGCGCGATCATTTCACTGATTTGGACAAAGCATTTCATGACTCCTGTGACTTTAAATGCAACACTTCTTTGCTGATTTACATTTTATTGCTTCTGATTGTAGGTTTAAGATGAATACACTATTAATTCCTCAACTCTCAAATAGCCTCTCTGATAGGTTCCAGAGTCAGTTTCTGTCCTGTGGAAGGAAGCACAATGAACAGTACAGTACTTAAAGTATTTATCTTATTTTCTTTTCTATAATTTAAACTGAAGAAGGCTTCAGTAATTAAATTCTGCTTCTCTCTTCTCAGTAGGAAAAAAAGTCAACAGTAAGGCAATGAAATGCTGGAACAAGAAACTATTAAAAATGTATATTTAAAGATTACTAGAAATCTGGGAGACAAATCAGCCTGCACCTACAAACTATACAATTTTAATTGCAGTTGCAGACATTTTATGCTAAATGTGACCTTTCCACACAGTCTATATAAACATTAGGTAAAAATCATAGTGATGGAAAAGGGCACTGTATAGGACCTCCATTATAATTCTCCTTGAGGCTTGTTGAAGAAAATCAATCTCTCAACAGCATTAAAAGACTTTGTGCAGGAACAACTCAAGTTTCATACATTGGTTTCTGTTTTCATTCAGAAAAGAAAGTGAGTGAATTTCTACAAAATATTTGAGTTTCAAACCATGTGCTGTTCTAGAACATACCAAGATTTTCTCAAAGCAAAAAGAATCTTGCAGGTGTAAACTGCAGAAAATTGACCTCAGTTGCAGGGTCAATTTATAGGACATATGTACAAATGTTGACATAATGGAACATAGCTGGCTCAAATTTGTTCATGGATAATACAACAGTCCATGCACCTGTGAAAGTATGGCAAAACGCTCAATATAATTGGGGCAAATGATGGTATGTTATTGAACGCTCAACACTGGTAACATTTAGCATTAAAATACTTTATTAGTTGATGGAATGAAGTAAATTGATTAATATACTCATATGGAATTGGCAGTTACCTGTATTAGTACTTTATGGTGTTTAACAATAGTCAGTGCATGTACTTGGAATAAAGGACGGAACTTTCTCCCATGTTTGCTTTCCCATATTTTGCACAAAGGGCCAAAAAAGTTTTCCCAATGAACAGAAATGCAAACTGAAATTTCCTGGTATATGTCTCCTTTCCAGGCCCTCTTTTTCATTCTCTTACCAGAAGTCTGCAAAGCAAAGAATGGACCATTTTTTAAAAGAATGTTTTAGCTTGACGTTTCCTGCATGAGCACATCTTGGTCTACATCAACAGTGGGCAACCTATAGCTTCAGATTTGCATAAGCTCCAGACTCTCTCCTATCAATATGACTTCTGAAAATTGAAAAGTGTCGTTTTATTGCCATTATAAGTTGGAAAAGACATGAAACAAAAAATGTGTGCCTATTTTAGAGCCCAGTCTGCATTTTTTAAAAAATACAAAGAATCCAGCCCCTCTACATGTATGAAATGTGATCTCATTTACCTTCAGCTATTCAAGATTTCTTAAAGCTTTATAATTCTATGACATTCGTCACAAGTAAGCTGTTGTGTCCTTGCAAGTTAAGCATTTCTGAGAACACTACTAGGTGGGGATGTACACTTTGTTGAAGTATTCATTCATACAACAGGGCAATGCTAGGCTACTTTATTTTATTTTTTTTCAAAAATGCACTTTGGAACATGAATGTAATATTTGCATGCTATTTTTTTTAAAGGATCGTTTTCCTAGGATCATGTATGAATGGCAGACAGCAGCCCTGCAATTTTGAGGGAAAATAAAATTACCTAAAAAGCTGCAGACGGAGACTGTATTTGTTCTTCTGTAAGCTGCAAAGCACCCAATTTCTTTATTTTATTTGTTTGTTTATATTTCACTTTTATTATTTTTTACAAACAACTCAAGGGGGCGAATGCTTATTATTTAAGCAGATGACAGCAGCACAGCACCTATCAAATCTTAACTGATCTTCAAAAAAAGCTAAACAGGGTTAGATTTGTTACTGCCATGGTGGCGCAGTGGTTAGAATGCAGTATTGCAGGCTAATTTTGCTGATTGACAGCAGTTCAATTCTGATCAGGTCAGGGTTGACTCAGCCTTCCATCCTTTGGAGGCTGATAAACTAAGGACCCAGATTGCTGGGGGCAATATCAGAGGTGGGTTGCAGCAGGTTCTGACCACTTCTGGAGAACCGGTAGTGGAAATTTTGGTAGATCGGAGAACCGGTAAATACCACCTCTGACCAACCCCACTCCCATCTATTCTCTGCCTCCCGAGTCCCAGCTGATCAGGTGGAAATGGGGATTTTGCAGTAACCTTCCCCTGGAGTGGGGTGGGAACGGAGATTTTACAGTATCCTTCCCCTGCCATGCCCACCAAGCCATGCCACGGCCACCAAGCCATGCCCACAGTACCGGTAGTAAAAAAATTTGAAACCCACCACTGGGCAGTATGCTGACTCTGTAAACTGCTTAGAGAGGGCTATAAAGCACTGAGAAGCAGTATGTAAGTCTAAGAGCTATTGCTACTTGGGCAGGATCTCTAGAAGATCCCAGGGTTGTAAGCAAAGTTGGGAAACCTAAGCAACATCTGCAAAAACAAACATCATATAGTATGGTGAACAAGAAAACTACGTTATTATGTCATCAGGAGTTAGAACTAACTCAAAGGCTGCAAACTCATTTTTGTATCATGAGTGAAGCAAAGTAGAACTGTGCTGAGATTCTTAATAATCCTAATTGGAGACCAATTGTTATATCTCATTCTCCTCTTCCTCCCACAATGACAACTGGGACAATAATCAACTTTCGAGTGGCTAATACAGCCTCCACTTCTACAAATTCTACCCACAGAGAAAACTCTATTAACTTTACATTATCCAGAATAAGAATAATAGATTTCAGTGAAATCATTCCTTGTTTTAAGAAAATATTCCTTAAAACAAGAAGTACTCACTTAATATTGTATATCTGTGCTCAAAACTGTCACTGAAGTCTATGCAAAGTCATGTGTCAATTTACAAAATCAGAGACCCAATATTACCGAACTATAGGAATTTGAGTTTTATTTCCCCTTTTAAAAGAACTTTAAAAATAAATAACCCACCTTGGACATTAATCTAATGGAAAATTGGGATACAAATCTTGATCACTGATTTATTTACTTACTTAAACCTCTTGCAAATTATAGGGTATTAGGCTACATGGCACTGAGAATGCAATCCTAAGCATCTTATTTTCCAGACTAAGTCCCACTGTGCTCAATGGGGCTTATTCTATCCTTGCAAAGTGTTTTTAGGATTATATTGCTTTAATAGGCTTTATTAAGGGGCTTGTATTACATTTTGGTTTAGACTTTTAATGCATTTTTTTCTCCCTCATCTTTAATTAAAACAATGCATTGAAACTGAGCAAGCTGTTGACTGATTAGTCAATTAACTATTCTGTTTATTAGCTGATTGATTAATCAGTTAATTAGCTAAAGTAAAGACTGGCTGCCACTTTGCTTGCCATGCAGGAAAGTTAGGATAGCTGTTTCCTAATCTATTTACTGTCCTCTTTTCTGTATTCTACTGCTCTTCAGTATGACTGGGGCTATTTCTTCAAAATGTATGTAAAGTTTTAAAGGTGCAAGAAAAGGAAAAAGGAGGAGAAAAATGCAAAGCAACTTATGATCAAAAAGGTAAAGCTGCCCTCAAACTGACTGGGTTGGATTTGATGGAATACAAAGGCCAAGGTCATTCTATGTTCTTGTGTTTACTATACAGGTAGACCCTGACGTACAACTTGTCATTTAACAACAGTTTAAAGTTACAACTGACTTATCTAGGAGGACATGACCTGGTTCTAAAGTTCTAAAGGTTACCCCTAGTCACATGACCGCATTTTGAGGCCTCGGCAACCAGGCTGCATATATGGCCATTTGCAGTGCCCTTCAGTCATTGAGCATATTTTATGGTAATTTTGCTGGAAAACAGCATTTCCTTTCTGTTTTCAGCAAAAACAGCCCATAATGAACCATTGGTTTGCTTAATGACTGGTTCACTTAACGACCACTGCAAAAATGTCATAAAATTGGGTCAGTCACGTGGGTGATGTGATATACAACCATCACAACTTACAACAACTTTGGGCAAGTTCTATTGCAGTTGTAAACCAAGGATTACCAGTACCTAAATTTTCTGCTTTTCATGCCAAGAAAGAACAATTAGGCTACTGCTGCTTTCTGCCTAAGTGTGGTAGGAAAATAACTTAATCACTCCATGAATTGTGTCCCATTCCCTACTAGCAATTAACATTGATGAGTTAAAGATTTATTTAATCGTGATTTACTGTTGAGTTCAATTTATGCATGAAGCCAGAAATCATGATTTATAAATCACAAGGGCTGGATTCAGATAACACACTATGCTAAAAGCAGGTCTTGTAACTACTTTTTATCCAGTTTCAGATGCCAGCAGTAGACAAATAATCCGGCAAATAATCACACAAATTGAAAACGTGGTGTGCCACACATATGCATGTACTGCAGCATTATTCTCTGGCAGGAAGAGTAAAACAGCAAAGGAGCCCACCTTCTTGTGCTAATCCCTTAACATATCTGGGACAAGTTGTAAGCATATCTGCTGTCTGGCAGCATCTGTCATCTAGAAGCAACAATAGATTCATCATTTCAGAAGTAGCTCAGTTTCAAGGCAAAGTTTATACTTCTGCTGAGATCATGAATGTTCAGATTCTGTTATCTGTGTCCTATAATATAACGATTCCCAGGGGGGACATCCATTGGCCATAGGATTGTGCTGCAAATCTATTCCAGCTCTTACTTTTACCATTTAATTTTATGCAACGGATACATATGCGCACATACAGTCACACAAGTGTTTTATTTTGTTTTTATGCTTCTAAATTTGGGGATTTGAGGTCAGCAAATGTGGCACAATGTGTGGTTATTTTTTTAAAGAGAAACTTTAAAGTGAAGCCAATTTTTGTACCTATTAAGGAGTCATCAACTTACAGTCACAGTTGGGACTACAGTTTTACGACTTTTCTTACCGTTCTTAAGCACACCATCCCAGCTGTTAAGTGAATCACTCGGGCATTAAGCGAATCTAGCTTTCCCCATTGACTTTGCGACTTGTCAGAAGCCGGCTGAGAAGGTTGCAAATCACATGACTCAGGGCAATCACATGACTCAGGGGCGCTGCAATCATTGAAAATACTTGCTGGTTGCCAAGCACCCTTATTCTGATCCAATAACTGTGTGGATATTGTGATGGTTGGAAGTGTGAGGCCCAGTTGTAAGTAATTTTTTTCAGAACCATTGTTGTAACTGCTGTAACTTCAGTGACTAAACAAATGGTTGTAAGTCAAGAACTATCTGTATTTGATACAAACAGCAATAGAAGTCCATCTAGACATTTTCTATTGCGCAATCACCTTTTACTCACATATTTTTATCAGAGGACCAGGAAATATGCTATACACACATGCACATTAAGATGCTTGCTTTCAGTGTAAACATGTCATGTGGACCTCTGAAAAAAGGCAAGAAATAATAACCATAAGAAATTAAAGGCATGTGGGGGAAGGAAGAAAATGTAGCTAATCTTTTTTTCCTCTCACTCTTCTACTACCATAGTTACTAGCTCTGACAATGTTACCTAGTTTGGTTAACGAAATGTCTTCAAGAAAAAAAGCAAGTTCAGAGAACACCAAGGACCCCTCATTTCAACTGCAAATATTCTCCTTTATTGGATTCACTCTTCTCTATATATTTGTTTTGCAATTCAATCTTCATTCTCTCTTCTCAAACCACCTCAGTGCTGTAGTGGTCAGTCAATTTTTGTAGTCAGTCCTCGTGCATTCATCAGTCATACATTATTCCTGTTTGCTAAGAAAGGGACAATGTATTGGGCCATGCAAACACAATGTTGTTTGTGCAAATGCACAAATGCAAATACAATATGTAGCTTTCCAATTTTTTATGACTAGCTCCTTTGCAATTTAAAAGATAACAACAGGGGGTGGAAGACGTTTTGCTAATGAAAAATATAAGAGAAATGAACCAATTCAATGCATAATTTAATCTCTTCGCAGACAAAATAACATTACTTCTAAAATAATATATGTATACTTTAATATATGTACACTTTAAAAAACACAAACATTGCCAGGTTGCCAATAGCAATGTAATTATCTACCTACCTACCTACCTACCATCTCTATCATCTGCAGAGGGGGGGCAGAGGTCGGCCCCGAGGCGCCTCACTTGTGGGGTGCCTCAGGGGTCAATCCTCTCGCCCCTTCTGTTCAACATCTATATGAAGCCGCTGGGTGAGATCATCAATGGTTTCGGTGTGAGGTACCAGCTGTACGCTGACGACACTCAGCTGTACTTTTCCACACCGGACCACCCCAGCGAAGCTATCGAGGTGTTGTCCCGGTGTCTGGATGCCGTACGGGTCTGGATGGGGAGAAACAGGCTCAAGCTCAATCCCTCCAAGATGGAGTGGCTGTGGATGCCGGCATCCCGGTACAGTCAGCTGCAGCCTCGGCTGACTGTTGGGGGCGAGTCATTGGCCCCAATGGAGAGGGTACGCAACTTGGGCGTTCTCCTGGATGGACGGCTGTCTTTCGAAGATCATTTGACGGCCGTCTCCAGGAGAGCTTTTCACCAGGTTCGCCTGGTTCGCCAGTTGCGCCCCTTTCTAGACCTTATGCCTTATGCACAGTCACTCATGCTCTCGTGACATCTCGTCTGGACTACTGCAATGCTCTCTACATGGGGCTCCCCTTGAGGAGCACCCGGAGACTCCAGGTAGATCAGAATGCGGCTGCGCGGGTGATAGAGGGAGCCCCTCGTGGCTCCCATGTAACATCTCTCCTGCGCAGACTGCACTGGCTGCCTGTGGTTTTCCGGGTGCGCTTCAAGGTTTTGGTAATGATCTTTAAAGCGCTCCATGGCATAGGGCCGGGTTACTTACGGGACCGTCTGCTGTCTCCGAATGCCTCCCACCGGCCCGTGCGCTCTCACAGGGAGGGACTCCTCAGGGTGCCGTCAGCTAGGCAGTGCTGACTGGCGACGCCCAGGGGAAGGGCCTTTTCTGTGGGGGCTCCCACCCTCTGGAATGAGCTTCCCCCAGGACTTCGTCAACTTCCTGACCTTTGGACCTTCTGCCGCGAGCTTAAGACACATCTATTTATTTGCGCAGGACTGGACTAGATTTTTAAATTTTAATTGTTTAAATTTTAGATTTGGTTTTAAATTGGGTTTTATTATTTATATGTCTATTTTAAATATTTGGCCTATTTAATAAGTTTTTTAGATTAATGTTTTACTTTGTATATTTATGTTGTTTTTATATGGCTGTAAACCGCCCTGAGTCCCTAGGGAGATAGGGCAGTATAAAAGTATGAATAAATAGATAAATAATAAATAAATAAATAAATCTATCTATCTGTCTATCTATATATCTATCCATCCATCCATCTATCTATCTATCTTCTATCTATCATCATCAATATTGTAAAATGTACAGTATATGGGGTGTGTGTGTGTGTGTGTGTGTGTGTGTGTGTGTGTGTGTGTAGTGTACATTTATATGAGACCAAATCCTCTCATATCAGGTAAATGCACAAGACCAAGTGGTCGAGTTTTGTCAGTTTACAATATGGCTGCCAATGAGAGCATAAAACCTGTTCAGCGAAAAGCAAATTAATGAGGATATTTCACCATATAATCTTTTATTTTTTTTCTTGTGGGAGGGACACTCTTCCAGTAAAGCACAAGACTACATCTCTGTTTTACTTTATACTGTAAGTATGCCTAAAACACCTGTGTTTGTTAAATTTATATCCATATTTTTTCCAGGAATTCAAGGTAGCTCACATAGGCCTTTCTCCTTGTTTAATTTCCACTACAAGAGTCCTGTGACAAAGACTGCATTGAGAGACACTGGTTGAGTCAAAATCACCTGGGGAGCTTTGATGGCTGAGGGGGAATCCATGTCTTCCCAAACCTAACCCACTAGCTAACCCAACAGCTTAGTTTTTACATCACGCTGAATCAATATGTACCCAAGAGACATTCCATTAAAAAAAGCTGATATCAAAGGCTGATGTTTTAGTTTGAAGGATACCAGTTTCCAATTCGTTTTCATTAACACGATCCTTTAAAGATTACAAAGTGCAGATGAGTAGGGAGCCTCGCAGCATGTTAGAATGATATCTGCGAAGCACATTAAGGGCCTCTATAATTTTTTTTAATCAAGTGATGTAATGCATTGCCATAACTTTGAAGACTATGATTAGATCTGAATATCCTACATTCAGTTCTCATGACTACCATTATAATTTTAGACCAAATGACATGTTTCTGATTGATTCTGATTCTGATGCATTGGAAGCAAATTAGTGGGAGCTTTCCTATAATTGGCACATTGTGTTCAGTATTAAAATGAACACATGTAATGATACATAGCAATCAAATTAGATAGAGGTCTATAACACGCATGCTGGAGAATTTAGCCAACAGAAGCCCATCTAACCTTACAGTCTATGCATGGCTAAATTTTAATAACTTCTTACTAACATCTACCATGTTGTGATCCACCAGCAGCCTCCGGAACTGGCAACGGAGTCAGACAACGATGAGGCTGAGGAAGAACATGGGCCAGTCCTGGAGTCAGGGGAAGGCCCGGATGAGGGCTCTGCGTCGGAGGCAGAGGTGGGGCCAGGGCCATCAGGGAGTGATGTGCGGACTCCAGAGCCTCCAGAGGCTGACAGTAGTGAGGCAGAGTAACAGGAGGAGCCTGTTCCTAATGCACGGATGAGACGAGCTGCCAGAAGGCAAGAGCAGCTCAAGCAAAGAGGACAACTCAGGAGTAGGGCCAAGAGATGATTGGCCCCTCCCATAAGGCTTAAAATACCAGCAATGGCATTTGGGCTCTTTGCCAGAAAACAAAGTTGATAGCTTTGTCTTGTTGCACTTGTTTTGTATCTGTGTCTTTTGAACTTTTGCCAGGAAAGGCCTTTGGCAGTTTGCCTAATTGAACCAAGGTTGGTGATAGAACTGAGGAATTGTGTTGGGAGGAATTTGCTTTATTTTAGTTGGATTACGCTGAGAATAAGTTAATTATCAGCTGTTATAATAAAGTTTGTTTGTTTTTACACTGACTGAGTTTCCTACTACCTACTTGGGCCTTGGTCACAACATAGCATAGGCTAGAATGTAGCATTGCTCTGCATTAAAATGCTGCTTTTGCAATTTTTAGTTAAAGGCTGAATTTTGTTTTGATAAAATGCAAATAGAAAAAAACCCAGTATTTGGGCTAAACATTCTAATTCTTTTTCTTTTCTTTGTTCCTTCCTTCCTTCCTTCCTTCCTTCCTTCCTTCCTTCCTTCCTTCCTTTCCTTCCTTCCTTCCTTTTGATTGCATTTTTGCTTTCAAAAACCATTTTGGGAAGAATATATGAAATTGTCTAGTCCATATATGTGCAACAGTGCAGAGATTTGATATTCCACTCGAGATGCTTGCAACCTATTTTATGCTATTTTCAATCAGATTTGTTTTATTCTCTCTACCAACCCTGAATATGAGAGTCTCATGAATTTTTCCTGGTGATGCTCATTTCAATGATAATTACGAAGTCTGCCATTTTTATGTAATACTTGTATAAAGCGAATACTTAAAAAAGAAATTATTCATATGTCTGCTAGAAATCCTTCATGACTCTGGTAAAATTGCAAGGTATTAGTTGAGATAACAGAGATGAAGGAATGCTGGTAGGTTTTACACAAATCTTTTGTGGGTCATTTGTGCTGTAATTGTCTTTCTATTGGAAAGATTGCAGGAATTCAATGGACAGTAATGTAGAGAGTATTGAGGCCTGCCTTTTCTCTTACTGACTGAAATGCCAGGTGGGGAGTTTCTCTTCCTCTTTTTGGCTGGCAGCCAATATTTCCCCACTAAATAACACTAATCCTGTACTACAGATTAAGGCTGAACACTGAAATAAGCAAAGGAAGCAGCAAAAGATTTGAAATATACTGAAGTCCTGGCTTATAATATTCTTCCCTGTAGAAGTTCTGATGAAAACAAAAAGTCCATCACCAAAAAAATTACTAACAATGCTTATTAGAACCAGAAGCCAAATGCCAACAATATGCACACTTTGGTTATCACTGCTATAATAAAGTGCAATATTTATACTATACAGAATGACAGAGTAGGAAGGGACCTTGGAGTTCTTCTAGTCTGCGGGCAGGATGCATCAGTGCTGGCCCCGCCCCCACCTGGTTTAGCGAAGAAGAAAAAAGTCCTTATAAATCACGTGACACCACCCTGACGACGCAAGTTTGACACCCCCATTTTAGTCCAACCCTCTGCTCAGGCAGGAAACCCATCTTACAATGAATTCTTCCCAATTTCTTTACTAGCATCTTTAGTAGTAGAAGGCATTTTTATTTTCTTCTACTAACAAACTAATGTGATATGTGCAATTTTATGCTATTTTTTTAAATATTCTGTAATTGTATATGTATATACTGGGAAGCAGTCCAGGCTGCCTAAGATCTACTCTGAGTCACATGACCAGAAGGGAGGCAAGAGAGGGACTTAAAATGAAGCAGGCAGAGGCATTTTGAATACCACCCAGCTGCTTACAGAGGGTTTCATGAAGAGGGGAAAAAAACAATTTTTGCAGATTTGGTACATTTTTTCAATTGTGTGGAGGTTTTTTGGTTGTTTGGGGGTTTTTTTCCCAGCTCCTGATTCTAAATTTAGATGCATTTTGCTTTCTGAAAAGTATTTTGCTGACAGGCAGATGGACAGAATGAGACCCAAGACTTTTTATATAATTTCTAACATTTCATTGAGTTGGAAAGCACAAAGAAATATGAAACAAACTAACAAATCTAAATATCTGTTGGTGAGCCAAAATCAAATTGGGGAGATATTTTTTTCACATTTTTTTTTTATTAGTAACTTTAGTAACAGGCAACATTTTAAACTTTTTTTAAAACAAGTGAAAAGAATAGAAGAGAATAGAATGAATGGAAGATAATAAAATGGAAGCAGATTCCCATTGCCTTCTATTGATACATTTTATGTACCATATTTCGTAATCTAGCCTACAGTCCTAAGATTTCCTGTTCCCTCTCATCAGTTACTCATCAGGCCTAACCTACTTTCCTTTTCAAGATTATCCAATTTATCTAATTAATCTAATGCTGCCATCTAGCTGGTGTTAAACACCTGCTTCTCTTTCTTCCTCACTAAAAGTGACAGGAAATCTAGCAGTTAGTAAACTTCAGATATCAAAAAGGCCCTTGAAGGCCACATATAGCTAAAGTGTGAGCAATGTATTAAGATTGAAAATTCACATTACCTAAAAGGTAATATTGGAAATGACCATGATTTTAAATAATAAAATGAAGGAGTCTTATTAATGGTTTGTCCCATTAAAATTACTTTTTTGCAGACTATTTTATCTCGTATTCTTGTGAATGGAACTAAAGGTCTGAGGTTGATAATATTTTATGCATATTCCTCCTCCTCCTCTACAGTTTCTATATATCTAAAGAATGAAACATGTTTAAAAGAAAGTTATAGTGCTAGTAAGAGAGCTAATTTTTCTTGGGGGGCGGAGAGAAACTAAGCATTTATTTGGCATTTCTTTTTTTAAAAAAACTTTCTAATAGAAGATCTTACAAAAATTTGCAAGAAAATTAAATTGAATTGCCCTCCTCCATTTCGCTTGCCAATAGAATTATAATTACCCAATTAAATTGATTGGCAGTTCTTTAGAGACAAAGGACCTACCTGTTCACATCATGGGTTTTAATTTTAAAATTTGGATGGTTTCAAAGTACTATCAGGTACATTCTAGGGAGATCAATCTTTCAATGGCTATTATCTGTGACAGCTAAGTGGTGGAGAAGACAATGACCAATAAAGTCAAGTGTTATTCACTGCATGAATACATCTGATGGCCCAAATGATAAAAAGTTACTAGGACTTTCTGTCTTCCCTGATATCCAGATATTTTAAACAATTCCACACAAGCTCATGTGGCATGGCCACTATTATGGAGTTTTAGTTCAAAATAACAGGGCATACCCATGCTGGGAAAATCAGGTAGATACATTTTTTTTTCTATCTGGCAGAGCTCATCTTGTCCCAAAGTCTAATATTTGTTGGTACATGATCTGTATGTTTGGATTGCAATCCCTGATGCACAGTACTTTGTAGTACAAAAACATAATTTCTGGTGATCCTTATGTTGTAGGCAGTAATCTTATACACACTCAAGCAACTATATCCTATTGAACACAATGGATTTATTTCAATGCAATTTATAGGACAGTTTGGTTTGTCGATACCTAGGAGGTTAAAATCATATATTTGCAAAAGGATGTTGCAGTCACAGAGATAATTACTAACTCATATTTATTGCACTTGTCTATGTAAATTTATCTTTGGCAAGCAAACAGTACCAGGGTCTAAAAAGACATTTAATTTCAAAAGCAATCTGCATGAAATAATTAATCCCAGCTCTGAACATATCAAATTCCTTCTTCTATGCTAGTAGGCTCTGCACATAAATTGTGTGATATAACTTTTTCTTCCATAACCATGTATTTAGTGTTGTGGAAGTTGGAATGGAGTCAGTGACGTATCTCTTGTTTTATAAATCAGCATGCTGAAAAACTCAAAGTTGCCTTTAGATTTAGAATTCAGGGCCCCTCAAAGCTAATGCCCAATTTCGTTTAATGTTATAGATGCCTGGGGAAAAGGAAAGTAGAAACTGGAGTACAATGAGATCAATTGATTTAAGGAAAATGGGACATTCTGTGATGACATGACCTTTACAAAACCCTGAATTATCATGCCTGCTGGATATAATTAACTTTTTAAATATCTGCAAAAAAAAAAAAAAAGTCATGAGCAGGCTATTTTTTAAAATGATTTATGTTGAATCCTTATCAGAATTTTTGGAACACCTCCTCCAACATTTGATTTTGCTTCATTAAAGCTCAAACTATGGATATACAATGTAGTTTATCCACTTTATTACACGGAGGATGCCTACACTGCCTTAGGTGGATACAGGACGGAAACTCAAGTTAATTGAATAATATCCAATAATATTCCTATGGAACATTGTAAATGGAAGGTTGTAAGCCACCCAGAGTTACACTGCAGTAAGATGGGCAGCCAATAAAATCGATAAACAAGCAAACATCTTGCCCTTCCAAGGTCAGATCCATAACCACCTTTTTGCCTTTGGAAAGGCTTGGGGTCCTAATGGCTGATGGGATAGAGAACACTCCACCTCCGCTCTTTGTGCACTTTGCTCTCCACTCTGCTTAGTTTTTTTTTAATTGAATTTTTAAATTTAAGATCTTTATTATTGTTTTGATGTTTTATACTGTGTCTGTAAACTGCCTAGAGTTGCCTTTGGCAAGATAGGTGGCATACAAGTTTGATAAATAAATAAATTCTGTTAAAGAATGACTTGTTCATTCTCCATTAAATGTTTATATAATTCTGGATACTCAATGTTTTTTCCTGTATCATGTTCTTCCAGTTACATATTTCTGTATTAAAGGTAAATTTAGTCTGTGACAATATTTTGTCATGTTGACTTTGCATGCTGCTCTTTCAAGTCAAGATTGACTGATGGAAATTATCTCTATGTTACTTTCTTGGCAACAATATGGAAGGGATTTGCTATTGTTGTTTTAACAGAATGTAAATCAATCACTTGATTAATAATACAATCGTCCACTTTATCTTTCTATCCTAAATGTTTCCATTTAGGCATGCCTTTCAGTTCTGGGAATTTAAAGTTATTTATTCTATTTCTTTTAGACACACAGCGTATCTAAAGAAAATGTGAAGATCTTGGCATTTGCTGAGCTTGGTATAATCATATGCATGTTTACTTAGAAATATGTCACAGTATATTTTATGGAGTTTCCTCCCGTGTAGCATGCATACGACTGCAGCATTAAGTACCCTTAAATAAATGGTGTGTCAAGAATCTACTGCTTAGCATGAACCGAGAAATAATATAGTAATTACTACCTTTAGCTGTGATTAGTGCCAGAGAAGAGGGGTTTTAGTATATATATGATATGACTTTAAACAAATTATTTCCAGTCCTGTCACCTGTCATTTAAGCATAACTTGTCTCATTTTAATTCTAAGATAGATAAATTTAAAGGAGTCAAAATAAATAAGATCTTGAATAAGTATTTATTATACATAATGTATGCTTTCTGAATCAGTGTGTTGTGCTTGGATCAGCAAAATAACCAAGATGATGTTTTCATTCTGTTATTAAATTTGTAGTCAACTCCCTCCAGAAGACTCACAGCAGATTACTATGTATTGTTGGGGGGGGAGCTCAAGTAGATATCCCTGAGGGAGATCTTCTTCTCCATGGTGGCTCCCTCTCTCTGAAACATCATTCCCCCAGAGATTAGGACGCCCCCACCCTAATTCTCTTCTGGAAGGTGCTGAAGAACCGGTTCTGCCAGCGGGCCTGAGCAACCCCGAGTGGGAGGGAGCCCATTAAATGGCTCGTGTGATCGGCTGTTGTTGGGGTGGGAGGTGGGGTCAGGGGTGATTTTATTACATTAATTTATTTGATTTTTTAATGAGTTTTACTGTTTTTTAAATGTGGTTTTTTATATTCTGTAAGCCGCCTTGAGTCACCATGGGCGAGTAGGCGGCAATATAAATCTAATAAATAAATAAATACATACATACATACATACATACATGCATAAATACATAAATAAATGGAAGCAATATCAAAGAATATGCATTATCTGGAATAGCTGTTCTATTGAAACATCAGGTTGGATGAATTATTCTTATTATTCTTATTAAGGATGAATTATTCTTACTAAGGTATGAATTTAACTGTTCATGCTGTGATGATAGTTATAGATGACTTTAAAAAACAATTAGGTAATACCTTAAAAGTTCTATGGCCCAATCACCATGTTTACAGTTCTAGTGCTTTTAATTAATCCAAAACTTGCTTGCTTGTTTTTCAAGGGCCTTATATTCTTTAAGGACTCATCAATTTTAATGATGGCAACATTTTGTTGGATCAGAGGTGGGTTTTAGCAGGTTCTGACCAGTTCTGGACAACCAATAGTGGAAATTTTGAGTAGTTTGGAGAACCGGTAGTAAAAATTCTGACTGGCCCCGCCCCCATCTATTCTCTGCCTCCCAAGTTCCAGCTGATTGGGAGGAAATGGGGATTTTGTAGCAACCTTCCCCTGGATTGGGGAGGGAATGGAGATTTTACAGTATCTTTCCCCTGCCACGCCCACCAAGCCACGCCCACCAAGCCATACCACGCCCACCAAGCCACACCCACAGAACCGGTAGTAAAAAAAATGGAAACCCACCACTGTGTTGGATGGTCCAAACATAATTCGAGGCATGGGAGGGAATGTGTAATGTTCTCTATTTTTTTTTTATATTTTAAACACTTCAAATTCTTTGGATACATAAACATTTCTGTGTGTCAGAAACAATAAATTGAGACATGTTATCTCTGGGCATAAGACCTGTTCAGTAGTGGCATCCTGGTTATTACAGAGATTAATGGACCCTGGACAAAAGTAGGCCTTCTTTATATAAGGGCTAAATTTCCAGTCAGGTCTCTTTTTCCCTACAATAGTGTTTTCAAACTTACAGTAACAAGTTTAAGATGTGTGAACTCCAAGAATTAGTTCTGGGAGTTAAAATCCACACATCTTAAAGTTGTCAATATCAAAAAACACTGCCCCACATGCTTCTTTTATAAATCTACTGGAAAAAAAATGACAATTTTTTTTTCCTGAGACCAGAGCATTGGACATCCTCTTTTAAATATATGGCAATGGGTCTTGTACCTTAAAAAAATCTGCAAATTTTTTTCTACAGATCAAATATAGGCCACTGAGCAATTTTTGAGAGCAAAACTTCACAATGTTGTCCTCTACCAGCACCCAGCCCACTGGAAAGGAAACCTCCACCCATTTTTTTCTGCCAGGCATCGAAAGTACATAATGTACATTTGGGCCAGTTTAAGCAGTGTTGTTTTATTCTATGCTGCACATTTCCTTATAGTTAAATACCTTCACTCCAATTGGCTTTTAGTTCAGTGGCAGGAACACCCACCTCTGCCTTCAGTCACTGCCATTCCAAGATCTTTTCAAGTTCGTAAAACACAGTGAACTTGAAATAAAGGAAGGAACAGAAATCTGTCTTTTTTTAAATGTGAAATTGACAGGATTTTTGTCATTTTCCCTTTACAGAAAAAATGGTAAAACGGATGCTTTTTTCCACACATGACCATTCTGTTAATGAAAAATGCCATACTGCTAGGAATGAGCGGGACATTTTCAGAAGTCGGAAGAAGGTGGCCACTTTCTACATTAAAATAAATAATCTTTTCTTTCTACCAAAGACTTCATGTCTCCAGCTAATGCCCTAATCATGCATAATGCCCTAGAATGGACCAAATTTGCTCGTAGCAGAATCCATAGTAGGATTAATGAAACAAGGACAAGCTGGTGGTGACAATATGGAATTAAACCTACTATCTGAAGAAAAATCCACTGTAACCCTTCATACTATGGGAATAAACATGCAACAAAAAGGAAGAGATGCTAAAATACCTTTTTAACTTTTTTTATATTTTTGTTATTAGAAACCACTGTGATATGAGGTATGTGCCTGAAAAATGACTAGTTAAGGTTATTTTTTTAGCCACAAATTATAGAGACGGATGCAGTTATTTTACTTACATCTATACAGAATCTTTTTCCAATGGTTTATCTTGCAACACATAGGTAGTCCTTGAATTATGACCACAATTGAGGCCAAAATTTCTGTTGTTAAGTGACACATTTCTTAAGTGAACTTTGCCCATTTTATGATATTTCTTGCCACAGTTGTTAAGTAAATCACTTCAATTGTTAGGTTAGTAACATGCAGTGCTGAAATCCAAATTTTTTTATTACTGGTTCTATGGGCGTTTCTTGGTGGACATGGCAGGGGAAGGATACTGCAAAATCTCCATTCCCACCCACCCCACTCCATTCCCACCCACCTCTGGGACCAGCCAAGGATGGTATTTGCAGGTTCTCTGAACTACTCAAAATTTCTGCTACCGGTTCTCCAGAAGCTGTCAGAACCTGTTGGATTTTACCCCTGGTAACATGGCTGTTAAAAGAATCTGGCTGTCCCATTGATTTTGCTTGTCAGAAGGTTGCAAAAGGGGATCACATGAACCCGGGACACTGCAACTGTCATAAATACGAAGTAAATGTTGATCACATGACCATGGGGATGCTGCAAAGGTTGCAACTGTGAAAAATGGTCATCAGTTACATTTTTTCAGTGCTGTTGTAACTTTGAACGGTCATTAAATGAGCTGTTGTAAGTCAAGGACTACCTGTATAGTATTTGTCTTCTGTTATGAAATCTCTCTTGTGTTGAGCTAAGGGAGTATTTCTCAAAACCTGGGTGCTTTTCCCTTCTGGTAGCTGAAGTCCACATTTCTTAAACTTGCCAAGTTTGATAAACAGTGAGTTAATGGAAAAAGTTGACTGCTAACAACTTCATGATGGTGCCCATGTAGTTTTCTTGGCAACAGTCTGGAAGCAGTTTGCCATTACCTTCCTCCAAGATGTTTTTTTCCCCCTGAATTCCTAGCATAGCCTACCAGCTCTGGGATTTCCTGACCTTCAATCCAAGAAGTATTTCAGGATCCTGCTTAGCTTTCAGCCAAAGTTAGTAACTTGTACCAATCTAAAATAAAAATGAAAATCAGGAATGGATAACTTTGAAAGTGCAACCAATGTAAACTACTTAATAGGAGCTAAATAGGACACAGATTGTTGTGGGGGGCAATATGCTGACTCTGTAAACCACTTAGAGAGGGCTGTAAAGCACGGTGAAGCACTATATAAGTCTAAGTGCTATTGCTAGTGCTAAAACTGGACCAAGCATTAAAGGAATTGCAGCTTCAGTGACAGAGCCATTTCTTTACCTGTGAAAGTTCCAACTTTTGATTCCAGTGTCTCCAAGCACAGACTGCCACTTAAATGGAGCAAGCTCAGTATTATGCATGCTAATGGTCTGATTTGGCTGGATTGTAATGTCATGCTCAGCCTAAACTTTCAACTGCCTAAATTCACCCACCTCACCAAAGACGAAGACACAATGGCAGAGGGCAAACAACAGGTTCAGCCAAAGTAGTTGCTGCTGCTGCTGTTTCACGGATAGAGGGAAGTGCCGGCCTTTTCCAAGCCTCTTCAAACAATCAAGGTATTAGCAGCTGGGCGCAAAAAGTTAGGAAGAGGATGAGGGACGTCCAAGACGTCCAAGACAAGAGGATGGACAGATCGAATGGCGACTTGATTGTGCCTCCAGCTGGGCCTTCCGGCAGATAACCTTCCCGTTCTGCATCTCCCCTTCCCCAACGACACACACATACAGAAACGGGGCTGAGGAAGAGAAAAACGCGCTGCCTCTTCCACAACCCCCAAGCCAAAGCGGGCGCTTTGCAACAGATGGTTCGAGGCATCACTCTCCCCCCCCACCCCGCCTTCCTCCTCCTCTCGGGCTCGGTCCTGCCCTTGCTCGCCGGCTCTTCCGTCGGGAGCCCCTCGCGCGGCGCACCGAGGGAGGGCGGGACCCAGGCCAAACAGCGGCTGTGTGGTCTTTGCAGGGCGCGCGCGCGCCGCTTTTCCATTCCATTGCACGGGCTTGGCTGGCGGACCTGCCGCGGCTACAGCCGCCGCCGCCGCCGCCGCTTTCGGGGTCGCAGCTCGCTCCCTGTTGCCAAGGGCGAGCGCCCCGCTCCGCCTCCTCCTGCGGAGAGGGGTCCGGTAAATTCGGCGAGCCGAGAGTGGTGCCGCCTCGGCCCTGAGCGCGCGCGCGCTGGAAAGAAGCGCGCTTTCCTACAGCCTTGAAAGGCTTCCTGGGGGTAAGTTCTCTTGGCCGGGGCGCGAGAGGGGAAAGCAACCCCTAGTTTCTCTCCCACCTACCCACCTCCCTTTTTCCCGTTGCAGCTTTGGAACCTTGACCTTGTTTCTTTGCATCTGAGGCACCCGCGGCAGGACGGAGTCGCTGGCGGGGGGTGCCCCTTTAGAAGTGCGGGGATGGGAAAAGGCGGACCCCGCTGCTGCTGCTGCTCCTGCCGTTGCTTGGCCGACCCCGGCGGCGCTGTGTTTGTTTTCTAGCGGGGGGCTTCGAGAGAGAAAGAGAGAAAGAGACAGAGAAATCTGCCCTTTAACTTTGCGTGCGGTCTTGTGGGTGCCTTTTCTCCAGAAGTCCCGTAAGAGCCACTTGCTTTCTTTCAGGGGGACAAGAAGGGATGGGAGAGTAGGCTGAGTCGGTCTCCAGGGACATTCAACTGACGCTTGGAAGAGTTTTCAGGGCATTTTGAACGGCGGGGAGACCAGGTGAAGCAAAGAAGTGGCGGTGGGGCCGTCTGAGTGAGTGCAGAATAATTTGTGCTTCTTTGTCGAGCCTTCAATCCTGCGCCACCCTTGTTACAACTTGAAGCAGCTGCATGAAACGTGCTTTTTTTTTTTTTAAGATAGATCCGCTGAAACGTTGTGACTTCGGAGAAGGCGATGCTTTATGTAGCGTTTGCAGAAGCCAACTGAACTGACAGGTGATGGGCTGCTGCTGAGCCCCACCATATCTGACGGCAAGGTAGTAAAAGGCGGGCCACGTGACACAACAGGGCTGCCTCTTTAACACCACGCTTCTTCGGGCGCCTTATTTTGTAGACAATGATAGGGCTGACCCGTTCACACTTCCTTTGTTTTGATAGATTGGAATGTCATGCTTTGGTGTGAGCTTGCAGGTGGACTACATGCTTCTGGGTGGTAACAGGTGTGGATAATCAATCACATCCCAGTTGATGTTAGTTACTGAGTGTTTGGTTGGAGTAAATTTGAGTGGAAGAGGAGTGACATTCGGTCACAAGAAACTGATTAATTTTGATCCAAGAATTTGATTTCATAATCCTCCAGGGTTTTCTTAATGGATCTGTCCATATAATATGGTCTTTTCAACCTGTAGTGATTCAGGATTCTTTCACAGATCTACTTGAAAGCAACTACTGCAGTGGTGCAATCTGATCCGGTTTACTACTGGTTTGCTGGCTGCGCACGTGCGCCAAACGCACGTTGTGTGAGTGCATGTGCACTGCGCACCAAAAGGAGGCATGGGGAAAGTAGAACAGCACGCGGGAGAATGATCAGCTGTAGCGCGCTATCTTTTTTTTTCTTTTAAAAGCATTTTCTACAACCTATTTGGCCGAATAGGTTGTTAAAAATGCTTTTAAAAGGTAAAAAGGCTCTGATGATCACAGCTGAGCCGCACAATCATCAAAGCGTTTTTTTTACTTTTAAAAGCATTTTTTACAACCTATTCCTACCATTTGGGCAGGAAAAGCAAGCAAACAACCGGGCAATTGCGTGGGCATGGCCGGGGGTGGGTGGGCAGGGATTCTTGCTACTGGTTCTCCAGACCACCCGCCGCCATCGCTACCGGATTGGCCGATCCGGTTCATCCTTGAACTACTGTTAATGATAAACTTAAGAGTCGCAGCTGAAATGAGTACATTAAGCTAAATCTGTCCTGTTATTTCATTATGTCATGTACTTGGGCTAAATGCAGAGTTCCCCAACTCAATGCCTTCCAGATGCATTGTCGTCAAATCTCCTAATTTGTAGTCAGTGTGGCCAAGGGAGATAAACTTAAAAATACACAATTGGCACCTAAATTGGAATAGATAAAGGTTCTTGCTGTCTTGCTTTTTGTACTTGTTATATTCAAGTTCCTTCCAAAGGATTCATCTAAATGATTCATTCAGCCTGTTCTAACATTCATGTCGGTTTACACATAATATCATTGGTTGTCTGGTTGCTTGCTTTATTAAGATTAATGAAGCAGGAAGAACCCATAACAATAAAATGCTGAAGAAGGAAGTTTTCATCATCACTCCTTAAATGAAATTTCTCTTGAATTGATTCATTTCAGTTAACAATTATTGCTTATAAGCAAAAACCAAATAATGGTTATAATGTTTTATTATATACAGATAGAGTATTGTATAACAAAGGATTAATAGCAACTATTGTGATATTGATAAGTAAAAGTATGAAAGAAAATCGTAAGAACCAAAAACTACACAAAGATCTTGGTTTCATCTTGATAGTATAAATCCTGTAGAAGCAGGGGTGAAATCCAGCAGTTCTGACAAGTTCTTGAGAACCGGTAGCAGAAATTTTGAGTAGTTCAGAGAACTGGCAAATACCACCTCTGGCTGGCCCCAGAGTGGGGTGGGAATGGAGATTTTGCAATATCCTTCCCCCAGGAGTGGGAATGGAATGGGGATTTTGTAGTGTCCTTCCCCCAGGAGTGGGGTAGAAATGGAGGTTTTGCAGTATCCTTCCCCTGCCACAGCCACCAAGCCACACCATGCCCACCGAGCCACGGCCATAGAACCGGTAGTAAAAAAATTTGGATTTCACCAAAATGTAGAAGGAAAAATCTCTGTTTTGATCTCTTGAAAATCTTACTAAAGTATATTTGTGAACATGCAGTCATTCTAAGATAATTGTTTGCAATGCAATCAGTTTGAGAAAAGGCGAATTAACGTTACTTCAGGTTTCATGCCGTACAGTTAATATTTTTTAAAATGTAGCACTCAATCATTACAAAAAACTGAACAACTCTTCAATTTGGGTTGGATGTACTCTTCAGGCAATTCTTGATGAAATACCACCAAGGGCAAAGCAGTATAAATTATACTGGCATTGGGTCACTTCTGCAATTTTTTCAGCTATTAGAATTAACTGTTATAGAAGGGATATGCCACTATATGATCCAAGTATAATCCATGATAAGAATTGGAAACTTCATTTTAATGCTTCTGATATTTTTAAGGAAAACAAACTTGGAATTTGAAACAAAAGTACAATAAATTAGATCTCAGTGACAACTCAGACAGGTATTGCATTTCAAGGTGAATAGAATAGAATAGAATAGAATAGAATAGAATAGAATAGAATAGAATAGAATAGAATAGAATAGAACTTTTTATTGGCCAAGTGTGATTGGACACACAAGGAATTTGTCTTGTTGCATACGCTCTCGGTGTACATAAAAGAAAAGATACATTCATCAAGAATCGTAAGGTACAACACTTAATGATAGTCATAGGGTACAAATAAGCAATCAGGAAACAATCAATATCATCGTAAGGATACAAGCAACAAAGTTACAGTCAGACAGTCATAAGTGGAAGGAGATGGTGGTAGGAACAATGAGAAGATTAATAGAAGTGCAGACTTAGTAAATAGTTGGACCGTGTTGAGGGAATTATTTGTTTAGCAGAGTGATGGCGTTTGGAATAAACTGTTCTTGTGTCTAGTTATTCTGGTGTGCAGCATTCTGTAGCGTCGTTTTGAGGGTAAGATTAATTAAATCGATACCACAAATGATCAAGGGTTTTAGCAAACGTAGCCCAAGAATGTGTATAAATGTACTGCATCCCTTCACACTGCAATGGCTTTTAGATATTTTGAGCTATAAATCTCAACTTTCTTTGCATTTTAGCAAGGCTGGTGGTGCTTATAGGAAAGGTGGTTCAAAATATTCTAATGGAGCTATGGTAAGACTGCAACTTCATAAAAGCAGTGTATAAATAAGCCCATGAAATAGGTACCAGCAATTCTAATATTGGGATATTGAATGCATTGTGAATGTTTGATTTAAAAAAAACACAATACAAATGATCAAAAATATAAAATTAATAATTCCAATGGCTTTTAAGAGTGTAGTGAAGTAGATATATACTCACAGATATTTTTTAAATAGTAGAAGAAGCAATGCAGAAGCCTGAAAATCAGCTCTAAGTCTTACATATGCAAATAGTAGCGGAATACTTATATACCAGTAAGCAATTAGCAATCAATGCAGAATTTCATTACAACATAATGTACGGTAATTCCAGTACCTTACACCAAGTTTTTACCAATTACGGGTTCAAGATACTTTTCCAAGAAAACAACCTCTATAGAGCATGTTGCAATTGTATAATAGATGTCCATGGCAATGATTGTATTATTTCTGCCTGGCACTGCTTTTTAAGCACTAGCTCAAAGAAATGGAGACAACCTAGGACTAGGACTGCAGAGTCAAATCCATAGTCCTTGTGAAAACACTGTGTTCCTTGGATGTTAGGAGTTTTTATTTATTTATTTATTTATTTATTTATTTATTTATTTATTTATTTATTTATTTATTTATTTTGTCACAACAATATATGTAGGTATCATACAAAAAGATTATATAGTATATAAACACATATATGAGTATATATATGAGTATATATGAGTATAACACATATATGAGGAGGTATAAGCATATATATAGGAAGAAGAAAAGAAAAAACAATAGGACAGGAACGGTAGGCACGTTTGTGCGCTTATGCACGCCCCTTATGGTCCTCTTAGGAATGGGGTGAGGTCAATAGTAGAAAGTTTTTGGATAAAACTTTTAGGATTATGGGAAGAGACCACAGAGTCAGATAAAGTATTCCAAGCACTGATGATTCTGTTACAGAAGTCATATTTTCTGCAATCTAGATTAAAGCGGTTGACATTAAGTTTAAATCTATTAGTTGCTCTAGTATTACTGCAATTAAAGCTGAAGTAGTCTTTAACAGGAAGGACATTACAATAGATGATTCTATGAGTTAAACTTAGGTCTTGTTGAAGGCGACGGAGTTCCAAGTTTTCTAAGCCTAGGATTTCAAGTCTGGTGGGATAAGGTATTTTATTGTTTTCAGAGGAATGGAGAACTCTTCTTGTAAAATATTTCTGGATACGTTCAATTGTACTGATGTCAGAGATGTGGTGAGGGTTCCAAACAGTTTTATGTCATCTCTTTACATGTACAATGAAGCACAAGCAAATTGGCAAGCCAGTTGAATAGAATAGAATAGAATAGAATTTTTATTGGCCAAGTGTGATTGGACACACAAGGAATTTGTCTTGGTGCATATACTCTCAGTGTACATAAAAGAAAAGATATGTTTATCAAGGTACAAAATTTACAACACAACTGATGGTCAATATATCTATATAAATCATAAGGATTGCCAGTCCTAATCCTCAATCTCTCTGAGCAGGTGGTTTCCACTTTCTTGGTTCACTAATACCTGCAGGTGATGCCATGCTCCAGAATACAGTAGATCTTTGTACAGTTGTTGGGATTAAATCCTGGTAAATGGGGATGTGTGAAATTTAAATTTCAGGAGGTGGCAGGTAGGTGGATAAAGATTAATGTCTACTGAAATTCTGTTCTTAAATACTACATTTGGTTCCACATTGTTTTTGAATATTTCAGTATCTAGGAATTACCTTTTTATTTTTAAAGAATCTCTAAAAGCCATCTGATTGGATTTTCTTGTTGCAATCCCTGTGGTTCTGCTTACTTTCCTCCCTCTTTTAGATAGAATGAAAGAGGAAAATAGATGAAGTAAGTGTGGCAGTGGCTAAAGCTTTAGATATCTACATTACTCCTAAAACACTGACATTTTCTTTTGTGAGTGGGATTGTTGTTAAGTCTCTAAAGAACAGGGAACAGAGAATGAAATAATCGAGATATTTCAGCCATTCCTACTCTGCTGATTGATCATCGATAATTCTAGCTCCAAAGTGTAATCTAGATCTTTGATAAGAATGTTAATAGTATATTGATAGCCACTCCTGCTCTAGAAATGCCACCTTAGACATTGTCTTCTGGTTTTCAATTGAGGATAAAACAAAATAACCATATCCTAGACATTTCATATTTAATTTCTGATTTTGTAGAGGTAGTCCTCGATTTACAAGCCCAAAATTTCTGTTGAAAAATGAAACAGTTGTCACTTGAAGTTTGCCCCATTTTACAACCGTTCTTGCCATATTTGTTAAGTGAATTTGGTAACACAGTTGTTAAGTGAATCTGGCTTCCCCATTGACTTTGCTTGCCGGAAGATCGCCAAAGGTGATCACATCATCCCAGGATACTGCAGCCGTCAAATATGAGTCAGTTGCCAAGCATTTGAATTTTGATCAGGTGACCATGGGGATGCTGCAAGGATCGTGTGTAAAACGGTCATAAGTCACTTTTTTCAGGGCTGTTGTAACTTTGAACAGTCACTAAATGAACTGTTGTAAGTGGAGGACTACCTATATAAAGCAATCTTACATGTTTTTGAGTGTTTGAGATGAAAATCAGTGGTCGCTATTCCTTCAGAACTAAAGTAATGTTGGCTTACAAAGTAGGAGATTATGAGCGTTATAGTTTTTGTAATGTAATATGTTTATTTTCTAACTCTAGCAATCTAGCCTCCTAACTTTTTCAAAGTTTGAAATACTTATGCCTGGTCTTCTCAATACACCACCCCTGCAGACTGATTTTTATTCTGCAGTTCAGTTCCCAGTACTAATCGGTTCAATCCCCAAATTTTTGTACTGTATTGCCCATTATTTTTTCTAACATTTCACTTTCAGTACAATAATTTTTATTGTGGTTTCATTATTTTTATTGTAAGTCTCTCCGGGATTACTTTTCATGAGAAGCAGTATAGAGATTTGTTTTTAAAATAATTGCTCCCTGTTGAAACACAAATAGTAAAGAAGAGAACAAATCTGTGAGCCAAATCTGCAGCAAAGACCTTGAGTTGAGTCTATAATAAGAGGTTCTTTATTGGTAGTCCTTTCAGGGACAAATGAGATATTGACCAAAATGTTTTTCAGGTAGCAAAGGGTAATGCATGCAGGTACATGCTTGTTTCTAATCATTGTTCTTTTCTGGTGCAGCATGGAATTGATGGTGTCTTGGATGCATGCCTAAAAAACCGTTCTGGGAATAAGCAACAAAGTTCGTGATTGGTTTCAAGAGGGTACGTGTACAGTTAGAATTGAAACAGGAACTCAAGTTCCAGGAGCAGCTTAAAGATAGGATTCTTTTGACATAAAAAGAGTGCCCTTTAATCAGCAGCTTTACAGAAATTGCCTTTTTTATGTGCACAAAGGCCTTCCTGTAATATTTTAAAATGTGTGACCGTGGAGGTAGAATGAATCCCTTGGCCTTTGCCCATCCAGTTAACATCCTTCAGTTTGGTGCTGATAATGTACATCCACTATGATTGGTTCTGCCTGTGCGATTGTAGTCTTTTAAATCCTGTAACAATGCCTTGGTATTAGTAAATGGTAATTTACAATGGTAAAGCTGCTCTCATTCTATTGCTATCTTATCTAGAGATCACTCAGAGTGTGAGCTAAATTGAAGCGTACCTGTTGTAAAGCTTACTTACTAACTAAGCCTCTTTATTCTATGAAGAACAAAATTTTTAAGAAACAACTTTTTTGTTTGGAGCATTGTATAACTACTATAGCAAAATTACTATAAGTTGTGCTTGAAGCCTTTCTCATGTCAGAGGTTCAGGTGATCCTTGACTTACAACCGTTCATTTAGTGACCATTTGAAGTTACAGCGGCACTGAAAAAAGTGACTTATGGCCGTTTTTCATACCTACAACTATTGCAACATCCTTGGGGTCATGTGATCAAAACTCAGTCGTTTGTCACCTGGCTCATACTTATGACAGTTGCATTGTCCTGGGGTCATGTGATCATCTCTTGTGACTTTCTGATAAGCAGAGTCAATAGGGAAGATTCACTTCACAACTGTTTTACTAATTTAACAACTGCATTGATTCACTTCACAACTGTGGCAGGGAAGGTTGTAAAATACGGCAAACTCACTTTTCCCTCTTAGCAATGAAAATTTTGGGCTCAAATTGGAGGTCATAATTTGATGAATTACTTCTATAAGTCCTGAAGAGTCCTTCATTCTGATGCTTATGAGCTACGGTGGCAAGGTGGTTAGAGTGCAATACTGCAGGCTACTTCTGTTGACTGCCGTCTGCCTGCAATTTGGTAGTTCAAATCTCACCAGGCTCAAGGTTGACTCAGCCTTCCATCCTTCTGAGGTGGGTAAAATTAGGACCCAAATTGTTGGGGGCAACATGCTGACTCTGTAAACCCTCTCAGAGAGGGCTGTAAAGTGGTATATAAATCTAAGTGCTATTGCTATTCATTAGGGTGGTTAGAGACTGTCCTCAGTTTTGAGAGTCACTGGTCCTTCAATTTAGGTCTGCCACTAAATCTGTTGAACTTTAATCTGGATTTTAGCAGTTTATGCTTTCATGATACTTTCTGAGGTTGCACCTACATTGTTCCCAAATCAAAGTTCAGGGTGGCAGTAGCTGAAAAGGTAGCATCATGCCTGTTCCAGGAATCACTAGGAATACATGGTACTGATTTAATATCCTTCATACATTTATGTCAATCCTCAAAACCATAGGATGTATTTAAGATTTCCTTGAATTTAATATTTAATATAAATAATGTTTTCAAAATACATGGAGAAGAATGTTCATAGAAGACTTTAAACATCACATGGGAAGATGCTGAAGTACTCACCCAAAACCGAAAATACTGGAGATCCCTTGCTGCATGACATGGGAGAATCTAATGTTAGTGCTACTTAATAATGTTTAAGCCCTTTAATCATTTTACAGAAAATTATTGATCCACCATTTTATTTAATACTAGACATCAATACTGAAAGAGCATACACATGACTTCTGTGTCCAGTGGGTTTGCTGCTATCTTGTATAGAAAATTTAAAAAAAGGAAACAGATCAGGACTTGCAATGAATAGTTAGGAGGCGGAGAAAAGGGTCAAATTTCAGCATAGCAATACAAATTAATCCAAGGTGAGGTTTTGTTAAATCACTTCGTCCAAAGTGGAAAAAGTAGAAGCTGCATTGGAAAAGATGCTGAAGAGGAGATCCATAAGCACAGACTGTTCTTTGTTGCTTTTTTTTTCAGAAGTTCCTTGTCCTGCTTGCAATTATTGGGGTTCTACCTTATAAATAAACAGAATCACATCAGATAACCTATACAATTAGCATAGGGGCCCCCCCAAGGCTGTGTGCTCTCCCCACTTCTCTCTGTATACCAGTGACTGCATCTCTAAAGATCCATCTGTTAAACTACTGAAGTTCACAGGTGACACAACAGTGATTGGTCTCATTCGAGACAATGATGAATCCACATTAATCATTGGTTGAACAACTAGCCTCGGGGTGCGACTGGAACAATATGGAACTGAATACACTCAAAACTGTAGAAATGGTGGTAGACTTTAGGAGAAAGCCTTCCATATTTCCACCTCTCACAATACTAGACAACACAGTATCAACAGTAGAGACCTTTAAATTTCTAGGTTCTACCATATCACAAGATCTAAAATGGACAGTTAATATCAAAAAATGTCATCAAAAAAGGACAAAGAATGCTCTTTTTGCGCCAACTCAGAAAGCTCAAACTGCCCAAGAGCTGCTGATCCAGTTCTACAGAGGCATTATTGAGTCTGTCATCTGCACCTCTATAACTGTCTGGTTTGCTTCTGCAACCCAACAAGACAGACACAGACTTCAGATGATAATTAGAACTGCAGAAAAAACAATTGCTACCAACCTGCCTTCCATTGAGGACCTGTATACTGCACCAGTCAAAAAGAGGGCTATGAAAATATTTACAGACCCCTTGCATCCTGGACATAAGCTGTTTCGATTCCTACCCTCAAAATGATGCTATAGAGCACTGCATACCAGAACAACTAGACACAAGAACAGTTTTTTCCCGAACGCCATCACTCTGCTAAACAAATAATTCCTTCAATACTGTCAAACTATTTACTAAGTTTGCACTACTATTAATTTGTTCTTGATGAACATATCTTTTCTTTTATGTACACTGAGAGCATATGCACCAAGACAAATTCCTTGTGTGTCCAATCACACTTGGCCAATAAAAAATTCTATTCTATTCTATTCTATTCTATTCTATTCTATTCTATTCTATTCTATTCTATTCTATTCTATTCTATTCTATTCTATTCTATTCTAAATACACTACTGTCCTTCTTGAAATTAGGAGCAAAGAATGAAGGTTACCGCTTTAAAACTTGGAATCTAGATTAGATAATTATAGCTCACACATTTTAAACTTTTGATAATCATTTCAAAGCCTGACATGCATATAAAAACATATGCTGATATTACAATTACATAGATGGATATTATGCATTATGGTACTATGATATTTCAGCCTTTTGACCCAAGTAAACTTGTATGAAGAAAATACGGTAAGTTTCACAATGCTATAGTTTAAGATTTGCAATGATAATGTATACCTTTCTTCAAGCATGGATACCCAAAATAATTGTATGCTTTGAATGACACCTCATAATGTTTAGTCATTAGCATTGGGCATGGAATAATTTAAAACTTGAATAAGTAGACAGAGAAAAATTAAGTTCATATACTCTCTGTTTTTAAATGAATAGCTCCTGAAAATAAGAAATTCATGACATCAATACATTTAGAAAATATAATGACAATTGAGCCCAAAAATTATTATACTGAGACATTTGTTAAGTGAGTTTTGCTCCATTTTAAAACCTTGTCACAGTTGTTAAGTGAATCTAACTTACCCATTGACTTTGCTGATCAGAAGGTCACAAACAGGGATAACACAACCCCAGGACATTGAACCCATTGCTAAGTATCTGAATGTTGATCACATGACCTTGGAGAGACCTTCGGCTGCAATAGTCATAAGTGTGAAAAATGGCTATAAGTCACTTTTTTCAGTGAGGTTGTAACTTTGAAGGGTCACTAAATGAACTGTTGTAACTGGAGGACGACCTGTAATAGGTCTGACTCAGCACAGCTATCTTCTAGGCAGACTTTGGGAAGAGTGCCAAATCCTAAATCACACCACCAGTTAAAGAGGCTCCTTAGGGAAATGGGCATTAACTCTAATTAAGTGCAATCAGGAACTATGGCTATTTAAAACTAGGCTCCAGATCTTCTTGTTGGACCCATTCTTATTTGCAGACCTGTCTTCCTTTAATGCTCTGCTCTAGATACTTTCTTCTTGCAGTGCAATCACACCTTTCAATTTTCGTATCAGCTTTCAGAAAACTTGCTGGTGCTTCAGCCTATGGGTTGCCTTGAACAATTATCTCAGTATTCTTGCCTCTGAACTCTCCTAGCTTGCTGCAGTAGATGTAATTACAAGGCAAGCAACTTCTCCTGCTTCATACTCACTGACTAAATAGCCAGCCCTTCTCCCTGCCTCAAGATTTACAACTTGTCCAATAAAAGCTCTCCAATTTGAAATTGCTCTGCTTGCTGTTTATATCAGCATAAGGCTTGCATTGAACATTGCTTATTTTAGTTGCTGTTTGGTTTAGAGCAGTGATGGTGAACGTGTCAAAAATTTGCTGGTGTGTCACACGCATCCTCCTCTCCACCCCATGAACAAAAGAGAAACAAAACTTTATCTACAGGTAGTCCTTGACTTACAACAGTTCATTTATTGACCTTTTGAAGTTACAATGGCACTGAAAAAAATGACTTATGACTGCTTTTCACATGGCTTTTGCAACATCCCCGTGGTCACATGATCAAAATTCAGATGCTTTGCAACTGACTTATATTTATGACGGTTGCAATATCATGGGGTCATGCGGATCACTTTTTGTGACCTTCTGACAAGCTAAAGTCAATGGGTAGTCAGATTCACTTAACAACCGTGTTACTAACTTAGCAACTTCAGTGATTCACTGAACAACTGTGGCAAAAAACGTAAAATGGAACAAAAATCATTTAATTGTCTTGCTTAGCAATCAACATTTTGGGCTTTATTGTGGTTATAAATTGAAACTACCTGTATTTGTATGAAACCTTGCTTCATACTGTATGAAACCATATCTGTATGAAACCTTGGTTCACAGCTAAACTTAAGCAGCTATGTCATTCCAAAGAGGAAGCCTACAGAAAAGGCGATAAAATGCTGTACAATGAGGCTAGAAATGTATTAACAAGGGAGATCAGAGCAGCAAAAAGAAGCGACTCTGAAAAGTTAAAGAATCAGTTCTCAACAAATGAACCAGCAAACATGTAGAAAACTCTTTAAAATATCAAACTTCCTTCCCAGGCTGAAAGAAATCAAGAACTGGCAGATGACCTGAATGTGTTTTACTGCGGGTTTGAAAGGATAGCCACCTATCTCCACAACCGCCATCTCAGACACACCAACAGCCAAGCCACCAAAACAGACCCCATCCCATTGGGTTCACAACCCCTAATGATCACAGAAAAGGAAGTGCAAGATCTATTTCACAGACAAAAGCCAGGAAAAGCTCCAGGCCCAGACAAGATAATTCCTTCTTGCTTAAAAGTCTGTGCTGACCAATTGGCCCCCATCTTCACCCATATCTTCAATAAACAACTAGAGATGTGATCCTTCTTGCTTCAAATGGTCTACTATCATCCCAGTGCCGAAGAAGCCCACCATCAAGGCACTGAATGATTACAGACCAATTGCTCTAACATCTGTAGCCATGAAAACCTTTGAAAGGCTAGTGCTGCCCCACTTGAAAACCATCACAGATCCGCTGTTAGACCCCTTGCAATTTGCATACCGAGCAAATAGATCAACAGATCTATTTAATAGGGCTCTGCACTACATCCTACAACATCTTCACTCTCCAAAGACCTATGCAAGGGTCCTTTTTGTAGACTTTAGTTCAGCATTCAATACCATCATTCCAGATACACTTCTAACTAAGCTAAACCAGCTACAGGTACCTGAATACACTTGTAAGTGGATCATAAGCTTCCTAACAAACAGGAAGCAGCAGGTGAAGCTAAGTAGAATCACATCAGATACCTGTGCAATTAGCACAGCCCCCCCCAAGCTTTGTGCTCTCCCCACTTCTTTCTGTATATCAATGACTGCATCTCTAAACCCTTCCATACTACCACCTCTCACAATACTAGGCAACACAGTATCAACATTAGAGACCTTCAGATTTCTAGGCTCTACCATATCACAAGATCTAAAATGGACAGCTAACATCAAAAACGTCATCAAAAAAGCACAACAAATAATGTTCTTTCTGCGCCAACTCAGAAAGCTCAAACTGCCCAAGGAGCTGCTGATCCAGTTCTACAGAGGCATTATTGAGTCTCTTATTTGCACCTCTGTCTGGTTTGTTTCTGCAGCCCAACAGGACAGACACAGACTTCAGAGGATAATTACAACTGCAGAAAAAACAATTGCTACCAACCTGCCTTCCACCGAGGACCTGTATACTGCACAAGTCAAAAAGAGGGCTGTGAAAATATTTACAGACCCCCTCACACCCTGGACATAAACGGTTTCAACTCCTACCCTCAAAACAACATTACAGAGCACTGTACACCAGAACAACTAGACACAAGAACAGTTTTTTCTCGAACGCCATCACTCTGCTAAACAAATAATTCCCTCAATACTGTCGAACTATTTACTAAGTCTGCACTAATATTAATCTTCTATCGTTCCCACCACCCATCTCCTTCCACTTATGACTGTATGACTGTAACTTTGTTGCTTGTATCCTTATGATTTATATTGATATTGTTTCCTGATTGCTTATTTGTACCCTATGACTATCATTAAGTGTTGTACCTTATGATTCTTGATGAATCTTATCTTGTCTTTTTATGTACACCGAGAGCATATGCACCAAGACAAATTCCTTGTGTGTCCAATCACACTTGGCCAATAAAAAATTCTATTCTATTCTATTCTATTCTATTCTATTCTATTCTATTCTATTCTATTCTATTCTATTCACTAGTTTAGAATGTCCAACCCCATCAAGCTGGAATTGCCTCTTTATATTAATGGGAAACGTTGCACAATTTGCTAGGTAATATGGATTCAGCTTATTGAGCTGTTTAGTAACTTCAAAACAATGCACATTCTCCAGACAGGTGGGAAAACGGCAGTCAGGCATGGGTTAACTCTTGTGTCAAGCTTGTAGGACCGAGTCTTTAATTTGTTTCAAGCCCCGCCTTATCCTGTTGTCTCTCCAGTTTTTTACTCGGTCCCAAGCTGGACCAACGTGTCTTCCTGAGCTCCTAAGTTAGCTATAGCTTTAGATTTATTTTCTTCTTTTATTTAATCAAGTTTTCAGCGTAATTTACAAAGGATTCAGATTTCAAACTTCAAGCGGCAAAAGGAGAGCGGCAGAAGCTATTTATCTTGCCGGCTGGCAGATTCATTACTCAGCAACCTCCCGGGGCTCAGAGAGGTTTGCTTAGCTTCCCAACTCTGCAAAGGGGGCGGAGTTTTTCTGCACGCTGCGTTTCACAGCCTTTGCTGAGCAGCTAAAACGGCGCACCGGGAGATCTATTTACAGCCCTTATCTTTCCGATCTCAGCTGCAGCTGCGGAGAACAGTCTGGCTGACGCTACGGAACCCTCCTCACGCAAGTATACCTCAGGCTGGTGAAATCGTGGGGGAAGCAGAGTGAGGCCTCTTACTGGAGCTTTGCCTCCGAGGCCACAAGGGGGCAGTTTATATTGGCGCGATCTCTCGGAACGGCTAATTTTGGCGCGAAAAGACTCCGGGCGCCATTTTGGAGGCAATTAAAGTTCTTTAGCCGGTCGCCATATTGGGAAGCGATTCTTACTAAGCTTTTGCCTGCTTATTCCTGAGGATTATTAAAAAATGAGCAAAAAGACCAATAAAGAAAGAAATCTCACCTCCCGGGTTCCTGAGGATGTCCCAGGGGAGGGAACATCAGCCCCTACAGGCAGATCTTCCAAAAGTAAGGGATCTGAACTCAAATCCAAACCCACGGTGGAGGAAAGGAGGAGACACAAAGCACTAGAAAAGGCAGTCTCCAAGGCCCAGCACCAGGCCTCTCTCACTTCCAGACCTCAGTCCACTGTGAGTACTACTCCTTCACGGGAGGAGGAACAGTCCCCCCACAGGGCAGCATCTGTTACCTCTTTACCTCCTAATTGGTCACCAGATCAACCAACTACAGGATCTACCCCAGTCCCTATAGATGGGGCCCCTTTGTTTCAGACTATGCCAGAAACTGATATAAGACCAATCCAACATTCTAATACCAGGGAGCCCATTCAAACAGAGCCCCATTCCAATCCTATCCAGGGCCAGGGGGGCTTACAGCTTCCTCCGGAGTTTGGGACTCTCATTGCTGATGCAATTCGATCCAGCTTCAGGCAATGTTATCAGCAGGAGTCTAGGCCTCAAGCTCCTCCAGCCAGATCTCATCAGGAACATCTAGGTTCTGAAGACATCATGTCAGAACACGGTCAGATGGTATCTCCTGACCATTCAGATCAAGAATATTTGTCAGAGGGAGAGATCCCTAGGGATGAGGCCCTTTCAGAAGATGAAGGCTTAGATCTTGAACAACCAGCCTTCATTGGATTATTTAATCCTCAAGTCTTTAAATCACTATTACATAAGGCCCAAATGACCACCCGATTGGGAGAAGTGGCCACAACTAGAATTAGTAGGGAGAAAGGGGATGATCCCTCTACTACTTTATTTTCTGAACCAGCAATAACGGCAGGCTGTACCGTCCCCAAACTATTTACAGATGTGGTTCAACGACAATGGGAGTCCCAGGTTCTGGACCTTTTCCAAACAGCCTAGACAAACGCTTATATAATATGACTTCTGAAATGTCCAACCTCCTACAGGTACCGCAGTAGACAATCCTATAGTCTCTTTCTGCCACCTCCCACATAACGGGACCCCCAGAGGAATATCTTCGTCCTGAAGATAAAAGGGCTGAAAAGGTTCTAATAAAAGGGCATCAGGCGGCAGCTTGGTCAGTGAAGGCGGCTGCTTCAGCATCCTTTTTCAACAGAGCAACCATCATTTGGTTGAAGCAATTACAAGCAAGGACAAACCCAGCAGATACAAGATCCCACCAGGACCTTAACAAGATCATTGCAGCACTGGAATACTCGGCAGATGCCACACTCAATGCCGCTCGTTTCGCATCCAAGGCCATAGGGTCTTCTATCACTTCACGCAGGCTCCTTTGGCTTCGTAATTGGCAGGCAGATGTAAAGAACAAATGGAGACTAGCCTCATCACCCTTTTCAGGAGAAAAATTGTTTGGGGAGTCACTTGAGCCCCTCTTGATTGAAACAAAAGATAAGCGGAAGATCCTTCCATCATTGTCCAGGCGCTCTGACGTTCGCTCAACTCCTTATTCTCGTCATCAGTCCTTTCGGGGTTCCGATTCCAGCTTCTACCAGTCACGTCAACACAGACCTTTTCAACCCAGAGGCTCCTTTCAACAGGACAATCAGGTCAGAACACCTTACAAGAGTTCTTCCAGAAAGCCCTTCCGTGGGGGTAGGGGAAGGGGCTCCCGTAGATATAAGTAATTCACTCTCTTCCCCTCCCATTGGTGGACGCCTGTCCCTTTTCTCCGCCCACTGGGAATCCACTATTTCGGATGCTTGGGTTCTACATACTATTAGGGAAGGTCTCTTTTTAGAATTCACCTCTATTCCCCCTAGGTTTTTTATTCCTTGTCCCATTTCTCACGACAGTCATAACCGTGCTATCATGGAAGAGGCCATTACTCATCTCTCCCATATCAAAGCTATTCAACAGGTTCCACAGTCTCATCAGGGCAAGGGTTTTTACTCTAGACTTTTTGTAGTAGCTAAACCCTCGGGGGGATGGAGGGCAATTCTGGACCTTAAATCCTTAAATAAATTCATTGCCTATCGAAAATTTAAGATGCAGTCCTTACATTCTATTTTAGAAGCCATTCACCCAGAGGATTTCATGGCTTCAATAGACCTAACAGAAGCTTATCTTCATGTTCTTATTGCCCCGGGACATAGAAAATACCTCCGTTTCTGTTACAATGGCCAACATTTTCAATATAGGGCCCTTCCGTTTGGGTTATCTTCAGCCCCTAGAGTGTTCTCTAAAGTCATGGGAGCCTTAATTGGTCACATTCGCACTCATCCCATCCGCATCCAATTCTACCTGGATGATATTATCATCATGTCCCGATCTGAGCCCTCGGCTCATCGGGACCTAAATACCACTATCCATATACTACAGGAACATGGTTTTTCCATAAATTGGGCCAAAAGCCACCTCTCCCCTTCCAACATTATCTTACACCTGGGAGCTATCATAGATTCCAAACAGTCATTAGTATTCCTCTCCCAGGATCGCCAGAATAGTCTCAAGGATCTGGTCAGACAGATCATTTATTCCCGATCCAGTTCCTTGAAATCCCTTTCCCAACTATTGGGGAAGATGGTTTCCACTTTTGGAATTGTACCCTGGTCTCGCTTACACAGCAGGGAACTACAATGGACCTTGCTCCCGTATCAACGAAGAGGCCAGTCCACATCACTAACAAGAATTCGTCTTCTACCAAAGACACTGACATCACTCCAATGGTGGCTATCAGACGCTCTGTCCAAGGGCAGTCGATTCAGAGAACCCAACAGAATTGTCCTTACGACAGATGCCAGTCTCACAGGATGGGGAGCCCACCTGGGTCCAAACATGGCACAAGGCTTATGGTCAGCACAGGAACGCAAACTCAATATAAACCTTCTAGAACTAAGAGCAATCCACAAGGCCCTTCTCCACTTCCACGACTTAGTGAAGGGTCAGGACATTCTTGTGCTCACAGACAACACAACAGCAAAAGCCCATATAAACAGATGGGGAGGCACACATTCAAGAACCCTCATGACAGAGACACTGAACCTCGGCCACTGGGCCGAATTCAACCTTCTCTCGCTTCGAGCTTCCCATATTTCAGGCACAGCAAATGTTCGGGCGGATGCCCTCAGTCGCCAGCAAATAGATCAAGCGGAGTGGAGACTAGATCCAGCTCTCTTTCAAAAGATTTCCCTTCGATTTGGTCTTCCCAAGGTGGATCTATTTGCAACTCCCTCAAATCATCAACTACCCAGATTCTTCGCCAGGTTCCCGTCCCCAGGAGCGGAAGCGGTCGATGCGCTAAGATCACCATGGCCACGGAACTGCTTTATGCTCCTCCGCTTCCATTAATTCCCAAAGTAATCAGAAAACTCCTGGAAGAGAAGGCCGAACTAATCCTAGTGGCTCCTCATTGGCCTCGGAGACCTTGGTTTGCGGACCTCAAAGCTCTTTCAGTAACAACACCTTGGCGCATACCAGACAACCAGATTGCTCTCAGTCAGGGCGCTCTCACCCATCCAGAACCTCAGTGGTTACAACTCACCGTCTGGCGATTGAGCGGGACATCTTAGCAGGTCTCAACATTCCCCCAGACGCAGTACCAACAATTCAGGCAGCACGACGGCCATCCACGAAGCGCATATACCAATTCACTTGGAAAGCTTTCTCGATGTGGTGCTCTAAGAGGTCCATTTCACCTAGGGATCCTGACCTATCTCACATAATTGGTTTCCTACAAGAGGGCCTGACATCAGGTCTCTCTCCTAACACCCTCCGACGTCAAGTGGCAGCTCTTTCCTCGGTACTTACCTTCAGCTCATCAGAGTCCCTGGCAAAGGATCCAGTCATCAGATTATTTTTGGGGGGAGCCTCTAACTTGCATCCTCCTACTATTCACAGGTACCCATCCTGGAACCTTAATAAAGTTCTTAATACATTAATGAGAGCGCCATTTGAACCACTCCGAGAGGCTTCTTTACGACTCTTGACTTTCAAGGTGACTTTCCTTATTGCCATAACTTCAGCTCGCCGCATATCAGAATTGGCAGCGCTCTCAACACGCAAAGACCTTTGCATTTTTCACCTCGATAGGGTAGTTCTGCGTCTCGACCCAACCTTTGTTCCAAAAGTTAATTCACTATTTCATCGTTCTCAGGAACTGATTCTCCCAAATTTCTGTCCCGCACCCAGACATCAAAAGGAACATGAATGGCATACGTTGGATGTCCGAAGAGCCTTAAAGATATACTTACATCGTACTTCTCCATTTCAGAAACGGAAGCTCTCCTGGTTTCCTTCCAACCTTCTTCGTTAGGCTCCAAAGTTTCGGGACCTACCATTGGCAGATGGATACGGGCCACCATTGCCATGACATATGATTTACAATCTCTTCCTCGGCCAAAGAACATCACAGCACACTCCACGAGGAGTGCCTCCACTTCGGCAGCTTGGGCGACCCAGGCGCCCTTAGAGGAAGTATGCAGGGCGGCAACTTGGTCTTCACCGTCGCCTTTCATCAGACACTATAAACTCGATACCTATGCATCGGCAGAAGCCTCCTTCGGTAGACGAGTTTTGCAAAGTGTACACGACAACCCATGACTCATCGGCCTATCTTCACCCTCCCGGACAATCACCTAGCTTTGGTATGTCCCATGCCTGACTGCCGTTTTCCCACCTGTCTGGAGAATGGACGTTGGTCTTACCTGAGCCGCCCTTTCTCAGCAAGGAGGAAAACGGCAGTCAGCCCCACCCTTCTGGGGCGATGTTTATCCATGGGGGCGTACATTAATTGTTTGTCATTTCAGGAAGACACGTAGAGTCTGAGACAGCTTCCTCGCCAAAAACTGGAGAGACAACAGGATAAGGCGGGGCTTGAAACAAATTAAAGACTCGGTCCTACAAGCTTGACACAAGAGTTAACCCATGCCTGACTGCCGTTTTCCTCCTTGCTGAGAAAGGACGTCTCAGGTAAGACCAACGTCCATTTTCTAGTCTTGTTTCCTCCTCCAGCATTCCTCTTTATTTTGGCCTAGGATTATTATTTTTTTCTTTTTACCAGGGGACAAAGATTTTGATGTCTCTCTCTTCCCTTCCCTCTTCTGTTTTTCCTGTTTGCCCTAGCTGCTGAGAAGCTAGCTAGCCTGTAAGAAATACCTATACTTACTTTACATGTGCCAGAATATAGGTTGGTGTTTCTGTCCTGGATGCCTTTTCAAGGTGTGCCAGTTATTATGCTTACTCTGTCCCAGTCACATCCAATTTAGTATGAATGATTTTATCTGCAAATAATCTACAAATGTATGATCATAACCTGCTGAAGGATCATTTCTCACATTGATTCACAAAAGATACAGGTAACCCTGAATAGGTTTCCTGGTCAAAAATCTGTAGATCCAGTAACAGCAGGTTTCCTGGTCAAAAATCTGTAGTAACAGCAGAGAAGTATTCATGCTTTACTGCTCTTGTTGATATGATATATTGCCAAATGTCATCATGCAACCTTGTTCAGTCATATTTATGCTTCATTTCCACTGTCGTTTGTGTTACTTCATTTCCTGCACTTCCATAACTCCCTCAGAAGCTATCTCATCCTTGTTGCCTACACATTCCAGACATTACCAGTAATTGTCTCTATGCCACTTATCTAATTTAGGCATTGTAGTTGCTAAAGCACATAAAATCCAGGAGGGCAAATATTGGATGGCACTACATTCTTTTCCTCATCCAACAGTTTTCCATATTTATGCCTAGTCCAGGGATGGCTAACCTTTTTGTCAATGCGTGCTGAAAGCGGTGGGGGTGCCTGCACACGTGCCCACCCACATAATGCAGTGCCCCCTTGTGCGCCCTGCGCATGTGCCCTTGATCCTCTGTGCTCCCCCATGCATGCATACACACGACCCCCACGCATGTATGTGTGCTCTCCCACATGCGCCCCGCAGCAGAGACCCAAAAATCAGCTGGCTGGTGGGAGGCACATGCGCATGTGCTATGGAGCTGAGCTGGGTGACGGCTCCACATGCCCACAGAGAGGGCTCCGCGTGCCACCTATGGCACATGTGCCATAGGTTCACCATCACGGGCCTAGTCTATATGCTTGTCTATCACAAAATATTTGAAAAATATTGACTTGTATATGATTCTGGCATTGATCAATAGCAGAATGAATCCAAGGTGACTTGTGATCTGGCCACCCAGTTCCTGGGAAGAAGGTGATCAGTTAGAACTGAGGACTGACATTACTATTGTTGGTTTGTCACAATCTCACAAGGCCTTCCCATCCCATAGGATTAGAAACTTGATGTTGCAATGAAAATGGAGATTACCAGGGGTGAAATGCTCCCGGTTCGCACCGGCTTGCCAGATTAGGTAGCAATGGCAGCTACTGGTTCGGAGTCCCTGCCCTCCCCCGCCTCTGCTGAGCCGCACCATCAGCAGAGGTTTTTTTTTTTTACTTTTAAAAGTTTTTCTTCAGCCGAAACATGCCTTTAAAAGTAAAAAACAACAACAACAACCCTCTGATGATCGCGGGGCTGAGCAGAGATCATCAAAACTCTTTAAAAGTTTTTTTTAAAAAACCCTCTTCAGGGGGGAAAAAAAAGAAAAAAACCCCAGGTTTTAAAAGCCTCCTCTGGCGATCCCAGAGGAGTTTCCTGATCCTCACAGGCTTTTAAACTCACTTTTTAACAGCCCCCACTTACAAGAGCCCCCACCCATGCCCAGCCAATTCCCCCTCCTCACTTACCTATAATTACTGCTCCTTTCGGCAACAGCATGCTTTTACTTCAGCAACTGAAGAAAAAAAAAGCTTGCTTTGACTTCCTGCTTTGCTGGCTGAGGAACTCTGGGATTTGAAGTCCACAATAAAATAAAATAAAATAAAATAATAAAATAAAATATTTGTGCAGCTTTCTGAGATACGGTGTGTTTCTGTAGTGTTTCACTCTAACTACACAAACACACAAAATCTCAGAAAGCTGTATGTGGCATTTTGTGTGTGTGTGTGTGAGTTGTGTGTGTGTAAACTGTGAAAGTTGGTTTTTGAGCTTTTTGTGGCTGTGTGAAGTGTGAAGTGCAGCTGCTTTTACATTGTGTGTGTGAGTCAGTTGTGTTGTGTGTGTGTAAAGTGTGAAAGTTAGTTTTTGATACTTCTTATTGTTTTTTATACTTTGTTTATTATTTTTATTATTTATTGTTATTGGCCATGCCCACCCAGTCATCTGACCACCAAGCCACACCCACCAATTAAGCCACACCCACAGAACCGGTAGGGAAAATTTTTAGATTTCATCCCTGAGATTACCTCATCATGACGGTTTGCATTGTTTTGTAGCTTTGATTGGTAATTCCTTATGTGAATTGTGCATGTGGAAACAGTCTTCTACATGGGAAGAAGATTCTTTGTGTGTGTGTTTGTGTTTGTAGCTAGGCTAAATGAAAACCATAACAAACTTGATGTAGACAACTAGCTTACTTCTTTTTCTTCACTGATAATTGTGCATATTTTAGGAATAGATAATGTTTTGATGGTAGAGATCCTAAATTTTGGATGGTGAGGATAGGAGTTTGGCATTTTTTGTTTTGAATTCTATTAAGGCATTTTAGGGTTTACAGTACAGATATTTGTTTCAAATGGCTTCTGTTTGTTTCCATTTGAAGTTCAAAGATGCTTTTCGCAATGTAAACATTTGGAAGCTGGAGCTTGCTTATCCTGTTTATTTTTATATTTTATATTGATTATATTTTATATTTTATATTTCATTTTTATATATTTATTATTACATTACATTATACAATATAACTTTCAGTCTTTACAAACATCTCTTCTGTTTGCATTTATTCCATAATAAAGAACTAAAATAGGAATACTACAGTATAATACTAAATCTTGCAAAAATAAAACCATGGAATATGTTTTTTTAAAGAGAAATTTAAAGGGATACATCATCATCTTCATATTCATCCTCATTGCCATTGTCTATCCACTGCAGGATGAAGGCCTCAAAGTCTATATGAAGCCCATGGAATGCTCAAAAATTTTAAAAGAGCTTTTGTTACTCATTCTGGCTCAAGAGTAGAGAGGATTCTAAATTTATATAGTAATAGAAATTAGAGACAGTTCAATTTATATATAATAGTTTGCTTAATTGAATATGTCACAGTTGGCAAGAGGCATACAGATATTAAGAAATTAGCACTAATGATGGTACCTAGTTTGGGTAATGAAATGTCTTCAAGAAAACAAGCAGAGAGCACCCAGGATCCCTTATACAGATATTGAGTTATGAAACAATTTATGTACACAATGGTTGGTTTTCTGAAACACATTCAGCTAAAAAACCAAAGAACCCCACTGAAATTGAATGTTTTGCATAAACTCAGTTGTACGTTTTTACTCATTCTGATATTCTTATTAGGGCAGTATATCAATCAATAATTCATTTTAAAATTTGTTCTAGTGCTGATTTGTGCATCTTTAAAACTTATAGCACCTTTCTTCAGTTTCCAGATATATTGAATAGAATTCTAAACCAGCATAGTAATTGGAGTTACAGAAGCTGAAGTGTCATTATATTGTGTGGGCACAAAGCAAGCAACGTTTGATTTACAGAGTAAACGCTTCTTTCTGTAATTTTAAGACACTCAAAATGCAGATACGTAATTTCTGCACTACTTTATGTAAATAAGCAGTTATGGCATCTCTATGTCACACTGTGCCAGGTATGCAGCATTTGACTTTGAAGTTCATCTTCTTTAATTGATTCAAGAACCTTATTACAATGAAGAAAAGGTAAAACTGTCTTTTCTGCAAGCTAAGTGGGTATCCAGTGGAGTTGTTGTGGCTAGACTGTCAGTGTGTGTTGTTTCAAATAACCTATTCAAGATGATTTTCTGAAAGCTTGTTAGTAGGTTAGATTATAGATCTGTCCCAGAAATCTCCTTTCTGGGCCTATATGCAATAGTAAAGTACAATTCAGCTGCCAAAAATCATATCTCCATTATTTAAGGTTGAATATAGCTTTGTATGTAGCTCAAACTCAACACTTAATTCCATGGAACTTGTTTTGGGGAAGTAAAAATATGGCAAGAATGAATAAGGAATTTGTTCAGCAAAAATCTGGAGTAATTGCCTTCTTCATATTACAAGAGTAGCAAAGTATGTTTGTTTGGGTCCACCTTTGAGTGAGTTGGGTGAGGGGGGCTTCCTTCTCAAGCCATTGCTAGACTGGTGCTGTACAACTTTAATCTAGCCTTGAAACTTTCCTTTTTACGGAAGGTTCTTGAGAAGACAGTTGGATTGCAGCTTCAGAGGACCTTGCTGGAAGCTGTGGACCTTTCTCCATTAGATTTCAGGCCAAGACATAGCACAGAGACAGCATTGATCAAGTTGGTTGATGATCTGTGGCAGAATCTGGATAGTGGTGTTTCTCCTGTGGATTCTTGGTGCCCTTCAAAACCATTGATCATGGTATTCTTGAGTATGTGTTAGGGGTGAAATGCTCCCGGTTCAGACCAGCTTGCCCGATCCGGTAGCGATGGTGGCGGGTGGTTTGGAGAACCAGTAGCAAAAATCCCTGGCCCCACCCCCTGCCTCTGCTGAGCCACACCATCATCAGAGGGTTTTTTTTAACTTTTAAAAGCAGTTTTTCTTCAGCCGAAAACATGCTTTTAAAAGTAAAAAAAAAAAGCCTTTGATGATCCCACAGCTCAGCTGAGATGTCACAGCCTTTAAACTCTTTTTTTTTAACAACCTCTTTGGCGAAGAGGTTGTAAAAAAAAAAGGCTTTAAAAGACTCCTCTGACGATCTCAGCTGAGTTCCTCACCAGAACCTAAAAAAACATGTTTTCTAGAAGCTCTTCAGCTGAAGAGCTTGTTAAAACAATTATTTTAAGAGGTTCTGGGCTGCTATGAGGGAACTTCAGCTGGGATCGTCAGAGGAGCTTTTAAAATCTTTTTTTCCTCTGGCGATCCCAGATGAGTTGTCTCATCATCACAGGCTTTTAAAATCATTTTTAACAGCCCCCACTTACAAGAGCCCCCACCCATGCCCACCCTTGCCCACTCCTCACTTACCTATAATTACTGCTCCTTTCGGGCTGGCAAAGCCATACTTACTTCAGCTACTGTAATCAGTTGCATCAGCTAGCAACTGAATCTGCCTGCTTTGCTGGCTGAGGAACTCTGGGAGTTGAAGTCCACAAACCTTAAAGTTACTAAGGTTGGAGACCCCTGATCTAAATAAATAAATAAATAAAATAAAATATTTGTGCAGCTTTTTGAGATTTGGTGTGTTTCTATAGTGTTTCACTCTAACTACACAACACACACAAAATTTCACAAAGCTGTATGTGGCATTTTGTTTGTGTGTGTGAGAGAGTCAATTGTGTTGTGTGTGTGTAAAGTGTGAAAGTGTGAGGTTCTTGCTTCTTGCAGGGGCCATTTTGGGTGAAGCGCAGCTGCATTTACATTGTGTGTGAGTCAGTTGTGTTGTGTTGTATGTGTGTAAAGTGTGAAAGTTGGTTTTTGAGCTTTTTGTGGCTGTGTGAGGTTCCTGCTTGTTGCAGGGGCCATTTTGGGTGAAGTGCAGCTGCTTTTACATTGTGCGGGATCAGTTGTGTTGTGTTGTGTTGTGTTGTATGAGTGTAAAGTGTGAAAGTGTGAGGTTCTTGCTTCTTGCAGGGGCCATTTTGGGTGAAGTGCAGCTGCATTTACATTGTGTGTGAGTCAGTTGTGTTGTGTTGTATGTGTGTAAAGTGTGAAAGTTGGTTTTTGAGCTTTTTGTGGCTGTGTGAGGTTCCTGCTTGTTGCAGGGGCCATTTTGGGTGAAGTGCAGCTGCTTTTACATTGTGCGGGATCAGTTGTGTTGTGTTGTGTTGTGTTGTGTGAGTGTAAAGTGTGAAAGTTGGTTTTTGATACCTCTTATTGTTTTGTATACTTTGTTTATTATTTTTATTATTTATTGTTATTGGCCACTCCCACCCAGTCATTTGACCACCAAGCCACGCCCACCAATTAAGCCACGCCCACAGAACCGGTAGGGAAAAATTTTAGATTTCACCCCTGGTATGTAGAAATGATTTTGGGAGATGGAAGAGCTGCAAACTAAACAACCATCATGCAGATGTTTCTCAGTCTACAGATAGAGGGGACATGGAAAGCATTTCAGAAAGGACGTTTACCTAGTTTTCTGGAGAGTAAAAGGAAAGGAGGAAATATTCTAATAATGTAATCTTACAGTGAAGATAAATAAAGTTAACATCCATTGTTACGTTTCTTGTCTGGACTGTCTCGAAGGGCTAACATCAATTTTATAAGTCTGAAAGTATTTCTCCCTCCTTTCTTTTTACTTCTTTTACTCAAGGTATACCTTTATGCCAGTCCCTTTGGTTACCAAGTGCAATTCATGGTATTAGTTGTAACCTTCATTGTATAGGATCTGGCAGTCTCCCATTGTTTTTATCCATTCAGTATGATCTGATAAATTGGGCATTTTCCAATTCCTGTCTTTAAAACAATATTATCTATGCCCTCTGGAATAGTATATCCCAAAAAGTTGGTTTGATTTATGAATCAATATGTTTATTTGTGCTCCCTCTCAAACTGAATAATTTCAACCATTTTGTCAGTCTGTATAAAACAAGTGTAGTCATTTGTCAAAATTCTAAAAAATGCGATCAGCTTCAGTTTATATCTCATCTTTATTATGTTCCTGGTCCTGAATATATCTTCAAAAGCATGTGTTAATTTATATTGCCTTTCTGGTCAGAATTCATTCATGCATCATTTCTTTCTCTTTGTTCTGCCATCTGTCAAGTATAAGATATTGACTGCTTCTGTGCATCTCTAACCACTGTTTACGCTCCCAAAAATGTTTTGGAATGGAAGCCACTTAAATGGCTGTTGAAGTCATTTGCACATCCCAAGACATCTTGCAAATGCTTTCTGTGGTTCATTTAGCTTGTTTAAATGGAACTGGCAGAGGATTGTGTACTAGTACACTTGTTCATTCATGGGAAGCCAGAATTCTCAATGATGTGCAAGTGTTCTTAATGGGTTTTGTTTCTGGGGAGGATTGAAAAAAGCTAACCCACTTGGGAGCAGCCATCATTTCAAGGTACCTGGAGCCTTTATTGAAAAAACAATTTTCCCTTTCCTGTTGCAAATATAAAATTGGTTTGAGTTTATATCATCAATCAGAAGTGAGTGGATTAACCCTGATTGCTTAGCCTTGGTCCACCATTGCTGGTAGAGAACATCTCTAGAAGCTATCATGCCACAAAATAATTGCCTCTCCTAATACATATGTGTGTTAAAAAATCAGTTTTGACTCCTAGCAACTGCCTGGACAAATCATGCAATTTTCTTGGCAGTATTTTTGGAAATGTCTTGCCATCATCTTTATTTTTCTTTATTTTTATTTTATTTATTTATTTTGTCGTAACAGTATATATAAGCATAAGCATGAAAGTAACTATATAATATATAAGCATATATATATATAAGCATAAGCATGTAATAACTATATTAATTGGATATAATGAAAGAAAACAATAGGACAGGAACGGTAGGCATTTTGTGCTCTCTTATGCACGCCCCTCATGGACCTCTTAGGAATGGGGTGAGGTCAATAGTAGACAGTTTTTGGTTAAAACTTTGGGGATTTTGAGAAGAGACCACAGAGTCAGGTAGTGTGTTCCAAGCATTAACAACTCTGTTACAGAAGTCATATTTTCTGCAATCAAGATTGAAGCGGTTAACATTAAGTTTAAATCTATTGTTTGCTTTTGTATTGTTGTGATTGAAGCTGAAGTAGTCTTTAACAGGAAGGACATTGCAATAGATGATTCTATGAGTTAAACACAGGTCTTGTCGAAGGCGGCGGAGTTCTAAGTTTTCTAAACCCAAGATTTCAAGTCTGGTGGCATAAGGTATTTTGTTGTATTCAGAGGAGTGGAGAACTCTTCTTGTAAAATATTTCTGGACACGTTCAATTGTATTGATGTCTGAAATGTGGTATGGGTTCCAGACAGGCGAGCTGTATTCAAGAATTGGTCTAGCAAATGTTTTATAAGCTCTGGTAAGTAGTGTAGTGTTTCTGGAGAAGAAGCTACGTAAGATTAGGTTTACAACTCTTAAAGCCTTTTTTGCGATGTAGTTGCAGTGGGCTTTGGCACTTAGATCATTGGATATGAAAACTCCAAGGTCTTTGACAGGGTGGGGTCATCTGTAAGGTAATGTCCATCGAGTTTGTATTTAGTGTTTGGATTCTTTTTTCCAATGTGTAAGACAGAGCATTTGCTGGTTGAGATTTGGAGTTGCCAAGTTTTTGACCATTCTGACACAAAGTCAAGGTCTTTTTGAAGGGTAGCTGTATTGTTGGTAGTGTTAAATAGTTTGACATTATCAGCAAAAAGAACACAATTACTTTTAATATGGTCATAGAGACCATTAATGTACAATATGAAGAGTGTTGGTCCAAGAACACTGCCTTGGGGAACGCCGCTATTGACAGGAACAGGATTTGATAGGGCACTGCCTATTTTGACCACTTGTTGTCTGTTTGACAGGAACGCTGATATCCAATTGTGGAGGGGTCCGGAGATGCCGTAGGATTTTAGTTTTAGGAGAAGTTTGTCATGTACCACTGAGTCAAAAGCTTTACAGAAGTCTATGTAAATTGCATCTATTGTTTTGCCTTGATCAAGATTTGTAGTCCATATGTTTTTGCAGTGAAGAAGTTGTAAGTTACATGATAATTTTTTTCTGAAACCAAATTGTTTATTAGAGAGTAGATTGTTTGTTTCTAGGTAGAGGATAATGGATTGGTTGATGATAGATTCCATAACTTTACAGGTGACACAGCATAGAGAGATTGGTCTGTAATTTTCAACTAAGCTGGGGTCTCCTTTTTTGAAGACTGGGATGACCGTGGCTAGTGACCAAAGTCCTATAGATAGGGATGGTTTCAGTTTGCGAAGAGCTTTTTCTTAATCCTAGGGCTGAGGGGCAGAAGCTGTCCCACAATCACCCTGCTGTTTTCTGGGACTAAGATAGGACTAGAACTTTCCCAGTTTCTTACACGATGCCTTTAATCACTGCACCAAATTGGTTCTTTCAGTATATAGAATTACTCTGTTGTATTCACTAAAGCTTTCAGTTGCTTGCAATTTAGGAGCTTGTTTCTGAAAAGGACCAGGAAGAAAAATGTGATTCTCAAACATCACCTCTTCTGTTCAGAAGCAAAATAGTACAAGACTCTGGGGATTTTAGGGAGACAGATATGATGAGAACAATAGAAAAAGCATACATCTGGTGAGTTTGATACAAGCTTAATTCATGCATTGCAAAACCATTTTTCATTTTTGTGTGAGTGTTGAAGATGACAAGAATATTGCTGAAGGTGACTCTGTAAAGTGTTCTTGTTACCATTTAGCTTTCTCTCAGATTTGAACAAAGCTGTTAAAATATTCTGTGAAGAATAAGTGCATACTCTCAAACTACATCCTTTAAGGCGAAGAATGGCAAAAATCCCTTTGTCTTCTCTAGTTTTAGTAAGATCCCCAGATCATTTGATCTCAAGAGATTTGGTAGTAGAAATGTAAATCAGTGGCAGGGAAGGTAAGGACCCATACTTACTGTGGCCAATTGTGTGTCCTACCTCTTTCTCCTTAGTTAAAATGACTTGCAATATTGTATACAGGATATATGAGACTTACACAACCTAAAACAACAATGCATTTTTGACTGTTGGCTGCTGTTGTAGACTTGTGCCACTTGTACAAAATTCAGGTTAACAAACAATATCAAGATCTAATTCAAATGACTGGATATTTAATAAAAAGATTGTTCAACAAATAGAGTGAGTTCAATCACAAAGAATTTGACTGTTATGGCCTGTTGGCCGCCGGCCACTCCAGCACCTGAATCAGATGAGGAGGAAGTGTGGGAGTCAGGGTCAGCATCAAGGCAACTGAGAGCTATGAGAGAGAAGAGGGAATGCAGCTTTCAGAGAGAGACAGACAGAGGCAGAGCCTGGGCCATCCGTCAGCCCTCAGATAGAGAGTCAACAGCCCCCAGGTCTAGAGGTGGCTGATGAGGAAGAGGAGGAACAGCTGGGTCCAGTGCCTGATGGGTGGATGTAGAGAAGGCAAAGGAGAGGCGAGCAGTGGAAAGCTATGGGCTGATCCTTGGGATGGAAGAACCACAGCTGCTAGCAAAGCCCCACCCTAGCTCTGGAGTTAAAAGGCAGGGGGAGGAGATGAAGAGAAGAGAAGAGAAGAGAACAGAACAGAACATTGACTACTACATTTGATTCGAAAATACAGAGCAATAGAATACGCTTGTAATACTGCTACGGACAAATCCTTAGCAGTATTGATCTGCAGCCTTGATCTGCAATTGAGTCCTTTGACCCAGAGAATCAGTAAATCAAATCAAATTTATTATAACAAAGTTTATTCTCTCTGGCACAAAAGAAAATGTTGTTTCATAAAATAGGAAGATAGAAAAATAACGAGCAATATATAATGCATTAACCAAAAGAAAAGAAAGTTTAAGACATCATATTTATTTATTTGTATCCACTACTCTATTATTTTTACAAATAACTCAATGTAGCAAACACCTCCTTCCTCCTGTTTTCCCCCAAGCTAACAACCCTGTGAGGTGTGTTGGGCTGAGAAGGAATGACTGGCCCAAAGCCACCCAAGCTGGCTTTCATGGCTAAAGTGGGACTTGAACTCAATTTCAAGCCTGGTGCCTTAACCACTAGACCAAAGTGGCTAACACTAACTAATGCTAAATAATATGCTGTATTTGTATATCAAAAGGTTATGTATGCTAACATAATCTTATTTTTTTTATTATGTTTTTAGCTTCATCTAAACTATAAATTTACTTACTAAATGTAATGTTTTTTCATAGGGAAAATTTTCCTCTTGAACATTTTATTTGCTGTATAGTACTCTTTTGGAGGTATTTACTATAATTGTATAATTGTATAATTGTATTCTAGATGTTCTCAGATTTGAAGTTTAATAAAAACATGATACATTTTCCTAATAATCTGAAGCATACATTCAAACTTCTAAATGTATGTATTTGAGACAAATAAATATATACAAAAAATGTATATAGTTGAGACAAATAATTTCTGCAGTTGCTAATTTTTAATCTTTTGGCAACTGTACAAAGACTCAAGATCCTTATTCTGATCAGTTATTATCATCTTGTATCCCAAATTGTATGTGAAATTAGGACTTTCTGCAGTAACATATATTGTAATACTTGCTTATATTTAAGTGGATTGGTTGTATTAAATCCTATTCCTAACTTTGGACAATCCTTTTATTTTTACATCTTAAAAAATGGGTCAGGAGCAGACTTGGCCATTCCTAATTTCAAATCTTTCTTCAGCAAGTTTTTAAGTTACTATTATGAAAGCACCTCATTTCAGATACACAGTGTGATATTAAATGGATTTAATGTAGCAGCAGCATCAATATTAACTAATTTCTTCATTTGCATTTAAGGCACTTGTTGGTTAAAGGATCATTAAACATATGCCAGCACTGCATAAACTACATGTTCTCGAGATCCTAACAAATGATGAATGGAAAAAATAGAAGTTGCAGCAAAATATATTCTGTATTCTTTGTGAATTTGTATTCTGAAAAGAATAAAATATTCTTGCTTTAGGCAATAGAGAGCAACAAAACATTCATTATAGTTTTTTCACATCAGTAAGAAATGCCTGAAACTATTTTACCTACTTGATTTGTCCCCTTTACTTTTTCTCCGGAGCATTCTTATTGACTTGGGATTTGTCTTGGTTTTGTTATCCACCTTTTCTGAACAGAAAGAAATACCACAATTCTAATTAATTCCTATACCTTGGAACTTCCTCCTGTATGTTTTTATGTATGTATATATGTATATTTGAATAAACAGCCGTGAATCACTTTCCAAATGTTTGATTAAATAACTACATTACAGAATGAGATTTTGTCTTACCTTTTAAATAAAAGATGATTTTTCAAATCTAACTGAGGAATTCTGGTGTGGTTAAGCAATCCAATAAGTTTCCGTTCCTGTTCCAATTCATGTCGGATGCATTGCTTAAGGTACTTCCGGGTTGAAGGGATTAGTTGGTGACATCACTGTGGGCCAGGAGATGCCCGTGGGGGCTCCTTTCATGTCTGTTAAGGAGCTGGAGCGGATGACCGGAACTCACCCTGCTACGCAGCAGCACTCAGGTCTTGAACATAGGCTTCCTCCAACCCAGTGTCCTAATCACATGAGTTACCATGCCCCTATCTAGTTAAGTCTTAGATCCAAAGGAAAACAGTAGAACTTTTTAAAAATTGTGCTGGCTACAGATAATAAGAACTGTCAGTCAATTATGCTATGTTGCCTGATTAAGCTATGTTGCATAATTTACCATCATATTATGCTATGTCCTCATGTTTCAGAGCCAATCAACTAATGTATACTGCTTGCAGGGGTTTTCAGGGAAGGGGGGGATCTTCAAATTTTAGATGTAAGTAACTAATGCTGATAAAGCACTGAACTTGCTTGTTTATTATGTGTGTAATAAAAAAAAACCATGGGTAGGTATGAGGAAATGTCGGTACTATACCAAAATTTGTAACAGATTTTAAACATTTTTACCAATGTTATCTCCATGGTTTTCTAAAGGAAACCATTTTTGCTCTTGTGTTATAGTTGTGCAATTACACGGAATCATTTCTAAAAAAAATCTATCCATTCATCGAAAGGGCACTATTGATCAAGTCGGCCTCAAAGAAATGGATGCAGCCTCCTGGGCTCTCCAAGATGCTTCAATAGCTGTTTGGAAGGAGAAAAAGGAGGCTTCAGAAGAGCGGAAGAAGTTTATCTATGTGCAGTTGTATTTAGACTCGTGGATAGTTTTATCTGCAAAAACTGAACATTAAATATTCTGATTCAAGATTTACTTCAGTTTTTTCTCTAGACACATAGGCTGTTAAATCTGATTGCTATTATTCTTAGTTCTGCTGCTGAGGAGTTGACAACTGTTGGCTCTTTAGTTTGGAAATCTTTATTCTGTCCCTTATGAGCAATCATTTTCCAGTTAATGAACTGAACTCATCAGCTCAGTACTATATTGCAGGCACATAAGAATGACTAATTTATTGCATATAAGTTCCCTTTTAAAAACTATTATAAGATATGTAAGTGAATTCAAGCAACAAGTGAAAGCCTAATTACTAAAAACTTATATAGAAATATTGGAACCTGTAAGAAATATATCAGATTTACTCCAGTAATGGAATAACTTGTTAAATTACCAAACTGTTGAACAATATCAATATATTTTGGCGTAGAACGTATATAATTATTTTTTAAAAATGTAATGTAGCATCACCACAGAGCTGTGGTGGTGCAGTGGTTAGAATGCAGTATTGCAGGCTAATTCTGTTGAATGCCAGCGGTTTGATCCTCGCAGGCTCAAGGTTGACTCAGCCTTCCATTCTTCTGAGGTTGGTAAAATAAGGGCCCAAATTGTTGGGGACAATAAGGGATTCTTTAAACTGCTTAGAGAGGGTTGTAAAGCACTATGAAACAATATATAATAGGTTCTATTGCTATTTAGTAATAATTTATGTTCAGCTCCAGGCACTATTATACCTTAAAAGTCTTTCATTTGTCTAATAAGGCAACCCATTGGTTAAAATAAAATTAAAGGACGTAACATAACATATAACATAACATAACATAACATCACATCACATCACATCACAACACAACACAACACAACACAACACAACACAACACAACACAACACAACATAACATAACATAACATAACATAACATAATGTTATGTCCTTTTAATTTTATTAAATATAAAATTAAACATAAAGGAAACATATTTACAGATCCCTCACATCCTGGACATAAACTGTTTCAACTCCTACCCTCAAAACAACGCTATAGAGCACTGCACACCAGAACACAAGACACAAGAACAGTTTTTTCCCGAAGGCCATCACTCTGCTAAACAAATAATTCCTTTAACACTGTCAAACTATTTACTAAATCTGCACTACTATTAATCTTCTCATCGTTCCCATCACCCATCTCCTTCCACTTATGACTGTATGACTGTAATTTTGTTGCTGGTAATCCCTATGATTTATATTGATATATTGACCATCATTTGTGTTGTAAATGTTGTACCTCAATGAAGGTATCTTTTCTTTTATGTACACTGACAGCATATGCACCAAGACAAATTCCTTGTGTGTCCAATCACACTTGGCCAATAAAAAATTCTATTCTATTCTATTCTATTCTATTCTATTCTATTCTATTCTATTCTATTCTATTCTATTCTATTCTATTCTAATGGCTTGATAGATGAAAAAAAAGAAGAAGATTTAAAGCAAAAATTTAAATTAAAACTTTAACAAAATGATTTGGATTTCTGAAATCAGAGTATAGGAACTCCTATATTTGACTGTGCCAGGTTACCTTAAATCCCTTGAACAAATAGAATTTGTGATAACGGTGAATATCTATAGCTCGGGTGTAGGGTGAGGGTGTAGGTTCATTCCCCAAGCTTGTGGATTGGTTTCAGAACATTTTGTTGCCAGGCTAGGTAACATCTTCAGTGGAACTTAGACAGTGGTGGGATTCAAATAATTTAACAATCGGTTCTCTGCCCTAATGACTGGCTGGATGGGCATGGCCATGGTGGGAATGGCCAAGGGTGTAACAGGCAGCACTCTGCCTCCTGCACCCCCCTGGGAGCAAAAATGGGTCGCGGGGGGAACACGCCCCCCCCGAACCCTATTTTGCACCAATAGGTCTCCCTGCAGCCTCCTGGGAGTGAAAACAGGCTACACCGGCCCTTGTGGCCCGTTTTGGGCCTACGCCTCCCTGAAGCCTCCTGGGAGCGAAAATGGGCCACAAGGGGATGTGCCATCCCCCCATGGCCTGTTTTGGGCCTAGGAGGCCTCCCTGAAGCCTCCTGGGAGCAAAAATGGGCTGCAGGGGGCACGCGCCCTACACACACACCTGCACCCCGTTTTGGGCTAGAGGCCTCCCTGCACTTACCTGGGAACCAAAATGGAGTGCATGGGGACTCCTGGAAGGGGCTGGGCAAGAAGGGGCGGAGCCAGCCAGCAATTTAACTACCGGTTCGCGCGAACTGGCTGAATCTAAGTTCTGTGAAGATGTTATCTAGCCTGGTAATGAAACATTCGGAAACCAACCCTCAAGCTCGGAGAAGGAACCTCCACCTTCAAATAGAATTTAAAAGGCTACAATTCTTTTAAGTCGGTGGTAACACATGTTTCTTCAAAGCAACTAGGTACTAAATCTTTTTCTCCAATATCCAAAGTTAAACAAAAAAAATTATGAAAGTAGAAAAAAATGATTTGATCCCTTTTTGTTCAGCTGCTCTTTACTGAACAGCTTTTCCTTTTCAGCTGTCTATGATGGAAATGTAGAAAATCTTATCTTTTTTCCTTTCATGAATTTCCACTTGTGATAACAAATTCAGAATATGGTTTTCTACTGTAGGAAACCAGGAAACCAGGAATAAAAATGACGACTACATTTTTGAGCTGAATAGAAACTGAAACTCACATGATATGCAGCTTCAGAGACAAGCTTTAATTTTGCTGTACTGTTAAAATTTCAAGTATAATTTTTTTCCCATGAAAGTTGTTCTGGGCTGATCTTGCTCAGTGGCATAGGGAATGTTTAGAATATCATGGTTTATTTTCAAAGCATTTACCATCTCTGTTGCAAGTTATCAGAATTTTAAGTTTGAGTACTATAATTGTCAGTAAATATTTTCAGTTCTATCATGATTTCATCTAAAAAGAAAATCTCTAAATTATTAAAATTCTGAATTGGATGGCCCACTCAGGTTTTTATCTGCATAAATGCAGTCCTCCTTGAAAACCGTATATCATGGGAAGAAGCTTTTAAAGCATTAAAAAGCTCAGTTTGGTTTTCTTTTCCCTTTTGCACCTCAGGAAAATTAAATTGAAGCTGTCAGGTGCTCTGCTGCCAGCTCTACAGACTGCTATCTGTAAGGCTGGAGGGGTTGGGGAAGATCTTGTTTTCTGTATCTTCTTAATTCCAGACCTATAATAAATCAAATGCATACCACCACTGGCCAGTACTTTAGACAGGAGAGGTTTTCAGTTTATCCATTAAGCAATAAAGCACTCAACGGGTAAAGGAGCTTGCTACGTAACTCTCGGGAATGAATTGAAGTCATAAGTCAGCGCACTGGTATATCATATTGAAAGTCACATATACTGCCTCAAATCTCACATACTGTCATATCAGCAAATATGTTTCATAAGAACTGCTCACAAAAATATATGCGTATATGTGTGCCTTCTTTCGAATGTCTTTTAAATTATTACCCTGAAAGCAGGAGTAATATTTCTCAGCTTTTATGGAAACTTTTTCTTCAGAAGAGTGAGGCAAAAATTCTAATAATAATTTGCTTCCTAAACCTATCCCTATGCTTCATTTTCTGTCTCAAATATTCTGAATGTAAGGTAAAGATGGAGACCAAATATAAAATATTAATTAGCTAGAGCAGTACCTTTGGATTGTTTTAATAATGGTCTTTATTATATCATGCTGATTACCTTTGAGTCCCAAAGGTGCTTTTTCAAAAGACAACTAGACTTCTTGCTTTTGTTGAAGATGTTTCGCTTCTCAACCACGAAGCTTTTTCAGTTCTTAATGAATGGTGGAGAATGGAAGGATTTATATTCCTTGAAATCATCTCGTGGTTAGCATTCTTCAAGCAAAAACAAGAAGTCCAGTTGCCATTTGAAAAAGCACCTTTGGTACAACCATGACCTGGATGACTGAGAATCTCTATAGACTTTTCAGATTTTTGTTATGAGTAGTCTTTAAGTGTTGATGCTATAAATAGGCTACTTTGATTCCTCATCCTCAAACAACTAATTTTAAACTATTTTACAATTATAAGGAGAAACTGGATTAAAATATCTTCTTCTATTTATACTGCATTTTAAAAAACATTTTGGATTGTGCTTTGACTAAACTTGTATAGACTCCAAAGCTAAGCGGGGTTGATCTTGGTTAATACTTGGTGGAAAATTGCAAAGTGTATAGGCTAGACTAGGAATTTAAAAACAATTTTGGAATAAGATGATGATAAATGACTTTTGTATCATTGCCAAGAAAACTATGCAGGTATAGCATCAGAGAGACCTGCGATTTGAGTTAAATTATTTGTCTTCACTTTGACAAGTACTTAGTTCTTCAAAACTATCATAAAGAAACTTGCCTTTGTCTGCTTCATCTAGTTTCTCCAATAGTTCCAATAGTTAAAACAGGATTCTGCACATGTGCAGTCTTTTTTCCTCCTGAAGGATATTTTCCTATCCAGATAGCGTGTTATAGACATCTTAGAAGAGAATTATGAGTTCCTAGTATAGTTACCAGAGTGAATGATAATCACAAAATATAAGTGACAAATGGGTCAAATTGCTCTCTTCTATCCCTTAGAGTTCTGTCTCATCTTCTGTTTCATCTTTTTCTTTTTTCCAAACAAAACAGGGAGGAGATACAAATAACTCATTGTCCTTATATTTTAAAGAATGCCTATGGAAGCTTCTTGTGATCCAGAGACATTCTTGCAAGTAAATATGATATTAGAGGTTGGAGTTTTGCTTTATAAAATACCACCTCATTATTTGTGAATGTAAAATGATTGAAGTAAATTGAGGCAGAGAACTGAAATTCTATTTCCTGTAGTTCCATTTCACTTATGCAATATCTGAAAAGATTCTAAGGCTGTATCTCTTAAGCATGTTATGTAAAAAATTGGGTTTACAGCAGCCTAGCATTCTTCATATTCCTGATGGATTCTTATTTTGTGTCATATCTGGATATTTATTTTAAAGAATAAATCTCTTAAACCAATATCAGCAAAAGAAGAGAAAAGAGTAAAGTCAAGTTCTCTTTGAGATGAGCCTGACATCTGGTGATACATTCAAATTGATTACTTGATAACAAAATGGAAGTAGTTTTCAGTAGTTTGGAAGTAGTTTATTCTAGAGTGTTTTTCAGATTTTCCAGTCTACCTGACTATCCTATAACTTCGTGATGATCTTTCATCCAAATATTAACCAAAAACAACCCTGCTTTGCTTTCCGAAATCAGATAAATTTAGTTAACTACTACCACAGGAAACCAATCTCAAAAAATAGAAAAAAAAATACCAGAATTAAATAAGTAATAATAGAAATTAGTGCTAAATAATAAAATTATTATCAGTATCATTAGAAGATAAAGAGAAATATATGTTAAATATTTTTTATCTTTTTATTTTAAGGTCCTTATGAATCATATAACAGTTCTGGAAATAACAAAGGAATGATGTGGCCTTTTCCTTAAAGTAAGTTATTCTTTCTTTCAGCAACCAATTTCATAAAAGTATGCTGTTTTAAATTCTGTGGTTAAAATAATAACACATTTAGTTTCATTATTGGCTTTGCTTTCATTAACTGTAGACTTAGTAAAACAATGTATATTACATAATCTTTTAAAATATATTAAGACTAGTTGAGGTATAATGGAATGAGACAGCATCTTGAATAGTTTAAATGAGAATAAATTAAATTAAGAAAAAACCCTTATATTGGTCTATCGTGGCGTGCGTCAGAATACTGTATGTACCTTAGAGTAGCATGAACATACTATGCTGAAAGGCAAATAGAAATTAAAAATATTTCTGGCAAGTTTTAAACCAGCAACCTTCTAAATACTTGGCAAAGATTATAGCCACTCTAATTCTACTCACAGTATACTAATACATAGCCACTCTAATCATAGCCTTTAGTCACTTTGAAATAAATCTAATAAATAAATGGATAAATAAATATGATTGTGATGCTTTATCTTCTTAATTAGTTGACAGTGGGTAAATTTGGAAAATGATTTATGTTTGCTAAAAGGCACATGGACCAAATATAACCCACATATTATAGAGAAATGTGCTTGCTGTATGTTTGTTTTGTGGATAGGCTTCAACTATGGAATGTTCGCTTGAATATGGTCATGTATCTGCATGGGAGTAATGAGAGAGCAAATGATGGAATGCAGATGACAACATGAGCATAGAAATGCCTTGAATATTTGTTGAATATATCAGGATGAATCCTTGAATATATCAGGATGCATGTACACGATGGCAGTATAGTGTGTGATAATGAATAAAAATAAATAAATAATTTCTGATTATGATAAGAGTGTTGGCAGGGGAATCTTATTATACTTGTTATTTTGTATTAAGACTACTCCATATTGTTAGTTGAGAAGTCAAATAATTTATAATGAAGATTAGATAGATTGTATAATGCAATGAAGAGTATGAATCTAAAAATCCATCAGTTAAAGACCAAGATATTTAAGTTTGTTACAAATGACCTGAAATACCATTTGTGATTATGGGAAGGTAGACAATAATTTGCACCATTGGAAGAGAAATCATTCTAAGACAGTGAGAAACAGGAAAACCTCTAGGTGAATAGGCATCTAGAAATAACACCACATTCCATTAGAAAAGGGAGTATGCACTTAAAGGCAAACTGTTTAACAATAAATTCTGCTAGAGATGAGAAGGTTTACTTACTGTTCATGAATCTGTGCATGCTATAAAAGAAGGATGGTCATGAAAGTCAGACCTCTGACCCAGCTTGCTGATTTGTTGCCAAAAGTCTAACCAGTACCTGATCAGCCTGGTAGTGGGATGGTATCGAAAGGTGAATGAATGGGATTAATCATTGAAACTGTTTAAAACATTTTTAATTATTTAAATTTTGACCTTTATGAATGAATTAGGGACAAAATTTAAGTAAACAGTGAAAACATCATCAAAGCCATCAATACCTTGACCATACCTGTTATATAATACACTGCTGGAATTATTGATTGGACACAAGCTGAACTGAATAGTTCGGACTAAAAAACAAGAAAACCGATGACTATATACGTTATATCCCCATAGTAATATTGATAAATTATACCTGTCCTGCAGAAATGAAGGTAGTTGTTTACTTTGAGTCAAACAAATTGTTGAAGAAGAAGAGTGCATTCACTGATTATGTAAAAGGCAGCACTTGGAAAATTTGCATGTTTACAATATTTATTTCTGTCAATTGCAAAAGACCACAACTTGGATTTATGAACAGACTATGCGGATACATTACAATATCATGGGTTCTTGGGAAGAACTCAATGTGTATGAAGGCCAACACAGGCTAAAGAACTGACAGCTGTAACTTCACATTGTTGTGAATAGGTAATGATAATAATAATATCTCACTATATTGCATTCTGATGTTCAAGCAGAAAACAAATAAAATTAATGACTTCAAATTCATTACTAGCCAACTGTGGCATCTGTTCAAATTTTCTTTGGATTCTTGCCTAGGAGCATGTCTATAATGTATGATATATTGCTCTCCCGTGGTATAAAATCCAAACAGACCACAGAAGAAGTGAATTATTCCTCTTTTTCCAAATTTGGAGACTTCCATAAAACTCTGTATGTATATGCATGGGTAGATACCTACGTACTTCTGAAATTTTTTAAATTTCTTAACTAGGGACACATCTGGCCTGAAATATATTTTTATAAAAGTTGCTTAGATATATATATGGCCTGTATACATAGTCCATCAAATACATTGCAGTTGGATTCAGTGTATTACATATTTTACTTCAGATTTTTAAAAAAAGTTATTATGTATTTATTAACATAATAGCTTTTTTAAAAAAAATCTGAAGTAAAAATATGTAATAGTAATTATTATAAGGAGCATGCCTTAAATGAAACTCTTGTAAAGTTGTTGCACCCACATTTAAAACCCATTTCACTTGACTGGCCTTTTTCAGGGCCAATACTGAAAGAGACTTCACTGATTTACAAATGAACAACTCTAGCTTTGTGTAGTGTCCATGGATGCTAGACATTCATTTTCATCTCAAGCTCATTTTTAGTTGATGCATTTATTGGCTGGGATTGTGAGTAAAAGGGGAAGAAAAGATACCACCCTTAGGGATGAATTCATTCCCTAGAGTTCTACATAAGTATTTGATCAGATTCTTTCACAAAGGGTCCCTTCAAACTGTTTCAGCATCAGTCATATAAATGGATTTCCTGTATCATCTAGTCAGAGGAGGAAGAACATAGGGGTGTTTATTGCAATGTCTCCTGTGTCACCTAGTTTGGGAACCCTTCTCTTCCTTGTCATTTGTGGTTGCAAGGAGTGTTATTAGTAGCTCATCAAGAGACACTGAGATGGCTTCTTAATATAGTTGTCTGTTCTATCTATATAAGACTGTTTATTAGACTGCTAAACTATTTAGCTAAAGTCTGTTGAGGGTGGACAATATTGAAAAAAGCAGTAGAAATGGCATATCAGTCTTTCTGATATCTGCATAGCATGGACAGTGATTTTGAATGTCTAACTAATCTGAAGAACCATGACATTCCCCAAGTATTTGTAGGTTTTTCTTCAGGTTTGAGGCTAAGTATCAGATCTCTTTGAATGAAGAAGATTTGGATTTGATTGGATAGGATAGGATAGGATTGGATAGGATTTGATTTGATTTGATTTGTCAACTTTCCATTATGTGAGAAGCTGCACATAATTGAAATTTAGACCCAACCAGTTGATGGCAGCTGAACATTGTTTAGCATGTAATGCAGAGCTTGATTTCTCAGCAACAAAGTCATTTGTATTCACAAGGATTTTCACTCGTCTTTCATGAAAATGGAATTTTTTATTCCATTAGTGGTATACTGTAGAAGGAATTCAGTTGCCAGGTTAGAGATAATGGTGCAACCTTGCCATATACTCCATGGAGTATAAAGATTCAGCAGCTTCATAAATTTAATGATAAAAGTCTGTGCAGTCTGGTAGAAAACTCTGTAACTCAATCCAACTGCAAAACTAAAGATAAAAATTTAGCTCTATATAGAAATCCTACACTGTTTTCAGAAGATGATCAGTCTTAGAAATTCATAACACTTGTTTAAAGGTCAAATATTTTCTATGTAGTCTCTGAAAGTTAGTACTTTTGTCTATAATTGAAGTTATTCAGAACCATTTTGGTTTTGCCAGACCAGATAGATTTAACCCTATGTATATTTCGCTGATTTGAATTTGTTCTCGTACCTTCTCTTGAGAACCCTCTTTAAAAGATCCAGTTTGTCCTTGTAGCACTAAAATGGTTTTATTTGCAATGCCAGGGTTCTGAGTAATATCCTATCTATTTATATCTTTCTGAAGATTATTAACATGTCCAGATGGATGAAATGCCTTGTTGTGTATTTCTAGAATTACATCTAATATTTTAAGCAACTTGCATAATGAGGATGCATTGTTTTTTCTGAGTCTGATTCAAAATCAGTTCAGTGATCAGCAGTGATCAGTGAAAGTTGTGAAACACAGTGAAACAGTGATCAGTTGAAAGTCTTTGTTTCATGCTAACTGGTTGCAATGTTAGCTGCTCTTTAGAAGATATTCTCAGCTTGGATTTTGCAGTGTTACTCAGAACTACTATTTATGAGCGTTCTTTTCTACTCCCTCGTTTGGAAATCAATTTCCTTACATCTTAGAATAAGAGGAGGAAAGCACTCTATTGATTTGATCTACAAATTGTAGTTGCAGTACAAGGTAGTCCTCACTTAGTTACCACAAGTAGAACCAACAACACAGTTCCTAAATGCTGCAGTTGTTAAATGGAAAATAACATGGCTGCGATGGGCTTATGACATTACTTTCCCTTCAATTATTAACTAAATCACAGTATTGCTAAATTAATAGCATAGTATGCGACTGGGACTTGCCATTTTACTTTTGTATTCTCCAATAATTCTGCCTGTTGGAAACCAGTTTTGAAGCACAGAAATGGGGCTCACATGACCGCAGAATGTTGCAGCTGTCGTAAACATGTAGACTGGTTGCAAAGCTGGCTTTTTTATATCATAATTTCAAACAAGACAGTAACCAACTATCTGTAGTATATATGTGTTACTCATTCTTACTATATATAAATGATCTATTTCCATTTTTGCATCCTATCATAATTAGTATAATTGGAGGGAATCAAACTTTTCCCAGAATTAATTCTATTTCAGAATGGGAATTGGGCTTCTAGGTGAAGAGCTTTGATATTGAGGACGATATCATAGTTGAATGTATGTGTTGAAGGTGGATAAATTTCTTTTTCTCATTGCTGCAAATCTCTGAATCCTAGTTTGTGTCAATTCAATAAAATATTCAGTATCATTTTTAAATACTATTACATTTTGTATATATTCTTGTGCCACATTTTTTATACTTGACTACAAGTTTGCAAGTTTTATTAAACAAATTTTAATAAAATTTGTACCATGCATTTGAGTACATTATTTTCGAGAATATTTTCAAGAATAAGAAGCAAGATTTTGCTTTATAATAATTGTACAAAGCATGCACCGCAAAATTGATAGAAATGTTCATTCTGAAGATTAGTGAATTTCAACTTGTATATTCATTAAAAATATGAAATAAGTTCACATCAAAATATCACTCTAAATTCATCTGAAACATTAGCATTTGGTATTGACTTGTGCCATAATCTCTTCACTATGCTTTTACCTTTTGTAGCATTTTTTCCCTTTTGTTTCCATAGTTGGATTTTTCTTTCAACTCTAGCAAAAATAAAAATCAGGAGCAGAAGTGTAGATAAGCAACCAACTTGCAGAATAGATAGTATAGACATCATACCTGCCATTTTACCTGTCAAAAATTTATTGTGAGTAAGCAGCTGATACCACATTCCTTCCTTAAATGTATTTGCATAGCTACAAGGGATGGAAAATTGGTGGATTTTGTCTGCAAAATTACTTACTAAAGATGAGTAAGATACACAACACACACACACACACACCTTGTACTAACTTTTATTTTACCATTGTTGAAATAAGGGAACAGTTTGTAGGATGGTGGGGTTTTTTTTGTATTTAGATCACATCACAAATATAATTAATATTGCGTAGATTGATTTAATTGGCACCAGACATTCAGCAGAATATGCAGCTTGTGAACATATCAAACAGATGGACTTTGACACTAAGGGTACAAATAACAACCTCTACAGTTTATCATGTCAGCTTTTAATAAACCCTAAAGACCCATTTATTTAGGGTTCCAGCTGGAAGGTAGAGATTAGAGTTTGAGAAAGGTCTTTTGGAGTGGGTTGTTTTATTAATGTCCTATTTCTTTCACTATATACATAACACCTTGGGGAAAATTTTGCCCTTAAATAATATTTATAACAGTTGAAATGCCTACAGATAATGATTTTGAAAATATGTTTTTATGTGGTAAAAAGTAAGCAAGCTGATACAAGATCAGGCAAATATTGGGCAAGTTTGCTGCCTTGAGTCATTTCTCAAGGCAGGATATAAATAAATAAAATAAAATAATTAAAATAAATATGTAAATAAAGATATTTATACCGCATCTTCTGCACAAAAGACAATTTCTTTTATCCCTTCTTGTAAATTGGGTAGAAGAAAGAAGCTCAAAAAAATGAATAGTGATTGTAAGGCTTGCTTGCTTGATTATGTTTATTTTATTTTATTATGTTTATAATGAAAATAGGCAGCAAACATAATACTCCGTTCTCATCATATTTTCCCACAATAAAAACCCTATGAAGTGAGTTGGGCTGAGCAAGTAGGGCTGGCCCAAAATCATCCAACCAGCTTTCAGGCCTAAGACAGGACTAGAATTTATAGCCTCCTGGTTTCGAGCCTGGTACTCAACTAAACTGGCTGTCATACATAGCAGTCACTGGAACTTTTTCATACTAACTTCTTTATTTCTATTGTATGGAAGGCAAGTTTTATTTCACTGCTTATAGATCAAGACCTTGCCACACTAGTGGCTTCTGAAATGGTCAGGAATGCTGTGCTTAAATAATTCAGTTTCAGAAGCAGGTCAGACTGCCCAGACAGACCTCTTGACTCCAGCTGTGAATCAACTAACACAAGACATAGAATAAATCTATGCAACAAATCTAGCAATTCCCTGGTATTTCTGTGACTATATTGCTTTGATCCCTGGATTTACTCTCTAGGTAAATATCCAGAGAGAAATAAGATCTCAGTCATATACCCTGAGCCAGCAGTTCCATCATATGTGGAATTTTCCAGAGTAGGTGTTCCCAAACCCCAGGCCATGGACTGTTAGGAACCGGACTGTGAGTGAAGCTTCATCTGCACATGCATGGGATCTAGGTTGCATGTGAAATCACCACTGCATCTCAGACCGTGGAAGACAAATTTCTTTCTGAAACCGGTCCCTGGTGCCAGAAAGATTGGGAACCACTTTCCCATAGAGTAGGATTTAGATCTAAACTCTTGACTGGACCTGGGAGGACCACCATATGGTCTCTCTAATGTTAACTTTATGACCAGGCTGAAAACTCCAAACAACTGAGGCATGCTATGGAAAGACACAATTACTTTTTCTCGTTTTTTCTCTGCCTACTCCGCAGAATCTGGCACCAACAATATCCCATAAAAAAGGTAAAGATATCCCCTGCCCAGTTGTGTCCGACTTTAGGGAACAAGGCGTTTCCTAGCTGAGAGAGCCAGTATTGTCCGATGATGCTTCTATGGCATGACTATATGTCAAGGTGCACAGGATGCTGTTTCCTTCCCACTGAAATGGTACCTATTTATCTACTGGCATGTGCATGCTTTTGAACTGCTAGATTGGCAAAGAGCTGGAGCAAGAGTGGGAGTTCACCCATAACATAGTACTTGGGTCTTGAACTGCCAATCTTCTGGTTGACAAGCCCAGCATCTTAACTGCTAAGCCACTTTGCCCCTTCAACAATATTTCATAGATAACTGCAAAAAATAATAATGCCATTGCTCAAAAGGTCTTCATTTGTACTGTACTGGAAGACTTTAGGCCATTTTGTGTGAGGATGTCCTGCTAAATGTCCTTACTCTGAATCAACTGTGATATGCTGTTTACCTAATAGCATAGGTTGTAGGCTTAACTTTTCAGAGGTTTTACCAGTACATAAGGAACAAAAAGGTAAAGGCCAGCGTGTAGTGGAGTTTAATGTGTGGCTAAAGGAGTGGTGTAAAAGGGAAGGCTTTGGTTTTATAGTCATGATGTTTGCAACTGGTCCAATGAAAAATTGTACCAAAGAGATGGATTGCATCCATCAAAGAAAGGGACTGAGTTACTTAGCAATACATTCACAGATTTTCTGGATAAACATTTAAACTGAACAGTGGGGACAGAGAATTAACTGATACAAAAAATTTCTGTCCCCAGCAATTGAAAATTAAAAGGGTTATCAGTGCATATAACATAGATGTCTGTATGGGTAAGACTATCAACCATGCTATCAAGCAAAACCAAGCATTTAACAGTGAGTGCCATACCATGTGCACTAAACCAACAGGTGGCAAGAAAGTAGGGGCAGTCAACACAGGTTATGTAGACAGTAAACACAAGATCAATCCAAATGGACTCAAATGTCTATACACCAATGCACAGAGTATGAGGAATAAACAGGGTGAATTAGAAATCCAAGTAAATGAGGGTAGATATGATATTGTTGCCATTACGGAAACTTGGTGGGATGAAACTGACAAATGGAACATACAGCTAGAGGATATAAATTATTTAAAAGAAATAGACCAAATAAAGAGGAGGTGGAGTTGCACTATATAAGAAATAACTACATCTCTACAGAAATAGAGCACAACAATGATGAAAATCATCTTGAATGTATTTGGGTCAATATAAAAGGGTGAAAACGATATTGCCATAGGTCTATACTATAGGCCACCCAACCAAACAGAGGAAGTAGATGAACTTTTGCTAGTCAGCTAACTAAGGTATGTAGGAAGCACATCACAGTAGTAATGGGGATTTTAACTACCCTGACATCAACTGGGAAACAAACTCTGCACCAAGTGGAAGATCCAACAGGTTCCTAACAAACCTAGCAGACAACTTTGTTTCCCAAAAATAGAGAAGGCGACAAGGGATCAGCCATACTGGACTTAATTCTCACTAACAGAGATGAAATGATAGAAGGTGTTGAAGCTACAGGAACCTTGGGGCAAGTGACCACGCAATATTGGAATTCGACATTAAGCAAATATAAGTAGTAGAACAAAGTCAAACTAGAGTCTTGGACTTTAAGAGAGCTAATTTCAATAAACTTAGAGAGCTTGAGAAGGATTCAATGGATGAGAATCCTCAGGGGGAAAACAACTCAAGAAGCTTGGGAAATTTTGAAAAGTGAGATTATAAAAGCGCAGTCTAACACAATACCAATGAAGAAGAAAAATAGTAGATCTCAAAAGAAACCAGCATGGATGCATAAAGAACTATCTGACAAATTGAAAGACAAAAGGACAAATATAAAAAGTGGAAAGAGGGCAAATAACTAAGGCAGAATATCAGCAACAGCCCGAGCCTGTAAAGATGAAGTGAGGAAAGCTAAGGCTCACAATGAACAAAGGCTAGCGACAAAAGTAAAAATAACAAAAAGCTTCTTCCAACATGTTAAAAACAAGAAAAAGTCAAGGAAACAATTGGCCCATTGCTGGGAGAAAGTGGCAAGAAGATGACAAGCAACAGGGAGAAAGCAGATCTACTTAACTCATTTTTTGCATCTGTCTTTACACAAAAGGAAAAACAATCCAACCTATCAAAAACAGCACTACAAAAAACAGATTAGAAACACAAGTTAAAATAGGGAAGAAAATGGTAAGTGAACACCTGTCTACCCTAGACGAGTTCAAATCACCAGGACCGGATGGATTACACCCCAAGGTTCTGAAGGAACTGGCAGACGTGATCTCAGAACCACTGAACTATATCTTTCAAAGATCCTGGAGCACAGGGGAGCTGCCAGAGGACTGGAAAAGAGCTGATGTAGTTCCCATCTTCAAAAAAGGAAAAAAACAGATCCAGGAAACTACAGACCTATCAGTCTGACCTCAATACCGGGGAAGATTCTGGAAAAGATAATCAAGCAACGAATCACCGAACACCTAGAAGCAAACAAAGTAATAACCAAAAGCCAACATGGGTTTGTCAAAAACAGATCATGCCAGACTAATCTTATCGCATTCTTTGACAAAATGACAAAATTAGTAGACCAGAGGAATGCTGTCGATATAATTTACTTGGACTTCAGTAAAGCATTTGATAAAGTAGACCATAACCTACTACTAGATAAAGTAGAAAAATGTGGGTTAGACAGCACCACCACCAGATGGATTCGTAACTGGCTGACCAACCGCACTCAACGTGTAGTCCTCAACGGAACTACATCCACATGGAGGGAAGTATGCAGTGGAGTACCCCAAGGCTCTGTTTTAGGCCCAGTACTCTTCAACATCTTCATCAATGACTTGGACGAGGGGATAGATGGGGAACTCATCAAATTTGCAGATGACACCAAGCTGGCAGGAATAGCCAACACTCCAGAAGATAGGCTCAAGTTACAGAAAGATCTTGACAAACTTGAACATTGGGCGCTATCTAATAAAATGAAATTCAACAGTGAAAAAAGTAAGGTTCTACATTTAGGCAAAAAAACTGAAATGCACCGGTACCGTATATGTGGTACCTTGCTCAATAGTAGTACATGTGAGAGGGATCTTGGAGTCCTAGTGGATAACCATTTAGATATGAGCCAGCAGTGTGCAGCAGCTGATAAAAATGCCAACACAGTTCTGGGCTGCATAAACAGAGGGATAGAATCAAGATCACGTGAAATGTTAGTGCCACTTTATAATGCCTTGGTAAGGCCACACTTGGAATATTGCATCCAGTTTTGGTCGCCACGATGTAAAAAAGATGTTGAGACTCTAGAAAGAGTGCAGAGAAGAGCAACAAAGATGATTAGGGGACTGGAAGCTAAAACATATGAAGAACGGTTGCAGGAACTGGGTATGTCTAGTTTAATAAAAAGAAGGACTAGGGGAGACATGATAGCTGTGTTCCAATATCTCAGGGGTTGCCACAAAGAAGAGGGAGTCGAGCTGTTCTCCAAAGCACCTGAGGGTAGAGCAAGAAGCAATGGGTGGAACTGATCAAGGAAAGAAGCAACTTAGAACTAAGGAGAAATTTCCTGACAGTTAGAACAATTAATAAGTGGAACGACTTGCCTGCAGAAGTTGTGAATGCTCCAACACTGGAAATTTTTAAGAAAATGTTGGATAACCATCTGACTGAGATGGTGTAGGGTTTCCTGCCTGGGCAGGGGGTTGGACTAGAAGGCCTCCAAGTTCCCTTCCAACTCTGTTGTTATGTTATGTTATGTTATGTTATGTTATGTTATGTTATGTTATGTTATGTTATGTTATGTTATGTTATGTTATGTTATGTTATGTTATGTTATGTTATGTTATGTAGATTGGGAAGGCATTTTGCAAATCTACTTATCAGGAAAAGGTTCAATTCCTCCCTGGAGTTCTGAAAGGGATGCATCCAGAAGTTAAGGTTGGTTGTATAATATACTTTAAGAGCTGATGAATTTTGGAGCTACAGACAATGTTATTGTCAAGCCTTACATCATTGAGGAAATTCAAGGAAGCACAAGCTATGCAAATGTTAGTAAACTGCTGTTAATCTAGCCTGAGATAAGTACAACATTTTAGAAACTGTAAAAAAAAAATTCCCACCCAGATTTGCAGTAACTTCATTAACTATTTGAAAGATTTGAAATGCTTCTTCTCAGGTTTTTTGCCGCCTCGGCTAAGTTGCCATTTATCATATAAACTGCCATCTTATTTAACCTCTATCTCTTGGCTGTTTATGTCTATTTTCTCATTTCTTTCCCAGCTTCCTCACAGTGTCTTACACTTATAGACTGTTTTTTTCCTCCCATTACATAGAAATAAGCCTTACTAATTCATAAATAGATTCATGAATGATGAATCTGTTGAAGGCAATTTCTTGTACTTTGGGCAATTTTTAAATGTACAGCCTTTTATTTCACCTTGTTTCAGCATCAAGAAAACTAGTACCTTAACTTTTCTTTTATGAATCCTCATAGTACAGTAGATAAATTGGCTTCAGATCAAAATTCACATATTCTTTGGGACCAAGAAAACATCTCATTTCCCTCTGAGTTACTGATTAAAGGGCCTAGGGCATTCTTTTCCCCTTGTCAATAGTACATCACCATTCTTAAAGCCATTGCCCTTCTTAGAGATGGGGATGCCAACAATTAGGATTGGACCATGGGGATCAATGCTAAATTATTGGTTAAACCTCTATTAATGGGCCTCCTTCTAGTTATAATGGCTGATACTTACCACTAAACTGAAATAATCTCATTGAATAAAAATTGAATACAATGTGGTCACCAACAGAATACATTGGCTCCTTGGAGTATGAGAGTGCCAAAGATATACTCTTATAGAGACTAAATGATACTGACATTCAGATGGAGATAAATAGCTAGCCACAGAAAAGTAGGATCTGGTTGACAAAAGGTACCTGAGGAGCGGCTAATTAGCTCTCTCTACTGACATTTCCAAACTAAGGAAAGCTTTCTTCTGTGTTAAGTATAATATACTCTCTTAAACATTATTGTACTGCAGGGAAGATACTCTTAAGAACCCATTGGAGAAATGTCTTTCCTTGATCAGGAGATATTGAGACAACCCAACACATGGTGTGGCTTTTGCAGAGGTATCGTAAAGATGTATATAGTATTCTCCTTCTCCTTCAGCAATAGCCTGGGCAAACAGATAATTTCTATATGACTATTATTTTGGGGGTGTTAAACCTTCCTTCAGTTAGTAGCAAAATAATTAGCAGCAGCAGTGAAAATGAGGCATCAATTACTGCCACAATTATAATCTAGTTTATGTATTAACCACTGTAATGTTTTTATGTAATTTTGTATGATCTTGTTATTATTTGCAATTTTGGGTTACATTTTATATTTCTGGCCTTTTACTATAACAATAAACAATTATTTTGTATTCTGGAACACATTTTATTTTGGTAACTAACGTATGCTTTTTCATTGGAATCTTTGATACATAATAAATGAATTGTTTATTGCTACAAATAAAAAAAATAACTACAAAATATTTTTCCTCAGTTTAGTCCGTAATTAATCAATGTATCTTTGAAATTATAATTAAAGACAATGGGAAAACCCCGCAATTAGTCAAAGGACATTTATTTATTTATTTATTTATTTATTTATTTATTTATTTATTTATTTATTTATTTATTTATTTATTTATTTATTTATTGTATATAGCTCGTTTTATTTTTACATGATGCTAGGCAACTTACAATAAAACAAATAAAAATGCAAAGTACATAACATAAAACAAAAATAAAAACACATAGTAGCCAGTCTTGATTTAACTTATCATCAATGCAACCAGAAGGTGGGTTCTAACTCATTGCCAGAGCCCCAGACTCAAGCACAAAGCCAGGTTTTTAACACCTTATGAAAAGCCAACAAGGACAGAGCCCATCTATTTCAGGGGGAATCATGTTCCAAAGTGTGGGTGCCACAGCAGAAAAGGCTCTCCTTCTGGGTCTACCAGGTGAACTCCCTAGCTGGTGGTACCTGGAGCATGCTCTTCCTTTCAGATCAGATAAGACAGGTAGAAATAACTGGGTAGAGATGGTTCTGTGTCACAAAGGGCTTTAAAGGTGACAACAAGCATCCTGAATTGCACCCAGAAGCACACTGGAAGGCAGTACATCTTGGGCAGCTGTATTATCAAATGTGCCAAGTAACTGGCACCAGTAACTAACCGTGCCACCGTATTTTGTGAATTTTCAAATATTCTTCAGGGACAGCCCCACTTAAACCATATTGCAGTAGATCAATCTCACAGTCAATGCATGGAGTGAGCTCCCTGGTTAAGGACCAGGTGTACCTGACTCAATACCCTAAATACCTCAATACCTGGGCAAAGACTCTCCTAACTACAGCTGTTCAAACTATAGGAAGGATTCCCAGATTGTGCATTGGATCAAGGGGTGGGCTCCAAACATTTTAGCAAAGGCTTCTCTGCCCGGTTGCTGGGTGGGCGTGGCCTAGTCGGCCTCCTGCACCATGGTGGGGAGGCATTTTTGCCCTCTCTGGGCTCCAGAGGCTTTTCTTGAGCCTCCAGGAGGGTGAAAATGGCCTTCCCAGGCTCCGGAGGCCTGAACTTCTGGTAGGCGTCCTCATGTGCCCTGCACTTACCTGTATCCAAAACAGGCCGTGTGGGGACTCCTGGGAGGGGCAGGTGGGGTGGGCAGGGCCAGCCAGGAGTTGGACTGGGGGTTCTCCGAACTGCACAGAATCTTAGTAGAGGTTCTCCCGAACCTTGCGAACCCCCAGCAGCCCACTCCTGATTGAGTCTATCTGAGGCAATGCCAGAACCAAAGATGGAAGATCTCCAGAAACAGGAAACTCCTTGGCCTTGCTTAGTTTGAACCAAAACCTGTCGATCCTCATCCAGGCACTGAGAAAGAATCCCCAAAGCATCATCAGGCAGCCTAGAGTATACTGCCAATATTTTACTTCAAACCATCAGATAGCCTTAACCAGTGGCTTTATGTAGATGTTAAATAGGAGATGTTCTCAGTCATTATAGATTAGTATCTAAAATATTAGTTGCCTTCAGTAAAGTTCTTTTTGAAAATTATCAGTGCTTTAGAAATGTATTGATCTCATGTCCGTAATAATTTCTAATTATATTTAACCAATCTGAAACAACTTTATAAACATTTTGTTTTTTAAGACTATCGCCCTAAGATTTCCCAATGAGTTGTACAAATGATCCACCAATCATATAGGTTTTGGTCAAATGCACATAGAGTACTGAATTTAGAGAAACAAATTCTGTATGTTTCTAGCAAAGGTTCATTATACATGGGATTGATTGGTTGATCTCTACAGCATCTTCCGTGCCCAAAGGAGCAATTCAACTTTTAAAAGGCACTTTTTGTAAATGATCCATAAACACAATTTATTAGATAAATTGAAAATGCAGTTGAAATGACACTAAACAGATATCCTGAAATGGGGGGGGGGGGGAGGCGGCAGAAAGAGAGAGCACGCATGAGAGACTGAAATCAATCATGAATAATCATTGCATCAAGACTCCCTTTGAATGCAGTAATTCTGAAGCATGTTTTCAGTAACACTATAGACAACTCTTGAAAAATTCAGTTGAATCAGTTTATATTTTTAGCATTAGAACCATTTAAAGTATTTTAATTGTTGCATTGTTTTATTGATATACTGTATACATCAACAAAAATATAGAATAGGAGACATATATACATACATATATATATATATATAATTTTGAGACACTTGAAATAGAGAAATATTGGGACCACATACAGGTAATCTGTGCAATACTAAGTTAATTACATAATGTTCTTCCCAACAATTTTTATTTACTAAAGAATGAGTATCCATTGAAGTTGACGTAATTTCTCTACATGACTCCTAGATCAATTAATACACACTGTGGAAGAATCAAATAATTGGCCTGATTTGTTCTGAACTTATCTGTAAAATTTAAAAACATAGTTAGCACCACCACAGTATGCAATAGAATCAGCAGGGAAGAAGTGCTAGGGAGAGAAAAAGAAAAAAAAAAAGAGAGAGAGAGAGAGAGAGAGATGCTGGGAGTGAAAGGAAAGAACATAAGCTTGATGCAGGTAAGGCCACAGATGAAATAGAGACCGAAGTTGGAAGAAGGAGCCAGAGGTAAAGAATTAATGGGAGTCGGTGGGAAAAAGAGTCAATATCTGTGACAGGGATCCTTAGAGAAAGGATGTGATATAGCAAAGACACAAAGTGCTGGAGAAGCAGTGGAGAAAACCATAGGAAATACAGGTGAGCCTATTTTTTTGATCATGGTTACATTAAATGAGTATTCTTAGTTGCTGTGTTATTTTATATTATTTTAGATGGTTTTAATGTTGGTTTTTTCATATATTTTTATTCTGATTTTAACTGTTAGCTGCCCAGAGGCATGCATATGAGATTATAGCCACACATTAAATAAATATAGGGGGAAAGGAGGAAATTGAGTTTTTATTGATATAATTCCCAGAGTGTACAGTTTTCAGTGCACCGAACTCTGGAAACCCCACTTTACCAAGATTATGAAAAGCAAAAAGTTGTTTATCTCACAAGTCTACCCTTCTCCTGTCCTTTGCTTCGCCTATTATCAGATGTAGCTCCCTTTCCTGAAGGAGACTCTAGCAACATGTATCGCCTCACTGGAAGCAATTTCCTATTCCCGCTGGAGGTTTACATTTCTTTTGGTTAGCCAGACCTTCATTCTACCAAGGGCAACATTATTATTTTACAATTAGATCCCAATTTGTTTTCATAACAGCTATGTTGGGAAGAAAAAGCAACATTATGTCTGCATCTTGCCTGCCAACATCTATGTGTCTTTGCTATTAATTTGTATCACAAAACAAGGAAAGTAGAAGAAAAGCTGCAAAAAGAAATACCCTCCACTAAACAAATGGTTTCCTTCCTCCCCGGGAGATAGATCAATAGCCAAGAAAAAAAAAGGACAATTTAAAAAAAAATTAAAGGAAGAAGCTTAAGTCATGTAAATTAGGATGGAGAAGAACAGACAGAAAGCTTCTCATTGGCATTCAACAACTTCTTCAGAGCCCCCATGGTTCATTAGCTAATTTCTATTAAAACATAGAGCTTCAGAATAATAATAAAAAAAGGCAGTGGTTCTTTTCTAAAGGTTTGTCACCACCGAAATAAACATCTCCCTGTTCCCAGGACACCAGAAGACAAAAAATTAACCAAAGGTTAACTGGGTCATTAGCTAAAGCACAATATAGGTCACCACAGTTTTAATTTAGTTTGCCTTCACCCAAAGAATTAAATGCAGCAACCAGTTCTCACAGCAGGGCAGCAAGTAACTTATCAGCATGTTAATGTCTCTTGGATACCATGCATCAGATCTGTCAGGATGATACATGCCTCCTATTCTACAATTGTTTGATGCCATATCTGGAATGCACAGTAAGGAGAAAAAAAAGTCCTGCATGACAATTGCACAATATTGTGTTTTTTCATATGTGATGTATTTTATAAATGGTAAGCCGCCTTAGTGAATTTCAGAAAATATGTTTGGCCTTTTTCCCTAAATGTAGGAAATACAGCTTTTTTTAAATGTTTAGATCTACAGGCATGAGCAAACTGTAGTTCAGCCTGGAAGTCTGTTTCATCAAATGTGGGAAGCTACCAAAGATTCAAAATCATGGAACGAGATCTTGATTTATTCTGAATTTGATAACTAAATTTCATTTGAATAAAACTGAAAGCCATGGCCGGATTGCTTTTGCTACCAAGGACAAAATAAAGGCTCCTTGGGCATGGTTTCTCCTCCCCCCCCCCCCCACTCAAAGCAGGAAATCTTTTGGACCTTGTAATGGGATTAGGCATAAGACTCCTTGCTGTACTTGTTGCTTGTAGATTATAACATTTTTTTGATGAAAAACATCAAAATTAGCTAGGAACATTTTTTCTTATTGATATACAACTCCACTCATCTGAAGGTCCCTAGGATGTAGAAGGATTATTTAGGAAGTAGCTATATATAAATTCTGTCTCTGCATAATGTTTATAAATTAAAAATTACAGTGCACTGCAATCTACCCATGGCTTATTAATTGCAGCCTTATATTGCATCTGTGAGATTAAAATCTCCAAGCTAAAAATAATGTTGTACTGTTTAACTCTCTTTTAATTTCCCCAGTTATCATTGTTAGAGATATTAAACACCCAAATCCAAGCTAATTTTACATTTTTTAAAAAAAGAAAAATTATGAGTTGCGGCAGATTTTTAAATGGGAGTTCCTGGCAGTTTGTAGTCTACAAATCCCATTGCCTGCAGTGTAGCTAATTCTTCCCCAGCTCCTACCCCTGTTCCAGTTTATGGGCTTATTCTGTCAGGGTCTGTTAGTTTTGGTATTGTTAGAGGTTTAACAGGATTTCATACTTGGTAGTGGTCCTCTTGGGTCTCCTTTCCTCTTTTCACCTCCAAATGTGTATGGAGAGGTAGGGAGTCTAACTAAGAAGACTGCAATTACAGATTGTAATTCCTTTCTACATGTTTCTGGTGCTGGTTTTAGTGATGGAGAACTTGCATATGTTCAGTCCTTCTTTAGACTCACACAGAACAGCCATCCTTTAGCTTTTAAAGTAAAGTATATTACAACTACTTGGTTGAATTGAAGGAGACCTTCTTCCCACCACACATAATTTTAATACAAAATTTGTAAAACCTTGCAAATTTTGTTTTCTTTGAAACAGAGTAAGTGGTAGGATTTTGCAATCTGAAGTGAGGTGTGGTGTGTTAAGCCATTATTTATTTAATCATTGTCATCATGATGTCTAGGAGAAATAGAAGGGTTCTATGAGGGAACGGTGAATTTAAAATTACATTATTCCCTGTTTCATGGCCAATTGAAGACTGGAATATCACTAATAGTATGCCTGTGGGTGTGGGGCCTTCTGTTTGTATAAATAGGAGTCAAAATGGGATTCCTTGAAGAGGGATTTGCACATCACATTAATCCTTTGGAAAGGTCTGGTTGAGATGGAGAATATAGCCTTATTCTGTTGCATAATAGAGTAGAGGGTGTTTTTTTAAACCAAGCTTTGTGGCAGACCTAATAAAAGAACCGGGGAGATAAATTTCAACTTAGACAATGCCCATGAAACATCAAAATTGCAATATTGTGTTTTTGTATATAAATGTTGGGTTGTGTACTGCCAGTTCTAGTGGGATCAAGACCAAAATGCCAATAAAATTATGGCAAGTTTTAGGTAGGAGGAGAAGTAGACTAAATGTTGCCTTTCTGATATACTATGTAGATTTCCAGAGAAGTAATCATGTTAAACATTTGAATAAAAATTTTTGTGGTAAATATTAGTCTTTAAAGTAGCACAAAACTATTTTGTCTATTTGTATAAATGTATGTTGCCTGCGAAATTAGTGACTAGCATGACTACAAATCTCTTAAAATACTTCAGGTGCCAAAATATAGTCCCATCAACAGTATCTGGGTTAAACATTCCAGTCATAGAGTCAATTCATTAGAAGTTGGATTTTTGCTTAATCAGATTGCTGCCCCGGCAAATGCAAAGTTTGTATTTTGGAAAAACACACAGTTGGCAATTTTACTAATGAAGCGGCAAAGGTGAGTCACGACTAACATTGCAGTGTGCCTACCTAGTAATTTTTCCCCCTTTCTAGGGGAGGACTTGTCATATTATTTGAAGCAATATTATGTTTACACAGAATGCAGATATAATTATATACCTGACTGCTAAGAAAAATACCTTATCCTTAGAGACATCCGGTTTAATTATGTGAAGGTAGAAGCCAACATGCCTGTTTTATTGTACTTTTTATGGTTGCTTTCTTCTTGGGTATAGTAAGAGGAAAGCCATAATGTTCTCAGTGTGTGTCATAAAACTTCTTTTTTTTGTATTTGTTAGATTTTGTAGTCATTACAGATTTCATACTCCTACATCTGCCTATAATCTATTAGCTAAATTGGCAGTATTTTAATATTTGGATACCTCCATAAATATATCATTTACATTCCAATATCTTTCTTACATGCTGATGCCAAGGTTGACATACGCAAGCATTATATTGGGATACAGAACAGCATAATGAATAAATATTGTGCAGTTGTGGCACAGTTGCTTCTTGTGTTTGTGCATAATTTGTACAACAGAAGTATTTTCCTTTTCTTGAAGCAGAGATTTTGGGGTTTTTTGAAAATGCAGTGATACCAGAAGATATCACTAAACAGCAAATATTTTTCCTGAGCACTTATTTCAGATATGATCTGGCCTTACCTAATATATTAGACTAGGGAATGAAAAAATATATATTTTCAGTATATTTTTATCTGTTTTCTTGTATGAGTAACTCCAAGACGCAAAGATAACAAATATTTGGCACAGGGATGAAAACTGCAAATCCTTTTGCAGCTACTCGGCACTCAGATTAAGTTCCTGTGAAATCTTTTCTCAGTTGCTAATTTCACACTTGATGGATGGAACTGTGAGCTGTTTACAGCACATAAATTTCATTTTGATAACTACTGGTACTTCCTTGGGCTCTGAACAGCTTTTGTATTTTCTGCCCTTGCTTCCTTGTTTTAAAGAAAATTTCCAAAGAAGAAAGTTTTTAATTCTTAAACAGTCAAGTACCTGCACTTCGATGATCTTTTATAATTCTGGATACATATCAGGGCATAATATTTAATTCAAACATCTGTTTTTACTGTATGTTGCAATTGAGTGGGATTGGGGAGCAACAGTTAATTGTCTGTTTCCTCAGGGAAGCTCCTTCAAGTTTCAGATAAAGAAGATAAGGTCTAGGGAATTTTATTACAAAATAATTTGTGAAAAGTAAATATTTTGCTGCAAAAATACATTTTGTATTTTTTTTACATATATAATTTTGTAACCTATCTTTTAAGTGCTATTTATTTTATCCGTATTATTTCATTCCTTTAATTTCTGAGCCCTTATGCCTCATATAAACCCCCAAAACTTTAACCTTAAACTGTCTACCGTGGACCTCACCCCATTCCCAAAAGGTCTGTAAGGGTGGTGTGCATAAGCGGAGCAGTGTGCCTACAGTCCCTGTCCTACTGTTCCCATTTATTCGTACTCATTTATTATGTATATACTTATACCTGTTTATACTTATATGTTTATATGTTATGTTCATGCTTATACTTGTTTTCTCATACATGCTTGACAAACTAACTAAATAAAAAATAAAATAAATAATAAATATTCTACCTTCCATCTTATTCTTTTCTATTATTTGCATATCTTGTAGAAACATTATGATTTCTATAGTTTTATTTTAAGTTAACCTATTCTACCTTACTCTCCCATCTCTTCGCTGATATTTCTTACATTTACAAACTGTATTACTATATTGTACCATGTATCTATATTCTCTTTCTGTATTCTTATTTTACCCTTCTTTATTGTGCACACAGTTGTTTACCCAAAGATGTTTGCTGAAAGTTTTGTGGCTCAGACTATATTGCCAGAACTGTGCTGCTGTTCTTTATAGCTTCCTTTTTATTGCCTGCTGCTGTTCTGGTCTGGTGCCACGCTTTGGCCTGCTGTTGACTGGCAAGAGTGATGATTGGAAGATTTAGCAGTCCCTCCTGCCAGCTAGTCTGCTGTACTAGGCTGGCATTGAGTGCTTAGATCACTTTGTTTCTCTGTCTCAGTATGCTGGGCCATCCTATTGTCAATGTCTGGGCTTCCCTAGACTTGGCTGTCTTGGAGAGAAGGTCTAGCTCCCCCAGACCTTTTTTAGGCTTTTAACCGCACTGGCCCACTAATGCTGCTACCTTTGGCTCTGTGCTGCATTATGTGTTGTTGCCAAGTTCTCCAGAGTTTGCCAAGTCTTTCTCAAGGGTTTGTCTTCGTTTCTTGGCATCTTTATCCCTTGTTATTTTGTTATTGCTGTTTCTCCTTCCTCCTCCTCCTCCTTCATCATCACCTCAGAGCTCATTTTAAAGAGCCAGCATGCTACATTTTTACAGGAATTGCCCTACAAAAAAGCACAAGCTGGACAGATAGGAATGGGCATTTTCTTGTATTGCATAATATTTATTTCATTGCGCTTCTGAATTGTTTGGTTTCTACACCAGATGTAGGATGTATTGTCCATACATTTAATTATACCAGTAATGACAGTGAGCCTCAGCACAAAATTATACTTTTGTGGAAAATAAACTTTGTGTGCCTATAGTGAAAACTATAAATATGTCATTTGCTGCAGCTTTGGAACTCAGCTTTTCACTGGCATCAATGAAGTTACAGCAATTTTGCAAATATTGGCACTTTTAACAGAATAACAGAGTTGGAAGGGACCTTGGAGTCTTCTAGTCCAACCCCCTGCACAAGCAGGAGACCCCATATCATTCTGGACAAATGGCTGTCCAACCTCCAGTGATGTAGCACACACAGTTTTGAAAGTGCTCATCACTCTTTTAAATAAGAGTGGTATAAACACTAATACCTTGTTGATTGATTGTCGAATGCTTTTTATTTGTGAAGCTGCATTCCCCATTGCAGCTTAAAGGCCTGACCTTCACCTCTCCACCTGCATTTTGGTCAGAGATAATATACTTCACAAATTGATGTTTAAATTATGTTCAGATGAGACCAATTAAAGAGTCCATCTCGTCACATGTGAAATAGTAAAATAAAGCACAGTGAATGTGCACATAAAATTAATCGCTCTCTGACCCAGTTCTTCTCACTCACCACTTTTAAAAAAGGAAGCTGCCCTGCCCAACGTTTATCTCCAAGAGGAAAGAAATTACATTTATTGTTTCTTATTAGCAGGTTTTAATGGGACCCTTTCCTGTGTGACAGATTCTAGATTCCTTTCCATGTCTTCATGGGGAAGGTCTCCCCCCCCCAAAAAAATAAGAATTTCTTGAATATAAAAAATATCCTTCCTTTCAGGGAAATGTTAAGTTCGGGCAATGATGAGGCAGGAGACGATACAAGTGACAACAGCTCTTTGGTTTATTGTGATCCCAGCAAAAACCAACAGGCAAAACCCCTCTTTAAATAGTATTTTGGCTGAGGCATCAGCCAATCAGCAACGTGCAATTTCCCGCCCAAATTTCCCTCCTGAAATTCAAATACATTACACTCTTCCCCTCCCAGAACACATTGTACCATATTTACATAGTTTTTTGCATAACATTTGCATGTTATTTTTCCACGTAGTCACGCAGGTAGACAGGGCATCTCCTAACTCTTTCTGACCTGCGCAATTCATTCCCTGGGAGTGAGTCGAGCTGGTCGGAGGGACTGTTTGTTCCTCCCAGCTCCTCCTCTGGGCCATCCGGCCCTGGATTATTGGCAGAGTCGTCCCTGCTGTCCTCTGGAGGAGCCGGTTGGCGTCGCTGGACTTCTTCAGACTCAGCTAAGTCCTCCGATCGCCTCGGGGTTGAGTTAGCTGTTGGTTCAAATATTGGGTAGTCAGGGTCTGGCTGTTTGGTTTCTGGATTGTTCAGTATTCCTTTTCGTAATTGATCTATGTGGCGTCTCCACACTCGGCCATCTCCCATGTCCACTATGTATGACTTTGGGCCCGTCACTCCTACAATTGTTCCCCTAAGCCACGCTGGGCCCTCACTATAGTTATGTGCCCATACCGGGTCACCTGTTGTCATTGTTCTGGTTCTTCCCTTTGTGTTTTGGGACCCATCAGGGGAGTATGTTGGGTTTAACCGATCTAGGGGGCACCGGAGTCTTCTACCCATTAGTAACTCCGATGGGCTGCGGCCGGTGGTCACACAGGGAGTTCTATGTTGGACTGCCAGGAAGGTATCAATTTTGGATTGCCAGTCTCCTGGGCTAATTCTAGATAGTGCTTCCTTGGCACTGCGTACAAAACGTTCTGTAAATCCGTTCGTCGCCGGGTGGAAAGGCGCCGAGAGGACATGTCGGATGCCCTCTTCTGCCAAGTACCCCTCAAACTGGGTGGCCGTGAATTGTGGGCCATTATCGGACACTAGAGTGTCGGGCAACCCGTGTGTCACAAATAGATGCCTCAATACTGTGATTACAGCTTCCGCTGTTGTGGTTTTCATGAGTAAAATTTCTAACCACTTCGAGTAGGCATCTACCACAATTAAGAAGGTCTGCCCATGGAACGGCCCGGCAAAATCTATATGGATCCTGGACCAAGGACCCTGGGGTTTCTCCCAATCCCTTATGGGGGCTGTTGGGGGTAGTGGCCTTGATTCTTGACATGCTTGGCATTTCCCTACCCGGTCGCTAATGTCTTTATCCATTTGTGGCCACCACACGTAACTTCTCGCTAGGCTCTTCATCCTCACAATCCCCGGGTGGCCCACATGCAATAGTTCCAACACATGCCCTCGTAATTTCTCCGGAATAACCACCCTATCCCCCCATAACAGACAACCCCCTTGTACCGACAGTTCCGAACGCTTTTTTGTAAATTCTTTGAAACGATCCCCCGGTGCAGTGGGCCATCCCCTCTGCACCCAACCGATCACAGTTCTTACGACAATGTCTTTGTAAGATGCCCTAGTCACTTCCGTAGATGTGACTGGGCCAGAGTCCAAAGAGTCAATTAACAAGACGGGCGTCCCTGGGGTCGGGTCTTCGATAGGCTCTGGCAACGGGCATCTACTTAAAGCGTCCGCATGTCCCAAATCTTTGCCCAGTTGGTGAGACAGTTTGTATGAATATGCTGCCAGGAAAATAGTCCAACGGGTCATTCTGGGTGATAATGCAACGGTGTTGGACGGTCCCCCGCCAAGAGTCCCAATAAAAGTCTGTGGTCTGTGACTATTTTAAATTGCCACCCAAACAGGTACTCGTGGAATTTTCTAAACCCAGAAACTATAGCCAGGGCTTCCCGGTCTAGTTGGCTATAGTTACTTTCCGCTGCGGACATCGTGCGGGAAAAATATGCAATAGGGGCTTCTGACCCGTTTGGTAACCTGTGGCTGAGGACAGCCCCTACCCCGTAGGGTGATGCATCACAAACTAGTACTAATGGCAACGTCCCATTGTACTGAATTAGAAGGCTATCGCTAGATAAGAGATTCTTAACGCCTTCAAATGCCTTAGCCTCAACCCTGCCCCAAGTCCAAACAGATTTTTTCGCTAGCAGTTTATGTAGCGGTTCGGCTACTGTTGCCTTATTTTTTAAAAATACCGCATAGAAGTTTACAAGCCCCCAAAATGCTTGTAATTCCATTTTGTTTTTTGGGGTTGGTGCCTTTCTAATGGCTCGCATTTTGCTCTCAGTTGGGTGGATGCCTTCCTTATCTATCTGGTAACCCAAGAATTCTACAGATTCAACTCTTATCTGGCATTTGTTGAGTTTAACCTTAAGCCCCGCAGACCTGAAAATGCCCAAAACCTTCCGTAATTTGACCCCTAATTCTTCCAAGTTTTCTGCTGATACCAGTACATCGTCAAAATATGGAACTACTCCTGGTAGACCTTGTACGAGTCGTTCCATTAGGTTTTGGAATAACCTGGGGGCTACACTAACTTTGAACTGAAGTTGAGTGCATTTAAAAGTGCCCCGATGTGTGACAATCGTCTGTCCTTCGGCCATTTCGCCGTCAACTGGTAATTGTTGGTAGGCTTGGGCCAGATCGAGTTTGGCAAAAACCTGTCCCTGTCCTAACGAGTGCAACAGATGTTGCACTACGGGAACGGGGTAAGCACTCTTTTGCAATGCTTCGTTAAGCGTTGCCTTATAGTCAGCACAAATCCGGACTGATCCATCCGGTTTGACTGGGGTCACTATTGGTGTCTCCCATTTTGCATGGTCGACGGGGACTAGTATTCCCTGGCTTACTAATTTGTCTAGTTCCCTGTCAATCTTGGGTTTGAGGGCGAACGGGACCCTCCTAGCTTTTAATCTAATGGGAGCCACCTGGGGGTCCAAATTGAATGAAATGGGGGTCCCCACGTACTTGCCCAGGCAGCCTTGGAAAATGTCCTCGAACTCTCTCAACAATTCGTCCTTTAGGTTGACTCCGCTTCTGTGAACCCCGGTTACTTCCATGCCCAAGGCTCTGAACCAGTCCAGACCTAGCAAACTGGGCAGGTTTCCATCTACAATGGTGATCGGCAGGGTTTTCTTGAATTGTCCATATTTCACTCTGACGGACGTGACCCCTCGAACAGGGATTCGGTTCCCCTGATAGTCTTGCACTCTCAGCTTTTGGGGTTGCAGCTGGCGTTTCGCGATGTCTGGTAGGTCCCTTGCGATTGTGTCCCAAGACATAATCGTGATTGATGAGCCGGTGTCCACCTCCATTTTACACTGCACTCCTTCGATGTGTGTCTTGGTGAATATTTTCTTCTCTAGCCGTGTCGATGCATGGTCCACTCTCACAGTGGTCTGATTCAACTTCGTGCCCTTTTTGAACTGACCAATCCCTGGCCGCTACGCGGATCCGGCGCCCTGTTGATTGGCCGGTTTGAATTTTGGGCGGGAAGGTTGAGAGGCTCGGCAGGCCTGAGCTATGTGTCCTGTCTTTTCACATCGCTGACAAATTGCGTCTTTGAACCTGCAATTCTGTCGTTGGTGTTGGCCTCCACAACTCACGCACTCGTCCCGGTCGCCTCTCTCCGGCCTCCCGGTGTGGAAGACCTCTTCCTCTTCTTCACCGTCCGATTCGGCCTGGATTTTTTCACTGTGGACTGGTGTTGCTTTCGCTGCGGCATTTGGCGTGTGCAGCTTTTGTAAGGTTTCTGCCACTTTGGTGGACATCTCGTGTGCCCTGGCCTCATCCAGGGCTATCGCCAGGGTTAGGTTGCTTTTCGACAGCAGCCGCCTCTGTAGTTGGATGTCCCTGACCCCACAAATGAGTTGTTCTAATAAAGAGTCCTCCAAGTCTCTATACTCACAGTGGTTTGCGGCTTTCCTTAATGCGGCCATGTACACGCTTATCGATTCGCCTTCTCGCTGAACTCTTTGCCTCAACTCGAACCGTTGTATAAACTTCGATGGCACCGGCACGTAGTGTGCTTGTAGCGTCGTCTGTAGCGTTTGCCATGGCACCAACTGTACCGGCGTTGGTTCCGACAGCGTTTCGGCAGTATCGAAGACTTCTGGCCCACAGTGGCTCAGGAAGTAGGCTCGCTTCCGATTATCCGATACTCCTTGCAGTTCGTTAGCTTCAAGGAAACACTTGAAACGAGCCATGTACAACCCCCATTTCTCCTTGGCTGGGTCGAATGGCACTGGCGGCGTATAGCTAGACATCGCTATGTATCCGCCCTTGATACTGGCTGGGTTTGAAGTTACGTTGCTCCTTCAGCTCTTTTCCTAGTCTCACTGCCTTCAAAATCCCATCTTCGTCGCCAATGTTAAGTTCGGGCAATGATGAGGCAGGAGACGATACAAATGACAACAGCTCTTTGGTTTATTGTGATCCCAGCAAAAACCAACAGGCAAAACCCCTCTTTAAATAGTATTTTGGCTGAGGCATCAGCCAATCAGCAACGTGCAATTTCCCACCCAAATTTCCCTCCTGAAATTCAAATACATTACAAGAAAGTCACAATCTGCTCTTTCTCAGTTAAGTGTGCAGGAAATCCATCATAGGCTATGTCTTCCAAATAATGATATTGAGAGAATACCAGACATTTTATGAGAAAGTAGTATAGTCAAACAATCTTGGTTTACTAATTGCTCAATGTGTTCAAAACAGAACTACAATCACTGATGGTTTATAAGTTCACATTTGGATGGGGGTTGTTGGATGTTTAGAAGGCACAAGAAAAGCATTCAATTTATTTGTAAAAGACTTACTGCCTTTGGTCTGAGAATAATCAGGTGATGTCTTTCCCTTTATTTTCCTTGCAGCCTTCAGCATTTCAATCCATTGCATTTAGGACAGTAACTGAAGAGATAAATTTTCCCCAGCCATGGTATAAGGGAAAGAGATGCTTCTTTCCAATTTCAGTTCTCAATATCAAAACTATTTCCCTTTGTTAAGTTTTTTCTTTAATTCCTTCTTAGTCCTTGTTCAATCAGTTCTACAAGTGAAACTCAAGTTGTTACCAAAATAAATTATTTATAGATTAACATTAGCTAATTTTTTTTATTATAAAAACCTTATAAGCAGGGGGGGTTTTATCCCAAAAGATTTCTTGAAAATAAAATATAAAATGAACTCTTGGAGAAAGAAACCACAGATACAGATAGTAATTGCATCAAAGCGTGAAATAGAAATCCAAAAAGAAAAGAAATAAATCTTTACTTGGTGGCAGAACTGAAGTTGTTCTATAGTTGGTGGAATTATGTTAGAATTATGTCCTAAGTAGGACTTTCCTTCAGCCATTCAGAACTTATGAGGCACTTATGAGCAGATCAGTTTTAGTTTATTTAAGGGAATAGGATCATTTTTATTTATTATTATTTATTATTCAAATTTTTAAACCGCCCTATCTCCCGAAGGACTCAGGGCAGTTTACAGCCATTTAAAAACATAAAAAACATAAGAATAAATACAAGTTAAAACAACATTTTAAAAAACTTATTACATTAGGCCAAATTTAAAAATATCGATTAATTTTTAAAAACTAAACCCTAGGCCAGCCCCGCACAAATAAATAGATGTGTCTTAAGCTCACGGCGGAAGGTTCGAAGGTCAGGAAGTTGGCGCAGTCCTGGGGGGAGCTCGTTCCAGAGGGTGGGAGCCCCCACAGAGAAAGCCCTTCCCCTGGGTGTTGCTAGTCGGCACCGCCTGGCGGACGGCACCCTAAGGAGTCCCTCTCTGTGGGAGCGTACAGGTCGGTGGGAGGCAGTCGGTGGCAGCAGGCAGTCCCGTAGATAACCCGGCCCTATGCCATGGAGCGCTTTAAAGATGGTAACCAAAACCTTGAAGCGCACCCGGAAGGCCACAGGTAGCCAGTGCAGTCTGCGCAGGAGAGGTGTCACATGGGAGCCACGAGGGGCTCCCTCTATTACCCGCGCAGCTGCATTCTGAACCAACTGAAGCCTCCGGATGCTCTTCAAGGGGAGCCCCATGTAGAGAGCATTGCAGTAATCCAAGCGAGATGTGACGAGCGCATGAGTGACTGTGCATAGGGCACCCCGGTCTAGGAAGGGGCGTAACTGGCGAACCAGGTGAACCTGGTAAAAAGCTCTCCTGGAGACGGCCGTCAAATGATCTTCAAAAGACAGCCGTCCATCCAGGAGGACGCCCAAGTTGCGCACCCTTTCCATTGGGGCCAATAACTCGCCCCCAACAGTCAGCTGCGGCTGCAACCGACTGTACCGGGGTGCCGGCATCCACAGCCACTCTGTCTTGGAGGGATTGAGTTTGAGCCTGTTTCTCCCCATCCAGACCCGTACGGCTTCCAGGCACCAGGACAGCACTTCGATAGCTTCATTGGGGTGGCCCGGGGTGGAAAAGTACAGCTGAGTATCATCAGCGTACAGATGGTACCTCACCCCAAAGCCACTGATGATCTCATCCAGTGGCTTCATATAGATGTTGAACAGGAGGGGCGAGAGAATCGACCCCTGCGGTACCCCACAAGTGAGGTGCCTTGGGGATGACCTCTGCCCCCCCGTCAACACCGTCTGCGACCGATCGGAGAGATAGGAGGAGAACCACCGATAGATGGTGCCTCTCACTCCCAATCCCTCCAACCGGTGCAGCAGGATACCATGGTCGATGGTATCGAAAGCCGCTGAGAGGTCTAATAGGACCAGGGCAGAGGAAAAACCCCTATCCCTGGCCCTCCAGAGATCATCCACCAACGCGACCAAAGCCATCTCCGTGCTATAACCGGGCCGAAAGCCGGACTGGAACGGGTCCAGATAGACAGTTTCCTCCAGGTACCGGGGTAATTGACATGCCACCACACTCTCTACAACCTTCGCCACAAAGCGAAGGTTGGAGACTGGACGATAATTTCCTAAAACAGCCGGATCCAGGGAAGGCTTCTTGAGGAGGGGTCTCACCACCGCCTCTTTCAAGGCGGCAGGGACGACCCCCTCCATCAAAGAAGCATTTATAATCCCCCGGAGCCAGCCTCGTGTCACCTCCTGTGTGGCCAGCACCAACCAGGAGGGGCACGGATCCAGTAAACATGTGGTGGCATTCAACCTCCCCAGTAACCTGTCCATGTCCTCGGGAGCCACAGGATCAAATCCATCCCAAACAGTCTCGACAAGACGGGTCTCTGACATCTCACTTGGATCCACCCAATTTTGATCCAAACCATCTTGTATCATGAAATACAAGAGAATATAAGAAGCTGTGAACAGGCAATAGTTCTTATATTTCTTTCTTCCCCCTTTAGTCATAACTAAAAGCCGTGTTTCTTAACAAGAGAAGCACTTAATGCCTATGCATTGTTACTGTAATGGACAAGACTGGTTTCAGGCCTTTTGCTTCTGATTTCCTGCTCTAGTCCTTATAGAAAGTGACCTACAAATTAGACTGCATAGCAGAATTCATAAAGCCTTAAATCTCTTTTTTACACCTATTACCGTAAGATTTCTTCTTATGAATAGTTCCTGGTTCAACTTTTGATATATTTAGTTTCCTGGGAAAGTATACCAGCAAGGTCTTTTCCACTAATTGGAGTTTCCAAGAATTATACTAGGGCATTTCTGCAGGGAAAGCATGTAATCTACATTGAGTGATGGTCCCTCTTTATGAGAGATTCTGAATATGTCATTGAGTTGGTGGGTAGCCCTCTGCAGAGGAATACATATGCAACATGTCTTTGCAATAAAATGTAAATGTTCTCAACCATGTTGTTTATTTGCTTATCTATTAGTAATTTGTGAAGGATGTTAATGCCAGGATACTACCTGGCATTGTTACTCCATAAACTAATTTTCCTGTATCATGTAACAGATAAGTATATTAATTGCAGCATTTATTGCTAGGCAGAGTATTTTATGGAATAAAAACAATAATTAAAATTAATCAAATGACATTCTCTTGATATCAGAAAAGCATCAAGCATTTAAGAAAGTCATTTTTAAAAATATTCTGTAAGTCCCATGATTTCTGTATGAGGCTACCTGCAGAGAACTTAATTTTGTTCCTGCAAGTAAAAACAAATCCCGCCAAACATTTTTTCTTTTCAATTTTTCTTAGAGGTAATACAAACGTATATGGTTCAGGGATCACAGAATCATACAAAATCATAGAAAATACCATTTAGACCAGGGGTCTGCAAACTTGGCTCTTTTAAAACTTGTGGACTTCAACTTCAGCAAAGCTGGCTGAGGAACTCTGGGAGTTGAAGTCCACAAGTCTTAAAAGAGCCAAGTTTGCAGACCCCTGATTTAGACCAAGATCAATTCTCTACTAACGTGCAAGAATCCAAATTAAAATATTTCTGTGAGATTGTTGCCAGGGTTTCACTTGAACATCCGCAGTGAAGGGGAAGTTATCACCTTCCTATGAAGTGGATTCCACTGTCAAACTGCTCTTACTTTTTTTCTGACTTCTCTTTGGAATCTGACTTTATTTTTTTCAAAAAAATTATTAAGAATTATATTAAACAGATAAAACAATAATAAAAACAAAATTAAAAAAGGAAAAAATATTAAAAAGTCTGGAAGAAAAAAAGAAAAAAATCTCCCAAAGAACAGAGTAAGAAAAAGAAATTTTCTCCTTCATCCTCAGCAAGAAGCTGTTTGGTGTTCTCAGCTTTGGTCCCTTGTTGCCTTGTACCATTCTGGGTCTGTCAGCTCCGAAGTATATGTTGTTGAGTTCATGCTTACTACTTACCTAATACTTCATTCTAATATGCAAGAAAGATGATCACTGGAAAAGTTACTACGTCTATGACAGTCCTACATTTTTTTTTAAATTTTTAGGCAAATTATAATAAGTTTTTTAATCTTGCATTTTATATAATACTGTTTTGTCTGTTTTTATTTGCCTGTACACTGCCCTGAGTCCTTCGGGAGAAGGGTGGTATAAAAATCAAATAAATGAATGAAATGAATGAATGTCTTCTCCAAAGAGAAACCTCATGCTTTGTCTTTTCAAGAGCAAGGCAGCCCTTGTATTTTTCAAAGATAGTTTTTTTGTTTGTTGTGCATGAATGCTTTGTATTGATTTCAATTAATGCTATATTTTAAAAAAACCTATGCAGGGGTCCTCTTTGTTGACTTTAGTTCATTCCAGACATTCTTCTAACTAAGCTAAACAAGCTAGCGGTATATGATCCATTGTAAATGGATCATAAACTTCCTAACAGACAGGAAGCAGGAGGTGAAGCTAAGCAGAATCATATCAGATACCTGTAAAATTAGCACAGCCCCCCCCAAGGTTGTGTGCTCTCCCCACTTCTCTCTATATACCAATGACTGCATCTCTAATGATCCATCTGTTAAACTACTGAAGTTCGCAGATGACACAACATTGATTGGTCTCATTTGAGACAATGATGAATCCACATACAGACGGGAGGTTGAACACTAGCCTTGTGGTGTGACCGGAACAATCTGGAACTGAACACACTCAAAACCGTAGAAATGGTGGTGGACTTTAGGAGAAACCCTCCCATACTACAACCTCTTACAATACTAGACAACACAGTATCAACAGTAGAGATCTTCAAATTTCTAGGTTCTACCATATCTTATGACCTAAAATGGACACCCAACATCAAAAATGTCATCAAAAAGGGACAACAAAGAATGTTCTTTCTGCACCAACTCAGAAAGCTAAAACTGCCCAAGGATCTGCTGATCCAGTTCTACAGAGGAATTATTGAGTCTGTCATCTGCACCTCTATAACTGTCTGGTTCGGTTCTGCAACCCAACAAGAAAGACACAGACTTCAGAGGATAATTAGAACTGCAGAAAAAATAATTGCTACCAACCTGCCTTCCATTGAGGACCTGTATACTGCACGAATCAAGAAGAGGGCCGTGAAAATATTTACAGATCCCTCACATCCAGGACATAAACTGTTTCAACTCCTACCCTCAAAACGATGCTATAGAGCACTGCACACCAGAACAACTAGACACAAGAACAGTTTTTCCCCGAAGGCCATCACTCTGCTAAACAAATAATTCCCTCAACACTGTCAAACTATTTACTAAATCTGTACTACTATTAATCTTCTCATCGTTCCCATCACCAATCTCTTTCCACTTATGACTGTATGACTGTAACTTTGTTGCTGGCAATCCTTATGATTTATATTGATATATTGACCATCATTTGTGTTGTAAATGTTGTACCTTGATGAAGGTATCTTTTCTTTTATGTACACTGAAAGCATATGCACCAAGACAAATTCCTTGTGTGTCCAATCACACTTGGCCAATAAAAAATTCTATTCTATTCTAACCATTTTACTAACGGTTACAACTGCAGTGATTTGCCTAATCACTGTGGCAATAAAAATCGTAAAATGGAGGAAAACTCACTTAACTGTCTCGCTTAACAGAAATGTTGGGTTCAATTGTGGTTGTAAGTCAAGGACTACCTGTATATGTTCGCTGTTGCTATAAATATATATACTGTATATACGCAGCCATTATCATATCTAATTGGCCAACTATTAACAAGTGATGCTGTACTGTTGTGAACTGAAATGACTGGGGAAATTCTTTCTGAAACGTATTTGGGTACATTCAGGTAGTATATGATTATGGTAGTAGGTTTTGCTCCAATTTACAACTCTCATAAAAATAGTTATTTCAAAGATAAAACTTACAAAACCAGCCTCTTATTTTCCTGATATATTTCCCTAGCTAAATAGAACAGATAATGACTACCAATTAGTTCCACTGTAGCTTATTTCTGGTTAGAGACCTCATTGCTAGAATGTAACTATTAAAAAGGCTGTTTGTTTGAAGTCAGCTCCATAATGGTGAAATTATGTTGTTAAAACACACTATTGTGGTTCCTAGGTTTGTAGCAAACTACTGTTTCAGGGAAGGAAAATGACCCAGTAGCACAAATTTCGGAACAGTGAGTTCTCTTTCTTCAGTCCATTAATTTTTGACATAGAAGTCACTTACAATTTAACAAAGATCTATGGAGATTCTCAGTCATCCAGGCCATGGTTGTCCCACAGGTGCTTTTTCAAGAGGCAACTGGACTTCCTGGTTTTTCTTTGAAGATGTTTCGCTTCTCATCCAAGAAGCTTCTTCAGTTCAATTTAACAAAGGCATTTTTCTTATGAAATCTAAGTGTGAATTGTTCATTGCTCTAAAAAGTTAAGAGCAGCTCATTTTCTTTTGGTATAACTACTCAAGAGCTACCTGTAGACTGATAGCAGTGTTGTCTGTTAACAAGTTCCATGACAACACACAGTGATTGTATCATCACACAGTGATTGTATCATTGGCAAAAAAATGTAAAATGTATATGAAAAGAACTTGAGTGCTGCGTATGTTTCGCCTGACATAGAAAGCCCTTTCCTGTTGCAAACCTATTTGGAGAGCAGATCATCCATATTTTTTCAAACCTAGGAACAATTGTATAAAATACATAACATAACAGAATAGTTCCAGAAAATAGTACATAACTTTTTGTTTTTTTCATTGGCAAGATGGTAAAATACCCCCAAAAAATTGAGGGAGAAAGACTTTTTACAGGATGCAGTTTTAAATGGAAGGGCTCTACGGATAAATGGAGCTTGAATTCTAGCACATGCTCATTTTAACAGCAATGCTTTTAAATCCTTCCTCATTACTAGGAGTGGGAGTGAAAGTTCTGGATGGGATGACTTTCTCCTAGAGCAGGGGTGTCAAACTCGATTTCAGTGATGGCCGCATCAGGGTTTTGTTTCACCTCAGGGGACAGGGGTGGGCATGGCCAGGGTGGCATGGCCAGCTCGACATTGTGTTGGGAGCCCCTGTGGTGGCCCGAGAACTCTACCAGCAAAAACGGGCTGCTGAGCTCCGTTTTCGACTGGGACGGCCTTCTCCCCCTCTCTCTCATCTCTCTATCTCTCTCTCATTCTCTCTCTCTCTCTCCTTCTCTCTATATATCTCCCTCTCATCTCTGCCCCCCCCCTCTCTCTTTCTTTCTCTCTCTTTTTTCTTTCTCTCTCTCGCTCCTTTCCTCCCTCCCTGGGTGCCCCGAAGATGCTTGGCAGGCAAAGTATGGGACAAACCCCCCCCAATCACCAAGGCAGCGTCACTGAATCCTTGCAAAACTGGGCAAAGAAGGGAGCCGACAGAGCTGAATCGAGCCAAATCTGTCTCTGTCTCTCTCTTGCTGCCCAACTACAGCAGGAAATGATGGGCGGCTACTTCTGGCCTTGGTTGGTGCTGGACACGCAACCTGCTTTCTGTCCCGAGAGAGTTGCCAGGGATGAGTGGGGCAGGCTCGCATTGTGGCTCTGCGTTGTAACGGACTCCAGGAGGAGAAGGGGACCCAGTCTCCTCAATTGTGAAGCACGCTTTCACTGTGCTGCTCAAGGCGCTGCAAGAGCAGGCAGGCCATGGAGGGGATATTGGGTCTTCCCCTTGCCCATGGCAAAAGAAAAGCCAGCCGGGTTTCTCCTCCTAGAAGCCCCCCTACCCTCCCCCTGCTCCCTTCCCCCTACCCCTCACTCAATCCCACTTCGGGACAGAAGAATGCACGCTGGAATGTGTGTTGGGGCAATGTTGGAGCACGCCTTCTGACCCTCCGGCACTTGGCCCACAACTCTCCATGCTCCTCCAGGCCTGGCTTGCTGAGGAGGGGAGAAGAGTCCTGATTCCTGAGGCAGCGGATTCCTCAAAGACACGGTGCATTTCAAAGGCGGAAGCTCGCATTGGAGTTGCTGAACAATGTCCTGCTGTGACAGCTGAGCCAGGCCTCTCCACCGTCTGATTCACCAACGGGGGTGCTTCTGCTGAGCCCCCCCCCCCGGGCTTCTGTGCTTAACGCTTGGCTGGGGGAGGGAGCCGCCCCTTTCTTTCTCTTGCGTCCACCACTGAGGGAAGAGGAAGACCAGGCTTGGGGGATAGCTCCCAGTCGTCAAGATTCTCTCCCAGCCCTCTTTGCTGGCGGCAACAGCAAATGTACCAGGTAAAATCCTGTTGTCACATAAAGGCAAGTGCAAGGCGCTTCGCTCCCACATTAAGGCTCTGCCCATTGCCACCGCCGCAAAAGGGCGACAGCTCTTTCATCTCTCTACTGCGATAGGCCTCAGCAGAGAGGTGAAAGAGCTGTATGTGGCTCTGGGGCATGTGGGTTGCAGTCTAGGGCAACTCATCCTGGCTGAATCATCACAGCCATCTTGCCCCAGTTGACTTGCCCTGGCCAACTTGCCATAGCCAGCTTCCCAAGGGACAACTAGGGGATAACTCAAGAGATGAACAAGTAAATTGCAGTGGGTCTTGTCTTGCAGGTCTTTACGTTTGAAACTTCTCAAGTTAGAAATCCTCGAAGCGGGGATGAGCTGCAATTCTACTTGTCCCTCTCTTGAGTTATCCCATGGTGAATTATCCTGTAGTGAGTTGGCCATGGCAAGTTGCCCCATTTGGGCCTGAGCTAGAGATGTATAAGTAGGCATCATCAGCATATTGATGATACAAAATTCCAACAAAAATAATATTTATTGGCTGTGTCATAGACCTCTTTCTTAAAGAATCTAATAGGAAGGTATGCAGATTCCAGGGAATTATATAATTTACATTTAAATTTTTGCATATAAATGTAAATTATATAATTTACATTTAAATATTTAAACTTTTAGCATCAATGCATATGTCTAAAATTTCTGATTAGAAATTTTAATTTTAATTCTAAATAAATTTATTTAATTTTAAACAAAATTTCATTTAACTTGAATGTACTGCATGTACAAAATGGGTGCTTTGGCTTGAGGGAATAGGATAATATTAGTAATCTTTTCAAACTTGAAAATACAATTTTGAAACAAGATTTGGTCTTGTGCTACACGTTATATAATATATTAATGTAAAAATAAATATTCAGAACATTTTTATCAGTCAAGTGTGCTTCCTAACCTATATTAAATTTAATTAAGCGTCTGCTTGTGTTTATTTCTACTCCAAGAAAATTAATGGCAATGCTTCAGTTCTTCAAGGAAATTAATAATCTCTGTTGATCCTGTATTCTTATAATCTCCTCATTACCTTCCCTCCTAAATCCTGTTACGGATGGAATGCCAGTAGCTCCATAAGTAGAATGTTTCAGTGCTTAGACCAGAGTGTCTGTATTTTGAACGTAAACCAGCTGTTTGATTTAAGCATCTCATTCCTTTTGAACAATTTATTCAGATGATGACTTTCTGAATTGCCAAAATTTTTGCAATCCCTAACATGTGAAGCAATGATTTATCAGCTGGAGACAGAGAGGAGCCGTTTGTTAGATACAGGAAAGGGTAACTGGTTCATTTGCAGGACTTGACATTTTGGATCTACAGCTTCATTAAAAGTAAATGCTTGGCCTCATAATCCCAGTTGCAGACAAAAAAAGGAAGTGTAAATATTTGATCTTTTAAAACAGTGCTGGACAGACCTTGCAGGATATTACTGATCAGCTAAGTCATTCTTAGCAAATGCTACATTTCATCGGCAAAAAATTAACATTAGATATATAATATTATATATACTATATATTTATAGTAAAAAATGCTACTGGTTCAGGTGAACTGTTAGTTTGGGCAAACCTGTATTTCTGATGATCAGCTGTGCCGTGTGAAAGCAAGAAATCCAGCTTTCTAGCGAATCTAAATCACGTGGCACAGCTGTCCCCCCCCTTGCTGTTCTACTTACCTTTGCAGACTCAGAAAAGGCTTCTTAATCCTCCTTCTTCAGCATTGTGTGGTAGTGCCTGTGGTGCGCATGCACATGAAGCACATGTTTGGTGCACACCACGTATGCATGTGCAAAGCAAACCAGTAGCAGACTTCAGAGCATTTCATCCCTGATATACACACACACACATATCAGTGTACAGTTACTACAGAATTTGTACAAATAGACACTGTTGTTCATGTCTATAATTCAAATCGATGTCGGAATTGCCTGATCCTTGTAAGTAATCAGTTTAGTTTATTTATTCATTGTTATTTGAAGCATCATCTGAATCGATCCATGCTTGCTGAGGAATTAACCAAGAATTTATCTACTACTGTATTCAAGGAAATGCATAAAAGCATTTAATATTAATGCCACTACTTGAACAAGAAATAGAAATATCTCTCTACATACATTGGGGAGTTCCAAATGTCTTGCAATTCAAAACTGTAAGAGAAGTTAGCAAGGCGCGAAATGCACCTGACTTTTTAAAAATTAGGTTGTTTTATAATCATTGATAACAATGTGACTAATTTATAACAAATCTCATGCTTCACAGCATAAGGTGTTCATTTGCAGAGCTTGCAAGAGCTGAGAAAAGAAAAAGCCTCCTGATATAATTACTTTTTCAGTTGACTACATTCATTGTCAAAGCAGGCCTCTGGGAAAAACAAGATAGAGTGATGGTCAGGAACACTAAAGCTATGGCAGCTACTTAAAATGGCTGTTGTAAGACAAACATTCCTATTTTTCATCTTTAGGAACATGGTTTTTGAGAGTTTGACAGTACGTGGAGCTAAAAAAATTAGATTACATTGCAAAATTCAGCCATATTACTGTGGTTGAATTGGCTATATTTCTAGGTACATTTCAAGGTGCTGCTTATTACCTACAAAGTCCTAGATAGCTTAGGCTCAACATACCTGAGAGACCATTTTCTCTGGAGGGAAGCTATCCATTCTTTTCAATCAGCTCAGAGGGGATACTCTCGGTTCCTTCTCTTCAAGAGACTAAGCAAAGGGGACCCTGTTTTTTTTCTTCATTTTTTAATATAACAGATAGGAAAAATACCATAATGGTAATGCAATAAAAAATTTAAAATATTAAAATATTAATAAAGAACACAACTTCTTGAATGTACTCTTTAACACTAGTAGCATACATTTCTTCCCATCCATTCAAAAATCCCAAGCTTGATAAATCCATAAAATATCAGATTCCAAAAGAGAGAAGTATATATCAACTTCCCATTTTTGTTTTTACTATTGTTTCCTCAGGATTATACTGGTATTAATCAGAGGTGGGTTTCAGCTGGTTCTGACCAGTTCTGGAGAACCGGTAGCGGAAATTTTGAGTAGTTCGGAGAACCGGTAGTAAAAATTCTGACTGGCCCCACCCCCATATATTCTCTGCCTCCCAAGTCCCAGCTGATCGGGAGGAAATGGGGATTTTGCAGTAACCTTCCCCTGAATTGGGGAGGAAATGGAGATTTTACAGTATCTTTCCCCTAGAGTGGGGTGGGAATGGAGATTTTACAGCATCCTTCTGCCACGCCCACCAAGCCATGCCACGCCCACCAAGCCACACCCACAGAACCAATAGTGAAAAAAATTGAAACCCACCACTGGTATTAACATACGCAATGATCTCAAGATTAGTGGTTGACATTAACTCCAGCTCCTCCTCCTGTTTTGCAAGTTTATTCTCACAGCCCATCACATAGCCACCATGGATCTGACCCAAATCATCTGCTATTACCCCATCCATAGAATATCCATCCAGTAGCACTTTTTAAATGACCTGTTCCTTGTTGGGGAAAGACAGCCCCAAGGAGCCTTGAAGAATATTCAAAGTCTCTGGTGGATAAAATTGCTCAGATATGTTCAGAATTGAACTCTTACTGGTCTGGTGTGATTGAACTGATATAGGCATGACCTAGCATAGTCATGGAGTGTTCTTCATCTCCTTGAGTGAGTGAATGGCTCCACCAGCCTTGAAGGATGTTGCATGTCCCTTCTCAGGAGACCATGATTGGATCTAACCATTCTGGATCATTTTTATTGAATGTCTAACTTTGCCTTTTGCCAAAGGTTGCTGAGAAGCTCATTGCAATTACGGAGGGCCTTGGAAGAAGCTGATTATCCAGACATTTTCCAGTTGAGATTCAGATTTGGTCATAGTATTAAGAAAGCATTGATTGCACTTGTTGATCTGTGCTGGAGCCTGGATTTATCTTTCAGCAGCTTCTAATCCCATCAATCACACTATACTTCTGGATCAGTTGCAGCAGGTTTGAATGGGAGATGTGGTATAAAGTGGTTCTATTTGCACAGCGTACTCTTAAGCTATATATAGATTTCATAATATGAGTTTTAAACAGTAGCATTCTCTCCTTTTAAATATTTAGAATCGGAATTGGCCATAGAGGCAAAATCCTGCTAGATTCTGTCTTTAAAACTTTTTTGCCACATAATCGTATGTAAACATAAACCATATCCTATATTGTGAAGACTTTGTCCAAACATGGCTTATAATGTCTTCTCTTGCATGTCCTGGTTCAGATTTTAGGGCAAGATGTTTTCAGAGGATTGTTTTTCTCATTGCTGTTACAGCTCTCCATTTGCTCATAGTGGAAAGGGATAAGTGGATTTTGTTTTCTTCTACTGCTGCTTGGTTTCCTTAGGGCATGTGAAGAATAGACAACAAAAAATAGTAACAGAAAAGATGGGGTTCTGGACACCTACTGAAGCATACTGATGTCATGCCAACCTCTGATACCTTATACTGCAAGAAAAACACTAAAATTTTTGAAAAAAGCATATATTCTCCTCCCCCAAATGAAATATGGGTTGCACATGATAGCTATTAATAGTGGATATGATTATTTTTCTCCTTTGGGCTATAGTTGTCAACATCTTTTTATAAGCAATAATCAGAGCGGTTGTGAAGAACAAAATATGAGAACCACCAATTCATGTTTAAAACTACATTTTGAAGAGAGAAAAGGGGACAGAAATATTACACATTAATTGAAAACTGTCAAGAGGGAAACTTTTTGTTCCTAGCGTAGTTCAGAGTTATTAAGCAATCTTTCCATGCCTCACAGGGGAAATCAGGCATCATCTTTTACTCTGCTGTTCCTATTGGTAAACCACTATCAATAATAGCCCAAGGATAATAAAGTGGGTATTGTTTTAAGAATAAAACTTTCAGCACATACTTTACTACATGGTATGAATGCTGAGTCATTGAAAGGACTATATGTACATAGCTGCTCCTTAGAGGTGAAACAAATGACTGCAAGATGCCTCAGGTTCTGAATTGATTTTTAGGTTAAATTCTTATAGTGCATAGGTGAGAATCAAATAGAAAGGCCCCTCCCTGAACTAAAAAAAAATACACTCCTATTAATACAAAAGAATGCCCATTTTCCACGGGCATTCTTAATTAAACTAATTAAGGGCCTAATATCTGCATTCATTATAATGTATAAATCCAAAGAATAGGTGACTTTGGTAACCAAATTACTTGAATGAAATCAGATAAACACTGGAGTGAAGATTAGGGTAACATCTTTTCCTGTCGGTCAAATTAATGTATCATAATTTGCATAAAATCATAATATTTTTGTTGTTGTTTCTAGCTCACATTTTAATATTTTTCCACTTAGCTTTTATTTTGCTTAGTGCATCTCAGTAATTACTCACAATTTGGTGGATCAAATTTAGTCAGTTGCGTTTTTTAAGAGAAACAAATGTAAAAGTTCCACAAACAAAAAAAAGCCCTTTAGGCCCTTAATTAATGTTTTTTTCTTTTCTTTTCAGCTTGTAACAGAAAGATATATATTGGCTAATATTACATTCCTTGCAGACATATGCTAATTAAAAGGCATAGTATATACAATTGGTCTCCATCAAAGTGATTGAAAGCATACAAAGATGCTTTCTTTTGCCTGTGGGGAACACATGGAAGACACTATCAGTCACCATGATGTGTCTTGGGAATACTTGCTCCTTTTTTGGATGCATACTATTTTAATGTAGAAAAAAAGAATTGGAAAGTATTTCATCTTCTAATTTTATATGCCACTTTCCCAACTCATTGCCCTCCAGATGCCTGGGATTCAACTCAATTCCCAATCAACATGATGACTGAAAGAAGAAACTTCTGAATCTGTAATTCTATAGTTTTATAGGGTAACATAAGTTTAGATTCAATTGATATTATAATTATATTCCCACATGTAGCCTGAAATGTACCAAAGAGGGCAGATATTTCATTAGGTAAAGGTAAAGGTTCCCCTCACAATACGTGCTAGTCGTTCCCGACTCTAGGGGGTGGTGGTCATCTCCGTTTCAAAGCCGAAGAGCCAGCGCTGTCCGAAGACGTCTCTGTGGTCATGTGGCCAGCATGACTCAACACCAAAAGTGCACGGAACGCTGTTCCCTTACCACCAAAGGTGGTCCCTATTTTTTCTACTTGCATTTTTATGTGCTTTCGAAATTGCTAGGTTGGCAGAAGCTGGGACAAGTCACGGGAGCTCACCCCGTTACACGGCAGCACTAGGGGATTCAAACTGCTGAGCTGCCGACCTTTCGATCGACAAGCTCAACGTCCTAGCCCCTGAGCCACCGCGTCCCTAGATATTTCATTGCCCCTGCTTAAATCCAACATAACTGATTCTGTTGAGTTCCTGGATATATTTATTTGGAAGCACTATATTTGGCCCTTAAATATTCTATACATAGAAAAGTGACATACACTATTAATAACAGAATAAGTTTAAATGGCTTTTGCATTTTCTTTTATATGAATTTATATTGAAGAATGCCATAAAATATTTACCATCAGTAATACATACAAAAATATATTTATAACAAATACATAAACCATATTATGTCTCAAAACAATTATTTATAACTCTGTTTTACGAAACATAATGCAAAACTTACAATTTATGTAAAATATTTTATCCCAATTTTAATTAATTTCAAGACAGTTCACTAAGCTATAATTACGTTAACATGTCAACAGTGCTTTAAGTAAAGTCAGTGCATTCAACAGAATAAATTCAATTCAGCAAATCAAAAAACTGCCAAAAATCATTGATCCTAAAGTTCCATGATTTTTTTCCTGTGTTGCCATCAACTGAAACTCTTTATTGACTTATTAAAAGAAAAAAATATATCTGTTTGATGCTAGTTTGTATCTCTTCTGGGAAAGACTGATTAAATTAAACATGACTATTGCTCTATGAAACTCCCGGTTCTTTTGTCAATTTTGCATGAACTAACTTGAGAATTTAATGGATTGGTTAATTAATAGTTAAACTCTTATGTGTTTGAAATGTGAGGTTTTGCCTCTTAGGACATTTAATTTAACACATCTGGCATTTAAGTGCTATGGCATGCTTTGTCAGCTAATTGCTATACATAATGTTTGACTATACACACTAATTTTAAAGATAAACATGTTACTAAATTATAGGTTACTTTTATGTGCCTCTACTTTGCATGTATTCAGCTGAGGCAAAATGAATAAGTTATTTTTTTTTCCTTTTGGTTATCTGTTGTAAAATGTCAGAGAAGTAGTGGCTGCATCATGAGAGATTTATAGTTTAAACTTTACAGATTATTATTTTTTAGAATGCTTGTGTGTGAATTTGTTTATATACTGCATTCATCTACCTATATATGTATATAGCAGGGGTCTCCAACCTTGGTCCCTTTAAGACTTGTGGACTTCAACTCCCAGAATTCCCCAGCCAGCAAAGCTTCTGGGAGTTGAAGTCCTCCAGGCTGGCTGAGGGACTCTGGGAGTTGAAGTCCACAAGTCTTAAAGGGACCAAGATTGGAGACCCCTGGTATATAGTGCTTTGATTCACATATTTGTTCCTGAATGATCTAGTATGTGCTTTTCATAGTCAGTTTAAATTCTGAAAAGTGGCACATTCATTTAGTAATGTCTGCTCTCAGGATTATTCTACAGAGCAGACGGTACTGAACAAAAAAAATATGCATACTATGTTTCTAGTAATCTTAGAGAAAATCATATGACCCTTGCTCTTCATTTGTCTCACATGGTTGGAGGATCCACTTATTTTTTGCCCTGTACTCATCTAGTTGTTGTAGGGAAGTCAGTGGATGATTAAATGGATTTTTTTCCAGCCAGTTTGTCTCAGGACTTGACAGTGACTCTGAGATCTGAGAAAAGGTGACCAGCCCAAGATCTCCCAGCTAGTTTCCATGCCTAAAAGAGGACTTGACCACTCTACCAAGCTGGTTTTCCTAGATCCCCTGTAATATTTGAAATATATTAAAATATAGATAAGTTTAGATAGAGTTACATTTACTAAATGAAGGGTTTTAAATATTTGGACAGAACTAAGTTAGGAAAGGCTACGCTAAAGTATCATGATAATATCTGGGGGCAGCGATGAAGGAGTGATTTGTTTCCATATTTTAATACAAACTAATGCAATTCTTACTTCCACATGCAGTATTTTGCTATTCTCCCAGTTTGGGAATATGGTTCTCTTCAACTTCATCAAGCTAACCAGAACTGGGTAATACTTGTATGGGAGACCAGCAGGAAAAACTAGGGTCTGTGAATTATGCCAAGAAGTGTAGAGGGAGCTTGGATAATAAAGGAAAAAAATATGAAGAAAACAAAAACACGCAAAGAGGTAATAACTAAATGACCTGGAAGAAATTACCTGAACTGAACTCTGGCTGACCTGATGAGTTAGTGAAATCACTATAATCTCAAACAGACAAAAGCTAGAAGTTATCTGCTCTGAAGGTAAATATGTATACAGAGTAGGCAGGTGCAAGAAAATCTAAAAACAAAGGTACTCATTTTATGATGTAAACCTCCTCAGCTATTTTTTATTAATTCTATGAAAATTGACTCAATGAACATATCAACAAAATTTGGTCTTGTTTCTACTCTAGCATATTTCCTTTCTGGAAGAGTGCCCATTGATTAGAAAAGTCGTAAAATGGGGCAAAACCAGAGGTGAAATTCAGCCGTTTCTGACCCCTTGAGTAGTTCGGAGAACTAGCAAATACCACCTCTGGTTGGTCCCAGAGTGAGGTGTGAATGGGAATTTTGCAGTATCCTTCCCCTGGAGTGGGGTGGGAATGGAGATTTTGCAGTATTCTTCTGGAGTGGGGTAAGAAGGGAGATTTTGCAGGGTTCTTCCCCTGGAGTGGGGTGGGAATGGAGATTTTGCAGTATCCTTCCCCTGCCATGCCCACCAAGCCACGTCCACAGAACCTGTAGTAAAAAAATTTGAATTCCACCACGGGGCAAAACTCGCTTAAATGTTTCACTTAGCAACATAAATTTTGGGTTCAATTGTGGTCGTAACTTGAGGACTATCTGTAGATTAACAGGTACCACGTCGGTGGGAAGTGTACCACATCCGTACACTTCATAGTTATGCTGGCCACAGGACCATAGAAAAATCTGGCAATCTGGCTCCCTTGGCTAAGAAACAGAGATGAGCACCCCCTCCCAAGAGTCAGAAATGAGTGGAGCCGGGAAACTTTTACCTTTATATATTCCACAAGAACAGCTCCATGATAGAGAACTGTTGACAGCAGGTTCCAATAAAAACACAACGTTGATGTTGAAGCTAGAAGTATCAACCTCTTGTCTGAAAATAAGTATGTTTAAGAGGCTTGCTTTTTAATTCACAGAGGTCAGTTCGATTTAGCACAAGGTTTGTTCCAAAATCTCATTGATTACAAAAAATCTTTTTCCATATGGCAGCTGCAAGCAAACCTTCTCAGATTACTTCAGTGAGGGGGATTAGGGAGGGGAAAAAAGCTCTTTTAGATAATATGGAACAAGTTGTATATGTAACATGGTCTCTTTGAATTTTTCAGAAATCAACAGCTGTTGAGGTCTATACTAATTTAATACAGTATTAGGATTAGACACAAAAGCATAGTGCATTAGTGTCAAATTCAGTTTAAAATGAGATCACCAAGACTTGTAACCCTAGTTAAAATTATTTCGTCATCTTTTACAGTCACAAACCAGCTCAAAGTAATCAAAATGGATATAAAATCATACATCTAGAGGCCAAACCAGTAAGTTTAAAAGAAATAAGGTACATACAACATTAGGAATAAAAAACACAATGACTAATTAAGAAAAATAAAGTAAGAATAAATTTAAAATAAAAACTAAAAAAAAAAATGGCATAGGTGCCCCTAAATGAAACAGTAAAATCACCTATAAAGAATTTAAATCTCTCACAAAGTCAATACATTCCACATAAAATTTTATGGGGGGAAAATCAATTTTTGACTTAATACTGACAATAAATCATATCTGGCCAACCATGCTCGATTAGATTTAGGTCCTATTAGTTACTATACATCTTATTTTATATGCAACCACACAGAATCTGATTACATTGCATTTTAGATTATTTACCATCTAGAGATAGTGAGGTGAAAACAAAAAGCTAAACCCTGAAATAATATAATCCAATCATGGAGCCTGTTAATCATTATCCATTTATTAGTGTTTGGATTCAGTTGAAATAGGCTTTCGTTTCAATTGCTACAAAGATATCCATTCTGAAACCTAATCAAAACTCCTTTGTACTTTTTAAAAAAATGTATTGGGCTGATAGCAGTTTTAAAAAGTTACTGCCTTAGATACTTAATACAGTCCATGGTATGTAACCTAAGAAAAGATTTCTGCTCTCAAGATTGAAATTGAACCAGTTCTTAACAGAAGAGCATCAGCAACGCTTTGCTGACATTGCCTCAAATCACTATAAATCATATTCAGAAAAAACGTGGTAATATAAATTTGGATAAAAAGTTAATTCTACTTAGTGTTCATTTATTCAAATCAGTAAAGTTTAAGTTACTCGAAACAACTGTAAGTCTTGTTAATACTCGTGAATCTATTACATACAGATTCAATTCATAGTTTGTCTGATTACTCCTAGCATACTTATTCTTGTAATATCTTTTCATTGTCTCATTTTCATTGCTTTCATTTTCCCATTTTTAAAATTCTACATTTAATTTTAAATATATACATCATTCACTAAATATACTCTATTTTATATATTTTATTATCAAACACTGGGATGAAGGACAATAGGAAGGTTAGGTTACAGATAGTAGAGGAGGTGATTATAAAATTTAAAGAGCCAAAGAATCTGAGGCCCATTCTTCCTCATAATTCCTCATAAAGTTTTATTGAGCAGATATTTCTCTAGGATTTGGAGTACCTATATAAACTTCTTTTTCAAATAAAGACTCATACAATAATTTTGTTTGCTGATAATTCAAGCTACAGCTTGTGAGGGAATGGGCTAATTGTACTATGTGATTACCTAGCTGACAGCTAGTGTACAATTATTAGTCAAAGTTACAGAAGTTATATAAATAGTGAGAAAAATGTTACTATGCCTATTAAATAGGCGGAGTCGGAAGCTAGTGGTTCTTTCTGAATAATTCTTCTGACAGGTTTCTACAATGCTGAAACCTGTGCAAAGTCATCATTGCCCCTAGCAACCATTGTCTGTCTTGACTAAATTACTGATATTGTTCCAAAGCAGTAAAGATTAGGGCAACCTATTATTTTCTTTGAAAATTTTATCCAGGAGCATTATATAGCACCCTTGGTTTTTAAGGGACTTCTTTAAAAAGAGGACATACTCTTATTTTAATCTTCGTATGCTATTATGATCTTTTTGTTGTGCTTGCAATAATTAAATCCTTCAACTTGCTATAAATTCAGATTAGTATATACATTTATAAAAGTTCTAAAACAGCATAGAACAGCTAGCGATTCACAACTGTCGTATCAAATTTTAATCTTGTTTGTTTATTTTGAACAATTTCAAAATAAACACTTATCTCTTGTCTCTTATATTTTAAACCAAGAGTTCAATTCATTTTAAAATATAAGAGGCACTCTCACTTCTTTGTAAGCCAAGCTTCCCAGCTTGATACCCTTCACTTGTGTTGTGACTGCTTCTGTAAGAATTCTTAGTCATAGGGTGTAATCCCAATGTATCAGAAAGATAGCAGTTTGGGAATGCCACCTTGGTCCAAAAAATGAATGGGATCCATAGACTCTGAATAGAGAGAGTGTTGGCATGATATTAATCTCATTAATTTATACTGTTGGAGGATTCTCACATTTAGATACTACCTTCTCCACCCCCAGCAACTTTAAAACTGACAACACCTGTATATGAGGTGCTAAGAATAAAAGGTCTGAAGGTAATGTTTTTTGTAAAAAAATAAAATAAAAAAATCTAGTAGATGTGATTTCTTTACAAAAAAAAAATCTCATATGGAAATCCTCAAGAGTTGCCCTGGCTAGACAGAGGTGAACATTCTATTTTAAGAACTCTGACAATTTCAGAAGCATTTTTGTAAGTTTGTTTGGGTAAAGAGTGTGCTGTGCACTCATTTGAAACTTTATTGGTTTAAATGATCTCTAAGAAGCTATTTCATCTCACATTCAATGCCAAAGGAAGGGACGTAGGGTACTGATCATCTTTAGAGATAACTTGCTGTGACCAGGAGTTCTGCTCCTAAACTGATGGGATGAGAACGCTGGTATATAAAGTAATTTTATTTATTTATTGAATTTATATGCTACCCATCTCATAGTTTGAAGAAACTCTGGGCAGCATAGTACAGTCCTAGAGACATGTTGAGACATGTGCACTCTCTATCATGCTGGTTAGGAACATTTCTTCTTGGATTTTTAAACTTGTCACTGAAATAGTATTGGAATTCCCCTAGGGAACCATTTCCATGCTTTGGGGCAAGACTCAGGATTCCATTGTCTTCATGGGAACCATGGATTTATCCCAAGCGATCTCAGCTTGAACTCACAAGTGGATATATTACAGACCTCATTTTTGCTTCGGAGCAATTGCTGGGAGATCTGAGATGAAGGAAGTTGCAAAAGTTCTCATTGTTGCTAAAGAAACCTGTCTCTATGCCACTTCATAGGAAGTTTTGAGAAGAGAATTCTCAAAGATACCATATCTCCTTCCTAATACAGAGAGATACATTGGTAAAAACTGAAAATAGTTCACTTGCTGAAATTCTTTTATGTCCACCCTTTTCATCTCGATAAATCTTACTTACAGAGAAAATCTTGGAAGATTCATAATTGAAAAAAATCACTTTCAGGCAGACTGAAAGAGCTTGAAATGCCTGATATCCCTGTTAGGCATGAAAGAACAAAAAATATCTGTTTGACTTGTTTGTATGATATTTTGTTAATAAAAATCACTTGAATTCATTAGGCTGTTGGTTTTTCATGGACTTAATCTGAAATTGTTGCTGTACATCTTTTATTGTAATTTCATACTCATTTCAGCTTGTATGCCCTAATAAATTGGAATGGCGGGAAAGGGTGGCCTCAATCTCTGTTTTGGGTGAGCAGGTATGTATGAGTAGCTGGATTCAAGTAGTATTAGCTCTTTAGTTGTCTCCAGGAAGAGCACTGGGTGCCCCTTTCGTGAAGAAAGGTTTTCTAGATCTGGCTATATCTGCTTCCAACCTCTTTTTTGAGAAACAACTATAATTCCACGTATACAGTACCTGGAAGAAGCTGGTTTTTCTGGCTCTCTCTCAGCCAGGATCCTTGGCAGAGGAATGAAATGAAATTGGTTGCTCTGGTAGATGATCTTATCTGAATATAAACTGGGAGAGTGCATCTCTTCTGATCCTACTTAATCTCTCAGCCTATTTTTATATCAACAGCAGCTCTGGTCTATTTCTGAGTCACTTGCAAGAGTTAGGGTTAACAAGCATTGTTTTATACCAGCTGTACTATCCATGCTAGTTTTTGGCAAGATGTCTCCTGGGTTGAGCTGGGAACATCTTGGAAGTCTTAACTCAGTGTTAAACTACTGGATTAAGAACTACTGTTTGTTCAGAATGTCATTAAGTGTAACTGCAGATTTGTGACTTAATTATGCTCCAGTATACATAGCTATTCCTGAAAGTTTAGATGGAGGCAGTGGCCAAGAGATCCATTACCCAAATTCAGCTGGTGATCCAGTTGTTGATCTTTGGAACAGGATATCTTTGCAATTGTAACTTCTCTTCTTGGTATTCTAAGGAGCTAAACTACTGCAGTGTGCTCTGCTTGGGGCTGTCTTTGAAGGTAACTTGTGAACTGCAATTGGTCCACAATTGTAGCTGTCTTTGTGGTGATGCAAAGAGCTGATATAGCCATGTGACACCTATATATCAAGAGAAATGGTTTTCCAATTGGTTACCAGGTATAATTCAAAGTATTGACTTTAACCTTTGAAGCCTTACAACACTTGGCTCCAAGGTGACTGCAGGACTGCCACTTTGAGGTAGAACAACCATTCCAGTGTGCTCATTCCATTTAGAAATGTCTTATAATAGTGGGGTCTGACAGTGATGTTCCTATGGGGACTTCTGCTTTGGAATATAGCCTGTCTCTGGAGGTTGGATTGACACCACCATTTCCCCATAAAGCAGTCAAAACAGAGTTGTTCCATATGGCTTTGCACGTTGATGTTGCAAAAGTGGATTGACACCATTATATGCTTTTAACGGTCACTACTAGTAGTAACTAGTCTTAGTTATTTTTTTTTGTTTACTTGTACTTTGTTTTTACTATTTTATTATTGGTAATTACCCTGAGATGCATCATATTGTAACAGGTGCAACTTAGTTTGTGTATGATATATGTGTGACTTAATTTGTGTATGAAACACTTGTACATGTATTGATAGTAAAAATACAACCATTGTAAACATTTTTATTCAATATTTCTATCTAGAATGACATTTATTCATCCGAGAGTAATATATTAGGAAAAACATTTCAATTGCCAATACATAATTAAGAGATTAGAGTAATTTCATTCTTTAAACAATAAAGAGTTTCCTTTCAAAGCTTTATTTTTTTTTAACCAAAACAATTTGCCATATTTGTACAATAACTACCAGCAAGACCTATCATTAAATAGTTTTGGGGTTGCTTCTTTAATATATATATATATATATATATATATACACATACATACATATATATATATATATATATATATATATATGTTTTCTGAGGTTTTCACGGGTGTTTGTATATAGGTCTTTGGTTGTTCGGGTTTTCTCCCGTGTAAAATTGGAAGTGTCTTGGCGACGTTTCGACGAAGTCTCATTCGTCATCTTCAGGCTTCAGCTTCGTGCTTCTGGGAGCAATGTGTGATCGCAGCTGTTTCTTCCTTTTAACTGCTAGTGGGGGTTTGAACTGATTGGGTGGGAGCTTGGCTGTGCTCTGATTGGATGGGGTTTTTTCTGTGCTCTGATTGGCTGGGGGTGTGTCCTGTGTTGGTGGGGGCTTGGTTGTGCTCAGTCTAATCTGTGCTGCAGGGGGATTTGAGCTGGTGAGCTGCACTGCTGCTGTTTGGCTTCGTGTTCGTGGTCGTGCTACATCTTCGTAGTGGGTGTCAGTCTGCTGCATGTATGGATTGGAGGGGTTTGAAGTGGCTAATGTTGCAGCTGCGGTCTGGCTTCTGGTCCTTGGTCGTGCTTCCTGATCAGTGTGGGTTTGGGTGTGCTTTCTGGGTGGATGTGTGGTGGTGACATCCTGTGTGGACCTCGTGAGTGTGGGTCTGGTGTCATTCCTCGTGTTAGGGACACGTTTGTCAATAAGGGCAGGTTTCCAAATGGCTGGTAGGCGGAGGTATCATCTCGTTTGTTCATGCTGTGTGGGCGTTTTTCTATCTCGATGGCTTCTCTGATTATTCTGTTGTTAAAGTGTTCAGTTTTGGCGATAGTTCTGGTCTTTTTAAAGTCAATATCGTGTCCTGTGACTTTAAAGTGTTGGACCAGGGAAGAAGTTGGTTCCTCTTTTGAATGAGTTCTTGTGTTCTTCAATCGTGCACTTATTCTTCTGTTGGTTTGTCCAATGTATGTGGTGGGGCAGGCGGTGCATGGGATTTCATATACTCCTTGATTTTCTAACTCAATTTTGTCTTTGGGGTTTCTTAGGATGGTGGATATTTTTGGTTTGTGCAGAATGCTGTCTTGATGTTATGTTTGTGGAGGATCTTGCTGATTCTGTCTGTGGTGCCTTTTATATATGGGAGGAGGGCTGTGCCATTTTCTTGCTCTCTGTCTTGGGTTTTAGTGGGGGTTCTTTTGGATTAGTTTGGTAATCTTATTTCTCTGGAATCCATTGGATGTTAGTACGTTTGTGAGAGTGTGTAGTTCGGTTTTAGGTGTTGTTCGTCAGCTAAGCATTTTGTTCTAGAGATGAGTGTCTTGGCTACGGAGTTGATCTGTGCTGGGTGGTGGTGTGAGAGTGCATGCAGATAGCGGTTTGTGTGTGTTTTCTTCTGGTAGATGGTGTGTCCTAGGGAGCCATTGGGTTTCTTGTAGACTAAGACATCTAGGAAGGAAGTTGGTTGTTAACTTCTGTTTCCATGGTGAACTGTATTTTGGGGTGTAGGCTATTGAGGTGTGTGAGGAAGTTTTCAAGTTTTTCTTTCCCGTGTGGCCAGATTATGAAGGTGTCGTCTACGTATCTGAGCCAGAGTTTGGGTTTGTGATCAGATTTTTCTAGTGCTTGGGTTTCAAAGTGTTCCATGTAGAGGTTGGCAATGACAGGTGAGGGGGGTGATCCCATGGGTGCGCCTTCTATTTGTTTGTATTTTTGTCCGTTATAGATGAAGTATGTGTTGGATAGGCAGTGGTTGGTCAGATCTAGTATGTGCTTGGGGGGGTTATATTTGTTTTGGATAGCTGTCAAGGCTTCTTTGATTGGCACTTGGGTGAAAGGATATGACATCAAAGCTCACGAGTAGGTCGCTGGGCTGTAAGTTTTGTTTCTTTAAGATCTCTATGAACTGGAATGAGTTTTTTTCGTGTGAGGCGATGGATTCTGCATAGGGCTGTAGTTGTTTGGCGAGAAATTTGGCTAGGTTTTGTAGAGGTGAGCCTATGGAGCTGACTATGGGTCTGAGTGGGGTTCCTTCTTTGTGTATCTTGGGAGGCCGTAGAGCTTAGGGCATCTGGATGATTTCTCTGGGAATGATTCTTTGTTGGATTTCTTCGCTGATGGGGAGGCTTTTATTTTGGATCTAGTGGTTTTTCTAGGTAGGTGGTGGGGTCTGTTTTAGGGGCTTGTATGCAGGGTCTTGGAGTAGGTTGGTTAATTTGGTTTGGTAGTCAGATGTGTTCATAACCACCGTGGCGTTGCCCTTGTCTGCTGGTAGGATTATTATGCTGGTATCTTTTTTCAGGTTAAGTAGTGCTGTCTGTTCCTCTTTGGGTAAGTTGCTTTTGGGTGGCTTGCTGCTGCAGAGGATGTTGGTGATTTCGAGTCTGATTTTGTTAGCGTCATCGGGGTTGATTTTGGTCAGGCTGGTTTCAACTCCGCATATAATGGTCTCAGTGGGGATGTATTTGGGAGTGACTGCAAAGTTGAATCCTTTGGAAAGGACATCGGTTTCAGCTTTGGTGAGGATCCTATCTGAGATGTTATGCACTGTTTGTTTCATGTGTTGCTGTGAGGGTGGAGGGGTTTGTTTTCTGGCGTTCTTGTAGTCTTCGGAGTTTGTTGGTGTGCGTGTCTGTCTTGAGGGTGGTCTGTGTTTCGCACTCCAGACGGCAAGTTGTTTGGATTTGTCCCAAAGTGCCGGGTGCATCTTGTTGCTGAGTTTGAGGTGAAGTGTGAGGAGATCTTTGTTGATTTGATCTAGGAGGAATCTTTTTGTGTGAAGTTCATTTCTGATTAAGGCCAATTCTGTTCTTTTTAGGATGCGTTTGGTGGCTGCAGAGTTGGAGTGGAATTTCAATTGGAAGCATTTGGGGATTAAATTTTGATCGCGGCAGTTTCGTAGGAATGCGAGGTCACATAAAATGGAAGCTCTTTGGACTTCTAGTTTTTCATAGGTCCTGGTCAGATGGTGGATTTCCTCCCCGTAGAGGTGCAATATTTGTTTTCTGAGGTTTTCACGGGTGTTTGTATATAGGTCTTTGGTTGTTCGGGTTTTCTCCGTGTAAAATTGGAAGTGTCTTGGCGGCGTTTTCGTGAAGTCTCATTCGTCATCTTCAGGCTTCAGCTTCGTGCTTCTGGGAGCAATGTGTGAACGCAGCTGTTTCTTCCTTTTAACTGCTAGTGGGGGTTTGAACTGATTGGGTGGGAGCTTGGCTGTGCTCTGATTGGCTGGGGGTTTTTCTGTGCTCTGATTGGCTGGGGGTGTGTCCTGTGTTGGTGGGGGCTTGGTTGTGCTCAGTCTAATCTGTGCTGCAGGGGGATTTGAGCTGGTGAGCTGCACTGCTGCTGTTTGGCTTCGTGTTCGTGGTCGTGCTACATCTTCGTAGTGGGTGTCAGTCTGCTGCATGTATGGATTGGAGGGGTTTGAAGTGGCTAATGTTGCAGCTGCGGTCTGGCTTCTGGTCCTTGGTCGTGCTTCCTGATCAGTGTGGGTTTGGGTGTGCTTTCTGGGTGGATGTGTGGTGGTGACATCCTGTGTGGACCTCGTGAGTGTGGGTCTGGTGTCATTCCTCGTGTTAGGGACACGTTTGTCAATAAGGGCAGGTTTCCAAATGGCTGGTAGGCGGGAGGTATCATCTCGTTTGTTCATGCTGTGTGGGCGTTTTTCTATCTCGATGGCTTCTCTGATTATTCTGTTGTTAAAGTGTTCAGTTTTGGCGATAGTTCTGGTCTTTTTAAAGTCAATATCGTGTCCTGTGACTTTAAAGTGTTGGACCAGGGAAGAAGTTGGTTCCTCTTTTTTGAATGAGTTCTTGTGTTCTTCAATGCGTGCATTTATTCTTCTGTTGGTTTGTCCAATGTATGTGGTGGGGCAGGCGGTGCATGGGATTTCATATACTCCTTGATTTTCTAACTCAATTTTGTCTTTGGGGTTTCTTAGGATGGTGGATATTTTTTGGTTTGTGCAGAATGCTGTCTTGATGTTATGTTTGTGGAGGATCTTGCTGATTCTGTCTGTGGTGCCTTTTATATATGGGAGGAGGGCTGTGCCATTTTCTTGCTCTCTGTCTTGGGTTTTAGTGGGGGGTTCTTTTTGGATTAGTTTGGTAATTTTATTTCTCTGGAATCCATTGGATGTTAGTACGTTTGTGAGAGTGTGTAGTTCGGTTTTTAGGTGTTGTTCGACAGCTAAGCATTTTGTTCTAGAGATGAGTGTCTTGGCTACGGAGTTGACCTGTGCTGGGTGGTGGTGTGAGAGTGCATGCAGATAGCGGTTAGTGTGTGTTTTCTTCTGGTAGATGGTGTGTCCTAGGAGCCATTGGGTTTCTTGTAGACTAAGACATCTAGGAAGGAAGTTGGTTGTTAACTTCTGTTTCCATGGTGAACTGTATTTTGGGGTGTAGGCTATTGAGGTGTGTGAGGAAGTTTTCAAGTTTTCTTTCCGTGTGGCCAGATTATGAAGGTGTCGCTCACGATCTGAGCCAGAGTTTGGGTTTGTGATCAGATTTTTCTAGTGCTTGGGTTTCAAAGTGTTCCATGTAGAGGTTGGCAATGACAGGTGAGAGGGGTGATCCCATGGGTGCGCCTTCTATTTGTTTGTATTTTTGTCCGTTATAGATGAAGTATGTGTTGGATAGGCAGTGGTTGGTCAGATCTAGTATGTGCTTGGGGGGGTTATATTTGTTTTGGATAGCTGTCAAGGCTTCTTTGATTGGCACTTGGGTGAAGAGGGATATGACATCAAAGCTCACGAGTAGGTCGCTGGGCTGTAAGTTTTGTTTCTTTATGATCTCTATGAACTGGAATGAGTTTTTATGTGAGGCGATGGATTCTGCATAGGGCTGTAGTTGTTTGGCGAGAAATTTGGCTAGGTTTTGTAGAGGTGAGCCTATGGAGCTGACTATGGGTCTGAGTGGGGTTCCTTCTTTGTGTATCTTGGGGAGGCCGTAGAGCTTAGGGCATCTGGATGATTTCTCTCTGGGAATGATTCTTTGTTGGATTTCTTCGCTGATGGGGGAGGCTTTTATTTTGGATCTAGTGGTTTTTTCTAGGTAGGTGGTGGGGTCTGTTTTTAGGGGCTTGTATGCAGGGTCTTGGAGTAGGTTGGTTAATTTGGTTTGGTAGTCAGATGTGTTCATAACCACCGTGGCGTTGCCCTTGTCTGCTGGTAGGATTATTATGCTGGTATCTTTTTTCAGGTTAAGTAGTGCTGTCTGTTCCTCTTTGGGTAAGTTGCTTTTGGGTGGCTTGCTGCTGCAGAGGATGTTGGTGATTTCGAGTCTGATTTTGTTAGCGTCATCGGGGTTGATTTTGGTCAGGCTGGTTTCAACTCCGCATATAATGGTCTCAGTGGGGATGTATTTGGGAGTGACTGCAAAGTTGAATCCTTTGGAAAGGACATCGGTTTCAGCTTTGGTGAGGATCCTATCTGAGATGTTATGCACTGTTTGTTTCATGTGTTGCTGTGAGGGTGGAGGGTTTGGTTTCTGGCGTTCTTGTAGTCTTCGGAGTTTGTTGGTGTGCGTGTCTGTCTTGAGGGTGGTCTGTGTTTCGGCTCTCCAGACGGCAAGTTGTTTGGATTTGTCCCAAAGTGCCGGGTGCATCTTGTTGCTGAGTTTGAGGTGAAGTGTGAGGAGATCTTTGTTGATTTGATCTAGGAGGAATCTTTTTGTGTGAAGTTCATTTCTGATTAAGGCCAATTCTGTTCTTTTTAGGATGCGTTTGGTGGCTGCAGAGTTGGAGTGGAATTTCAATTGGAAGCATTTGGGGATTAAATTTTGATCGCGGCAGTTTCGTAGGAATGCGAGGTCACATAAAATGGAAGCTCTTTGGACTTCTAGTTTTTCATAGGTCCTGGTCAGATGGTGGATTTCCTCCCCGTAGAGGTGCAATATTTGTTTTCTGAGGTTTTCACGGGTGTTTGTATATAGGTCTTTGGTTGTTCGGGTTTTCTCCCGTGTAAAATTGGAAGTGTCTTGGCGACGTTTCGACGAAGTCTCATTCGTCATCTTCAGGCTTCAGCTTCGTGCTTCTGGGAGCAATGTGTGATCGCAGCTATTTCTTCCTTTTAACTGCTAGTGGGGGTTTGAACTGATTGGGTGGGAGCTTGGCTGTGCTCTGATTGGCTGGGGGTTTTTCTGTGCTCTGATTGGCTGGGGGTGTGTCCTGTGTTGGTGGGGGCTTGGTTGTGCTCAGCCTAATCTGTGCTGCAGTGGGATTTGAGCTGGTGAGCTGCACTGCTGCTGTTTGGCTTCGTGTTCGTGGTCGTGCTACATCTTCGTAGTGGGTGTCAGTCTGCTGCATGTATGGATTGGAGGGGTTTGAAGTGGCTAATGTTGCAGCTGCGGTCTGGCTTCTGGTCCTTGGTCGTGCTTCCTGATCAGTGTGGGTTTGGGTGAGCAAGATCCTCCACAAACATAACATCAAGACAGCATTCTGCACAAACCAAAAAATATCCACCATCCTAAGAAACCCCAAAGACAAAATTGAGTTAGAAAATCAAGGAGTATATGAAATCCCATGCACCGCCTGCCCCACCACATACATTGGACAAACCAACAGAAGAATAAATGCACGCATTGAAGAACACAAGAACTCATTCAAAAAAGAGGAACCAACTTCTTCCCTGGTCCAACACTTTAAAGTCACAGGACACGATATTGACTTTAAAAAGACCAGAACTATCGCCAAAACTGAACACTTTAACAACAGAATAATCAGAGAAGCCATCGAGATAGAAAAACGCCCACACAGCATGAACAAACGAGATGATACCTCCCGCCTACCAGCCATTTGGAAACCTGCCCTTATTGACAAACGTGTCCCTAACACGAGGAATGACACCAGACCCACACTCACGAGGTCCACACAGGATGTCACCACCACACATCCACCCAGAAAGCACACCCAAACCCACACTGATCAGGAAGCACGACCAAGGACCAGAAGCCAGACCGCAGCTGCAACATTAGCTACCTCAAACCTCCAATCCATACATGCAGCAGACTGACACCCACTACGAAGATGACGACCACCAACACGGCCAAACAGCAGCAGTGCAGCTCACCAGCTCAAATCCCCTGCAGCACAGATTAGACTGAGCACAACCAAGCCCACCAACACAGGACACACCCCAGCCAATCAGAGCACAGAAAACCCCAGCCAATCAGAGCACAGCCAAGCTCCACCAATCAGTTCAAACCCCACTAGCAGTTAAAAGGAAGAAAGGCCGATCACATTGCTCCCAGAAGCACGGCTGAAGCCTGAAGATGAAATGAGACTTCGTCGAACGTCGCCAAGACACTTCAATTTTACGGAGAAACCCGAACTACCAAAGACCTATATATATATATATATATATATATATATATATATATATATATATGTTTTCTGAGGTTTTCACGGTGTTTGTATATAGGTCTTTGGTTGTTCGGGTTTTCTCCCGTGTAAAATTGGAAGTGTCTTGGCGACGTTTACGAAGTCTCATTCGTCATCTTCAGGCTTCAGCTCGTGCTTCTGGGAGCAATGTGTGATCGCAGCTGTTTCTTCCTTTTAACTGCTAGTGGGTTTTGAACTGATTGGGTGGGAGCTTGGCTGTGCTCTGATTGGCTGGGGGTTTTTCTGTGCTCTGATTGGCTGGGGGTGTGTCCTGTGTTGGTGGGGGCTTGGTTGTGCTCAGTCTAATCTGTGCTGCAGGGGGATTTGAGCTGGTGAGCTGCACTGCTGCTGTTTGGCTTCGTGGTTCGTGGTCGCTACATCTTCGTAGTGGGTGTCAGTCTGCTGCATGTATGGATTGGAGGGGTTTGAAGTGGCTAATGTTGCAGCTGCGGTCTGGCTTCTGGTCCTTGGTCGTGCTTCCTGATCAGTGTGGGTTTGGGTGAGCAAGATCCTCCACAAACATAACATCAAGACAGCATTCTGCACAAACCAAAAAATATCCACCATCCTAAGAAACCCCAAAGACAAAATTGAGTTAGAAAATCAAGGAGTATATGAAATCCCATGCACCGCCTGCCCCACCACATACATTGGACAAACCAACAGAAGAATAAATGCACGCATTGAAGAACACAAGAACTCATTCAAAAAAGAGGAACCAACTTCTTCCCTGGTCCAACACTTTAAAGTCACAGGACACGATATTGACTTTAAAAAGACCAGAACTATCGCCAAAACTGAACACTTTAACAACAGAATAATCAGAGAAGCCATCGAGATAGAAAAACGCCCACACAGCATGAACAAACGAGATGATACCTCCGCCTACCAGCCATTTGGAAACCTGCCCTTATTGACAAACGTGTCCCTAACACGAGGAATGACACCAGACCCACACTCACGAGGTCCACACAGGATGTCACCACCACACATCCACCCAGAAAGCACACCCAAACCCACACTGATCAGGAAGCACGACCAAGGACCAGAAGCCAGACCGCAGCTGCAACATTAGCTACTTCAAACCTCCAATCCATACATGCAGCAGACTGACACCCACTACGAAGATGTAGACGAACGAACACGAAGCCAAACAGCAGCAGTGCAGCTCACCAGCTCAAATCCCCTGCAGCACAGATTAGACTGAGCACAACCAAGCCCACCAACACAGGACACACCCAGCCAATCAGAGCACAGAAAACCCCAGCCAATCAGAGCACAGCCAAGCTCCCACCCAATCAGTTCAAACCCCACTAGCAGTTAAAAGGAAGAAATAGCTGCGATCACATTGCTCCCAGAAGCACGGCTGAAGCCTGAAGATGAAATGAGACTTCGTCGAACGTCGCCAAGACACTTCAATTTTACACGGAGAAACCCGAACAACCAAAGACCTATATATATATATATATATATATATATATATATATATATATATATGTTTTCTGAGGTTTTCACGGTGTTTGTATATAGGTCTTTGGTTGTTCGGGTTTTCTCCCGTAAAATTGGAAGTGTCTTGGCGACGTTTACGAAGTCTCATTCGTCATCTTCAGGCTTCAGCTTCTGGGAGCAATGTGTGATCGCAGCTATTTCTTCCTTTTAACTGCTAGTGGGGGTTTGAACTGATTGGGTGGGAGCTTGGCTGTGCTCTGATTGGATGGGGGTTTTTCTGTGCTCTGATTGGCTGGGGGTGTGTCCTGTGTTGGTGGGGGCTTGGTTGTGCTCAGTCTAATCTGTGCTGCAGGGGGATTTGAGCTGGTGAGCTGCACTGCTGCTGTTTGGCTTCGTGTTCGTGGTCGTGCTACATCTTCGTAGTGGGTGTCAGTCTGCTGCATGTATGGATTGGAGGGGGTAATTAGGGTAATTTGGTAATTAGATTACCAAACTAATCCAAAAAGAACCCCCCACTAAAACCCAAGACAGAGAGCAAGAAAATGGCACAGCCCTCCTCCCATATATAAAAGGCACCACAGACAGAATCAGCAAGATCCTCCACAAACATAACATCAAGACAGCATTCTGCACAAACCAAAAAATATCCACCATCCTAAGAAACCCCAAAGACAAAATTGAGTTAGAAAATCAAGGAGTATATGAAATCCCATGCACCGCCTGCCCCACCACATACATTGGACAAACCAACAGAAGAATAAATGCACGCATTGAAGAACACAAGAACTCATTCAAAAAAGAGGAACCAACTTCTTCCCTGGTCCAACACTTTAAAGTCACAGGACACGATATTGACTTTAAAAGACCAGAACTATCGCCAAAACTGAACACTTTAACAACAGAATAATCAGAGAAGCCATCGAGATAGAAAACGCCCACACAGCATGAACAAACGAGATGATACCTCCGCCTACCAGCCATTTGGAAACCTGCCCTTATTGACAAACGTGTCCCTAACACGAGGAATGACACCAGACCCACACTCACGAGGTCCACACAGGATGTCACCACCACACATCCACCCAGAAAGCAC